>NC_064638.1:1021642673-1022842673 GCF_023864345.2 Schistocerca serialis cubense | reverse complement strand
TATCCCTACCGATTAGGACCTTTCTGGGGATTGTTGTTACGCCGAGTGGCTGAGAATAATATACCATTCCTCGGAGACACATACCACAGTTTGTGTTAAGACATCAACAAATCTGGCAACTTCATTCACGCTCTGATCATGAGCACGTCCATAAAAGGATAGCTCCATTCTAGCATCCCGTCATTGCGACGACTCACAATACAAGCGATTCGCACATACACAGTACTCCAGGGTCATGATTACGTCAGTGGTGAATGGTTAGATGACGGCCTGGCACCAGTTCTAGTCTAATTACAGGCTCCAGATTGATTACTGTGCTCTTCTAGGGGGGATGTTTCAAATGTTGTCCGCTGAGCTTACCAAGAGCAGCAAAAATGGGGTAACGGGAGTAGGATGCATTATGAATAGAACTGAAGGGCAGAGACTGAGTTCCTCTCAACCAATAACGGAATTATTGACATCAAAGTCCACAGCAAAACCTACGCTACACCAATGATTCAGATGCACATGTTGATGCCGAAAGCATAGATTGAAGATATAGAAAGAGTACATGTAGACACTGAACAAGTAACTCTGTATGAAATTAGATGAAAATCGAATAGCTATACGTGATTCGAATGATGTAGGAGGGGAGGTGTAGAATAAATAGTTAAGGAAGATTTGGGCACGGTAATTGGGTTAAGGAAGAAAGAAGGTGGCTTGAGTTCTGCAGTAAATTTCAGCTAGCAAAAGCAAATACGCTATTCAAGAAACACAAGCAGAGGAGATATACCTGGAAAACGCGTGGAGGTATGGGAAGAAACCAGCTGGATTACATCATGGCGAGGAACAAACTTCGAAATCAGATACTGGATTGTAAGGTGTACCCAGGAGAAGATGTGGATTCCGATCACAGCAAAGAAGTGAGCTACTGAGATACTGAGGAATGATAATATGCATTTCAAGATCTCCGACGCTATAGATACTGCGGCAATGATTGTCACAGTAGACATTTCACTTGGGGAGAAATGGACATTTCAAGGAAGGGCGATAACAGATGATGGACACACAAACACAGGTACTAGGAAAGTAAGTGTAATTTGGAAATTTGTGGTAAGGTCTTATGGGACCAAACTGCTGAGGTCATCGGTCCCTACGCTTACGCATTACTTAATGTAACTGAAAATGACTTACACTAAGGACAACACACACACAACCATGCCCGAGGGAGGATTCGAACCTCCGACGGGGGGAGCCGCCTGGATGGTGACAAGACGCCTCAGACAGCGAGGCTACCCCGCGCGGCAAAGTGAGTGTGAGAAAACGACGAGTAACGGAAGAAGTGCCTCAATTCATCGACTAAAGGTAGTATGGAAATATTCAGGGAAATTGAAGAACACTGAAACATAAGTAACTTAGGACTAATGTAAAAACGAAGTGGAAGGAAGCCAAGGTGAAGAGACTGCAGGCAACATGTGAAGAAATCGAGAAAGAACGTTTCTACGACAGGAGGATTTATCTGATGACTGTGATCGAGCAATAAATGGGAATCGATATGGAAGACATAGGAGATTCCGGTTTTAGAGTCAGAGTTAATCAGAGCTTTGGGAGACATCCAATCAAACAATCTAGAACGGATAGGTTACATTGTTTCGGAATTTGTAAAGTCATTGGCGAAAGTGACAAGCAAAAGATTATGCAGGTTAGCGTGCAGAAAGTATGTGGGAGCCAACATATCATCGGACTATCAGCAGAACATTACTCACACAATTTCAAGACAAGAGAGGAGTGTGTATCCTTAAACATTGAAGCAGTAGGAAGATGGTAGGGTGAGAAGACCAACAAAAGCATGTAAAATTTTAACAACAATTTACTAACATTAAGAGTCACCAAAAAAACAAACAGCAAACACTTGACGTTGAAGCTCTTATGCCTCTCGGAAAAGCACCTTGCAGAATAAATAAATATAACGATTCTCGACCGAGAAAGTAATTTAGGAACACAGTTGGTGAACATTCTTCTAGTACCACGGACAAATAAAAGCTTTATAACAACCTAAACGACTCATAGTAATATTAAAAGAAAGAGAAATCCAAAATTTTAAAAATGCTTACCCAATAACCGAGCAAAGCTGTTCCCGAATATCGGCTGCTATCGATATCCGATATCGCACGCATGTGGTTCAGATATGGCTCGCACACAGAGCAATCCTGCCCCCTCACTCCTCCAAGACCCTTAGTTGAATCACAGGGGTCTTTTTGACGTGACAACCTTTCATTTTATCAACTAAATCCCTAAAAAATGACATATTTTAGTTTACGTGCTGTGTAGTCCCTGAAAATACAATTGAGTTCTTTAGGAAAGAAATTATTTGTTGCAAGTCAATTTAATCTTGTAATCCAACAAGTCAAATATATTGCGCGCGACCTTTCGACATCATAGCAAACAAGGCTTTTTTCGAATAGTTTATTATAGGTCTGTCTGGTTTATTATTTGCTGCATTACCGACAACAATTACGTTTGGCACAGCTTCACTTGTTGTTGATAAGTCGAAAATAATGCAAAAGCTTCAATTGGGTATACTTTTGAAGGTAAATGTACGTCTTCACGCTAAAATTGGTTGAGATAAGCGTAAGTATAGTTTCATGAGCATAATCGTTATGTGAGGTACTTTTAATTTTCACTTATAGCATGCATGAATATTATCTGTTAGAAGAGAAAGAATATCACCTGAAGTCAGCAGCAAATGTGATCAGAATTTGGAATCAAAAATGGGTAGACGAGGAAATTTTGTTTGACCGGGAGGGTGGCACTGATAATCCCCAGGATAATGAATCCGCGCCTTCTAGCATTCCAAATGTAGACAGTTTAGAAGAGTGTTTACTCCTTTATTGGCAGTAATGGAACTCAGTGAAGCAAAACGCAGGCTACTATTCAGAATAAATGGATTACACAATATTACGAAAATTCCTCCTGAACCAATACAAAGTAATGTAACTGTCACTCTAAGAACAAAGTGGTTTACCTTATCTCACAAATAATGTAACAGGAAATTGTGCGTGATACTGATTTAGAAGATAGACCAGTATCAAGAAGAAAATGGCAGGTTATTAGCCTGAGGAAACAAAAGTATTTTTGGACCACTGTCAGACAAAATAAACGAGTGTTGCTTGTACTACAGTATACACAGCAACAAAGATGTTGGGGGACAGGGGGAACTTCAATAAATATTACAATGAATAATTTTTACATGAGCTCATTATTTGAAGAACTACTGCAGATAAAGACTACAACAATGTTAAATTAGAGACAAAACAACAAGGTAATTCCACCAGAAACGAATGTCTCCAAGTATAGCGAAGTTTTATCAACAACAGTTTTATGCAGCTCAGTTCTCTGCACCACTATGGCATGTTAGATGAAGAACCTGAAAAGGATCTAGAGATGGTTTTATTCAATAACAGAACTGAATCAAGTGTTATATTCTTGACATACAACTGCAGTAGAGAGCCAATATGACAGTTTTTTGACATATGTGCAAATGTAATGGTTGTACAACCCATAAATACGCTGTTTATTTTCATAGGAACGGTCCAGTGACCAGGAAGACATTCCTCATAAACGAGGAATTTTACTGATTGAATTTGAACAAGAAATGATATTGATATGGGGAAGGGAGTTAACAGTCTACACCTCATAAAGAATGATCTAAAAACCATGGAACACTGTGGAGTTACTCGCCAATAACTGAAGATTCCATATGGATTGGGAGATCATCAAAAAGGTGATGTTCTGTGTGCCCACATACATTACATACAAAGAATGATCAGAAATGCAGCAAGTGCACGAAAATCAGTTATGAAAACATAGTGTAATTATTTATAAATCGGGTATTTTTAACTAGCTGAACTTTTGATGTAGGTCCAGTAAAAGCGAATGTTTTTTGCTTAATCTCAGAAAAATTACGATGCACCTTACGATTTCGTATTTCATGTAATAAATGATCACAGCATCAAAATAAATACTATCTTATTTATCATGTCTTGCCAAATCCATCATGATTTCATAATAATTTTTTAATGAATAGCTTTTTTTCTTTCTTCTGAGACAAGGATATTATAAACCTGTCTCATGCATTTTTGCAAATCCAGCCATTCATGCACCCAAGGGTTTAGTCGAAACAGGTGGGGGTGGGCGCGGCGCGCCTGGTTACCAGAAGAGATCGGTAACTGACTGATATTTGCCCTGATACACAACTGGGTGGACTGATCTTCGATCGAGAAGCTCACTGGGGAAATCCCTCTGAATATATTTTTTGTGTGGCCCCACAGTTTGAGGCAACATTTTGGAAATCACCGTCTATGACCTTTCGCTCTCTACAGAAAACGTTCCAAATAAATATCGAAATAGCGCACCTTCTCTTTTGAACTGGGCAGCCTCCCTCCAGTGTGCAATCTGAATATTGTTCCTCGTACCTTCCTAGTTTTCCCTAATGACTTTAGGATTGTTATTCTCAGGCAAGAGGTCCTTAATGGTCTGCAAGTTAGACATTGTTGGATTGATGGAGAAGGTAAATATGAGGTTGGCAAGGGTGGTCTCGAGCATTTCGTGTACGGTGGTACTGAAAGTGACATTAAGCCATCCAGTGGACTGATCCCACAAAGTCTAGGAATGGGCATGGGAAGTAACCAGGGCTGACATTTAATTCCAATTAACACAGCTAGCAGGCGAGTGTTGTAGGTAATAAATGGCGGTACTGGGGTTGCTCTTAGCTCTCATACACCCCTCACACTGGACAACTAATTTCCTAAAATCAACATTTAAGGTGTTCTTTAATTTTCACTATTGTTTTGTATATCCCTAGGTGCCCCGCCCCCCTCCCACACAGAGAACAATGGACGTGCCAGAAAACAGGGGAAAGCAATTCCTTGGGTATCCGTATTTTGTCCTTCCCATCATAGCAGTTTCAATAGCAGGGCATCCTCTATTTAGTGAGTACCCAGGTACTTCTTTAAACCCTTTGAGTTGTCATTTTATACCAGGGCAAAAGAGGTCCTGCATCCTGTCTCTGCTAAATTCCGAAACCATTCTAGACAAAATAAATAAGTATTACGTTTCTCCACCGAGAAAGCAATTTAAAAAGGCAGTTTAGTGTCACCACAAACAAATATAAGATTATGAACATCTTAAACGCCTTCTGGCAATATTTCAAAAATGGAATTTCAAAATTTTTAAAATGAACAAGGCCTTCCTGCAAATGATAAATTAATAATTAAAAAACGATTATGACCAGTGGTGAACTATAAGTTTACAGTAAGTTGTTTTAGTTTCAGTTTAGTTTGAGTTATGTCATGTTCCGTAGATCATTTTCCCGATTATTTTATCGATATTATGTGGAACAAGTCAGATTACAAGATATTACATATGAATAGTGCTAATATTAATATTAGTGAAATTTTTCGTTCTACACATGCAACTACATTTAGAGGGACATTTTTTTACCAGTTCTGAAACAGAAACTCGTCCACGGAATAGAAGGAGTTGACCAAAAGAAATGATTTTAAGCTAGATTTAAAACTTGATCTGCTACCTGCCAGACACTTTATGTTGTTGGGCAAATGATCAAAGATTTCTATTGCTGAATAATGTACTCCTTTTTGAGCAACTAACGGCTTCAATAACGGATAGGAAAGGTAATTTTTCCCTCTAGTGCTGTATGTATGAACATCACTGTTCTTTGCGAATGGATTATTTGTATCGAATTTCATTAGCGAATATATGTACTCTGACGATGCAGTTAAAGTACCTAACTCATTGAAAAGGTGCCTACATGACTTCCTTGGGTGAACACCACTAATTATTCTCACTACTCTCTTTTGTGCAATCAGTACTCTGTGTCTAAGAGGTGAGTTACCCCAGAAAACTATTTCATAAGGCATTATTGCGTGGAAATATCCAAAGTACGTTAGGAGGCTGATCTGTTTATTACTAAGACTAGCGATTATATGAAGAGTGAAAGACGCTGAACTTAATTGTCTGAGAAGCTCGGTAATATGCTTCTTCCAGTACAAGTTGTCATCAATGAAATTAGAGCAAATACGGAGACTTACAAGCAGTCGTTCTTCCCACGCACAATTCGTGAATGGAACAGGGAAGGGGGGATCAGATAGTGGTACAATAAGTACCCTCCGCCACACACCGTAAGGTGGCTCGCGGAGTATAGATGTAGATGTAGATGTAGAATGTGAACACCCAAAAATTTGGAGAAATCTACCCTGTTAACTGAGCCCTGTTCATATGATACATCAATTGTCGGTATGACTCTATTCTGTGTACAGAAATGGATATAGTGAGTTTTTTCCAAATTAAGGGAGAGTCTATTTTTTGAGAACCACTTAATAATTCTTTGATGATATTGTTAAGGATGTCTATCCTTAACAATATCATCAGCTGCTTTATCTCGTATGGGATTTATTATAACACTCGTGTCATCAGCAAAGGTACTAGTTCTGCTTGCTGAACTTTAAGTGAGAGGTTATTCACATGAATGAGGAACAGCAGAGAACCCAAAATTAAACCCTGTGGGACTCCCTTTGTGATAACTCCCCATTCACTAGAATTTACCACCCTCCCAACATTATTTGTGGTATTCAGCACAACTTTTGCTTTCTGTTCATTAAGTATGGTTCAAACTAGCTGTGTGTATAGCTTTCGGTTCCATAAAACCTGAGTTTTTCTAAGAGTGTGACATGATCCAAACAGTTAAATGCCTGAAGAGAGACAAAAAATACCAACTAGCGATAATTTGTTATTTAGAGCTTGTACTATTTGATGGGTAAATGTGCAGATAGCATTCTCAGTCGAGTAACCCTACCAGATTCCAAACTGTGGCATGCTGAGTAAATTGTTTTCATTTAAATGTGAGACTACTCTTGAATACATAATGTTTTTGAATATTTTAGAAAATGAAGTCACCAGTGAGATTTGTCTATTATTATTTTAGTCACTCTTGTCCCCTTTCTTATGAAGAGGTTTGACAGTTGCGTATTTCAAACTGTCTGGAAAAATTCCCTGTGCCAGCGAAGCATTACATATATTACTAAGGACCCGACTTATTAGAAAAACACTTCAAAATTCTGTTAGAGACGACTCCATCAACACCACATGAGCTCTTGTTTTTCAGTATATTTATAATTCCTCTAATTTCAGTGGGAGATGGTGCTATTTCTAAAGGCCTAAAGTCCAGGGAACGGCATTTTTAGCCTATTTTTTTGCTTTTTCAACTGAACCCTTTAACCCTATTTTTGCTGCTACATTCAGAAAGTGATTGTTAAAAATACTTGCAACTTCTGAATTATCACTCACAACATCATCATTTAGCTTTATTGCTGTGGTATGCTGTGCACTGTCAGGCTGCCCCGTCTCCCGTTTGACAATATTCCATATAGTTTCAGTCTTATTATCCACATTATTAATTTCTGTAAGAACGCATAAGCTTCTCGACTTTTTAGTGAATTTCCTTAAAATATTACAGTATCTTACGTAGTAAGCAAGTAGCGTCGGATCCTGACTTATTCTGGCCTGTCCATATGTTTCTCTCTTCCTCTTACACGATATCTTATTTCCCTTAGTAATCCATGGCTTACTTGAGTTTGTAATGACTTTTTTGGATAACGTTTCAGGAAAGCAACTCTCAAATATTCAGACAAATTTACGGTGGAATAAATTGAATTTGGCATCAGCATCATTTTCTGTGTATACTTCATCCCATTCTACCTCTTCAAGGCTCCTCTTAAAACTCTGTACCCTGTTCGCACCAGTAAGCCTCCCTGCCTTGTATAAGCCTTTCTGAAGCCTGTAAGGTGCTGTATGTATTATTTCCATTAACTGTGCATCATGATAAGATAGCCCATTAACAACTGGGTTCACATTAATTGTTTCTGCCTGAGCACTGTCTATTAAAATGTTATCGATAAGTGACCTACTATCCTGCGGCACACGAGTTGGAAAATTTATAACAGATACTAGATTGAAGCAACCAACAAAGATTCTACCTCATTTTTACTATTCGTATCTTTTAAGAAATCTGCATTAAAACCATCACAAACCACTAACTGCTTGTTTTTGTCCAACAGGTAGCTCAATAATGCCTCTAGACTTTTCATGAAGTGTTGAAAGTTACCTTGAGGCGATCTGTAGATTGTTACAATTACTATAGAAGTATATTGCAGTAGCAACTCACAAGCACATGCTTCAAGGATCTGATTTACATAAAAACTATTGTTTTCAATATTTTTGACTTTGTATCTAGTTTTTATATAAGGAGAAACTGCTCCTTTTTCCATGTTGACTCTACATGAATAAGATGCTAATCCGTAATCCCTTAAAACATCTATACCTTCAGAATTTACCACATTTTCTAGGCATACAGTCCTCTAATGTTCTGATGGAACACACAAATTTTATTTATTTGGATACATTATGGCACTGTTCTGTTTTAATGTCTTTCAATACTCTGCCTATAACCTGACTCTAACCTAAAAATGTGTCCCTCTGACTCCAGTAATCACAAGTATTTTGTGTTGTGTGCATGTGGCCCCCCTTACATTTTCTGCAAGAAGATCAACTAATCTATCCTTCCCCCTCCTATTCAGGTGTAGGCCATGACTAGTGTAACTCCAACTCCCAATTGCATCAACAGGCACAGCACTGATATGAGATTTAGTTTCTGCCAGCGGTAACCCTCAAAGCTCTCTCTTAACACGGTTGACAGCCGTATTAACCCAGGGCTGGTCATGGCGCTGCAAAACATCCACAAACCCCACACGAGTGTAAGTTGTTGCTGCACCTATTATATCCAGGTCACACCTAATACTGTAGTCCGAATTGCTAGCTGGTCTATTTCCTGCTTCTCCTACTACAAGAACATGGTCCTCGCCATCAAAATCTTTGCACAAGGCCCCTGGATTTTCTGTAACCTGGCTAAGCTTAGCACTAGGTTTCACAATGCTTGTGACCTGGTACTCGACTCCTAGCCTGTCCTGTAGCAACTGGCCTACACCTCTCCTATGACTGTTAGGACTCTTTCCTTTCTGCTTGTCTTTACTCCCGATCTAGCATTACAATTGTTACTACAAGTCTGCTGCACCCTACTTTACTCAAACACTGTTTGAGGTTCTTCTGCTTCAGGTAACAAATCAAACTGATTGCTCACTGGAATCTGAAAAGTGATTTCTGGGGTTTCCTCCTTTTAACTACGACTTGCTACCTGTTCCCAGCTACCATTGTCTCTTTCTCCCTTCGACCTGTCTAATTCGAAGAACACCATTTCTAGTTCAGCCTGAAGGACCAAATCTTTGATCCCTGTTCCACGATTTTCTTGTTACGGCTACATAATCTACAACTCCAATGGCGTGCCTCATCTGGCACTATGACAGCTTCCCCGCTGCAATGTCCCCAGTGAAACACCAACCCACAATCCTGACATTTCATTCCTGTGCTCACTAATCTACGACAACATTTGTCTCACATGACGGTAGATTAAACAATACAAATTACACTACAAACAAACAACACAAATATAAACAATACGAATTACACTGTAAACAATTACCCTACACCAGTTAATAATTAGCAGAAAGTAACTTAGCTTGCGGTGAGATGAGCAGAGAACTTCTGTATGTCAGGCGAATGTAGCAGCAGGCGAATGTAAACAGCGCTGAGTTAATTGCTGGCGTACGCTATAATGGCGAAAATCACGAAACTAGTAAGAAACTGTAGAGGCTCGATATTTTCTAACGACAAATTTGAACAGGCGCTTTCACTGAATTGTTTATAAATACTCTAATGGAAACATAAACACCGCTTAACGACTTTTCTGCACAATATGGAAAATTAACTGTACGGAATTATAGAAACCAAGAAAACACGAACCGCATGCAAACTATACATGTACGATACTCTTCACAATAAAGCTACACAGACACTACCTGGAAATTATTGAATAACCACATAACTTACTGTGGTCGATAATGAAAACAAACGCACGCCAACGGCTTGCACTTTAGAATAGTTATCTTTTCACGAAAACTGCACAAGTACAGCGAAACCATCAATATACAGATCACAATAGATACTAATTTACTTATTTGAGCTACAATATTGCCTTAATAAATTGTTTTTCCACGAGTGAACAACTATTTTTACGAGCGCACTGAGCGAACACACACGCCAACGGCTTGCACTTTAGAACAGTTAACTTTTCACGAGAACTACGCAAGTAAACGTGAGACCTTGAATATATAGATCACAGTTGACACTAATTTACTTATTTAAGCTATAATATTGCCTTATTAAATTGTTTTTCCGCGAGAAAACACCTATATTTACGAGCGCACTGAGTAAACACACACGCTTGCTCCGAAGAGCTTACAAGGTCTGCAAATCGAACTTAATATATACAGATTGCTACACTGAATGACTGACGAGGACAACTGAGAATAATAATAATAACAACAATATTCAGTCAAAATTCACATACAACGGCCAGTTACAATTAGGAGACTGAAAGCCGACACATGACGGCACTTGCTAAGATTTATTTTATTTATTTTTTAACCAGAACAAGCGCCTTAGAACAATAATAAACATGCTGCTAACGTGGTCTTAGACGCTAGGTATTTAAGTAAAACTCCTTCTGGCACCAAATTAATAAATCAGAAAATACACCTTGATGGAAGAAGCAAAAAATGTTTTTGAAATGTAATAGATATTCTTGATAATCTATTTAATAGAAAATGTTAACGGCCAGGAACAGTAAATACAGAATAATTAAATTATCTTTGCGCACTGATGCAACAGAGAAAGACAGAACAGTAGATAATAAAAGAAAATGGTGGCAATATCACAAGTATCGAGCCCATCCAAAATGTGGCTCAAACATTTAAAAATTACTGTAGAAAATTACTGGTTGGACAACTGCTTTAATAGAAGGAGACAGGTATCTTTATTAGCTATTGCTTTCAGAAAATAAATAGTACATCAAGATGGCTCTTTGTTGTGTACTAGTTGCCAGTTAAGGCACCTGACAGAAGGCAGACTGTAGCGCCTAGAACCGCTCGGCCACTCCGGCCGGCACATATTGTATACCACCCGTCTCTCCCTATAGCTTACCCCTACTTTCCTTAGAATTTCGAACATCTTGTACCATTTTACATTGGCGAACGTCTTTTCTAGGTCTACAAATCTATGAATGTCTTGATTTTTCTTTAGTCTTGCTTCCATTATCAACCGCAACGTCAGAATTGTCTCTCTAATGTCTTTACCTTTCCGAAAGCCAAACTGATTGTCATCTAACACATCCTCAATTTTCTTTTCCCATCTGTATATTATTCTTGTCAGTAACTAAGACGCATTAAGCTGATTGCGCGATGATTCTCGCACTTGTCAACTCATGCAATCATCGGAATTTTGTTGGTTATATTTTTCCGAAAGTCAGATGGTATGTCACCAGACTCATACAGTCTGCACACCAACTAAAATAGTCGTTTTGTCGCTACTTCCCCTAATGATTTTCGAAATTCTAATGAAATGTTATCTATCCCTTCTGCCTTATTTAATCTTAAGTTCTCCTTAAGCTCTCTTAAATTCTGATTCTAATACTGGACCCCTTTCTCTTCTAAATCAACTCCTGTTTCTTCTTCTATCACGTCAGACAAATCTTCCGCCTGATAGAGGCCTTCAACGTACTCCTTCCACCTACCCGCTCTCTCATCTGCATTTAGCAGTGGAGTTCCCGTTACGCTTTTAATGTTACCACCCTTGTTTTTAATTTTACCCAAGGTTCTTTTGGCTTTTCTGTATGTTGAGTCAGTCCTTCCGACAATCGTTTCTACTGCTTTTCCTATTTATTTCATTCCTCAGCTACTTGTATTTCTGTATTCCTGAATTTCCCTGACCATTTTCGTACGTCCCTCTTTGATCGATCAGCTAAAGTATTTCTTCTGTTAGTCACGGTTTCTTCGCAATTACCTTCTTTATACCTATGTTTTTCGTTTCAACTTCCGTGATTTCACTGTTTAGAGATATCCATTCCTCTTCAACTGTACTGGCTACTGAGCTATTCGTTATTTCTGTATCTATAGCCGCAGAGAACATCCTGCATATCTCGTCAATCCTTATTACTTCCGTATTCCACTTCTTTCCATACTGATTCTTCCTGACTAATGTCTCCCACTTCTTTGCATATTGATTCTTGCTGACTCTTAAACTTCAGCCCACTCTTTATCACTATAACATTATGATCTGAGCCTCTATATGCTCCTGGGTATCCCTTAGAATCCCGTATCTGATTTCGGAATCTCTGTCTGACTATAATGTAATCTAATTGAAATCTTCCTTTATCAACTGGCCTTTTCCACGTACAGCTCCACATCTTGTGATACTTCAACACAGTATTCGCTATTACCAGATGAAATTTGTTGCAGAACTCAATTAATCTTTCTCCTCTCTCACTCCTTGTCCGAATCCGTCTATTCCTGCCCCTACAACTGAATTCCAGTCGCCAATCACTATTAAATTTTCATCTCCCTTTAGGTACTGTATCACCCTTCCAGTATCCTGATACTCTATCTCTTCATCCTCAGCTTGCGACGTCGGCATGCATACCAGAACTGTCGTTGTCAGTGTTGGTTTGCTGTCGATTCTGACAAGAACAAACCTATCACTGAACTGTTCACAGTAACACACTCTCTGCCCTATATTCCTGTTCGTAACGAATCCTACACCCGTTACACCATTTTCCGCTGTTGTTGATATTACCCCATACCAGATTCCTTACACCGTTCGACTTTTATAGGAGCCTATTCGCACTTTCGCCTCATCCTGTAGTATAGTGTCATAATACTCAAATCGTCTAAAGCTTACAGAAGTTACATCCTGTCTATCACAAAAGAGGCATTTTTCGACGCAGTGTTTTAAGAATGCTAACGATAATCTGAAATACACTCCAAGACAATATTAGAAAAGAAAAAAAAAAAGCGAATCACGACGAAGATATTATGCTACTGGGATGGAAATCTGTTATGTGATGTAAGTACAGCGAAACAAATGATTACAATTTCAGAAAAATTTGATTACTTATTTAACAGAAAGGGATTCACAAATTGAGCAAGACAGTGAAACGTTGATCCACCTCTGGCCAAATGCAAGCAATTATTCGGTTTGACATTGAATGATGGAGTGTTTGGACGTCTTGTCAGAGGATACCGTGCCACATTCTGTCCAGCTGGAGCGTTAGATTGTTAAAATCTCGAGCTGGTTGGAGGGCCCTGTCCGTAATCCTCCAATCGTTCCCAGCTGCGGAGAGAGTGAGCGATCCTGCTGGCCACGGTAGAGTTTGTCAAGCACAAAAACAAACACAACAAACTTCACCGTGTGCGGGTGGGCATTATCGTGCTGAAACGTAAAGGACAAGACAATGGGGAGTAAAACATCATCGACGTACCACTATGCTGTAAGGCTGCCGTGCACGACACCAAAACTGTTTCTATTATGAAATGAAATAGCACCCGAAACCACCACTCCTGCTTGTCGGGCCGTATGGCGGGCGATAGTGAGACTGATATCCTACCGCTTTCCGGGGCGTCTCCAGATACGTCATCCGCCTGGAATCTCGTTGGCTGGAGTTGAATTGTCTTCAGTGGTGAGTTCCGCTTCAAAATGAGGCCCGATGGCCAGTGAAAACGTGTCTAGAGACGCACCGGACAACGGTGACATACCAGCCTAAGGCCATCGGCACACGGATCGCGCTGTCGAACGTTAACGTTGAGCGTGCCAAGTTCAACGTGCTGCTGAAGGCTCAGGAACGATGCGACTTGTGCAGGCGGTACGTGGGCCCCAACGTGGTATACGCGATCGCAACGCACTCCAGCGGCAGTTGAGCGACGTTCCTAGTTCGTAAATCACACTGTTTACTCAACGGGCGCGCGTAAAATTCCCACGTTAGCTCTATTAAAACGCACATTTCCTCCAACGTCCACGAAAAGGAAAGTCCCATGTCCAATCAATAAGGACACAGGCTTATAAAAGTACCATTACGAACGTTGCGGTACAAATTGGGAATACTTCTCCGCATGAGGTAAACATTATTTCATCATTCCCACATTTTAGTAAAACCCCAAGGTCAGTGTTACTTGATCACTGTGCCTACCCAGTAGCAGAATCTTTGCAGCATGTGAATTACGAAGCTTAAAGGAAAAACAAGCAAAATATCTTTATACAAGTAGCGCAACCTCTCCTGTAGATTAAGCCAATCGAACAAAGTCACCCCTCATAAAAAGGTGAACTTATATTTACATAACATCAAATATTATAGCATATACTTATGCTAAAGTAATAATAAAGTATCAGAACCTAATAAAAACGCGAATGTTAGGAAAAAAATTTGGAAGTGTTACCACGAGAACCACTGCCTACACAAAAGCTCATTGCGGGGCAGAGACGCTACCTTTTTTTTTCGTTGTTGATCGTTGTGTTTGCTCGTTGCGGACGTCACATGACATCCGTTTTTTCTCTTTGTTGATCCTTCCACTCAGTTTTTTTATTACAGAGGGCTTTTTTTTTTAATCTCATTTTGTTCGCTTTTGTTCGTTGCATCTGCTCGGGGCGGACTTTGTAAGGCACCCGTTTAAGTTCGTTGCTGATCGATTAACTCAGACTTTTTATTACAGAGGGCAGCTAACCCTCTGACCGAACACGCTGAGCTACCGTGCCGGCATACTCATTACTCTAAACCAACAACATACTCCTTTTTCGTAATCATATTATGTTACCCTTACTGAAAACGTTAATCGTAAATAATTATGTTAATAATTGATATTTAATTATAACAAATTATACCAAGAACATGGATCTTCAGTGTGTCGCTCCCTTCAAATGGCCTACTCTCATAATACGCAAGTTACGGTAATTCTTTTGCCACAAATATGATGTATGTAATTATTTTATTGGAACGAATCACACAACTCACAACGGGTTTTCCAGTGATTCTCAATTTTCTGGTGCTCAGAAGCGGCATATATACATATAGGATTGAAATGACTGCCAATATGGCGCCTCATAACTCTGTACTGAAGGGAGACGGCGTGCGTGTGATGTAGGTGGCGTTGTGCCATCTCATTGGTCAACGCTCAGACGCACGCTTAGAATATCTCACATGCCAGATATCGCTCTGCACGTTCGGAAGGATTCCCGAATGTGCTATTCCACGCTATGACGTCAGAGACTCGGCACACTCAACGCTCAACGTTTAGATGCACGGTCCGTGTGCCGACGGCTTAACTGTCTACTGACAAACGTGATGATGTAGAGTGCCATTTTATTTCATATCAAGACCCATTTGCTTGTCATCAGCGACGTTCTTACAGTTTAACTATGTGTCGCGTCGATATTCTGCGACCCTTCTTGTGTCTTTCATGGCAAGCCATCCTGGTCTTACATTTCAGCAAGATAATAGCCGCCGACACACGACGAGAGTTTATACTGCTTATCTTCGTACTTGACATACCCTAACTTGACCAGCAAGGCCACCGGATCTCTTCCCAGTTGATAACGTCTGGAGCGTTATGGGAAGGGCCCTCCAATCAGCTTGGGATTCCGACGGTCTAACGCTCCAGCTGGACAGCTTTTGGCGCTATACTCCTCAGGAGAATGTCTAGAATTCTGTCAATGACTGTATGTATGAGTTCAAGAGGTCGGCAACGCTTTATTCAATTTCTCAATTTGTTGAATAAATCTTACAGTTTTTTTCAAATTGCAATCATTTGTTTGCCTGTACTTGCATCACACCTACCGATTTCCAACCCTTTCGTGTGAATTCTTCATGGCTCATACTTTTTTTTGTCTTAAAGTCTAGCTTGCAAAAAGTGACTCTCCACTAGTAGATTAGATGAAGATGAAAGGTATTTCCAATCGAATAATTTACGCTGAAGCAATAAATCTTGAGAGAACCACAAGGACATCATATAACTGAGTTACTCAAAAAAGCAAGGTGTCAAGAAAGAAAATATCTGTCGCTCGAAACCTACCGCTAAAGCGGAAATTGTAAAACTGCTGATTAGAAGAGTAATGCCGAAGAAACTGGTAAGACAACTGTTTCTGAAATACTCTGAATGTTATCTGGAAAGTGTTGGCTATTGGTATTACTAATTCAAGAGAAAGCCGACAAACATGGCGACCGTCCTCAAAGTTCTCCTTTCAGTGTAAAGGAAAGTGAAAGATTCAATGGACGTAAATTAAACGTACGGGATTAAATGCAGCATCAAAACATCTGTTTCGTTATCGCAGTATCTGTATCGACGAAAGCGATCGTTATCGTCATAATTCTGCGACCCATGTTCCATTAGGAGGACTCAGAATTCCACTTTCAAAAGCATGACATTCTTATCGTTGAAAATTTTTTTGAAAGAAGCCATAGTATAATTATTACTGTACATATATCAATGGAGTGGACAAAATAAAACTGGTTTGGAAAATATTTCGTGGAGGACATATGAGGAAATACACGAGCACAGCACATATACTCTAATGTTATTTTTTCTTTGATATACAGTTCAATCAGATTTTACACGTTTTCATTGTGGTACTGGATATAGTCAGGTATTGTCAAGTTTTTTGTTATATAATTTGATCAGGACTTTGCTGATACTTTTAGAACACTTTCTATCACATAGATAAACAAATATTTATACCAGGTTTTTATTATTAGTCTCACAACGCTCGCAGAAATGTTTCAATTTTGTGTTTGTAACGCTTACTTACTTTTATTCCACAAAAATTTGGTTAAATTTGACAGTAATATTCTTTGAATAATTTTGTACCGCAGGAAGTTGTGTTACGCTGTGTACAAAATCCGTAACAAATTTCACCTTTTTATCTGCAGTAGTTAAGCAGTAAATGTTTCTTATACATTGAAAAACGAAAGTTGAGAGATATGGAAAAGATTTATTTATGGATGTGTGTGATGTCCTTAGGTTAGTTAGGTTTAAGTAGTTCTAAGTTCTAGGGGACTGATGATCTCAGATGTTAAGTCCTATAGTGCTCAGAGCCATTTGAACCAAAGATTTATCTAATAAACAAGTTCCTTAATATTGGCCACATCCGTACATTTTTTTTCCTTGGTGTGCCTTTTCTTCTAATCTGATCCTTTGTCGTGCCCTTTTGGCAATATCCTTCACTGACATTTCAGAATTACCAATACAAACTTTGTCAGTCTTCTTCAATACGTTTTCAGTGAGGCATCCTGCATCGAATGCAGTTCTTCCATTGTTACCATCAATGAACACCAGACAAGCGTCAAATGAGGCACCTTTAACAATCGCAATTGTGCAAAATGTTGACTATGGACATCTCTTCCAAATGAGTTTATAAAATCTTTCGTTCGGGTTTTGTGTTCTACTATGTATGCATTTCATTAATAAATCTGGCTGAGATAAAATTCGAAAGATTTGCTTTATAACATTTAAGACTTCGCCAGATGCTTCTCTGACGTCATGATACAGTAAAACAAGTCCAGAGTCGTGGAGGAAAGTGAGCATGAGATTGAATGTTGGCTGAAACATGATGGGTTTTACATCATTTTTAGCAAGAACTAAACTCTGAAAATTGTAAACAGTACTTCTAACACGCTACAGATATGCTGGCAAAAGAAATTTCAACAGTTTTGACCGATTTTACGCAATTTTCCCTTGAGGCAGGCAACACAGCTTACATCATCTACACCTGGAGTGCATTATGTAAGTTGGGTTGCCTATCTTAATGTGCATGTGATATTTTCTGGGTCGTTTTATTTTGGGCGCTATGTAGCTATAATTATCGCCTGAAAAAACTGAAGACCGGGTGATGTGGCGCAGTGGTTAGCACACTGGATTCGCATTCGGCAGGATGACGGCTTAAAACGGCGTCCGGCCATCCTGATTTAGGTTTTCCGTTATCGTTATTTCCCTAACTCCCTTCAGGCAAATGCCAGGATGGTTCCTTTGAAAGTGCACGGCTGACGTCCTACCCCATCCTTCCCTAATCCGATGGGACTGATGACATCACTCCCCCAAATCAACCAACAAACCAAGCAAAAACTGAAGCTGTGTCCATGAAACCTGTTGACGATTTCAGTCCTCTTCTACGTATTCATCCTTCAATGTGGCACATTTTTCCCGACGATTGATTACTTGACGGTTATCTTTATTTTTGAAGTATGTATTTTATATACTCAAGAGACGTTCCCCCTCGAAAACTACCTCATTCGGGAAGTACCTGCCACACAATGATACCTTCATTCAAGGCCGTCGGGATGTAGGGGCGAGGGAAAATTTTAAAGCTCAAAAAATAAGCTGAGCCAGAGCGTTGTCGTGGATAAACACAGTCTCTTTGACAGCTTCCTCCGACTCTTCGTCTTCACTGCAACATATGATGGTTTTCCCCTTACGAACATAATCTGTTAACACCACTTCATGGCAGTCCCCCACTCCCCCCCCCCCCCCCTCCCAAAAGAAAAAAAATGTATTGGAAGATATTGGAAACCGATACGTGACTGATTATAATTTGCCTACTATAGCTTCGATTGTGATACAACTATCTTCCAGCATCAGAGTCTCATCTTTGCCTGTGATTCATGGTTTTTCACAGACTGACTGACTGCCACTGCATTTGCACTGTATTCACAACTCCGGAAGCGCATGCGCCACATAAACAATGCATCATTTTCAAATAACTGTTATGAAAACCGTCTTTAGCTGCACAGGAAGAATATCAGATCAACCATAATATAAATCTTGCGATACACCAGTCACTTAAATGAAAAACTGGCAACGAAATCAATAAATGTGAAAACAGATTATGTGGCCTCCACATGTGTTCATCGCTGTCAGCCGTCTCTCTGGGTTGTAGGGGTTACAGAACAGAAAATATGAGAACTGCAATAAATTTCAAGTAGTAATAGCGAACACGCCGTTCAGAAACACCAAAAGAGGAGGAGGTATCCTTGTAAATGACTAGCAGACATGGGATGATCCCAGCAGGATTAAATCTTGGTCAGACCCAGATTCTGAAATCAAATATTGGAGTTTAAGGCCTACCCAGAATAAGAAACGGTCAGAGAACATTTTAGTATTGATGAAGAACAGACTGAAGTTTAAGAGAATGGTCCAGAAGAATTAATGTGGGAAATGTGGGATACTGATGTACTTAAGACACATTAGAAGTTCTCTAAGGCTGTAGACACTGCGATAATGAATACCAAAGCAGGCAGTCCAGTTGTAAGGAATGGACATCTATAAACAGAGCACTCACGGAAGTTGGGTATACATAGATACAAGGAAGGTAACTGCGAAGAAATTTTATGTAATTGAAGAAATACTTTAACTGATCGATGAAATTAGGTACATAAATGTTCAGGGAAAGTAAAAAATGCAGCATTATAAGTCACTTGAGCATGAAATTAAGAGGAAGCGTAGAGAAGCCATGGCAAAGAATCATCAGGAACACGTTGAGGACATCTAGAAAGAAATTGTCATAGCAGGATTGACCCAGAATATGGAAAAGCCAGTCCGTTGCTAGTGGTCTAGTGACTAACGTTGCTGCCTCTGGATCGTGGGGTCTGTGTTCGATTACCGGCTGGCTAGGGGATTTTCTCTGCCCCAGGGGTGGGTGTTTGTGGGGTCCTCATCATTTCATTATCGTCATCATTATTCGTGACAGCGACTAGACTAATTGCATAAAAATTGGACTGTGTGAAAATTGGGACTTCGTACAGGCGCTGATGAGTGTACAGTTGAGTGCCTCACAAATCAAACATATGGAAAAGTTAATATAAACTTCGATGAATTTGAAAGAAAGGACAATCGGAATTCCACTGTTAAGCACAGAGGAGAGAGAGGATAGGTGAAAAAATAAAACATTAGTGACGAGGAGAAGAAGAACTGGGAGTCGATATGGACGACGCAGGGGATCCAACATTAGAATTTAACAGAGGTCAAATAAGGCAACAAGAGATAGATAATATTGCTGCGAAATTTATAAAGCCATATGGGGAAGTCGAAACAATTCGACTATTCAGGTTGGTGTACAGAACATAGGAGACAGGAGGTACACTATCATACTTTCGGAAGAGTATCATCCATGGAAATCCAAAGATAGCAAAACTGGTTGAAGACGTTCAAGTTCTCAAGGAAAGTATATGTTAGCTATTGGATAAAAGAGATAATATACAGCATGTGCAAAAACCAAAAGGTAAAAATAAGACTGAACACCAACAACGAAGTGCTTGTATAAAACGTGTGTAAGACAGGAATGCACTCTTTCATCGTTATTGTTCAATCTGTACATCGACGAAACAGGTATGGAAACGAAAGAAAAGTTCAAGAGTGAGATTAAAATTCATTTTGAAGCATGCAAGTGACAAGATTCGCCGACGACATGGCTACTCTCAGGGAACGTGAATAAGATTTCCTCTTACAAGGAAGCCGAAGGAAGTCGAAAATGACGAGGAGCAGTTGAAATAAGGTTAGTGAGAAGTTTAACATCAAAATTGGTGACCACGAAGTAGATAAGTCAAGGAATTCAGCTATCGTGAGAGAAAAATAAACCACGACGAATAAAGCAAAGAGGAAAAAAAGCTACTAGCACCAAACATAGGCCATAATTTGAGGAAGAAATTTCTACGATTGTACGTTTGAACTAAAGCACTGTATGGTAGTCCATCATGGATTGTGTAAAAAGAGTAAAGAAGAAAATGGAGGTATCTGAGATGTGCTGCACAAGAACCTTGAACATTACGTGGACTGTTAAATGATGAGGAGCTGCTCCGTGGAATCGCCGAAGAAAGGAACATGTGGAAAATTCTGAGAAGAAGATGGGGCAGAATGATACGACGTGTGTTAATACACGAGGAAGTAACTTCCATGGTACTATGGTAAAATTTGTAGGGGAAGCAGAGACTGAAATACATTCAACGAATTACTGAGGACGTAGGGTACAAGTGCTTCTGTGAGGTGAGGTGAAGAGGTTGGTACAAGACACAAACTGAATGCCACCAGCGTCAAACGAGTCGGAACGTCAATGGAATAAAATTAAAAAAAGTGCTTTTTGTGGTTACTGTACTACCAAGAAGAGACGGAATAATCCATTAACACGTTTTTCTCAGTTAAACGACTTGAATTTAAATACTAATGCCTGATAACGTGGGTTATCGAACGCCTCCTGAAGAACAGAAAAACAACAGAGCAGAGGAAGTATGGAGGACAGTTGAAAACTACAAATCTTTCAATATATTGAGGACTGAGTATGAAAAATCCACACAGTGGCCTATAAAAATGCCTCTTACTCTACACAAACCTACTTGAACCTAATGAAAAGTACCCTTATTATATGATATAATAACAAGTAATCTTTTGAAAGCCTTTTGAGTGAATTTTCATTGCACGGGTGTAGAAACAGATAATACTAATGAGTTGGGTCCGTTTCCAGCAAAGCCGAGAACCGTGGACGTTGAACAGCAGGGGGGAGAACTAGCTGTGATGAAATACCACCGAAATAATTTCTTCGAGAATTCGCTGAATGTCGACATGCGTTTCGCGTTTTCTGTTTTCAGAGGTTAATAAAAGTTTGTTTGTAAGATATAGCGGAAATCAAAGAACGAGAGTTCTTTCATTTGAATATTAATTTCCTGAAATGGAGTCCAAATTTTGCTTCCTTTACCTTATACAGAAAAGGGACGGAGCTGCCGAAAAGTATCATGCCGCAGTTTGGAAGAATTTCACAGAAATAATGAAATTATTTTGAAATATACTGCGGAGTTCTAGTGACTGATATCCACGAATGCGAATGAAAGGTCACAGCGTGTCCTGTTTTGAATCGCAGTGTGGTTTTTAAAGCCTAGTAAGATCTTCCATGGAGGGACCATAGATAGGACGAGATAGTATTTATGTCCAGCTGTCAATAAATGTTTGCAACTTTTTCCGGCATGGCATCCTCAAAAAAATCTTCAAAATAAGCGTATTTCCGACGTTAACATGCCGAACAGTGCACAGAAACTGTCCACGTGTTCAGGAGTGGGATTATAGCCTGTAACTTAATAAACTGCGCTATGGAAAACTCTAGAAGCATTCCAGAAATCCAGAAATGGAAGTGCATCTCCAAGAACCGTTAAATGTCGAAGCAAAGAAAAAACAATCTCAAGAGTGTAGTTAAATATCGAACAGGAAAATGTTCAACGCGATTTTTTCCCTTTTAACCTAGCGGCGGACATAAAGCGCTGCTGCATCTATCAGTAAAACATAATCATTGATTTAAGTTTACGTAAAACCGGAAACTGAAAAATTTTACCAGAAACTGCTAAATTTAGCTTGTAATAAATTAATTTGTGTAAAATTTTATAAAAAC
This sequence comes from Schistocerca serialis cubense, assembly GCF_023864345.2. Lineage (NCBI taxonomy): Eukaryota > Metazoa > Arthropoda > Insecta > Orthoptera > Acrididae > Schistocerca > Schistocerca serialis. The sequence goes on along the minus strand of NC_064638.1, from coordinate 1,022,820,260 downwards.
TCATGTCTGGAAACATATGTGTAGTAACGAAGAGCAGAAGCCAGTATGACCACAGTTTTGCATAACCACTGCGTAATATAAACATACAGTGCTGTCCTTCAAATTTGCAACTCTGTGATGACGGCATGCAACAAACGTGAAAATGAAGTGTAGTAAATCCTTCGATATGCAAGTGTTTAGCATATCCGTGCAATCGCCCGAGTAACGCCATCTGCATTCTGTATACATGGTGATGCAGCTGCACCTGACGACGCCACCTGCAATTCTACAGGGTGGTCCATTGATCGTGACCTGGCCAAATATCTCACGAAATGAGCGTCAAACGGAAAAACTACAAACAACGAAACTCGTCTAGCTTCAAGAGGGACAGCAGATGGCACTATGACTGGCCCGCTAGATGGCGCTGCCATAGGTCAAACGGATATCAACTGCGTTTTTTAAAATAGGAACCCTCATTTTTTATTACATATTCATGTAGTACGTAAAGAAATATGAATGTTTTAGTTGGGCCACTTTTTTCGCTTTGTGATAGATTGCGCTGTAATAGTCACAAATGTATAAGTACGTGGTATCACGTAACATTCCGCCAGTGCGGACGGTATTTGCTTCGTGATACATCACCCGTGTTAAAATGGACCGTTTACCAATTGCGGAAAAGGTCGATATCGTTTTGATGCATTACTAGTATGATCAAAATTCCCAACGGGCGTGTGATATGTATGCTGCTCGGTATCCTGGACGACATCATCCAAGTGTCCGGACCGTTAACCACGACCTGCAACAAATGATGATACTCAAGTAGGTGTTTTAGCTGCTGTCGCGGCTAATCCACACATCAGTAGCAGACAAATTGCGCGATAATTGGGAACCTCGAAAACGTCGGTGTTGAAAATGCTACATCAACATCGATTGCACCCGTACCATATTTCTATGCACCAGGAATTGCATGGTGACGACTTTGAACGTCGTGTACAGTTCTACCACTGGGCACAAGAGAAATTACGAGACGATGACAGATTTTTTGCACGCGTTCTATTTAGCGACGAAGTGTCATTCACCAACAGCGGTAACGTAAACCGGCATAATATGCACTATTGGGCAACGGAAAATCCACGATGGCTGCGACAAGTGGAACATCAGCGAACCTGGCGAGTTAGTGTATGGTTCAGCATTATGGGAGGAAGGATAATTGGCCCCATTTTATCGATGGCAATCTAAATGGTGCAGTGTATGATGATTCCTACGTAATGTTGTACCGATGTTACTACAAGACGTTTCACTGCATGGCAGAATGGCGATGTACTTCCAACATGATGGATGTCCGGCACATAGCTCGCGTGCGGTTGAAGCGGTATTGAATAGCATATTTCATGACATGTGGATTGGTCGTCGAAGCACCATACCACGGCCGGCACGTTCACCGGATCTGACGTCCCCCGATTTCTTTCTGTGGGTAAAGTTGAAAGATATTTGCTATCGTGATCCACCGACAACGCCTGACAACATGCGTCAGATCATTGTCAATGCATGTGCGAACATTACGGAAGGCGAACTACCCGCCGTTGAGAGGAACGTCGCTACACGTATTGCCAAATGCATTGAGGTTGACGCACGTCATTTTGAGCATTTATTGCATTAATGTGGTATTTACAGGTAATCACGTTGTAACAGCATACGTTCTCAGAAATGCTAGGTTCACAAAGGTACATGTTTCCCATTGGAACAACCGAAATTAAATGTTCAAACGTACCTACGTTCTGTATTTCAATTTTAAAAAAACCTACCTGTTACCAGCTGTTCGTCTAAAATTGTGATCAATATGTGTGTGGCTTGTTCTGAGTCATCAAGGGATCACCAATTTAGTATTGGAGGGCAGCGCGGAGGGTAAAAATTGTAAAGGGAGACCAAGAGATGAATACACTTAACAGATTCAGAAGGATGTAGGTTGCAGTAGGTACTCGGAGATGAAGAAGCTTGCACAGGATAGAGTAGCATGGAGAGATGCATCAAACCAGTCTCTGGACTGAAGACCGCAACAACAACATGTTTGTGACTATTACAGCGCCATCTATCACAAAGCGAAAAATGTGGTCCAACTGAAACATTCATATTTCTTTATGTACTGCACGAATATGTAATAAAAATGGGGGTTTCCAATTTAAAAAAAATGCCGTTGAATTCCGTTTGACCTATGGCAGCGCCATCTAGCTGGCCAACCATAGCGCCATCTGGTTTCCCCCTTCAAGCTAGTCAAATTTCGTTCTTTGTAATTGTTTCGTTTGACGCTTATTTCGTGAGATATTTGGCCCGGTGACGATCAATGGACCACCCTATGCGAGATTTTCATATTCTCTCGTTCGCTGCGCGCAAATTGTTAGTCCCACAGAAAAAATGTAAAGGTCATTTTGTAGGGAATTTAATGTAGTTAAATTTTGTACTGGGATACGATATCGCTGGACCCCAAGGTTTCCGAGTTATTCAAGAAAAACGTAGGTACATAAGTCTAAACGCAGCTCCATCCTCACAATCTTTCCTCACTAGTCAGGATTTCTAGTATGTTGTACGTTGCACTCCCTCGTCTCACAGTACAAGCAGTTCCGACTGTACGAACTGCTCTCGATTTTCGACCTATTTGGGGCCTATTGATTGGGCTAATACGGCAGCAGAATCGTCGACTACTTCGTTAACATTACTAATTTAATAGTGCCAATGAGAGAAATGAAAGAAAAACGAAATTTGCTAACCTTACTCTAAAGTTAATTATTTTAATAATTGGATGCAAAATTAACCCTTACAAGTACAGTTTTTCTAGTCAGAAAGCATGACAAATACAACGATATAATTGTTAACTTTATTAGAAAATTGTTTGGTAAAATTTCCACAACAGTCAATTTTACAGTTTGTAAGTGCTCGACTAAGCCGATGGCGTAATAACGACAGTCAGCGACGACTGAAGAAGATCGAATGTGGGAAATAATCAGTTCAGTCTCAAATTTTTGTAAATTCGTAGGAGGGAGTGCCGTGAACAACATTACTAGAAATCCGGTGGGGGTTGAGTGTGGGAGTCGTTTTCCTTGAAGAACTTGAAAACTGTGACCTGTAACGAAAAGGTACCACAGTACAAAATTTAACTATATTAAATTGCATACAAAAACATCTTGCTCTTGTTTCATGTAAGAATAATAGTTTGCGCGTAGCGAGCGAGAGAATGTGAAGATCTCGCACATAGTCTTTGATGGTTTGGTACAGAATTGGGGGTCGTATAGAACTACATCAGTGGGGGCAGCTGAATTACGTTGCACAAGGAAAGCAACTGATTTCTCATTCAGAAATCGTATCTAAATGTTGTATGTTCGTCACAAGCTCGTGTTAGGCGTCGGCAGTGTGGTCTATCGTTCCACATTATGCTGCTCGTGTTAGTCAGACACCACGATTATCATGCTAGTGTGGACTCGATCGGTTTAGGAGAGCCACACTCAACGCCGTGCAGGATCTGAAAATTCCGAAGTGACTAGTGCTCTAGAACGCGGAAGTAATATCTCTTGGCCTTGCAAGATCTTACAGCACGTGATGTAATTTGAGTCAGGAGATGCACATGTGTGATGAAAACGCTGGGATCAGCAGAGACCTTCAGCACGACGACCGTAGTCGCGGCAGGAGGGCATGTCGTGCCGTCCATGGTACTCCCAACGACAACACGGGATTGAGGAGTGGTCTGTTGTCGTCTTTTCAGACGACCGCAGATTCTCCTTACAAAATCACGACTAACAAGTCGTGCATTGAGACAAGAATGAGAAATGCCAGATTGCAATCGTCATTGTCATATGGGTTTAGTACATGTTGTTATGGTATGGATTACCACAGGGTGCACAAAATCATCATCTCTGGATAATATAGCCGGTACTTTTTACAGATATCGCACAGATCTAACATGTGTAGCGTGGTGGGTGCGACCTACAGTAGTGTCAACAATAATGTGGAAACACCAGAAACACGAAACATTACTGTAGTCCCCAGAATGGGGCACAACCAGGAGTCTCCACTGGCCAACTGGCTGAGGGTGTCGACGGTGAATCGCTGAAGAACACGGAAAGACAAGAGTGATGGACGGACAACGACGAGAACACGGCAGAATGACAAGTTCAGAGAGTGAACTAAAACGATATCCTAGATATAGCACTTTTTTTAGTAATAAATCTTCTGACTGCTTTGATATAGCCCACCACGAAATCCTCCCCTGCGCCAATCTTTCCGTCTCCAGTTGCAACCAACAGCCTCAGTTATCTGCTGGTAGTATTACAATCTTTGTCTTTCTCTACATTTTATACCCTACACCTCGCTCCAGGACCATGGAAATTACACCCTGATGTCTTAACCCACGTCGTATCATCCCGTCCTTTCCTTTTGTCACTGTTTTCCAAATGTTCCTTTCCTGGCCTGTTCTGTGGAGAACCTTCTCATTTCTCGACTTATCATTCCTCCTAATTTTCAACGTTCTTCTGTAGCACCTTATTTCAAGGGCTTCGACTCGCTTCGTTCCAGTGTTCACACAGTCCATGTCTCATTGCCATACAGTGCTGTGCTCCAAACGTACATCCTCAGAATTTATTTCCTCAAATTTAGATCTATGTTTGATACTAGCAGACTTCTCATGACCAGGACGTGGCAACATCAGGAACCAAAAAATATTGAGTGCAATTGACGATACGGAGCACAGTCGTAACACGACTGAGGTCCAAGCCCCTGCACTGCTAGCCTGACAGCACGGCCGTGTGCTCCGACAGGCTATCGCGAGAGGTATCGGGGGAGGGGGGGGGCGTGGCCAGCGAACAGTGCTGAGCCAGCAACAGCAGCGCTTTTGGATCTAGCAGCATCGTCTAGGTCCTGGCGGGCTTTCAAACTCTCTGGATCGTGTTATCATAATTACTATAGCTAATACGGTGTAGAAACCCTGTTAGCATTGAGAATAGTTTCCAGTTGTAGGGAAGCAGCCTACTCACGCTGTATAAAATTCACATCAGTCTTTCCATTGTGTGCCAGCCAGTCCGCTGTAACTAGCTCTGACGCCATAAATGTTGCGCAATACTTTAAAAATCAAGTAAATAACCTGAAACGTTTCTAGCATGTCAGGAGTAATACTAAATCAATATGTGTTGCATATCAGTTCAATATCTTTAACCATTTGGACGTTTTTCTGTAAAAATCATTGGCGCAACAGAAAAGACCTAGAAACTTAAAAATTTATACTTAGATTACTTTTTCATAATAATTTAGTAGAAACAGTATTGTGGATCTCACAAATAAAAATTTTAGTTGAAATTAATGATTTTCTGGTTTGTGTCTTAAAAATTAAGGAACCAAGATAGATTAAGTAGGCGAATAAATAAGGCTAGGATGTTTAAATTTAAGTAGAAGGGAGACCCGCTATAATCATAAAGATGTGAGAAGTTTCAACTAAATAACTATGAAACTATAGTGATAGCGTATCTCCAAAGGGCAAGTTCAGAGCTCGTCTACTGCATGTAGTGTAATTAAATTAATTCTCTCGCCTAAAATATTTGACTTAGCCACGTCAGACTTTTGTTATGATTACTTACCTGTGTGCCGATTGCACATTTAAATTGAGAGCTTCATCCGCCATCAGCAAAGGAAGCAATGATTTATTCGATAACTTAAAGTGGTGCATTACTAGCCCAGCGGCTAGTCTGGAGAGCCGATTTGATCAGGCGTTCCCTTAGCAGTCCGCACCGCGGCTTTATATATAAGAACGCTGCGCGAGAAAAAACGGTCCCAGTTCTCTCCAGACGCTGATTAGCGCACCATCTGTGCCGGGAGTCGCGTCGCATCGGTATCATTGCTATAAACAGCCTCGGATGCCGTAATAAGTTACTCGGGATACGCGCAACCATGAAATCGTTTTCGAGTGAAGTGTTAATTCTGGGATGACTTTAATGATCTATCTTCAGTTTGCGTATGTCATATTTTCACGTGCCGCTGCGGGACAGACATTCTACCATTATTTAGCGTGGCGTTTGATGAACGTTATCATCAAATTATGGCGAGCATTCACTTAAATCTTTAATTTGAACAGTTATAGTTGCATCAGCGCATTAGACTCTGAACTGCTCTGGTAGTTGGATTGTGTGAATTCTTTTTTTGTCTGTGACTTTCAGAATATAGTGAACATTTTAGAGAGAATCGTTTTTGATTATGAATCCCAGACAATCTCCTAATTCCTCAGAGCTATAAGCTGTAGCTATAAGTGTATTTCTCAGATGAAGTGGGCACTAGGAATTCTAATTACAGGCTTCACTTTTTGCTAATCACTTTCTGGTTGCCAATATTGTAGTTAGAGAGCCAGTGTTGAGAACGGCAAACAACAACACAGCATAAATACAAAACATTATATAACAATTATTCCACCCGCCGCCCCACATATGTTGCTAATCAGCTGGGAAATGCATCTTTTCTACATTAATTTCCACCCGCCGTCCCACACAGTCGTCTTGAAATGGATAAATACAGGTCCTGTACTTTCTTCAAGGAAACCTTATAAAATTATTCCTGCAATATAATAGCAAGTTCAGGTAACGGTGAGGGAGGCCGATACCGATCACGCAGCCTTCTACATCTACGTCTGCATCTACATTGATACTCTGCAAATCACAATTAAGTGCCTCGCAGAGGGTTCATTGAACCAGCTTCGCAATAATTCTCTACAGGGCGCGGCGCTTTAATACGGACAAATAAAACTTTTTTCTAAAAGCAAATTTGTTAGAACGAAACCGTTTCACATATAAGTAGCGGCATCTCTAAAGAGCAATATTACTCGATGTAGCTCCCTTCAGCCACAATGACCGCCTCCAATCTTGTCCTGAAGTGATTGCACGCACTCTCTCAAACAGCGCTGGCCATACTTGCGAATGCTGCTTCGATAGCCCTGCGTGTAGATGCAACATTAGGGTGCCTTGTCTTATTGGTAACTCTTTCGACTACGCTCCAAACGTTGTCCAGTGGGATCAAATCCGGACTATTCGGGGACCAGAACTCCTTTGACCAGAACATGTCAACTTTATCCGAGAGCCACTTTTCGACTAAATGGCTCGAATGAGGTCCTCCTCTCTCATGTGACGCATTGTTCGGTCGCTGACGTTCAATACAGACCCCAATTTCCTCATCCATTGCTCCTAGTCCCCCAACATCAGAACTTGTCCCTTTCGATGACTGTCGCAGTTCGTGACACGCATTTCGTCGAATGAGGTTTCCCCGCTGTTTTAGCGGAACCTTCCTCAGACTTCTTCTAAGCATTGTGCGTAACCGCAATATCGTACGCGAAGAATCGAAATATTTTAGTGGGTGAACGCCCAGCGCGAAGACTTTCGATTACCACGATTCTTCGGTTGTATTTCGCACTTGTCCGTGACATCTCGCCCATTTTGAGGTTATGACTGTTTACTAGATGCCAATCGCGACCTCAGGTGGACCTACGATATGACGGGGCACTAAAATTGAAATTTGTGCGGATTTAAGCGCCACATCCTGTATTATTCCAATCTCGAACGGCGCACGGAAAAAAATGTCATGACAATAATGCGGAACATCACGAGAAATGCATGCTAGAACATAAATGCAAATTCCAGTCAAGGCTACTGACTGTGGTGTTTTACCTTACCACAAACGTTACCTGTGCAATATCTTCAATACATTGCAAGTGTCAGTAATGTACAAAACATTGTTCTATGTCATTGTGAATGAATTACGTCAGACCTAACAAGTAAATCTGAACGTGGGAAAATTGTTGGCGCTCGTATAACAGCTGCTTCGGTAAACAAGAGAGCCGAAGTGTTTGGCATGCCAAATTTAAACGAACGCAAAATCTCCAAGATTGGGGGTCTTATACAGAGGCTGAAAATTTAACGCAAACTTCAATGCGAGATACTTATAACAGTTTCTACAAAAAACTTTGTCTCGAAACTTAGAAGAACATCCAAAGAGATTATGGTACAATGTAAAGTGTGCAAGCCGCAAGATACAATCATCTACATTTACATCTACATCTACATGATTACTCTGCAATTCACATTTAAGTGTTTGGCAGAGGGTTCATCGAACCACAACCATACTATCTCTCTACCATTCCACTCCCGAACAGTACGCGGGAAAAACGACCACCTAAACCTTTCTGTTCGAGCTCTGATTTCTCTTATTTTATTTTGATGATCATTCCTACCTATGTAGGTTGGGCTCAACAAAATATTTTCACATTCGGAAGAGAATGTTGGTGACTAAAATTTCGTAAATAGATCTCGCAGCGATGAAAAACGTCTTTGCTTTAATGACTTCCATCCTAACTCGCGTATCATATCTGCCACACTCTCTCCCCTATTACGTGATAATACAAAACGAGCTGCCCTCTTTTGCACCCTTTCGATGTTCTCCGTCAATCCCACCTGGTAAGGATCCCACACCGCGCAGCAATATTCTAACAGAAGACGAACGAGTGTAGTATAAGTTGTCTCTTTAGTTGACTTGTTGTATCTTCTAAGTGTCCTGCCAATGAAACGCAACCTTTGGCTCGCCTTCCCCAGAATATTATCTATGTGGTCTTTCCAACTGAAGTTGTTCGTAATTTTGACACCCAGGTACTTAGTTGAATTGACAGCCTTGAGAATTGTACTATTTATCGAGTAATCGAGTTCCAACGGATTTCTTTTGGAACTCATGTGGATCACCTCACACTTTTCCTTATTTAGCGTCAATTGCCACCTGCCACACCATACAGCAATCTTTTCTAAATGGCTCTGCAACTTATACTGGTCTTCGGATGACCTTACTACACGGTCAATTACAGCATCATCAGCGAACAACCTAAGAGAACTGCTCAGATTGTCACCCAGGTCATGTATATAGATCAGGAACAGCAGAGGTCCCAGGACGCTTCCCTGGGGAACACCTGATATCACTTCAGTTTTACTCGATGATTTGCCGTCTATTACTACGAACTGCGACCTTCCTGACAGGAAATCACTAATCCAGTCGCACAACTGAGACGATACCACATAGGCCCGCAGCTTGATTAGAAGTCGCTTGTGAGGAACGGTGTCAAAAGCTTTCCGGAAATCTAGAAATACGGAATCAACTTGAGATCCCCTGTCGATAGCGGCCATTACTTTGTGCGAATAAAGAGCTAGCTGCGTTGGACAAAAACGATGTTTTCTAAAACCATGCTGATTACGTATCAATAGATCGTTCCCTTCGAGGTGATTCATAATGTTTGAATACAGTATATGCTCCAGAACCCTACTGCAAACCGATGTCAATGATATAGGTCTGTAGTTCTATCGATTACCTCTACTACCCTTCTTAAACACTGGTGCGACCTGCGCAATTTTCCAACCTGTAGGTACAGATCTATCGGTGAGCGAGCGGTTGTATATGATTGCTAAGTAGAGAGCTATTGTATCAGCGTAATCTGAAAGGAACCTAATCAGTATACAATCTGGACCTGAAGACTTGCCCGTATCAAGCGATGTGAGTTGCTTCGCAACCCCTAAGGTATCTACTTCTAAGAAACTCATGCTAACAGCTGTTCGTGTTTCAAATTCTGGAATATTCCATTCGTCTTCCCTGGTGAAGCGTGATAGCAATGGAAATGCTATCGACGACAATGCTGCCAATGCAGAGTTACTAAACACAACCTCCGAAATTCTTTCACCAAAGAAGACGAAGTAAATATTCCAGAGTTCGAATCAAGATCAGCTGCCACCATGAGTGACTTAGAAGTAGATATCCTCGGAGTAGTGAAGCAACTTGAATTGCTTAATAAAAGCAATTATTCCGGTCCAGACTACATACCAGTTATGTTCCTTTCAGTGTATGGTGTGTGAAAAGTTGAAGCAGGATACAGAAATGTGCGTGAATTTCTCGTTCATGTTCCGTTCGACCCACAGTGGAACTGGATTAGGGCCGGTGTTGTCGCCAGATGTGGCAGTTGTGTGAACTTGCTTTCGCTTTCTGTGCACCCCCAAATCACGTATAAATTAAATACTGTATCTTGCTTACATTTGAAAACTTGTTACTAGCGCGTTTGTTAACCTTAAAATGCATTACAACAACGATGTCCAATCAACTAGTCCTCAGTAGGTACCGGACGAATGTGATACTAAATGTCTACGCACTGGTCACGCAATTCCCTTAGATTACGGGCCAGTAGTTTGTGGTTCTACGAACTGCCATCCGATAACATCCGAGGTGTGTTTCGTCTGTTTCGTATCAGGCGGTGGGTTCACTATCAAGCTCCTCTAACCATTGTTGCATGATTCTGGCCTTGTGGCAATGATATTTAGTGTGCCATCGCTGTTGGGGAACACATCAAACAGGCAAGGATCCAGTTGGTCTACAATAATGTTCACGTAGTCCACAGGTGTCACGGCCCGTTCGATTACTATCACAGGACCTGTACAAGTTCGGTGAACGTCTCCCATAACATGGTACATATCATGATGCCGCTCGTCTGGATGACGGCGTAACAGTTCACGACCATCGATATTGTGTAACAAGAAATATGATCCATTCGACAAGCTGACAGTTTGCATTGGACCACAGTCCAATCTCACTGTCACGTAATAAACTACAATCGTAATTGACGATCTTGTAGGTTCGACGTGGGAACACATAAGAGTCGTTAAAAGTCGTTTTCCAAGAAGCCTAGTGTTCAAAACTGTGCGCTGAATGGAGTGCTCCGAAAGATTTATGTCTCCACTAGGATTATACTCTGTCGTCAGATCTGCCATAGATCCCTACCTATTCTACTTTACACAACGGGAAAGCCTTCGACCTCAATGTTCTGTGATGAACTGTGGTCGTCCGACACATCGTCGCTTATTCGTGCTTTCACTGTCCTTCAACCATTTTCCAATCTTATATGTCGCTTATTGGAGCTCACATCGTCACTAGGGTATTTCCCCATTCGTTTCTCTTTTACTTTCATACCTTCCTTGCCGTGTCATATGCCCACAACGCCACCATATGTTACACATCCTCGCGAGGTCAGGATGGAGGGATGACTCTGTTTAAGAGGTTGAGACCGTTTACAAACAGACGGTACTACAGCACCACTAAAACAAACTCTCTGGAGCATGATGTTGTTGCATTTGTGAGATCATAGCATGCAGGTAACAAACAAACTGCCAGAATGTTGTTGCAGGCAGCGCCTGAGGGCGGAGAAGGCGGGCGCCACCGGTAGAGCGACAATACACGCGCGAGGAGCTGCCGTTGAATAATGCTGGAATCGACAAGAATTCCTTTCCTAATAATTGAAAACTGTTTGTGGGATGCACTGCGTATATTCCTGTTTTGAATCAAAAATTTAGTCATTGAGGGCCGAGGAAATCGACGCCGGATTCGATAACTTCACCAGCGGCCTAGCGTTGGAAAGCTGGAGAATCTCTGGAGAAGATGGACGATGAATGTCTTAGCTATGGGAATATAGGCACTGGGTGAGATACAGTATTAGTAAGCGACGTATTCATATCTTTCCTCATTCGGGAACTGGTCTTATAGTCGTCGACAAATCTGTTCACACACATTTTTCTACATCACAGGATTACGGCTGTCTGTTAGTATTTTGCAGGTAGCCAAGCATTCTTGTGCGAAGTTCTCATAACTAACAGGGATTTGGTGAAAATAGAATTGGATATAGGACGACTCATTTTGACCAGTGTTGTTGTTATGCACAGCTTGGTCATTCCCTGGCAGTTTTGACGGCTAGACCATGTTAAAGTCTTGCGTGCACGATTAGTTGAAATATCTCATCTTCACTTGAGGGTTGTCAGTGAGAAAGTTTCATCGCAAATCCGCTTTGTCCCTCATCAGTCTGCTAACCGTAATGGTATCTACCAAGTGTATGGCGGCTGAATGTGAGAAAAAAAACCGGAGTAACTTATTCGAAACATTTCTTGAATGGGAGAAGAATCAGACTGAGCAGGCTATTACTACACACTGTACAATGAGATGACAAAGATCTGGGACACCTCGTAATATCTCCATGGACCTCCTTTTACCCAGTGTAGTGCTACAGTGCCACGTGACATAGATTCATCAAGTCGCTAGAAGTCCCCTGCAGAAATATGGAGCCGTCGATAATTGCGAAAGTGTTGTCAGTGCAAGATCTTTTGCACGAACTGACATCTCGATTATATCCCATAAATGTTTCATGTGATACACGTCGAGCTATCTGGGTGGCCAGATTATTCGCTCGAACTGTCCACAACATTTTTCAAACCAACCGTGAAGAATTATGGCCCAGTGACGTGACATCGCTGTTTGGGCATATTAAGTGCATGAATGGCTCCAAATGGTCTCTAACTAGCCGAACGTAACGACTTATAGTCAATGATCGGTTAAGTTGCACCAGACCACTCAGTCCATACCATGTAAACACAACCAACACCATTATGGAGTCACAACCCGCTTGCAGAGTGTCTTGTTGATAACCTGAATCCATGGCTCCGTGAGGTCTCCACCACAGTTGAACACTACCATCAGTTCTTACCAACTGGAATCGGGACTCATCTGACCAGGCCACGGTTTTCCAATTGTCTAGAGTTCAACCGATATGATCTTGAACCCAGGAGAGACGCTGCAGGTGATGTCCTGTTAGCAAAGGTACTTGTCGGTGGTCTGCGGTGCGACCCACACTGATTTCTGCGGATATTTCACGCAGTGTTACTTGTGCGTTATTACTGACAGCTCTACGCAAACGCTGGTGCTCGCTGTCGTCAAATGAAAGCGGTCGACTACCGTGTTGTCCGCGGTGGGACATAATGCCTGAAATTTGGTATCTAGAACCACTCTTGGGACTGTGAATACCATGTAGCTCCAACTACCATATTGCGTTCAGTCTGTTAATTCTCATCGTCTGGTCATAATTGCGTCGGAAGCCTCTTCACATGAATCACCTTGTGTACGCAATGCTACCGCCATCGCTATATTTGCATAATACTATCTCATGATTTTTTTGACCCCGGAGTAAATTTAAATTGTGCAGGGGATTGCCGCTAGCGGAGCTAGTTAGTGACTGCCAGAAATGAGAAGAAATTAGGTAGATTAAGGTGCTACAGTGATCGAGGATTTGCGAATGTGTACTAATACGAAAAGCAGTAATGAAACTAGTGGTGAACTGATTTGTAGCTGCTAGAGAGATGAATTACTTAATGTGCATTACGATATTTTTGGAGATCGAAAACCGATAAAAAATCAACAATGACTGTATAAAAAGATCTTGCAATACTCATCTCTGTCTATCCTTCTATGAGATCTAGAGCACCATAAGCAACTGCGCCCACGCAGTGTTCCTCGAGCTTCCGCAAGGCATTCGATACACGATCGTTTAATGAACAAAATACAAACATACCGAGTATCGGAGCAAATTTTGGGACTGAATTCAGTATTTCCTCCCAGATAAAGGAAACCACCTCATGTAGATATAATTTAGGAAGTAACTAAAGGGAGTGTTGTTTAAGAGCGACAGTGTAGGCATAGTTGGGGACGTTCTCAAACTATGATTTTTTTAAAGAGAAATGTTGCATCGCCAGAAGACAGTTACAAAATGTAGGAAGACGTGTAGAGGGACTGCTAGCTAACAAAGAACATAAATAAATATTTCACGTTGACGATAATAACTGCAAATAGTTTGTTGTTCTCAACCAGACCTCTGGCGTGTTTCGTGCGGCCCGTCACGAATTCCTCTCCTGTGCCAATCTCTCCATCTCAGACCAGCACTTGCGCACAATGACCTCAATTATTTGTTTGCTGTATTCTAATTTCTGTCTTCCCCTACAGCCTTCACCCTCTGCCGCTCTCTCTAGTATCACCGATGTTATTACCAGATGTTTTTACATTGTCCTATCATCCTGTCCCTACCGTTCTTATCAACGTTTTAAATCTTTCTCTCCTCGCTGATTGTGCGGATATCCTCCTCCTCTCTTCTTATCAGTCCACCTAATTCCCAACATCCTTCTCTAGCGACGCATCTCAAGCGTTTCGATTCCATCCTTTTCCGGTTATCTCACAGTGCATGATTAACTTTCATACAATGCAGTACTCCAAATGTCCGTCCTGAAAAATTTCATTCTCCAAGTCCGATGTTTGATACTGGTAGAATTCTTCGGCCGGAAATGCCGTCTTTGTCAGTCCAAGTTAGCTTTATATGCCCTCCTTGCTTCGTCCGTCGTGGGTTATTTTGCTGTCTAAGTAACAGAATTCGTTCATCTCCTATAATTCGCGGTCCCCAATTTTTATGTTAAGTTTAAAGCTAATCTCATATCTGCTATTTCTCATTACTATCGTCTTTCATCGGCTTGCTCTTAGTCGGTATCCTATTCTCATTAGACTGTTTATTCCATTCAACAGAACATGTAATTAATATTCACTTTCAGCAAGTATTGCAATGCCGTCAGTGAATCTTATCGTCGATATCCTTTCACCTTGGATTTTAATCCCACACTTGAACGATTCTTTTATTTCCGTTATCCCTTCTTTGATATGTGTCGTAGTATTTGAGTGGAAGTGGAGCTCGATCTGGAGATTGTGACGGCGTGGGCTCAGTTGTAGAAATTTATTAAACATAAAACATTCTATATTATTTTATTAAAGTCCGCGACCGTTTATGATATTTGGTGGATCGTGGAACCAGCCACAAATACTTTTCAAATATATTTGTTTTAGTGCCATAACCGGTTCCGGGCTACCATGTCCATCTTCAGAGGCTAATATTTTTCGTTACATATATGTTTTGATCAACAGACGACCTGCTGTTGATGAAAACATAATCTATGTAACGAAAAATATTAGCCATCTCATGATGAGTGTGGTAGCCCGAAATCGGTTACGGCACTAAAATAAAACATTTAAAACGTATTTGTGGCTGGTTGCGTTAATCACCAATTATAAAATATTCTTCTCGAGAAGAGAAAAATTATAAAAAACCAGAAATTAATTAACGGCCCAGTACAGTTCTTGAAGCCAGGGCTCAACAGGAGACAAACAACATAAAATAGCTGTAACAATATGAAAACAAAATTCAAATCAACTTCACCCCAGCAGAAAAACACAATAAAATTAACTTTTCCAGTTAACCTCAAGACAACAAACTATAAGACAACTCCAAAGATACTATCAATCATCTGCAGGACCGCCTAAGCAAAACCCTCAGTACAGTTTACTGTACAATTTTTTCTTTTTATTTTGGGTCATCAGTGTTCTGACTAGTTTATTCAGTGTTCTGACTAGTTTACTGGGGTCTACCACGATTTCCTTCCGTGCACCAACCTACTCGTCTCAGAGTAGCACTACTGTTTACTTTCAGTCTATATTCTGTTCTCAGGAGACTAATCATTCCATTCAATAACTCCTGTAATTCTTCTTCACTTTCACTGAGGATAGTAATGTCATCACTGAGATCCTATAACCATGAATTTTAATCACACTCTTGAACCTTTATTACATTTCCGTTACTGTACCTTCGATGTATAGACTGAAGAGCTGGGGACAAAGAATGCTTCGCTGTCTTACACACTTTTTATTCTGAGCACTTCGTTCTTGGTCAACCAGTTTCGTTGTTCCCTCTTGTTTCTTATACATATTGTACAGCGTACGCCTATTGGTCTCAAAATTTCTAACATCTTGTACCACTTTAGATCGTCAAACACTTTTTCTGGATCGACGATTCTTATGAACGTGTCTTGAGTTTGCTTCAGTCTTGGTTCCCTTATCAAGCACAGCGTCAGAACTGCCTCTCTGGCGATTTTACCTTTCCTGAACCCAATATGGTCGTGTAACAGATCCTCAGTTTTCTTTTCCATACTTCTATATATTAATCTTGTCAGGAACTTTGGTGCATGAACTTTTAAGTTGATTGTGTGATAGTTTTCCCATTAATCTACCCTTGCTACCTTCGGAACTGTCTGAGCGAAATTTTTCTAAAAGTTTGAGGGTACGTCATACGTCGCCAGTCTCGTAGATTCTACACACTTCAATGGTCGTTTGTGTCCAATTTCCCCTACACACATTAGAAATTTCGAAGTAGTGTTATCTATCTCTTCTGCCTTTTTCTCATATGTTCGAAAGCTCTGTTAAAGTCTGTATGTAATAACCGATCCCGTATATAATCCATACTGACTTACGTTTCTTCTGCTGTCATGACATTCAGACAAATCCACACCGTCGTAGAGGCCTTCAATGTACTCTTTCAAACCATCCGCTCTCTCACCTGCAGCATTAATGTTGCAGGTGAAAATTCTATTGTACCATTACTGTTGCTTACCTTGCTTTTAATTTCAACTGACTTTTCTGTATTCTGAATGAAATCTTCCGATGGACATCTCTTTTTCGCTTTCTAGACATTTTTCCTGTAGTCGTTTCATCTTTCCTGCGAAGCACTTACTTTTAATTTCATTCTTTTCTTTCGCTGAACATTTTTGTTGCTGCTTGCTTCATAAATCAATTGAAGCATTTATTCCAATACCCAAGGTTTCTTCACCATAACTTTCCAAGTAGCTGTTTCGGTCCCTCCAGCTTCTGTGATTGCTCTTTTCAGTGATGAACCTTCTTATTCAACTGCACTGAGGTACTCATCATCGCAAATAAAGTGTTCAACTCATCAGTCTTCTTTTTGGATGGATACGATCCACCACAAATTCTTCTTTGTGTTCCCAAAGTCATGGGGGATTGCACCGCTGTAGCAAGAGAGGGAATAGAAGAGAGTTGCGGAAGAGTATGAGTTCGGTAGTAGTAATGAGAGAGGAAAAATACTAAATGGGTTCTGCAACAAATTTCACCTTGTAACAGTGAATAAAGATGAAATGAAACTTTCCAAGTGTTGAAACTACTGCTCCATGTCACTCGGTACAGTGGTTCGAAAACTACTAGATTTCATAAAAGCAAGTTCCAGCCTTTCTCCAGTGCTAATCCCGAAAATGCTGCAACACGAGATTTTCAATTTTCTTCTGTGTTAAGTAATTCTGCTTCACATGAATGACGATATTTTAATTTTCTTACTTACTTCGAAGCAAGGAACTTGTAATCAAAGCTGTTTTCCTTGTGGTTCTGTTTCTGTGGTTGGTAATTTTTTGTGTCTGGGAATATATATGTATTTCTGCAGAAGCGCAAAGTTGCCAGTCGGGTCACATGACGCTCATTCAATAACATATTGGACCATGGAATACCTAGATCTTCGCTGGGGCCTTCAGTAACAAGTCCTATATCTTAAAAACATAGCCTTGTTCTGCGTTTCCTTAGTGCTGTGAGAAAGCAAAGAAGGATCTAAGTAAACGGAGGTACACAGTCTCCATAGCAACATTCCTTTTATATGGCCTTATGGTA
Organism: Schistocerca serialis cubense; assembly: GCF_023864345.2. Classification (NCBI taxonomy): domain Eukaryota; kingdom Metazoa; phylum Arthropoda; class Insecta; order Orthoptera; family Acrididae; genus Schistocerca; species Schistocerca serialis. The sequence goes on along the minus strand of NC_064638.1, from coordinate 1,022,802,878 downwards.
CTAACACAAACAGTTTCAGAATGGATAAGAATACCGTATTTAGCTTAAAACTTGTAAGAGAACTGAAGCGTACTACAGAGGTACAAGTTGATGGAACACAAGAAATACGAGTAAGCATTACAAACAGCGTTTGATGAGAAAACGGTAAGTAACAGAAAATCTAAGTATACTACCTACAATTTGGAATAAAGATAGTCAACATCGCGGTGAAAAACCATACCGAGGCAGTTACGAGTTTTTTAGAAAGGACTAAGTCCTTTCCTATAGTTGTGACACAATGGATACAGAGACGAGAAGAGCGACAGGCGGAGTTGACTGAGATAATACCTGGCAAGAAGCATAGTTGCCGGAGAAGAAGCATATCGGATGGACCCGACTGGTTGCATAAAAGAGTAAAAGGCAGAGTCAAGTGTGACAGAGCTCTGTACGTTAAGCTACAGAAAACCCGTGGGTGGCGGCTTGTGAAAGGGTTGCTAATCGTAGGCATCGAGCGTTAAGCTTTCTACTATCTGTTAATGACAAAAATCAATACACACACCCGTATCTGTCACGCCGCTTAGACTAGTTCATTTACATTTTACATTAGAGTGTATGACGAAAATTGGCAAAGTTACAAATTTAGAGAATTTCGTTTCATGTAATCTGATTCTACTAGGTTGGTGGATAGTCAGGATGTTGTGATACATCAGGAGACAAGATGTGCTGCCGAACAAGTGGCTCAGGATACGTCGCTCCATTTGATACAACCAACAGTGGTGAGGTTGTGCTAGTTTATAGCTCTATTCGCCTTTTACCAGTTGTTTTCAAGCTGAACGGCTGAAAATTACTTTCAAATATTACCTCAGTCCTCCTCAGGATGCAAACGTGAACTATTTCAATTCCTGAATCAGATAAGCGAATTATTAGATTAGCACTAGACGGTATAGTGCAAATACGCAAGAATTAAAAGAGCAAAAGGGGGACGGTACTAAAGAGTCAGAGCTGAGATTAGTAGTTGGCGAAAACCAGTGTAGTAAGGCACAGGAGGAAAATACACTGAAGAGCCAAAGAAACTGGTACACCTGCCTAATGTTGTATAGGGCCCTCGTGAGCACGCAGAAACGCCACAACATGACGTGGCATGGACTCGACTAATGTCTGAACTAGTGCTGGAGGGAACTGACACAATGAATCATGCATGGCTGTCCATCAATCCGTAAGAGTACAACGGGGTGGAGATCTCTTCTGAACAGCACGTTATAAGGCATCCCAGAGATGCTCAATAGTGTTCATATCTGTGGAGTTTAGTGACCAGCGAATGTGTTTAAACTCAGAAGAGTGTTGTTGGAGCCACTCTGTAGCATTTTGGACGTGAGGGGTGTCGCATTGTCGTGCTGTAATTGCCCAAGTCTGTAGGAATTCACAACGGACATTAATGGATGCAGGTGATCAGACAGGATGCTTACGTACGTGTCACCTGTCAGAGTCGTTTCTAGACGTGTCAGGGGTCCCATACCACTCCGACTGGACACGGCCCAGAGCCTCCACCAGCTTGAACAGTCCCCTGCTGACAATCACCGTCCATTGATTCATGAGGTTTCCTCCATATCCGTACACGTCCATCAACTCGATACAATTTGAAACGAGACTCGTCCGACCAGGCAACATGTTTCCAGTCATCAACAGTCCAGTGTCTGTGTTGACGGGCCCAGGGGAGCCGTAAAGCCTTGTGTCGTGCAGTAATCAAGTGTATACCAGTGGGCCTTCGTTGAATGATGATGTTTCGTTGAATGGTTCGCACGCTGACACTTGTTGATGGCCCAGCATTGAAATCTGCAACAATTTGCGGAAGGGTTGCACTTCTGTCACGTTGAACGATTCTCTCCAGTCGGTGCCGTTCTTGTAGGCCTTTTTCCAGCCGCAGCGATGACAGGGTTTGATGTTTTACCGGGTTTCTGATATTCGTACATTCGGCCACGGCCGAAAATCCCCAATTCATCGCTACCTCGGAGATGCTGTGTCCCATCGCTCGTGCGCCGACTATAACACGACGTACAAAGTCTCTCAAATCTTGATAAGCTGCCTTTGTAGCAGCAGTAAGTGATTTAACAACTGTGCCAGACACTTGTTGTCTTATATAGGCGTTGCCGGCCTCGTCGCCGTTTTCTGCCTGTTTACATATCTCTGTATTTGAATACGTAGGCTTATACCAGTTTCTTTTGCGCTTCAGTGTATGTTCGTGCGTTTCAGACATCGGTTACGGCGAATGAACTGTGAAATGTACTAGGCTGACTTACCTCCTCACCCATGTACCATAAACATTTGGGCTCTAATGACCAAGGGACATAAACACTTAATTTTCCTTCCTACAAGCCAGTTTACTGTCTAGAATCAAGAGAAGACTTCATGAAACGGTGTTGTCGAGATATTCTGTATTTTTACAATACAGAACATGTCTATATTGATCGTTGTATGCATGTGTACGATATGCTTGTTTCAGAGTCGCTGTACCCGCGGTTTGCTGAGCCCATCCCGAACGTGACCGTGACGGTGGGCGGCACCGCTGTCATGGCCTGCGTCGTGGACAACCTCAGGGGCTACAAGGTAAGCGCACAGTGTTTACCCGTAGGTCAGTGTAAGCATGTTTCTGTGGTCTTCAGGTTGAAGTCTTGTCTGATGCGACTCTGTACTGTGCAAGTATAAATCTGCTTCCTAAATCCATTTGAACCTCCCTTGACGTCTCAGAATATGTCCTATCAACCTCTCCCTTCTTCTAGTCAGGTTATTGCCACTAATTTCTATCCTCTCCAATTCCATTCATTACCTCCGCATTTGTTGCGTGATCTACGGAACTAATCTTCAGCATTCTTCAGTAGGACTACATTTCGAAAGTTTCTGTTCTCTTCTTGCCTAAAATATTTATCGTCCATGTTTCATCTCCATAGGTGAATACACCCCATAATACGCTATTGGCCATTAAAATTGCCACACCAAGAAGAAATGCAGATGATAAACGGGTATTCATTGGACAAATATATTATACTAGAACTGACGTGTGATTACATATTCAAGCAATTTGGTGCATAGATCCTCAGAAATAAGTACCCAGAACAACCACCTCTGGCCCTAATAACGGCCTTGATATGCCTGGGCAGTGAGTAAAACAGAGCTTGGATGGCGTGTACAGCTACAGCTGCCCATGCAGATTCAACACGATACCACAGTTCGTCAAGAGTAGTGACTGGCGTATTGTGACGAGCCAGTTTCTCGGCCACCATTGACCAGACGATTTCAATTGGTGAGAGATCTGGAGAATGTGCTGGACAAGGCAGATGTCGAACATTTTCTGTATCCCGAAAGGCCTGTACAGGACCACCAACATGCGGTCGTGCATTATCCTGCTGAAATGTAGGGTTTCACAGGGATCGAATGAAGGGTAGAGCCACGGGTCGTAAAACATCTGAAATGTAACGTCCACTGTTCAAAGTACCATCAATGCGAACAAGAGGTGACCGAGACGTGTTGTAAGTAGGCTGTTTATGTTTTCTCTATGTAAGTAGGCTGTTTATGTTTTCTTATTGGCAACGTTACGTAGCGCTCAATATGAAAATCACTGGCTGTGCTGTGTGCAGTCTGTGGCTAGTTTGCATTGTTGTCTGCCATTGTAGTGTTGGGCAGCGGCAGCTGGATGTGAACAGCGCGTAGCGTTGCGCAGTTGGAGGTGAGCCGCTAGCAGTGGTGGATGTGGGGAGAGAGATGGTGGAGTTTTGTAATTTGTCATGAACTGCTATATTTATATATGATGATATCAAGGTAAATACATTGTTTGTTCTCTATTAATATCTTTCATTTGCTAACTATCCCTATCAGTAGTTAGTGCCTTCCATAGTTTGAATCTTTTATTTAGCTGGCAGTAGTGGCGCTCGCTGTATTGCAATAGCTTGAGCAGCGAAGATTTTTGTAAGTGATTTGTGAAAGCTATAGTTTAATGTTAGTCAGGGCCATTCTTTTGTAGGGAATTTTGAAAGTCAGTTTGCGTTGCGCTAACAAAATATTGTGTGTCAGTTTAAGCACAGTCTTGTATAATTGTAGAGAGGGGACGTTTCATATGGCGACCCTGCCAGGATACCTCACTGGAATCTTATGATTTTTTCTTGTAGTTTGTGTATTTAGTGTAGCTTTTGTTTATTGCTAGCGCGTAATTGTAGAGAGAATCTCCTTTGTAGTTGCAGTCTTTCATTGTTGTACTGTAAAACAGTTGTGGCATGCATGTAGATTTGCACCAAGTATTTCGCAGCTATGCAGGTAATTAACTAGATATTTTTTTCAGTGCTATGTTAATGTGTTCTCTTATTTTTGATCTTCAAATTGTGTTTTTCTGTGTTGTCGTGTGAAATACTGTGACAATAATGGCGTGTGAAAAACGTAATACTAGGCTCCAAAGTAAACTGAGAAATGACAGTGAAGACGAAAGCAGTGTGTTAGCGCCGCAGAGTAATGAATTAACAGACATTGAAAGTAGTAATTTGGTAACTGTGCATAGGGAAATGGAGCGGGCGGCAAATAATGGTGTAGACATTGAAACATGTAGAGAACAGGGAAGCATTATCGATCGATCGGTCGGCAACAGCTCGCCTCAGGAATCCGAAATGACAGGAAACAATCTCGCAAATACTGTAGATTCAGGTTTTGGATCCTCACCGTTTTCTCAAATAAGGCAAGACACATTTTCTGCATGTCAAAATGTGAATGTTTCCGGTGCAAATTCACTGCCGAAAAGCACTGAGGAACATGTTCCAGACACCAGTGCATTGTTATTACAATTAATACAGCAAATGGGACAAACACAGCAAAAGCTTCAAAAGTTAGACTCAATGGAACAAAATCTTCGAAAGTTAGATACAGTGGAACAAAATCTTAAAAAGTTAGACACAATGGAACAAAATCTTCAAAAGTTAGACACCACACTTGAACAAACACGTGAAGATTTAACTACTGAGTTACATAACATTGAATCGAAATGTCAAAAAGTCTGTAATGACGTAAACACACAAATTTGTGAGCATTTTCAACCCATTTTTTCGCGGCATGAAAATGCATTACAGAATCACGAAGCAGCCATAAAAGAACTGCAAACCATTGTTCATGAAAATCATGAGACCTTGCAAGCTAAAATTGACTCAGTTGCATCTACCGATTCGGTTACGCAACTTGCAAAAACTCAGGAAAACTTAAAGGACACAGTAGATTCGATTTCAACACAAATGGACACTCTGAAGCTTGGTTGAGAAAAACACACTGAGGAAATGTGTTCATTGTCAGAGAAAGTAGTTGAACTTTTGGATCAGCTAAATAATTTATCTACGAAGGTAGATGATAATCTGAATGACGCAAAACCGGTAGTCTTTAATAACACAGAAGAGAGCGAACAAATTAGGAAACTGAAACAAAATCTGAATCAAATTGATACGCAACACCAAAGAGAAATCCGGGAAGTACAAGATCAGCTGACTCAGGTAATACAAGAATTACGTATTTCAGAGGCCACTCGCGCTCCAATACGGGAAGAGGGACTTAGAAATACGGAACAACCACAAAATAATAACACAGGACACTTCGGAAGTTATGAAAGAAATTGGCAAGGTGCACCGAATTTCGAAATGGAACCGCCGAAACGACGTAACAATGACTGATATGCGATTCGCCGACATGATGACTTTGACTATAAGCTGTTCATTACTACACGTAAATTTAAAACATTTAAGAATTCTGGCAACGACATTCATCCACAAGCGTGGCTCCATCAATTCTCTCATTGTTTTCCTCCCAACTGGTCATTAGAGCACAGATTAGAATTTATGTGTGGCTACTTAGAGAATGAACCAGCTGTAAGAATGCGGTCGGTCATTCACGATTGCCACAGTGAAGGAGAGTTTTACCATGCATTCCTCTCAGCATATTGGTCTCAACCCACACAAGACCGAGTAAAACATAGTATCATAATGATGAGACATTTCGAACAATCAGAATTCTCCAGTCTTGTGAAATATTTTGAAGACATGTTGCACAAGAATCAGTACCTGTCAAACCCATACAGCCCCTCAGAACTCATCCGCATTTGCTTAATCAAATTACCTGAACATTTACGACATATTATTTTGGCAGGACGTTGCAAAGACGACATTGAAGCTTTTCAGGGACTGTTACAAGAATTAGAAATCGACACAGACAGTCGCGGGATGCGAAAACAGGAAAACAATCACTACAGGTCACATCCGTCACAATTCCGTGACGACAGAAACAATAACTGGACACGACAGGTCTATTCTTACAACGCAAATCGTGGCCAAAATAGACACCACCCGTATGACAACCACTGGCAGAGTAATACTTGTTACAGAGAAAGATCGCATTTCCGTAGTAATGAATATGACAGAGATTACCATAGAAACAGACAATATGGGAACAAAAACAATTATGATCAAGGGAGACAGAATAACTTCAGACGCAACGGACCAGCGCGCAGTTACGATTCAGGGAGAAATTCTCCACCATGTGACCGACGAGAAAGAAACTATGGAATCTACCGACATGACGACAGACGATGTGATCGTAACGACAGACCTGAATTGCATCAGAACTGGCGGGATTTAAACAGAGCTGGGCCCTCTCGGCAAGGCGAATTTGTGGAAGTTAGGCCTTCTAATCCCAGTAACGACGCGCGGCAACAAAGAGACAGACAATGACTCGCACCGCAGGCATACACGTGCGCCGGCTGGCTCCGAGGAAAATAACATTATATCTGGTACTGCTAATGAGATTTTAATGCAACATTTTGGTTTACTTGAAAATACATTCTGGATTTAAAGTACTTTCTGTGAGATACCAGATGACACAGTGGTTAGTTTATGTGACAGCTACACGGTTTTATCACGACGCTACTAATGAGTGACAATTTACAATGTTGCTTTTGCGGTGTATCTGTTTTATATCTGCACAGTTTTTCTGAATTCTTCTGGAAATCAAAACATGTTTTATTAGTAACTTTTGTGGTATAGCTACAAGGAGACAGCCTTTTCCATAGCACAACAATACGTTACAGCACAGTACTTTCATCATCACAACAATAAGCGTAATAACTAAGATATCTCTACGCAAAGCATTTCACTTTTGTTTATCATGAGGTAAGTACATTGACTTCTGCAGAACTTAGCTTTCGGAGGACGATAACTACGACACTTCCACAGAGATTATGTTACAAGATGCACAGTTTAGCGCTACAGTACACATATTTGAGTGATCAATTTTATACTTAAAACATTTATTTTTAAAGATTTTTGAATTACATAGAAAGTTTTCCGTGATATATTTCATTCCATTGGTGTAATCTGTAACACCTGAGGGTATAATTACAATAATCCTCAGGGGGGTACCATATTTCTCTAACACACAAATTACACAGCTATCTGATCATGTAACTGAGAGAGACAAACATTTATTTTACTATATCAGTGACAGATGTTTACGTAATTACACAGTTGGATAACTTCACACTTACGAAATTGTATTTTGTCTGTACTTTGAGAAATGCTCACATTTTTCGGAACCATTGTGATACTATGAGAGCTTTGAATGATATGTTTGGTAAGGGAGCATGATTTTAAAGTACGTTTGAGGTAGATGACACTATTGAAATGAGCAGAGAATTTTTTTTACGTTTTGAAATTATTGGAGGAAGTTACGACGATTTTGAGATTTGACTGAAGTGTTATGATGTTATTATTACGACGACGATGTGTACTATGCTGTTGAGGTATGTTTATGATAAATAAGCTGATGCTATATGAGGAATCTGATTATGCTATGTAGCTATTATGATGAAATATTGAAGACGTGTTGATGAATATGAATATGTATATGTGTAATAAGGTAAGGAATAAGGAGTAGGGGTTAGGGACTCTGATTTATGAAAAGGTTGTTGGAAACCAAGAATCGTACTTTAAGAGTTATGAAATGTGTGTGTATATGCATGAATGTATTACAATGCAGACGAAAATTTTTTGGACACTGTTATATCAATAGCATTTTGTTTCTACAGATTTGCAACGCTCATTCTTGACCTGTGAAATATTTCTATGTGAGACTGTCACTGTAGCGGAAACTGCTGTCGTAAATATTTCCGTACGAAAGTTAAGTGACCACCTGCACGTAATGCGTTGTGGCGCCCAGCTGGGCCAGCCGCCCGGAAAAAAAGCCATTAGGTGGAGAAAAAAAAAAAAGAGGCCATTAACCTCGCTTCTGACATTCCTTTGTAGAAAACATTGCAAATACGACACGCTAATAATAACTTGGAAACATTCTTACATCTGCAAACCTGATAATGACAAGTGTCTTTCTATGAGAATTGAGAGCTACTGACTTACGAAATGCCACATAGCTATTGAACGATATTTTTATGCTTTGTACATAATTGCTTATTTCATTTGATACCTGTTTTCCAGCTGTGTTGCAGCATTGCTTTTATAAAATGAAATGCATTTGCTAATGTGAACACTTTCTGTCAACAGATCTATTAAATAATTATTTTATGATCCACATTCTTTAAAAAAGGAGCACTTGGAAAGGAAAGAACAATAAGAAGGAACTAGTAACAGTAACACATAATTTTCTTTTCAAGTACTTGGTAATTTCTTTTGTAGAATAAATTGTGATGCATCACTCTAATGTTAAGATGTGACATAGGTATTAGACATGGCCATTTTAGTGTAATATTTTTTCTGCATGCGCTATGTCATGTTTAGGTATAAGTTGCTGCTGTTTGCCAGGCATAGTGTTATTGAATTTGACTTTTGCTAATTTATGCTGCTAGCTTTGCCAATTTGCATTTTTTGTCATTGCTGTTTATATTAATTGTTTTATGTGATGCTGCATTGCCTCGTCCCTTAGTTTAATATCTGAGCCCAGTAGATTTAAGTTAGCTTAAGAGGGGGTAGACTATAAGAAACGAACTATGGAGAATAGGGGAAGAATGCTTTGAAAGTTACATGAAAACGGTTTGGGCCTAAATGAGTATTGTACAATGAGCCATATTTATTTTGAAAGAAATATGAATAGAATACAGAAAGCAGGTATAGATAGGACTTTTTGGGAATAATGACGAATGAAGGGAGATCTCCGAGAAATAAAGAAAGTTTTGTTTGCAAAATACTGCAGTACAACAAACCCTGTCCTTTCCTTTTGTATTATTCCGCTGTATGTTTATGTACCCTTGTGTATTTGTCTTTTTCCTGTCTTTATGTGTTTAGCTAATAAGATTTATGTTGTAGAATTTTTCAAATACCATGTTATTTTCTTTGTAAAGATGTTTATACATTATTTATTCTGTTCTGTCTTAATGTTCATGTGTGAAGTTGGTGTTTCGAAAGTTATTCTGATCTTTTATGTATGTACTCATGTCATAATTCCTGGAACACTGACGTATATGTTATTTCGATTCTTTTGTAAAGCTTGTACTACAAATGTTCTCTGTATTGTTATGTTCTTTAATGATATATTTTGTACCTTTGTTATTGTATTCTTATGTTATAAATTTGTAATTGTCACCAGTTCATGATATTATTAACTTGTTAGTTACATTTCACTGCACACGTTTCTGTTGGTCATAGTATATGGACAATATGTGAGAAGTTGGGACTGTTCGTGTTTGCACGTGTGTTACTAATTCAGCAAACGACTGGATAACAGCATTGCTGGTTCTAAGGACAATTCCAAAAACTTTGTGAGTGCACAAGTGACGGTTTATTGACTTGCTATATTCTCCGCAAGACTCTTCGATGGTGAATGTGCACCTGCACAATCGCAACAGATGGCTGCTGGCCATCTCTACAAGGACTACAGTGGGTCTGCACCTCTGGTGGCCCACCAATACCACAATCTCTACCAGGACTCTAGTGGGTCTGCTCTGTGATGACCTACCTACCAATATTCTTCCAAACTACGACTGACTCTGCTGTGGGTTTGCTCTGTTGTGGCCCATTACCTGTATGCATGTCAAGAGTCAGCACTGTCTTTCCGTTGGAAGGACAACACTACTTCTTCAAGACTGCATGGAAATCCACTACTTCCGTGTGCATTTTCTTCTACTGCTCAGACTTTGAGAAAAACACTATATTTTACCGTAATGAATGATCAGGACTGTCTTTATGGACTGTGACAAAATTTTAGCTTTTGACCAACGTTGTATCAATAAGTGTGCGCATTTGATTTCTTTGTTATTGTAATTATGAAAAATTTTATCAAATCATTATTGGCCACTGCCCAAAGAAAAAATTTGTAAAATTTTTTGTGGGGAGCATGGGGGCTATGTAAGTAGGCTGTTTATGTTTTCTCTATGTAAGTAGGCTGTTTATGTTTTCTTATTGGCAACGTTACGTAGCGCTCAATATGAAAATCACTGGCTGTGCTGTGTGCAGTCTGTGGCTAGTTTGCATTGTTGTCTGCCATTGTAGTGTTGGGCAGCGGCAGATGGATGTGAACAGCGCGTAGCATTGCGCAGTTGGAGGTGAGCCGCTAGCAGTGGTGGATGTGGGGAGAGAGATGGCGGAGTTTTGTAATTTGTCATGAACTGCTATATTTATATATGATGATATCAAGGTAAATACATTGTTTGTTCTCTATTAATATCTTTCATTTGCTAACTATCCTTATCAGTAGTTAGTGCCTTCCATAGTTTGAATCTTTTATTTAGCTGGCAGTAGTGGCGCTCGCTGTATTGCAGTAGCTTGAGCAGCGAAGATTTTTGTGAGGTAAGTGATTTGTGAAAGGTATAGTTTAATGTTAGTCAGGGCCATTCTTTTGTAGGGAATTTTGAAAGTCAGATTGTGTTGCGCTAACAAAATATTGTGTGTCAGTTTAAGCACAGTCTTGTATAATTGTAGAGAGGGGACGTTTCAGTGTAACAAACGGCACCCCATACCATCATGCCGGCTGATACGCCAATATGGCGATGACGAATACACGCTTCCAATGTGCGTTCACCGCGATGTCGCCAGACACGGATGCGACAATCATGATGCTGTAAACAGAACCTGAATTCATCCGAAAAAATGACGTTTTGCCATTCGTGCACTCAGGTTCGCCGTTGAGTACACCATTGCAGGCGCTCCTGTCTGTGATCAAGGGTAACCGCAGCCACGGTCTCCGAGCTGATAGTCCATACTGCTGCAAACGTCGTCGAATTCTTCGTGCAGACGTCTTGCAAACGTCCCCATCTGTTGACTCAGTGATCGAGACGTAGCTGCACGATCCGTTACAGCCATGAAGATAAGATGTCTGTCATCTCAGCAGCTAGTCATACTTGGCCGTTGGGATCCAGCACGGCGTTCCGTATTACCCTCCTGAACCCACAGATTCCATATTCTGCCAACAGTCATTGGACGACGACCAACGCGAGCAGCAACGTCGCGATACGATAAACCGCAATCGCGATAGGTTACAATCCGACCTTTATCAAAGTCGGAAACGTGATGATACGCATTTCTCCTCCTTACACGAGGCATCACAACAACGTTTGACAAGGCAACACCGGTCAACTGCTGTTTGTGTATGAGAAATCTGTTGGAACCTTTCCTCATGCCAGCACGTTGAAGCTGTCGCCACCGGCGCTAGCCTTGTGTGGATGCTCTGAAAAGCTAATCATTTAATTACTATTAAAAACAGTCTTGATCACGATTTATTTTACAAGGTGACCGGTTTCGACCACTACTGTGGTCATCTTCAGACCTACAAGATGTATACAAAGCACTAATTAGTGGGCTACATGCATTAATGAAAATACATAGAGTTATACGGCTATAAAGCTATAAAACGTTGAATTACCATTGAGTGGGAACCCCTTTCTGTTGGAGAATCACAACTGGAGAAACCAGTGCACGTCTTACTTTATATAATGGAGGCTCCACCCACTTCTGACTGCATGATGTCTTTATTAACCAATGAGTTATAAGTCGAATTACAATTTAAAATTTCTTAGTTAAAAGAACATTGTCAAGAATTAAAAATAAATATACATTAAACTTAGCTTATTTAACAGCTATTGTCAATTAAAAAGCGTTAAAAATATTTAAAAATGTAGGAAAATGAACATCAGTTTGGCAGTACATGGGTTGCCCTCTCGTGGCCTGTCAGTGAACCATTTGGAACCACTGGTTGCTATGGTGAAGTTAGACGCCGTTGCAAAGATGAAGGAGCAAGCTTTTTCCACTGAAGTTGTTGTAGAGTCGATAGTTGAACTAGTGGTTGCCATGGTGAGGACAAACGCCAATGCAAAGATGTGGCAGCAGGCTTCTTTCCAATGAAGTTGTTGCGAAGTGGAATGGAAAAGACTGTGGCGTCAGACGATGTATTATTGAGCAGCAACTTGTCTTTATTGAAACGAAAAGAGTAAGCTACAATAATCTGTAGCTGACATATATAACTCATGCTGCACAAATACGCTATGAAGTAGTTGACCGTATATATGAAATATTATCTATGAATTTAGTATGTAGATTACAAGTGCCATTTTTTTTTTTATAAGGCATTGCTATTCCTCAAGTTACATACCAGTCATATAAGCAAATAAAATTGAAAGAATTTAAAATTATAAAATTATTAAATTATGAGCCATTGTCAATAATAAAATAAAACGATGTGAATTAGCAGTCTAAAAGCATAAAAGCAATAATTCTAAAACAGATAGTCAATCATAAAATAATGTTTGCTAAAATACAATTACAATGTAAAGATAAAATATTTGCTAAAAGTCTTAATAATTTGAAAGACCTTTTTTTAAAACAAATACAGAAGAGTAGACATTCTAAAGCAGATCATCGAAAAGCTCAAAGAAATGTTTGTCTTTGAACTGAAGTTGTTCGTTTAAAACAGATAATGGATTACTTTTGTGAAGTGAAAAAATTTCAATTTCTTCTAAGGTATTTAGCAGTGGTCCTTTTGGCACAGTATGTAATATTTTCAAATTGCTAGAAATGCAACCCTCAGAATGATTGTATTCATCAAGATGTTGACCGAATATTGATTTGATACGTGCAGCACCAGTAGTATGTTCTCTGAAACGTGTTAAAAAGTTTCGGCCAGTTTGGCCAATATACTGTTTCTCACAGTCATTACATATTATTTTATAAACACCTGACTTTTGGTATCTATTTGAGTCTCCAATTGTGTGTTTCAGTTTCATCTGTAGGGGGTTATTAGTTTTAAATGCTATTGCCACGCTTGTGTTCTTAAATAATTTATTTATTTTATCTGAGATAGGTCCCATGTATGTCATTTGTGTAAATCTCTTCTTGGAATTTATAATGGCATCATTTTTTTCTTGTAATTTTTTATATAACAGATCAACCTGATGGGAATTATAATTGTTAGCAACTGCTATCTGTTTTAATGTATCAATTTCCTTTTGGATTGCATCATGTTGGAGAGGTAATTTCAGTATCCTATGTATCATAGTTTTAAAAAATGCCATTTTGTATATTAATGGATGGCATGATGTAGCATTTATTATTACGTCGGTTGATGTGGGTTTTCTATAAATAGAAATATTATTTCTTCCATTCTGTTTTGTAATTGTGAGGTCAAGGAAATTAATACTATTTTTACTTTCATGTTCTACTGTAAATACAAGTTTTGGATGTAAATTATTTAAGTTGTTAGCGAAAGCATCAATTTCTTCCTTAGAGCCGTTATATAATAGCAGTGTGTCGTCAACATATCTTTTGTAGTATATAATTTTAATTGTTATTTCTGGATTATTTTTGAAAAATTGGATTTCAACATAGTTGACGAAGATATCTGCTATATTGCTAGCCAGGGAACTTCCCATTGCAAGTCCATCTTCTTGTATGTATATTTTATTATTAAATGAAAAATAATTAAAATCTAGAGTAATTCTTAACAGTTCAATGAATTCTACTATTTCTTTGGGGCTCATGATTTTGTGATGCGTTAAATTATCATTAATAATAGAGATAGTCTCTTGAATAGGTATATTTGTGTAAAGATTTGTGATGTCTAACGATGCAAACCTTGCGTTTTTTGGAATATCCACATCATAAATTAACTTAGTTAATTCGAAACTGTTTTTAATGCTATAATTTTCTTCATAAACATAGAAGGACTTTAAGATTTGATTGAGCTTTTTGTTTAGGTTATAAGAGGGACAGTTGGTATTGTTAACAATTGGACGAATTGGTAAGTTTTGTTTGTGTAATTTGATTTGCGATCTCAACTTAGGTAAAGTGGGGTTCATAACTTTAAGTGTTATTTTATCTTTAGGTGAAAGTAAAGAGTCACTATCATCAATTAGTTTTTTAATTTTTGTTTGAAATCTTGAAGTCGGGTCTTTATTAACCTCAGTTATTCCATTAGCGTTAAAAAATTGTAAAGTTTTAGAAACATAATCATCTTCGCTAACAATGACTAGAGTATTCCCTTTATCTGCCATGATTGCAATAGCTTTATTAGTTATTAAATTCTGGTTGATTTGCTTTACAAGTTTTAATTCATTATTATGTTTATTTTTATCTTTTTCATTAGTAATAACATTCTTAGTTTTATGTGCAATGTCACATATTTCAGACCTACTAAATTGTGCATGTTTTGCAGTAATCTTTACATCAGCAACCACATGTTTAGTATTTGCATTGCTCAATTGTGGAGCTAAATTATATTTTAGGCCTTTGTTTAAAAGTGTTGTCTCGGCAGGAGTAAAAGAAATTTTGGTTAGATTGGTTACTCTTGGATGAAAGTGATGTACATTTGGTGAAACATCTTGTGAACACATATTTTGGTGACTAACAAGGCCTGCAAGTTTCTTATTATGCTTATTAAAAATAGTTTCTCGCACTGCATTAATTTTCTCATCTGTAAAGTTAAGTAGCTGTGAAAATATTAATGGTGACAACTGACTGCTAATTTTTAAATGTAAATTGTACATTTCAAGATTTAATGCATCTTTTTCTTTATATGCATCTTTAATTTCAGATCTGATCCACAGAATGCTGCTCTTCTGTCGTAAAAACTTTTCTATATTTGATCTGGTATTAAAACTAATTTTTACATAATTAGGAATCATATTATTCATCAGGCATTGTTTGTTAAAAGATATTTTGGTATTAAGTTTTATAATTTTAGTGCGTAACCCTCTAAACGTCTTGTAATCTCCCAATACCTGACTAGGCAATAATTGAATTACTTTTGAATGCATTATGGGAACAGCAGTGATCAATGTCTTGTAAATAATTACTATTAAAAACAGTCTTGATCACGATTTATTTTACAAGGTGACCGGTTTCGACCACTACTCTGGTCATCTTCAGACCTACAAGATGTATACAAAGCACTAATTAGAGGGCTACATGCGTTAATGAAAATACATAGAGTTATTCGGCTCTAAAGCTATAAAACGTTGAATTACCATTGAGTGGGAACCCCTTTCTGTTGGAGAATCACAACTGGAGAAACCAGTGCATGTCTTACTTTATATAATATAATTTAATATAATTTAGCTCCACAATTGAGCAATGCAAATATTAAACGTGTGATTGCTGATGTAAAGATTGCTGCAAAACATGCACAATTTAGTAGGTCTGAAATATGTGACATTGCACGTAAAACTAAGAATGTTATTACTAATGAAAAAGATAAAAATAAACATAATAATGAATTAAAACTTGTAAAGCAAATCAACCAGAAGTTAATAACTAATAAAGCTATTGCAATCGAGGCAGATAAAGGGAATACTCTAGTCATTGTTAGCGAAGATGATTATGTTTCTAACACTTTACAATTTTTTAATGCTAATGGAATAACTGAGGTTAATAAAGACCCGACTTCAAGATTTCAAACAAAAATTAAAAAACTAATTGATGATAGTGACTCTTTACTTTCACCTAAAGATAAAATAACACTTAAAGTTATGAACCCCACTTTACCTAAGTTGAGATCGCAAATCAAATTACACAAACAAAACTTACCAATTCGTCCAATTGTTAACAATACCAACTATCCCTCTTATAACCTAAACAAAAAGCTCAATCAAATCTTAAAATCCTTCTATGTTTATGAAGAAAATTATAGTATTAAAAACAGTTTCGAATTAACTAAGTTAATTTATGATGTGGATATTCCAAAAAACGCAAGGTTTGCATCTTTAGACATCACAAATCTTTACACGAATGTACCTATTCAAGAGACTATCTCTATTATTAATGATAATTTAACGCATCACAAAATCATGAGCCCCAGAGAAATAGTAGAATTCATTGAACTGTTAAGAATTACTCTAAATTTTAATTATTTTTCATTTAATAATAAAATATACATACAAGAAGATGGACCTGCAATGGGAAATTCCCTGGCTAGCAATATAGCAGATATCTTCGTCAACTATGTTGAAATCCAATTTTTCAAAAATAATCCAGAAATAACAATTAAAGTTATATACTACAAAAGATATGTTGACGACACACTGCTATTATATAACGGCTCTAAGGAAGAAATTGATGCTTTCGCTAACAACTTAAATAATTTACATCCAAAACTTGTATTTACAGTAGAACATGAAAGTAAAAATAGTATTAATTTCCTTGACCTCACAATTACAAAACAGAATGGAAGAAATAATATTTCTATTTATAGAAAACCCACATCAACCGACGTAATAATAAATGCTACATCATGCCATCCATTAATATACAAAATGGCATTTTTTAAAACTATGATACATAGGATACTGAAATTACCTCTCCAACATGATGCAATCCAAAAGGAAATTGATACATTAAAACAGATAGCAGTTGCTAACAATTATAATTCCCATCAGGTTGATCTGTTATATAAAAAATTACAAGAAAAAAATGATGCCATTATAAATTCCAAGAAGAGATTTACACAAATGACATACATGGGACCTATCTCAGATAAAATAAATAAATAATTTAAGAACACAAGCGTGGCAATTGCATTTAAAACTAATAACCCTCTACAGATGAAACTGAAACACACAATTGGAGACTCAAATAGATACCAAAAGTCAGGTGTTTATAAAATAATATGTAATGACTGTGAGAAACAGTATATTGGCCAAACTGGCCGAAACTTTTTAACACGTTTCAGAGAACATACTACTGGTGCTGCACGTATCAAATCAATATTCGGTCAACATCTTGATGAATACAATCATTCTGAGGGTTGCATTTCTAGCAATTTGAAAATATTACATACTGTGCCAAAAGGACCACTGCTAAATACCTTAGAAGAAATTGAAATTTTTTCACTTCACAAAAGTAATCCATTATCTGTTTTAAACGAACAACTTCAGTTCAAAGACAAACATTTCTTTGAGCTTTTCGATGATCTGCTTTAGAATGTCTACTCTTCTGTATTTGTTTTAAAAAAAGGTCTTTCAAATTATTAAGACTTTTAGCAAATATTTTATCTTTACATTGTAATTGTATTTTACCAAACATTATTTTATGATTGACTATCTGTTTTAGAATTATTGCTTTTATGCTTTTAGACTGCTAATTCACATCGTTTTATTTTATTATTGACAATGGCTCATAATTTAATAATTTTATAATTTTAAATTCTTTCAATTTTATTTGCTTATATGACTGGTATGTAACTTGAGGAATAGCAATGCCTTATAAAAAAAAATGGCACTTGTAATCTACATACTAACTTCATAGATAATATTTCATATATACGGTCAACTACTTCATAGCGTATTTGTGCAGCATGAGTTATATATGTCAGCTACAGATTATTATAGCTTACTCTTTTCGTTTCAATAAAGACAAGTTGCTGCTCAATAATACATCGTCTGACGCCACAGTCTTTTCCATTCCACTTCGCAACAACTTCATTGGAAAGAAGCCTGCTGCCACATCTTTGCATTGGCGTTTGTCCTCACCATGGCAACCACTAGTTCAACTATCGACTCTACAACAACTTCAGTGGAAAAAGCTTGCTCCTTCATCTTTGCAACGGCGTCTAACTTCACCATAGCAACCAGTGGTTCCAAATGGTTCACTGACAGGCCACGAGAGGGCAACCCATGTACTGCCAAACTGATGTTCATTTTCCTACATTTTTAAATATTTTTAACGCTTTTTAATTGACAATAGCTGTTAAATAAGCTAAGTTTAATGTATATTTATTTTTAATTCTTGACAATGTTCTTTTAACTAAGAAATTTTAAATTGTAATTCGACTTATAACTCATTGGTTAATAATGACATCATGCAGTCAGAAGTGGGTGGAGCCTCCATTATATAAAGTAAGACGTGCACTGGTTTCTCCAGTTGTGATTCTCCAACAGAAAGGGGTTCCCACTCAATGGTAATTCAACGTTTTATAGCTTTATAGCCGTATAACTCTATGTATTTTCATTAATGCATGTAGCCCTCTAATTAGTGCTTTGTATACATCTTGTAGGTCTGAAGATGACCACAGTAGTGGTCGAAACCGGTCACCTTGTAAAATAAATCGTGATCAAGACTGTTTTTAATAGTAATTATTTACAAGACATTGATCACTGCTGTTCCCATAATGCATTCAAAAGTAGCTAATCATTTGCATATCACAGCACCTTATTTCGCGGTTCAATTTCGCGTCTGTAACACGTCATCTTCGTGGTGTAGCAATTTTAATGGCCAGCAGTGTACTTTCAGAAGAGACTTGTTGACACTTAAATTTATATCATACTAGCAACGCAGTCCGGTTTCGCAGGGGCAGCATTTAGTATCTACGGCCAGACGGCTTTAGTGGTTTCGCGAATTTTGTTTGCCGGCCATTGCGTGGAATTACGAATAAATTTCAGAGAATAGCATTAAGTACTTGAGTATCGCCACATTCAAATACCTAACACGAAGTAAGCAGCTCACAACAGGACAGTTGTCCGGATGAATGTTTTGTGTTCCATACTGAATTGGCTTTTGGAGTGACATCTCATGGGATGCAGAGGATCGCATTGACACCTAGGTTTGATTCAAGGAAGGCCGAAAGCTGACGGCTGAGTTATCTGCAGCACTCTTGGAAGAACTTTATGATGAATTTAAACGATGCCATTGTTATCTAGCGAACTGGTGCCATAACCCAAAAGAGCAGCACCTCGATAACACAGTAAACAGGACCAAATTTGCATCTGGTTTCGGGGTCTAATTTTTGCTCCACTGTTTGTGGTATGATGAATGAAACGTTTACAAATGTTACAACACTTTTTAATGTGCTGTGTAATGTATGTGGAACAAGAACTATAGATTTTAATAGGCTGTAATACCTTAACAAAGCAAAGATGCTGAAGTATTTTATCGCAAAAAATTTTTATTTGTAGTATAAAAAACAAAAATCTACGTGTTTTGGATTCGTGTTGGTTTCTCGCAAGCAACTGTTCTCAAACGACTGGAGGGAAACCACCGGTAAAAATATTTGATTATTTCAAATTGTAAGTCTCACATCACAGTCTGATTATAAGGGGTTATCTTTTCGTTATTGGTCATATCAGTAATGATATTTCGAAGCTGAATAACTCACTGCCCATTGTTCGAAAATTTGCAGTCAATGAAGAGCGCGAATTGCGATTGGTAAAGTACGTTTGAAGCACAGCTTTGTACGGCAGTTAAACAAAGACTTTGGGAAAACCGAAACAGAAGAGCATAGAACCATTTGAGATGTAGTGCTACAGACGAATGTTGAAAATTAGATGGGCTGATAAGGTAAGGAATGAGGAGGTTCTGCGTAGAGTCGGAGAGGAAAGGAATATGCGGAAAACAAGGAGAAGGGACATGATGATAGGACATCTGTTAAGACAAAAGGGAATGACTTCCATGGTAATGGACGGAGCTGTAGAGGTCAAAAACTGTAGAGGAAGGCAGAGACTGGAATACATCCAGCAAATAATTGAGGACGTAGGTTGGAAGTGCTACTCTGAGATGAAGATGAGGATGATGTTCGGCTTGTGCTCAACTGCTCGGTTATCAGGGCCTGTACAAATTCCCAACCCGTGCTCAATTCAAACTCGCCACTTTTATGATTGATGATGAAATGATGAGGACAACGCAAACACCCAGTCATCTAGAGGCAGGGAAAATCCCTGACCCCACCGTCTGAGATGAAGAGTTAGGCACAGTAGAGGAATTCGTGGCGGGTCGCACAAACCAGTCAAAAGACTAATGACCAAGAAAATAAAAATAAAATAGAAAATGCCAGGGAAACAAGAATGTACAGTATAAAGTGTCCCTGATAAGATTCGATCTTTCAGTTTCCAGCCACTACATTGACAGAAGCTTTTGATATTACAGCCCATTAACATCTACAGTCGTTGCTCCACATACATTACACAGTACATTAAAAAACATTATAACATTTGTAAAAGTTTAATTCCTTTTTTGACCAACAGTGGAGCAAACATTAGTCCACGACACCAGATGCGAGTTTTGTCCGATTTACTGCGTTATCGAGGCTCTGCTGCTCTAATGGGTTGTGGCAGTAGTGCGCTAGATGACAATGTATCGTTTTAACAATTTAAGTTTCATACATCATAATTCAGACAAATCTTACAAAATATTTATAAATTATATATAAATGCTTTCTTTGTGCATTATTGTATCTATTACTCGAAACGGGATCAAATTCGTTACAGCATTTCCTGAGAGTAGCCTACATATGATGACGGATGCGAGCAAGCGCCTTCAGTTTGTATATGATATAGAAATGTAGAGATAATAACAAATTTCTCTTCCTCAGAAACGATTTCCTCACCGTGGCTAGTCTACGTTTTCTGTCTTCTCTACTTCAGCCATCGTCAGATATTTTACTGCCAAAATAGCAAAACACATCCGCTACTTTTAGTGTGTCTCATTTCCTAGTACAGTGTCTTTCAGCATCGCCGTATTTCCATTCGACTACGCTCCATACCCTTGTTTTGCTTTTGGTAATGTTCATCTTACACCCTCCTTTCAAGACAGTGTCCTTTCCGTTCAACTGCTATTCCAGATCCTTTGCCATTTGTGAGAGAATTACAACGTCATCAATAAACCCCAATGACCTTCTTCTTCTGCCTGAGCTCTAATACCTTCTAAAATATTTACTTGGTTTCGTTTAGTCGTTACTCAATGTACACATTGAATAACAATTGGAACAGGCTACAACCAGGTCTGACTCCGGTATCAACTACCGCCTTCCCTTCTATCTCCCTCAACTCTTATAATGGCCTTCTCGTTTCCGTACAAGTAGTATATCAAAAAGCAGATGGTGTTATCGTGATGGAATTGTGTGTTACACTAGCAGGACTAAACAATAGGTATTTTCATTCGCTTAACAAAGGCCTCTGATTGTGTGGACCATGCAGTGAACCTAACTAGGGTCACGTGATGCGAGGGTGCCACAAGATTTTGTTCTAGGTCCATTGCTTTTCTTGATATACACTCCTGGAAATTGAAATAAGAACACCGTGAATTCATTGTCCCAGGAAGGGGAAACTTTATTGACACATTCCTGGGGTCAGATACATCACATGATCACACTGACAGAACCACAGGCACATAGACACAGGTAACAGAGCATGCACAATGTCGGCACTAGTACAGTGTATAACCACCTTTCGCAGCAATGCAGGCTGCTATTCTCCCATGGAGACGATCGTAGAGATGCTGGATGTAGTCCTGTGGAACGGCTTGCCATGCCATTTCCACCTGGCGCCTCAGTTGGACCAGCGTTCGTGCTGGACGTGCAGACCGCGTGAGACGACGCTTCATCCAGTCCCAAACATGCTCAATGGGCGACAGATCCGGAGATCTTGCTGGCCAGGGTAGTTGACTTACACCTTCTAGAGCACGTTGGGTGGCACGGGATACATGCGGACGTGCATTGTCCTGTTGGAACAGCAAGTTCCCTTGCCGCTCTAGGAATGGTAGAACGATGGGTTCGATGACGGTTTGGATGTACCGTGCACTATTCAGTGTCCCCTCGACGATCACCAGTGGTGTACGGCCAGTGTAGGAGATCGCTCCCCACACCATGATGCCGGGTGTTGGCCCTGTGTGCCTCGGTCGTATGCAGTCCTGATTGTGGCGCTCACCTGCACGGCGCCAAACACGCATACGACCATCATTGGCACCAAGGCAGAAGCGACTCTCATCGCTGAAGACGGCACGTCTCCATTCGTCCCTCCATTCACGCCTGTCGCGACACCACTGGAGGCGGGCTGCACGATGTTGGGGCGTGAGCGGACGACGGCCTAACGGTGTGCGGGACCGTAGCCCAGCTTCATGGAGACGGTTGCGAATGGTCCTCGCCGATACCCCAGGAGCAACAGTGTCCCTAATTTGCTGGGAAGTGGCGGTGCGGTCCCCTACGGCACTGCGTAGGATCCTACGGTCTTGGCGTGCATCCGTGCGTCGCTGCAGTCCGGTCCCAGGTCGACGGGCACGTGCACCTTCCGCCGACCACTGGCGACAACATCGATGTACTGTGGAGACCTCACGCCCCACGTGTTGAGCAATTCGGCGGTACGTCCACCCGGCCTCCCGCATGCCCACTATACGCCCTCGCTCAAAGTCCGTCAACTGCACATACGGTTCACGTCCACACTGTCGCGGCATGCTACCAGTGTTAAAGACTGCGATGGAGCTCCGTATGCCACGGCAAACTGGCTGACACTGACGGCGGCGGTGCACAAATGCTGCGCAGCTAGCGCCATTCGACGGCCAACACCGCGGTTCCTGGTGTGTCCGCTGTGCCGTGCGTGTGATCATTGCTTGTACAGCCCTCTCGCAGTGTCCGGAGCAAGTATGGTGGGTCTGACACACCGGTGTCAATGTGTTCTTCTTTCCATTTCCAGGAGTGTATATCAATGATTTGCCACTAAACATGACAGCTCACTCAAGAACACTTTTCTTTGCTGATGTAACAAATGATGTTGTGAAATAAGTGGACCGTAATGTAAATTATGTAGCTATTTGCGTAGTCAAGCACACGAGAGTGCATTGCACTGAGTGATAATTAATGGATGTCAAGGTGCATATATTTGTATGTGTGGTGGGTGTTCTTTCGGACATGTCCGAAAGAACTAATCGAACCTGCCGGTAACAAATCTAGCGGTTCCATCTGAATGCTTCGATGTATTCCGTTAATCCGACCCGGAGGGAATCCCAAACCCGCAATCACTATTCAAGAACGGCCACCAATAGAGTTCTAGACGCAGTCTCCTCTGTATATGAGCTACACTTTCCTAAAATTCTCCCAGTTAACCAAAGTTGGCCATTAGTCTTCCATTCTACCGTCCGTACGTGCTTGTTCAAATTCGAATCGCTTTGCAATGTTACGCCTATATATTTAACCGGACGTGAGTGTGTCAAGAGCACACAACTATTACTGTTACTGCTGTATTCGAACATTACGGGTTTGATTTTCCTACTCATGTACACTAACGTACACTTTTATACGCTTAGAGCAAGCTGACATTCATTGCACCAATGAGAAAGGCAAAAAATTCGCAGAATTTCAGGTCATTTGTTCTGAGTATCGTGGGACCAAATTAAGTGTCCAGACGCTCATGGATTGCAGAGGAACTGAAATTAAGGGTAGCAAAGCAAAAGGAAAACTAATTAATACCGTTTCCGAACGAAAGAGAGTACTGTTTCAGTTTAGCTCTCGCACTGCTGAAAACTTGAATGATGTTGACATTAATGTCAGTCACGTTGAGAAACAGCTAAACCGATAATAGTGAGTAAGGTTTCAGGGCTCAATGGTGACTGTCAGATTCTATACAGAAATTCTGGCGATGTTGTTCATAATATACTGTAGGTTACTCAAACAAGAACTGTGACCAGCAGTTGGATGAAAGCACAAGGAGGGTGGCAAAAGTTATCCACAAAAATGCCTTACGTAATCTGTGACATCCATCTGATTAGCATCTCAGAAGTCAGAGCTCAAATATAATGAGGTGTCTGGAACAAAGAGGCCTCCTCCATGACAATCAGCATAAGTTCCGAAAACACTGACTATGAAGAACCCAACTTGCGCTTTTCACACATGACGTCCTGAACGCAATGGCTCAAATACTTCAGACAGATGTAATATAAAGCATGTCATGTTATTTTCTGGGATCGGATCGGATAAAACTTTTAAAAGACATTGTGGTCGTTGCCAATTGTTAAATTTTTTGTAGCTCTACTGCGTTTCAGTTTTAAATAAAGAACTGCAATAGTAAATTCGAAAAAAATTAACAGTTGAAGGTGACCGCAACCTTTTTCAGATATTTCATGTATGCGCGTCTTATGAATGGTGGCTACCCATCTTCATCTTCACTCTCTCGTAAAACCTGATTACACTCAGGTATCCCATACAGAAACAATAGTCCAGAAGCAACGTCTGCTATACAGAGACTGACACTTTCTCTATGCCGTTCGGCGGTAGCCGCATGAGAGACACTGTTTTCTTTTTCGAAGCAGAAAACTCAGCGATGGTCAGATGCGGGGAAGTTTGGGCGCTAGAGGACATCAAAGTCTGCATTTACCTCATGAAGGAAGGTAGCGCGCTGCACCAAGGGACGACTTGGAATTTACGGTAATGTCATCGCTTAAAAACTGCAGTAACAATAAGTAATGATGTACTGCTTGTGCGCCAGAGTAACCTTCGTGTTGGTGGCGGGAAGCGTCACCACATATGGAGGCGCTCGAAGCTCTGTAGGAGAAATATACGTTAACATCTACATCTAGTTCCAGATTTATGTACATACTTCAAGCCATTACACAGTGCGTGACAGAGGATACTTTATATCGTTGTGGTAAGTTTCTAATTTTCTGCAAGTAGACTATCACTACTCTGCATCTACATGCACCTCAATACTCCGAATATTTTTGGTAACCAGTTCGTCACGAATGGCGCGTGCGAAAAATGATTATCGGTAGGCCTCTGTATAAGCTCTAATTTCTCGAATTTCCTAATCGTAGTTATTTCGCGAAATGTACAGTCATGCTCAAAAGTATCCAAACGACCTAAATTGCATTTCGCCTGATTCGCATGCAACCCACATAACACAGTTGTCTAGCAGGTCCTCTAATCGCTACTTGGTACAGTCGTTTGACTATTGAAAATGGTTCCAACAAGTCACCACTACAAAACACTGCTCTGTATCGCAATAACACAAGATGTAAAGTAATACCAAGATACTAGAAATATCAGGGAACACCTTATCACAGATAAGACTGTCCTTAAGGCTTGTCAGCTCACATTTATTGCAATAAATGACATACCTGAAATGTTACCACTCTCATTATTACGTCAGATAGGTAATGCACGTAGTAAGTTCGTCGTATTCATGATTTCCTCTTCAATGTAACATACCGTACTTGTTATTTAACACAAAATGACATTAAAAATTTAAGTAATTCGCCAGCAGCTAGTTGAGAATATGTATGACACGACGAACCGTCTCGTTTTGCACATGGATTCAAACACAGGTCATGCAGACTAAGATTTCGTGACTGACGGAACCTAACAGTCATTCCTGACTAGGCATACAGAAAGTGATATACCTCGATTTCAGACAGTATCAGTTAGCAAATATCAACTTTAAATTACATAACGTAAACATTATTAACGGACGCGAATTCCTTCCCAGCGTCTATTGCCCCTGTTAAGGAACTACGAGAGATGTTAAATATTGCTTCTTCACAAGTAACGTACTTGAAATGCCATGAGGTAAAGCTTTGTGTTTGACACGGATTCGAACCCAGAACCTAATCGGATTGTTATCGAAGCCCAATCAACTGTGACATATCGGAATTTCTCGGCAGTAGCTAGATGTTTCAACAGAAATGACGAGACGAAACATTAATTTTTTCCTTCCCTGAACTCCTACCCGACACCTATCGCTGTTATATTCTAGAGAAAACGAACGTTAAATATGGGTTTGTTACACCAGCAGCGACATGTGAACATCTTTAAACTAGAAATAATATGACGAAGAGTTCAGTGCTGACTGGGAATCGAACCCCACACATATCGTTGTTGACTACACACAAAGAGACGAGCCGGCCGCGGTGGTCTAGCGGTTCTGGCGCTGTAGTCCGGAACCGCAGGACTGCTACGGTCGCAGGTTCGAATCCTGCCTTGGGCATGGATGTGTGTGATGTCCTTAGGTTGGTTAGGTTTAAGTAGTTCTAAGTTCTACGGGACTTATAACCTAAGATGTTGAGTCCCATAGTGCTCAGAGCCATTTGAACCATTTGAACCACAAAGAGACGTAAGGTACCAAATTTTCCTCCACCAGCAGCTCGGAATAACATCCTTGAACTTACGTGATCTCTCAAATAGTTCTGTGTCTCACTGGGAGTCAAAGACGTCAAATATCGTTAGACAGCGAATGAAAATGCATTAAAAATCAAAATTATTATCCACCAGCAGATAGGTGTTCGCATGGATGGGTGACCATCCAGCCGCCATGCGCTGTTGCCATTTTTCGGGGTGCACTCAGCCTCGTGATGCCAATTGAGGCGTCTCCGGTCAAAGAAAACCATCATAACGACGGGGGGGGGGGGGGGGGGGGTTGCTGACCACACGCCCCTCCTATCCGCATCCTTATCTGAAGGTGGCACGGCGGTCGGATGATCCCGGTGGGCCACTTGCGGCCTGAAGACGGAGTGCTAGATAGGTGTTCTCATGTTAGGGCTTGCTAATACATAATGAGAACTTTAGTGCCGGGCCATGATTCGAACCCATATGTGGAGATGATAAGGAATCTGCGATTTTGAACAAACAACAAATAGTAGTCGAGCTGTATTGTCATGAATGTATCAAATTTCGCGTTAAGAGCTGTCTGAGTTACATTCCAAGTTCAGAACCAATTTTATCGACATACAGAAGCTCAAATAAACAGGCCAGAGTGGCCGAGCGGTTCTAGGCGCTACAGTCTGGAACCGTGCGACCGCTACGTCACAGGTTGGAATCCTGCCTCGGGCATGGATGTGTGTTATATCCTTAGGTTAGTTAGTTTTAAGTAGTTCTAAGTTGTAGGGGACTGATGACCTCAGAAGTTAAGTCCCATAGTGCTCAGAGCCATTTAAACCATACAACGAGATATTACCTATCGACTATCCTTTCTTTACATCATGAGACGAACATGGCGTCACCGAGCTGACATTTGAAATACATTTGTGTTTTCTCTCTCTGTCTCTCCCTCTCTTTTTATTTTTATTTTTATTTTTTGAGGAAAGCATCGAGTAGCGCGAATAATAAGCAAGTAGGCATATAACCTGTTTACTGTTATTTTCATTGGGATACATAATGCAGAAATACAACTTTTAAGTGTATTATTGCGTAATTTCAGTAACTGACAGTCTATTCGTGAGCTTGCTCGCATTCAGTGCGGTGAAACCTATCACAGAAGCAAGCAAAACACAAATATTTCTTGCACAATGTGCAACACACAAAAGAAATCTCCCTGCACTGACGTGTTGTCCGATATATTGCACGGAAAACGTATCGGATTCATGTTGCTAAATACAGCTCCATCAGATATCAATTTGGATACTTACCAAAGTGTATAAAAGTATATCTTGAAATACACAGAAAGTCACATAGAGGTATTCGACTGAAACATAGCCATGACCAAGATTGTAACTGGGGTCGACAACATCGTCGTCTACCACCTTGACAATTCGAACGGTGACAGTGCTCGGCCGGTTACTTACGTTTACTGGTATCAAAGCTACAGCACAAAAGCACGAAAATGTTAATAACCCGAAGAACATTAACTTTGGAACCCGTAGAAAGTAAAGCAGTCATCAGTCGGAAGAGTGGTTTGAACACCACAGTGCTTTAATAGGTACGGTCTTGTTGAAGGTGGTATGCCGTTGCTTTCCTCCAACTTTTGAGTTGACTTACCTAGCCAGTTAATAGGTCTACCTAAAGTTTAACGTGGCTTTTGGACCATAGTGCAGGTCGACATTTTTCACGTCAACAAACACTGCCCGAGGGGAAATAAGTGTAAAATGTCACATAAAAATCGTGAGACTGACGAGGGATTGAACGTGAGCCATTTGTGTCCGTTATCTTGCTCTTTATCACTTTGCCACGCTGAAGCTACTGCTGTGGTTTCTGCTTGGCATTAAAATTAAGGATCTCTCGTTTGTGCCTGCGTTGGCACTTGCATGTCCCTTAGGAGACCTTACTTTTGGGATTACCCTCGTATACGTGTGTGTAAACGCCTTCCGATGCCCACTCAAGGAAGACAAGGATACACAGTTTAGCTTCAATATTATAAATACGGCTCAGTCTGTGGATGAACTTAGACTTAGGTTGGTAATCATTTTGAATGTTTAGCAGTGCTGTACCCTCTAGTGTTAAACCCGTATTCAACCAATGATTCCCACAGCTACAGGAACACTACTTGTGATACCTCTTAGACAAAATAATTAGGCAGTGCTATCAGACGAAAAGATCAACCTGACACAAACTGTGGGAAGTTTGTTTTACAACCTTCGTACCTGGATAAAGAGCTTTTCCTATATGACGTATCTGTGAACGTTGTTGCATAATACTATTTAAGAAGAAACTAAATTCCTTCAGCTACGCCAATGTTTAAAGAAATCGTCTTAAAGGCACTACATGGTGGTTGTGAATCGTTTACCGGCTGTACTCTGCCGCATTTCGCTGGTTGGAAGGCAAAAAGTTTACTCACAAATTTCAAAGAAGGAAAAGGGGGACGAAATGTCTCCCACTGGAAGGTCATGTTGTTGTATTTAAATTATTACAAAGTAAGGTAAAACGAATATTGTGTACACACAGGAATTACTGTTACAGTGTACTTATGGAGCCCAATGAGTGAACTGCATATTTCCAGTGAGAAAGAGCACTGGCAAACAGTCTTCGCTACATTAGGTTACTTAAACTGGTGTCACTTTGAGCTAGAATTTATGGTCAGCGACTAAGTGTAAGGACAATGAGTCGGCTACGGGTTTTGCAACTGTAAAGTACTTTCCTACATTATAGAAGCGAATATTAAATTTGAATTAATACTGCGATAATTTTGAAGTTGGGTAGCTTAGAATGAAATCTTTCTGTTTACTGCAAAGGAAAACAATTGATTTTCTAAAATGGTTAAAATGGCTCTGAGCACTATGGGACTTAACTTCTGAGGTCATCAGTTCCCTAGAACTTAGAACTATTTAAACCTGACTAACCTAAGGACATCACACACATCCACGCCCGAGGCAGGATTTGAGCCTGCGCCCATAGCGGTGGCGCAATTCCAGACTGTAGCGCCTAGAACCGCTCGACCACTCCAGCCGGCGATTTTCTAAAACATTCTCTGTCATACAGAACTTGAAACAGGTCACGTCGACCAAATCATATGGAAGAACTGACAGCGACGTATATCGGAAGGCAGTAAGATCCCTTGGCTTTTGGTCTGGCAGTATTCGACAGCCATTTCTAGGCGCAAGTAAATGAAGAAAGGCAGCGCGTTTTTATTATCAAGTAAAGTCTTCATCAATTACTTTAGTTTTAATGTAATCTACGAGTAATTGCTGATGTTTGATATTAACGTGATAAGGATTCCGTAGACAGTGAAAGAGCCTGTTCTTGGGCAACTACTTCTATAATGACCAAAAGGCCTTAAATGATCTTCAACCACTTGTGTTCCAGCAGCGGTATGAAGAAAATGAAAGTAATAGTGACGGTAATAATCGAATTATCCGGTAACTTCACATTTCACAGTGGATTTTGTCGAACTAAGAAATTTCCTTAATTAGTGAAAATTTGAAAATGGCTTCACATCGAGGCTATGATCCCTAGAAGAGTCTTTACATCCTGCTAACGTGAGAATAGCATAATCTCCGCGTCATAAGCTTGCTTCTACTTTACCATTTCATAGACTCGCATTTTTTCCACTGCGACTAATTTTGTGAGCTAATCATATCATCCGTTACAGCACACTCCTGGGGCTTGTTAATGTGGCCCCAATGGTCTGGTGGAACGAACTATCACAAGTGCAATGCGTGGGTTCTGGCATTTACTTTTAAGAGGTTCAAATGGTTCAAATGGCTCTGAGCACTATGGGACTTAACATCTATGGTCATCAGTCCCCTAGAACTTAGAACTACTTAAACCTAACTAACCTAAGGACATCACACAACACCCAGCCATCACGAGGCAGAGAAAATCCCTGACCCCGCCGGGAATCGAACCCGGGAACCCGGGCGTGGGAAGCGAGAACGCTACCGCACGACCACGAGATGCGGGCACTTTTAAGAGGCACAAGCAGATTTACTTTACCTCTGGTAACCTCAAGAGACAGACGCTATAATCCAGAACCCGCATTAAACACCACGTTCCTTCATTCCCAATTGGACAAAGCCGGTTTACTTTGGTAAATGACATAGGTGGAGGTCATGGTAAACAGAAGTACTGTCGCCAGTAAACTTACTTACATTAGAAAATTTTGTTTTATTTGATGAACCGAAAGCCATTTAAAGCAACAGGGCTCTTATTTTACTTGTTCTTGATTGAACTAGAGACGTTGAGAAATTTGATGCTGGACTGTGATTCGAATTATTGTCTCCTCTTTCAAGGATCTGAACCTCTCGGAACAGCATATTTCAATCATTTCATTCCTTTTTCCAAGACTGCAATCTTCTCTAGGTCTCCTCCAAAGGTAAGTATGTGGGTCTGATTCCTGATCCAGTACAAAAATATTCATAATTTCATTTCAAGCACTTTCACGTGCACACCGGCCTGCTAGTGAAAATTAACGTGCATTTTTAATGTCTGTTCATGTGCTGCCAACAATTTCTGGTCAAACACGCACACATGTTACTGTTGGTGAGTAAGCAATTGATACTTAAGCTATATTTGCGGACGATAAAGGAGAACGATAGGAGTGCGGTTAGATTGTCGCTCAGGCCCAGAAATTTGTATCCTTCATTTAGATTCAAACACCTAGCAGCTGGTAAGAAAAACCGATACGTGACATATGATTTTACTTAGTTAACATTCCGATTACGTGTTGGGTTTGTATCTCCGTCACAGAACTTCACATAATAAGCTTTACCTTTAAATGCATAAACACTTTGTTACTTCTGAATGGAGATATGTCAGACATCTTTTGTGGTTAGTTAACAGGAATGAAAGGGTCTTGATAGGAGTCCCGGTTTATTACAAAAACTGTCGTCATTTATTTTCAAGTTTAGATTTGGTTTCTGATATTGGCGAACATTTCCGTAATTCATGATTCTTCGCGGGTAGTCAGCAATATGACATGATTAGATTAGATTAGATTAATACTTGTTAGATAGATCATGAATGCATCATTTCGTAATGATGTGGAACGTGTCATTTTAATGAAAGATTTCGTTACATACCGGTATTCAATTTCTTTACAACAATTTTTTACCCCCTCTCTCATTCTTTTTTTTATTTGTATCTCTCTCTCTTCATCTATCTCTCTCTCTCTCTCTCTCTCTCTCTCTCTCTCTCTCACACACACACACACACACACACACACACACACACACACACACACACACATTCTTTTTCTATTTTTATTTGTTTGGTGCGCTCGACTATTGGCGAGGCACAAAAACGTCCGTGAATGAGTTTCTTAGTTTTGTGTACAGTTACGAAAGAAATATAAAAACAACTATGAGAGTTACTGATTCATGATGCTTAGTTTGCAGTCAGTCCTGAGTATTATTAGAATCTACGCTCCAGTCCCTAAAGCTAGTTACAGAAATGCGAATCAGACACATTACATATTCCAGGCTGTAGCAGCCACGTCTTTGAGACGCCAGCTATGGTCGCTTCCCAGCCTGCTGTAGGATCACATCGGTTCGTCTTCTTTCTGCTTGTACTGTAACTGAGATTTGGCAACAAGGCAAAGTATGTTTGGCAACTCTGTGATCGACGAGTTACTTCCTGGTGTGCACTTGATTTTTCCTGTCATTTCCATTGAATAATCTGAGTTATTATCGCTTGAGGTGTAACAAAAGATTGTAAATTTACGGTTTTCAGACCAGGAAAGTCGTTGCACGTGGAAATAACAACTAATCTCGTCCTTCAAATAGCGGTTTACGAGTTTTAGCCACCATTGGCCTCGTAATAGGAAGGCACAACAAATACATGTTCGCTAGCTCTATGGTGACGTGCTGATCTGAGAAAAAGCGTGTGTTATTGTTCGCGGTTCCAGTCTCGCTGGCTGTAACGTTTTTATCCCTTTTGTGAAAGAGGTACAAGCAGTCAGATCAAACATCGATAAAGAAATCGCAAGGAAATACTTTCAGCTCATACTGCAATTGTAAAAAAACTTACAATGCTGCACAACGCGTAACGCTTCTTTCCGCTGCTGACAAGCAAATTTTGGGTTTCTAGGAATACATAACTTTATTTATGAAATGCCACATTTGCATACCTGTTGAGTATGACACAGCATATCAATTAAACACAGACCCAATCGAAATATAAGTGAGTAGTATTTTAGTAACTCGTGCCGATACAGGCACGCTTGTGTACGGATACTCAGTTTTATTAAAACAGACTATCGTCGTAAGGTTATCGTGGGTAGTTTTATTTCATTTCTTATAATGTGCACAATTTTCGTAAAATTTCTTGTAGTGTTTTTAAAACAATACTAAACATGAGAGAGAAATTAATCATCAACGATATAAGCGAATTCTCTGCTGTTATCTATAACAGTCTGACAATGCACATGTAGTTTATTGATTACATGCATGTAGAAAACTTGTTCTGAGTTAAAGGTGTCAAACAAGATTTGAAGAAGAATAAAATGCCACTACCAAACGACAGCTAATGTAGGAAATACTTTTCTGACTATTTTGGCACGATGCGCTTTCCCCATACATAATACAAAAGCTTCGAGATGCATCTGCTGCCTGGCTGTCTATTAAACCTGAAAAGAACAAAATGTCGCAGAAGTTAGCCCTTTCTCCACATGAGGCTATTTTGGGTTGAGAAGTGAAGGGAATTATGTTCCAAGTTCTATTAAATTGATAACTTCAGCAGAAATACGTTTTAAAAAATGTAGCAGTGAATGTAATACAACTCGCGACGTCTAATCCACATCGCGCGAGGCTTACCGCTACGCTACCAGCTGTCATGTGGCTACAGCTACACCAGAAGTCACCAACAGTTCTTCCAGAACTTCTGCATTCCACAGTGCTGTGAGATAATGCATATGGCAGGATGTAGACTTCTGAGAGGCAGACAGTTACAGCTTTTCTTCTTTTTTGTTTGTTTGCACTGCACGACGTTTTCAACAAACAGATAGCGCAATAGAGTAGATCAAATGGAAAGGAACACTTCCTATTTAAATTACTGCATCCTACACCGTTGGCAGTTCAATGTAGGTGCAGTTAAGTGATTTTATTTCGGTGATTACAAAATAGAGTCGAATGTACGCACTGGGTAGCCGAGGCAGCTAGTTCATGGCGATTCGGTCAACCAAGTAAAAGAATGTACTGAACATGCTGCAAACCACTACAGGGAGCCTGTGTGTCAGAATTCTCAACGGTGTAATGATAGAAAAATGAGTCTCAGACAAGAGGACTTGGTGGTCTGTTGGATTGATGATAAATTTCTATTATGGTGGTCTGGGTTCGATTCCAGCTTCTGGTCATGATTTTTAATAGGGAAAGACAGATTCTGTTCACTTCTGGCTACGCCGAGTGAAGAAGGTATAATGGCATTGTGCTCTGCAATTCACATTTAATATGACATTCCTTCTCTACCAAGTAGACAGGTTGAACCACAATAAAGTCAGGAGGATCACCAGTAACCTCTATTATACTAGTTATTTATTTCTAGTGACGAAACAAACGCTATGTAGGGTCACAGGAGACTTATTCCATCTTTTATTTGAGCTTCTGTATGTCGATAAAATTGGTTCTGAACTAGGAATGCAACTCAGACAGCTCTTAACGCGAAATTTGATACCTTCTTGACAATACAGCTCGACTATTATTTGTTGTTTGTTCAAAACCGCAGATTCCTCAACATCTCCACATATTGTGCGTGAATGGGTTCGAATCCTGGCCCGGCACTAAACTTCTCATTATGTATTAGCAATCCCTAACATGAGAACACCTATCTAGCACTCCGTCTTCAGGCCGCAAGTGGCCCACCGGGACCATCCGACCGCCGTGCCATCTTCAGATAAGGATGCGGATAGGAGGGGCGTGTGGTCAGCAACCCCCTCCCCCCCCCCCCCCCCCGGTCGTTATGATGGTTTTCTTTGACCGGAGACGCCTCAATTGGCATCACGAGGCTGAGTGCACCCCGAAAAATGGCAACAGCGCATGGCGGCTGGATGGTCACCCATCCATGCCAACACCTATCTGCTGGTGGATAATAATTTTGATTTTTAATGCATTTTCATTCGCTGTCTATCGATATTTGACGTCTTTGACTCCCAGTGAGACACAGAACTATTCGAGAGATCACTGTAAGTTCAAAGATGTTATTCCGAGCTGCTGGTGGAGGAAAATTTGGTACCTTACGTCTCTTTGTGTGTAGTCAACAACGATATGTGTGGGGTTCGATTCCCAGTCAGCACTGAACTCTTCGTCATATTATTTCTAGTTCAAAGATGCTCACATGTCGCTGCTGGTGTAACAAACCCATATTTAACGTTCGATTTCTCTAGAACATAAGAGCGATAGGTGCCGGGTAGGAGTTCTGGGAAGGAAAAAATTAATGTTTCGTCTCGTCATTTCAGTTAAAACATCTAGCTACTGCCGAGAAATTCCGATATGTCACAGTTGATTGGGCTTCGATAACAATCCGATTAGGTTCTGGGTTCGAATCCGTGTCAAACACAAAGCTTTACCTCATGGCATTTCAAGTACGTTACTTGTGAAGAAGCAATATTTAACATCTTTCGTAGTTCCTTAACAGGGACAATAGACGCTGGGAAGGAATTCGCGTCCGTTAATAATGTTTACGTTATGTAATTTAAAGTTGATATTTGCTAACTGATACTGTCTGAAATCGAGGTATATCACTTTCTGTATGCCTAGTCAGGAATGACTGTTAGGTTCCGTCAGTCACGAAATCTTAGTCTGCATGACCTGTGTTTGAATCCATGTGCAAAACGAGACGGTTCGTCGTGTCATACATATTCTCAACTAGCTGCTGGCGAATTACTTAAATTTTTAATGTCATTTTGTGTTAAATAACAAGTACGGTATGTTACATTGAAGAGGAAATCATGAATACGACGAACTTACTACGTGCATTACCTATCTGACGTAATAATGAGAGTGATAACATTTCAGGTATGTCATTTATTGCAATAAATGTGAGCTGACAAGCCTTAAGGACAGTCTTATCTGTGATAAGGTGTTCCCTGATATTTTTAGTATCTCGGTATTACTTTACATCTTGTGTTATTGCGATACAGAGCAGTGTTTTGTAGTGGTGACTTGTTGGAACCATTTTCAATAGTCAAACGACTGTACCAAGTAGCGATTAGAGGACCTGCTAGACAACTGTGTTATGTGGGTTGCATGCGAATCAGGCGAAATGCAATTTAGGTCGTTTGAATACTTTTGAGCATGACTGTACGTGGGAGGAAGTTACATGTTCTCACATTCTTTCCGGAAAGCAACCTCACGTAATTTCGGTAGTAAGCCTCTCCGTGATGCACAACGCCTCTGTTGGAACGTCTGCCACTGGAGTTTACTGAGCATTTCTACAATGCTCTTGCGTTGACAAGAGCTCCCCTGACGAAACGCTACGTTCTTTGCTGGATCTTCCCTATATCTTCTATCAGTCCTACCTTGGTAGGATCCTAGGATGATGAACAATACTCAAGAGTCGGTCGAAGAAGCTCCTTGCAAGCCAGTTCTTTAGTAGATGAATTATATTTCTTTGATTTTTCCTCAGGCTGGCGTTTGCCTTTTCTACTGTTTGTTTTACGTGCTCAGTCCACTTAAGGTCGCTGTGGATAGTTACTCCTCGATGTTTTACTGTGTACATTGTTTTAAGCATTTCTCATTATCTATAATTGTATAGTAGTGAACAAAACATGTTCCACAATTATACAACAGATTGATGTCGATGCGCTTTAGGCCTACAATTATGTGCATCTCTCCTGCGACTCTTCTTGAAAACGAGAATGATCTGCGATTTTTTCGAGTCGCAAGGTACTCTTTGTTGCTCCAGCAAACTACGATAAACTACTGCTTGAAGGGGAGCAAATTCTTCGCCATATCTTTTGTAGAATCTTACAGATATCTCATCTTGGCCTGATACCTTTCCTCTACCAAGCGACTGTAGTCGCATTTCCTTTCCGCAATCAGTTATGTCAGTATCTATACTTTCGTACGATTATTGAAAGATGTGAGCATATTACGATCTTTCGCAGTGAAACAATTTCAGAAGACCGAAATCAGTATTTCAATATTCTCTATGTGAAACTTCCCCTTAGAACAATTTTACATGACTGTGCTTAAACTGACACACAATATTTTTAGCGCAACGCAATCTGACTTTCAAAATTCCCTACTAAAGAATGGCCCTGACAAACATTAAACTATACCTTTCACAAATCACTTACCTCACAAAAATCTTCGCTGCTCAAGCTACTGCAATACAGCGAGCGCCACTACTGCCAGCTAAATAAAAGATTCAAACTATGGAAGGCACTAACTACTGATAGGGATAGTTAGCAAATGAAAGATATTAATAGAGAACAAACAATGTATTTACCTTAATATCATCACAAGTCATAATATATATATCAGCTCATGACAAATTACAAATCTCCGCCATCTCTCTCCCCACATCCACCACTGCTGGCGGCTCACCTCCAACTGCGCAACGCTACGCGCTGTTAACATCCAGCTGCCCCTCTACAATGGCAGACAACAATGCAAACTAGCCACAGACTGCACACAGCACAGCCAGTGATTTCATTTTGAGCGGTACGTAACGTTGCCAATAAGAAAACATAAACAGCCTACTTACATAGAGAAAACATAAACAGCCTACTTACATAGAGAAAACATAAACAGCCTACTTACATAGAGAAAACATAAACAGCCTACTTACATAGAGAAAACATAAACAGCCTACTTACATAGAGAAAACATAAACAGCCTACTTACATAGAGAAAACATAAACAGCCTACTTACATAGAGAAAACATAAACAGCCTACTTACATAAAGAAAACATAAACAGCCTACTTACATCTGTTGTCTTCCGTTTCGGTGCCAATTTCGTGCCGCTTTTGTCATTGATCTCCTTACGCTCATTTTGGTTTCGTTCAGTTTTAGTTTGTCAAGTAGGTTTTGACTTCTCTTGAAACTGTGATGAAGCTCTCTTTGTTTACGTAGAAGCTTTCAACACGGCTGCTAACCTACGGTGGATCATTCCAATCCCTCACGACCTTGCTCGGATCATACTTGTCTAAGGTATATTGAACGATGCGTTTGAGTTTTTTTCCATTTTTTTGCCAAATTTTCGTCCTCGGCAGTGAATATCTGATGTGGACTACTCAGATATTCTTTAACTTCTACCCTGTCACTCTTGCGAAGGAATTTTCCTATATTTCAACATTTGTTGTAACACCCTTAGTCATATTTGATAACATAGCGCTATGATACGATAAGTACAAGTCTATTTGTTGCTAGGAGGTCTAAGACGTTGCCTCCACTTCTTGGTTCTCTAATTATCTGCTCGAAGTAATTTTCGGACAAAATATTCATAATAATGTCACACAAATGTCTGTCTCTGGCTCCAGTTTTGATAGCAAGATTCTTCCAGTTTATACCTGGAAAGTTGAAGTCGCCCCTATTCCAACGGAATGATCAGCAAAGATATTAACGCGATTCTGCAAGTCCTCTCTGTTGTGGATTGGCAAGATAGCCAACCCACTATGAGATGAAGCCGAAAGGCACGCGTTTTAGCTCACGCAGGCTGGCGTGAGGTTTGGAAAAGGTCAAGGAAATGAGACTAACAAAAAACGTACGTAGCTGCTGGAATACTTAACTTTAATCCAATGGTTGGTTCAAATGGCTCTGAGCACTATGGGACTTAACATCTCCGGTCATCAGTCCCCTAGAACTTAGAAATACTTAAACCTAACTAACCTAAGGACAACACACACATCCATGCCCGAGGCAGGATTTGAACCTGCGACCGTAGCAGTCGCGCGGCTCCGTACTGAGCGCCTAGAACCGCTAGACCACCGCGACCGGCAACTTTAATCCGTAATTGGTGAACATCGCTCTTGTCGGTACATGTTTTACAGCATCAACAGTAACTGGTAATCGCGCCTTGCTAGGTCGTAGCAAATGACGTAGCTGAAGGCTATGCTAACTATCGTCTCGGCAAATGAGAGCGTAATTTGTCAGTGAACCATCGCTAGCAAAGTCGGCTGTACAACTCGGGCGAGTGCTAGGAAGTCTCTCTAGACCTGCCGTGTGGCGGCGCTCGGTCTGCAATCACTGATAGTGGCGACACGCAGGTCCGACGTATACTAACAGACCGCGGCCGATTTAAAGGCTACCACCTAGCAAGTGTGGTGTCTGACGGTGACACCACACTCTCTGAAGCGCTCTTGCACTATAGTGCCTGACCCAGGCCATTTATAAAGGCAACCGGTTACTATTTTTGGCCGACCTTTGCTGCTTAATTTCACCCAGATAAATTCTGCTCAGGATCGGGTATAGATGAGCGTTAGTGCTGTACAATTTCGCCATAAGGACTGACTTTGCATGTAGTGAATACAGCTGTGATCAAATTCTGGTTTTAAAAATTCATCCCCGGACACTGTTTTTGATTCGCCAGACGCTGTATACTCCTTTAGTTGAAATACATGCGTGATGACTACAATTGCAGGAGCAATAACACCACAACTGCAGCGGGACACGTGAGATGTATAGGGCTATTACAAATGATTGACGCGATTTCATAAATTCACTGTAGCTCCATTCAGTGACATATGGTCACGACACACTACAGATACGTAGAAAAACTTATAGAGTTTTGTTCGGCTGAAGTCGCACTTCAGGTTTCTGCCGCCAGAGCGCTCGAGAGCGCAGTGAGACAAAATGGCGACAGGAGCCGAGAAAGCGTATGTCGTGGTTGAAATGCACTCACATCAGTCAGTCATAACAGTGCAACGACACTTCAGGACGAAGTTCAACAAAGATCCACCAACTGCTAACTACATTCGGCGATGGTATGCGCAGTTTAAAGCTTCTGGATGCTTCTGTAAGGGGAAATCAACGGGTCGGCCTGCAGTGAGCGAAGAAACGGTTGAACGCGTGCGGGCAAGTTTCACGCGTAGCCCGCGGAAGTCGACGAATAAAGCAAGCAGGGAGCTAAACGTACCACAGCCGACGGTTTGGAAAATCTTACGGAAAAGGCTAAAGCAGAAGCCTTACCGTTTACGATTGCTACAAGCCCTGACACCCGATGACAAAGTCAAACGCTTTGAATTTTCGGCGCGGTTGCAACAGCTCATGGAAGAGGATGCTTTCAGTGCGAAACTTGTTTTCAGTGATGAAGCAACATTTTTTCTTAATGGTGAAGTGAACAGACACAATGTGCGAATCTGGGCGGTAGAGAATCCTCACGCATTCGTGCAGCAAATTCGCAATTCACCAAAAGTTAACGTGTTTTGTGCAATCTCACGGTTTAAAGTTTACGGCCCCTTTTTCTTCTGCGAAAAAAACGTTACAGGACACGTGTATCTGGACATGCTGGAAAATTGGCTCATGCCACAACTGGAGACCGACAGCGCCGACTTCATCTTT
Organism: Schistocerca serialis cubense; assembly: GCF_023864345.2. Lineage (NCBI taxonomy): Eukaryota > Metazoa > Arthropoda > Insecta > Orthoptera > Acrididae > Schistocerca > Schistocerca serialis. The sequence continues at coordinate 1,022,763,058 of NC_064638.1, read as the reverse complement.
CAACAGGATGGTGCTCCACCGCAGTTCCATCATGATGTTCGGCATTTCTTAAGCAGGAGATTGGAAAACCGATGGATCGGTGGTGGTGGAGATCATGATCAGCAATTCATGTCATGGCTTCCATGCTCTCCCGACTTAACCCCATGCGATTTCTTTCTGTGGGGTTATATGAAAGATTCAGTGTTTAAACCTCCTCTACCAAGAACTGCGAGCTCGCATCAACAATGCTTTCGAACTCATTGATAGGGACATGCTGCGCCGAGTGTGGGAGGAACTTGATTATCGGCTTGATGTCTGCCGAATCACTAAAGGGGCACATATCGAACATTTGTGAATGCCTAAAAAAACTTTTTGAGTTTTTGTATGTGTGTGCAAAGCATTGTGAAAATATCTCAAATAATAAAGTTATTGTAGAGCTGTGAAATCGCTTCAATCATTTGTAATAACCGTGTATATGTGTGGTCAGAGCATAAAACATTATGGCTGACTGATTAGTCATCCACCTCTGGAGCGTATGCTTCAGTTGCTAATAAGTAAGTCCCTCTCGGCGCAACAGGAGACGATGTGAGATGTAATCCAGGATAGACGTGGGATGGACGTGGCAAACTCTCAGTACATTCTATGCATGGCAGAGGCTGACGAGGAGATGCGGAATTTCATTCCACTTTGTTCCTCAGGGCTAACTGTGTAGATTAATCATGAATCTGACAAAATGAGAAAGTTAGAGGACGTAATGCCAAATCTCGTGTACATTCAATATTAGTCCTCATACCTAACACTAGACTGTAGAATCTATTTTATACATTTTTTATTTATTTTCATTCGCGACTTGGGGTCAGATTCGCCGAGAGTGCGATAAGTTGTCAACATATATGTTATTGTCTGCATTCGCATTACAAGTCTGCGATAATTTACGCTGTTTAATTCACTTCTTCCTGCATTAGACTTCTATTTACTAGAGGATAATGCAGACTACGCTCCATTATATTTATGATTAGTTATGTTCTCTTAAGCTCAACTGGATAGTCGATAGTGTCTCCTTGTCAAAGTTTTTGATATCGTTTAAATAATACACTGTGACTACGGTCAATATTGCCTACACATTAAAAATATGACTATAAACTGTGTTTGAACACCACTCAAAAATCTGATTACTTCCTTTTGCACAATGAACCTTTTGCAGAACTCAAAATAATATCACGTAATACTTCAGGGAATGAAAACATCCAGTACTCGTACGTTCATTAACTTGCTCGTCCCAAAGCTGCAATTATTCTTACAAAAATATTAGCTCAAACTAAAAGCTTTAACTATAAATTATATGTTATTCTATCTTAAATTTTCATCAGTACGTATACCATAATACAAGGAAACTTAATGCACTACTTAATATTTCTTTGTGATCCACTACAGTCGCCGGCCGGGGTGGCCGAGCGGTTCTAGGCGCTACACTCTGGAACCGCGCGACCGCTACGGTCGCAGGTTCGAATCCTGCCTCGGGCATGGATGTGTGTGATGCCCTTAGGTTAGTTAGGTTTAAGTAGTTCTAAGTTCTAGGGAACTGATGACCTCAGAAGTTAAGTCCCATAGTGCTCAGAGCCATTTTTGAACCACTACAGTCATTTAAGGTGAAGTTTTGACAATACACAAGCATGTGCGCTATTTTTCTAGCTTTCCTTTTAAAGAGTACTTTTAAAATTGAGCACAGTTAATGGTTTTCACAAAAATGGACTTGTTTCGTGAGTATGTCACCGACTTTAACATTACACGTGTTTCATCTCCACAAACGATTTTGTCTCCTCCTTCAAACGAAATGACAGAACATTAACAAAAGCAACATCAACGAGGGACCATGATGGAAGCTTATGTCTTGTCGATTGTAACTTCGCGCTATGCACGTCACTGGGCGCAATCCGTTAATTACCTGTGAATACTAGTGCAATTTTCTGCATACTGTTTCTTAAATATAAACTGAGTTGGTCATACTTGAAACATTTGTTCCATGAAAATTTAAGTTACCTAATAGAATGTAATGATTTACACAATAAAATGCATTTGATACGAGGCAAAAGATTCTAACGGAAAGAAAATATTCCGCATCCGTTAATCAGCGATTTGTACATCCAGAAGTTGGTAATTATTCTTATGATAATATTAGCTCAGCTTAAAAGCTTTAGCTTATGTATCACATTTTTCTCAGCTTAAATTTTCATCGGAGTGTACACACAAGTATTTTATTAATTAAAAAATTGATTAAATCTCTGTAAGTAGCAGTAATTTAAAAGGTAAATCAAATGGTTAAGTATCCCAAAACTTCAGTGGTGCCTGACGACTCTTATATTCAATACTTTCCAAAAACTAAGTAAAGTGGTTAATGGAGAGAGACTTGAGGGTTGTTCTTGACATGTCCCGAACCTTACGTCGTATGGAGAAATATGACAAGAGTATGTTCTAATTTGTGCTGGAGAATAACATGAATTGACGCAGTACTGCACATCTGTCTAGGGATATTGCATATTATAGTGCCACAACATTTTAATATCTTATAGAGTATGTCTTCAATTTCTTATGAATTTAATGTCGTAATGACTTTCCTTATTTAGGATGCAGACGAGAAAAATTTTAATCTCATTGAGTTTCTTATGCATCGACTCCTTAGTATAATGTTCTTTTCTTTCTCTTCAGAACTACCAGTTTACCCATGAACGTGATATCTACGCATTCATTTATATTCGGTCTACATGAATATGTAGCAAATTTACAATAACTCACATTAAGATATTCGACATGTCAGTTAATTATATCAGTTTTATCCACACTCTTGAGTGTTTCCAAACAAACTAAATACATATTTTCTATTCGCATGTCATAAACCGCTAGTTTGGATGTTTAATTTCCTTTAATATTTTAGTTGTGGCATGGTATCTCGCTTATGTTTTCCATGAGTACAACGTCCAAACAAAAAATCCAGACACCTATTAGTGGATAAAAATGTGGGTTGTGTCCATCCTTCCCCTCTATGACGGCTTGAACCCCTTAGTCGACACTTTCAGTGAAGTGTCTGAATGTCTGTGGAGGATTGGAAGCCCATTTTTCCTCAAGAGCCAAAAGTAGAGAAGCTACTGATGTTGGGTTCTAAAGCGAAGTTGACATTCTAACTCATTCCAAAGGTGTCCGATTCGATAAGGTCGGGACTCTTGGCAGGCCAGGTTATTTCAGGAACGTTATTGTCCACAAACCATTGTCTCACAGAGGCTGCTTTGTGACAAGGTGCATTGTTATGATGACACAATCATCGAATTGTTCTTTTGTTGTACGTAGGACACAATGCTTTAAAAAGGGTTCATATCCTGCCGCATTTAGCGCAATAAAGGAACCACAACCTAACCGCAGAAAGCACCCGCATGCCTTACCCCACGTCCTCTGTACTTCACTGCTAGCGCTACACACCAAAGCAGGCAAAATTCTCCAGGCATACGCCAAACTCAAACCCTTCCGTCGAATTGCCACAGGGTATAGCGTGATTCATCACACCAGATCACTCGTTTCCAGTCATCCACTGTCCAATGGCGTCGCTGCTTAAAGTGGCTTAGCACTGACAACATAAATGTGTGGCTGATGAGGCCTGGTCGAAAATTCATTCATTCTTAATAACTCCCTACGTGCAGTAATTGTGCTAGCTGGACTACTACTATCCCCTTGTCAAATTACTTCCGCTCATTTCATGTGACTTTTTACAACCGCCCTCCGCAATTCTCGACGGTCTTTGTCCGCCAGTAAAGGAAGTCTGCCTGATCTAGATTATTCCTTCCCGTTTCGTCTTCTTCATCACGTCACCAACACTTAGGAAATTTTAGAATGGCTAAAAGGTAACCGATGAATTTTTTACTCAGGTGGCATCTAATGACTAGTCGACGTGCGAAGTGTCTCCGCTGTGTTGGCCGAACCAACAATTGTTACTGCTTCTCTACTCACAACACAGTATTCCCCGCCTCCATTTACATTGGCTGGTCCGCCTCTCGTGACATTTGGTGGTCATTTGTGCATTAAATAGGACTGTCCAGATATATTTGATCAGATACTGTAATAACGAATTTTCCTCTCCTGTTGACGTATATGAACTGAGCAGCAAATATCTTCTTTGTAATGGGTACCACAGCCATAAGTGCATTAAACGAATGCGGTTTTTTGCCTCTTAGGCTCTATTTATTGAGATTTCTGCTCGTTCCACGACTAGTTCGGTTTTTATGCGACTATCGAGTGTTTAGCTAGAAAAAGTTGCAATACAAAAAATTCCGGTGAATTCACATCATTTGTTGCAATTCGTTTTGGTTTAAAAATTCTGCAGCTCTTATTTTGGTGCTCAGAAAGCCAAATGATCGTCAAAGGAAAGTTTGAGAAGAGGTGCCATATTCACTGCAAGCTCTTTTAAATTCTGAGTCCAATACTAGATCCCCCATTTCTTCCCTATCGACTCTTGTTTCTTCTTCTATCATGTCATCAGGCAAGTCCTCCAAATCATAGAGTCCTTCAGTGATCTCTTTCCACCTATTCTCTCTCTCCTCTGCACTTTGCACTCTTAATGTTACATATAATGTTGCTTATAATTTCACTGGAGGCTGTTTTGACTTTTCTGTATGCTGAGTCAATTCTTCCGACAATATTTTTTTCGATTTTTTCACATTTTCATGTAACCATTTGCCTTAGCTTCCCTGTACTTTCTAATTGCTTCGTTCCAAAGTGACTTATTTCTTTGTTCCTGAATTTCCCAGAACATTTTTGTACTTCCTTTTTTCGTCGATCATCTGAATTATTTCATCTGTTATCGAAGGTTTTTTCATAGTTGCCTTCCTTTTGCCTTTCCAACTTCTGTGGTAGTCCTTTTTAGAGGTATCCATTCCTCTTCAATTGAACTGCCTATTGAGCTATTTCTTACCGCATTGTCTATAGTCTCAGAGAACTTGAAGTTTATCTCTCCATTCCACAGCATTTCCATATCAAACTTCTACGAGCACTGACTCTCCCTGACTAGTCTCTGAAACCTTAGGCAACTCTTCATCATTACTAAATTGTGATCTGTGTTACAGTGTATAAGATTGATTGTTTGGATCAATGACAGTGAAGTCGGAGTGAGTTTAATTTTGTAGGTTTACTCCTCACTGTGTACCAGAAGTTTTATCCATTTTCTCCACATTCGTTTGTAAGGATGCCGATACCCATACACACACACACACACACACACACACACACACACACACACACACACACACACACACAATATTTTAGCAGCTTTGTCTTCAGACAGTACAGAGATTACTACTCCCAAAGAAGTAACTCCAGTCGTACCCCAGGGAAGAGTTTGGAGCCACTGCTGTTCATGTTGTATATTAATGACTCTCCTACCAAGATAACATGCTGCGTACTCCCTGCCAGTAAATCCTTATGCCAATCACAGACTTCATTTGGTTCCCCATATGGTTCTAGTTCCATTTAAAAACGTTGGTTTGGTACCGAGTCAAATGTTTCTCTGAATCAAGAGCTCTTCTCGGAATCAAGAGCTACTGCAACTTCCCGACTACCTTGATCCGTGACTTTCTGGACGTCATGTGCAAGCTAGGTTTGACATGACCGATATTTTCGAATTTCTTGTTGTTACTGTTAATGGTGGATAAATGATTCTGCATACAAAGTTCGTATACCGGGTCATCAAAAAGTCAGTATAAATTTGAAAACTGAATAAATAACTGAATAATGTAGATAGAGAGATACAAATTGACACACGTGCTTGGAATGACATGGGGTTTTATTAGAACAAAAAAAAATACAAAAGTTCACAAAATGTCCGACAGATGGCGCTTCATCTGATCAGAATAGCAATAATTAGTATAAAAAAGTAAGACAAAACAAAGATGATGTTCTTTACAGGAAATGCTCAAAATGTCCACCATCATTCCTCAACAATAGCTGTAGTCGAGGAATAATGTTGTGAACAGCACTGTAAAGCATGTCCGGAGTTATGGTGAGGTATTGGCGTCGGATGTTGTCTTTCAGCATCCCTAGAGATGTCGGTCGATCACGATACACTTTCGTCTTCAGGTAACCCCAAAGCCAATAATCGCACGGACTGAGGTCTGGGGACCTGGAAGGCCAAGCATGACGAAAGTGGCGGCTAGGCACACGATCATTACCAAACGACGCGCGCAAGAGATCTTTCACTCGTCTAGTAATTTTTTTTTGGTTCTAATAAAACCCCATGTCATTCCAAGCATGTGTGTCAATTTTTACCTCTCTATCTACATTATTCCGTGGTTTATTAAGTTTTCAAATTTATACTGACTTTTTGATCACCCAGTATATCAATGGATTGTTGAGCGTAATAGTGCAGTGGCGAACTTCCTGTCACTGGTTTAGGTTGTTACTGTAAGATGTAAAGCGTTGATACGAACAGAAATTGTACTCGTATATTGTATTAATTCCTCCTAATAGATCTTTCTCGCGAAGTACTTTGTCAGCTTAGGATCCATCTGTGTAATTTTTACCCAAAAAAATTGGAACACCCTAACAGTTTCGCCTTGTAGCGTCCGTCGCCGATTTTTGGAATTCATGTAATGTATGATTAAAAGGACGGCGTAATGTTAGCGAAATCTTTTCTGTACCTGACGACAATCGCTATAGAATTTACCTACAGCTCAAAATGCAGCAAGCCAGAATCAGGTCGAACGGAGAATTGTCGGCTCTACCGTATTGGAAACGTCACGGAACTAGACATTTCTAGAGATTACGGAAGATATTATAATCTCTTGTTATGAGACCAGGGCTCCGAGGTGGCTGATCTCAAACTACCAGGTACATTCCGAATCGTTCGACTGCTAGGATGGCAACGTAGTTTCACTACTTGTATTGCAAAATATCTTCCTTAATTAAATTTTTCGATATCAGATAGGTGTAATAATGTACGCAACACCTATAAAAATTCTAAACATATCCTGAAGCGACCTTTACAGCAACTTTCATTTCAGACGTTCAACTTTTAGTAAACATCAAAGTGAAAGTGATCTCATAAGACTGCATTATGTCTTAATATGCCCATGATATACAAAAGACTGGAAACCAAACGATAACTAGCAGCTACAGCGTGTCTACATGTGTAACGGCTTACGTATGTCATGGAGATGTGAAGATGTTAGAAAGGTAGTCTACGTAGATTACTTTTACTTGTTACGCATTAGTGATTTTCTTTCCGCGATGAATACTGACAGGACCAACCTAGCCTCACGTCTGTTTAATATTTTCTATCGTGGTGACAAGTGTTGCCGCTCAGCACTGAAATTAGCATAAACGCTGAATTTGTAACAACGGTATAAAGTGCACCAATGGTGGAAATTTCATCACATTTTTCTTGTAAATAGCAAAGTACTTGCATCAATAGTATCCTTTCATGATCGTTCATTTCAGTATCAACATGAAAAATCTTTTATTTACCTATAATGATAATCTGAGATAGCCTTCTTATTATAGATAGGAATGTATGCGGAAAGAATTATTGGCAGATTCTGAACGAAAACAACAATTTTTCCATGTCAGTATGTCCCTTTGACAAATCGCGTTGTTGTTCACAAACCTTTTGAGTTGCTTCATCCTATCAATAATGAAAATAAAGGATGTGTTATTCCGACTGGTTCTTTAAGATGTTGAGCAGTTAGGAACATAATCACGATTAGTCAGATGCGCAGAATTGTGCAAGAACAAAAGCAAATGAACAACAAGCTTAAAATTTTATTCTAATACTACCTGAGTACCCAGTGTTGCCTGGGTATGTATTTGTTCCATTTTTATACTAGTCCATCTCCTCCTTCTACATCTTTCTGTCCATCTCCACCACGCCCCTCTCTGCCCCTTTCCTCCAGCCGCCACTCTGTCCATATCTTCCCTCTCTCTGTCAATTTGCGCCCCTCCCTTCCGTTCACCTGTTCCTTCCCCCTTTACCCATTTCCTCTCCCTCTTCTAATCCTCCTGTACGTTTCTTTGTCAATATCCTCCTCGTTCCCACTATCCATCTCCTCCTACCCCCCAATCTCTGTCAATCTCTTCCCCTGTCTCCCTGTTCATCTCTTCCTCTTTCTTCCCCCCCACTGTCCATCTTCTTGTCTTAACTTTCTCAGCCAATTTCCTCCTCCCCCACTGTTCATTCCTCTGACCATTTTCTCCTCCCCTATCTCTGTCCATCATCTCCTCCACCTATCTGTGCCTATCTCTCCCTTCCTCCTAGCTGTCAGTTCATGTCCTCGGCCTTCCCTCCTATCCACGTTGTCACACTCACCCGAGTAGCAGGCCGGTTTTCTTACGTAGCAGCTGAGGAGAGCTCCGCCTCCCATCCTCCAAGGAAGCCATTGGTCTGTAGATGGTTATATAAATATAACCGAAATCGGTCACCTATGTTATTGAGACATAACTGTTGTGATCAAGACTGAACTTTAGTTAAAATATAGTTTTTCTCTCATCATTTTGTCGGGGTTTACAGCGAGAAAAGTTTCGTAAAGGCTCGAAATTATGTGCAAAGTATTTTGCAAGCCCCTAAATGCTTTCATTCTCAAATACTGGCTGACGGCAGTATATGTACTCTCGCGTCGTGGGCTACATTACTTTTGTACCACCACCTCTTTCATAGATGGGTGATTCATACCCCAACAGTGACTCTTCACATACAGTAAATGATATGTCTGCAAAGTTTGCGTGAAATCGGTCCCGTGATGTAGCAGAAGATGTGGAACACTAATACGTACATGCACATATACATACGTACATCCTTCCAGACGTGCATTTGTGTGGATTATGCTGCCAGTCTGTTCTCCGTTAAAACAACTGCAGAATCTCGGAGTGGCGCTACAAATTATCAGATTTTTTAATCAGTCAACGACCTTCTCTGACACCTTTGGTAGCTGCGGTCGCTATCAAACTTATTGTGCTCGTTATGCAAGGATACACGATGGCCGAATCGCCTTTTTCAGCCCGCTGTAATTTATACTACGACTTGATTAAATTGCAAATCATCCTACAGGTCATGCATTTTTAAAGAGTGTTATTATTCTCGAGAGACGCTTTTATAATAGCCTGTAGAGAGCAACGGCACGCTCAATTGAATATTTATTGCGCTGATTTCCTGTACGTTACTTGTGCGAGACAAACGGTATTTTATGTTATTGTCACCGCTAGTGGAATGACCGGAACCAAAATATTTGTCTTTCATTAGCATTTTATAATCTTCGCCGTGTGTGTTTTACATCACCTCGGAATAAAGCAAGAGATTACATTGTGATTCTTAACTTTCCCAACCGTATATATCTCACTCTAATTCATACGCTAACACTTCACTCTATAGTCAAAACTTTCAGAATAATTACCTCATATCTAGCAGCAGAATTTTTTATTTTTGTCAATACGTATTAGTGCGATATGAAAATGACACTATCTTTGATACAACTTTTTAGAAAGTTCTCTTTAAAGCCAAAATGAATTTTAGTTATTTGTATTAACAAGTTAAACTCTTTTGTAGTACGTATCTGTTATGGAAACGAAGCCGATATGCATTTGATAGGAATTATAGCACATTCTTAAGAGTTAATCAAAGTTTGTGGGCATTTGTAGAGACCTTATTTTTGCTGTCCAACGAGCATTCCTCCGTCTCTGTATAAAATTCCCAAGATCATGGGTCGTTCGACGCAGGCTACTATGCCAAGTAATGATCTTAACTCTTATGTAGGTTGGAAAGGTTTTGAACTACATTTATCTTAAGAGAAATTATTTGATTTGATTTGGTCTGGAGGGGTTCTGAACATATAAGGGGCCATCAAAACGGTACCGTCTGAGGTCGTTGCTGCAGTATATATGGAACTCAGCGTGACTCCGTAACGACTACGTTAGCACCTACATGTACGCACGGGATTAGTGCGGCATATGAGACTTTCCGACGTTCATGCGATAAATGTGGACCTATAAACTATTGTGAAATTATTACCAAATGTGTCCAAATAGGACCAAAGTGCTGTTCTTTTTTTCTTGGCTGCTGACGTATAAGCAGGGTTAGAAGCCCATCGGGGACTGAAGAATTTGCATACGGCCTCATGTCTGTCGAAAACCACCTCCGTGGAATTATGCGTCAAGTTGTCTTCTGGTCGCGATTCGACACAAGAAGACAGTCGATTTGGGAAGCCAGTCTTATTTACTATGGACAACAGCAAGCGGGCTGTTGATGGTGCAATTAGGGCGGACCGGCGCATTGGCATTAGTGCGCTAGCAGCTTCGGAAGCGTGCAATACAATATCCGGAGGAGCTAGGCTACCGTAAGGTCGGCAGCCAGTAGACACGCCGGGCGTTGAATGTCGAACAAAAAGCAAGTTGGATGGCTGTTTGCCTGAGGCACCTGATGCATGATGAAAACACATTCCTTGAGCGCATTGTTGCAGGCGACGAAAGCCAGTGTCACCACTGAGAAGCAGAGTCGAAAGCGTCGACGACACAGTGGTATCATCAATCACCGTCGTCCCAATAAGTTAAAGAGCCAGTAATCTGGTGGAAGGTGATGCTCACTCTGTTCTTTGATTGCCGGGGCCCACTGCTTATTGTTTTCAACTTCGCAACACTGGAGAAATTACTACATTTAATAAAGGTGAAACGTCCTGGAAAACTGCAAGGGATGCTTCGGCTTCGTGATAGTGCATGTCCCCCAATATATCAAATGTCGTTATGCCAAATCAAGAAGGAGACACTTGTTCACCCGCCAAATAGTCCTTCCCCCATGCAATTATCACGCCTACGGCCCCTTAAAAGAGGGCTAGAAATGGTCGAAGATTCTTGCCAGACGAGGATGTGCAGCTAGCAGTTATAGATTTCTTCGCGCAGCAGCACACGGTGTTTTACCAAACTGTTATATTAAACTTCGTTAGGGTGATTTCCTTACGCTCAACAAGATTTTGCCTGACTGGCATACCGATTCTGGACCGTAAGGCCTTCGAACGGAATCACTTTTATCAACAGTTTTATAGACATTAGCAGAAACCATTTGTACATATGTTAACATTTTGGTCTTTTGAGTCATCGTCTTCTGACTGGTTTGATCGGGCCCACCACCACTTCCTCTCTTGTGCCAACCTCTTCATGTCAGACAAGCACTTGCAACCTACGTTCTTAATTATTTGTGAATATATTCTAATGCCTTCCTCTACAGTTTTGGCCCTCTTCACCTCCCTCTAGTAGCGTGGACGTCATTCCCTGATGTCTTAACAGATGACCTACCATCCTATCCCTTCTTCTTGTCCGTGTTTTGAAGTGGCCGAGCAGTTCTAGGCGCTACAGTCTGGAACCGCGCGACGGCTACGGTCGCAGGTACGGATCCTGCCTCGGGCATGGATGTGTGTGATGTCCTTAGGTTGGTTAGGTTTAAGTAGTTCTAAGTTCTAGGGGACTGATGACCTCAGAAGTTAAGTCCCATAGTGCTCAGAGCCATTTGAACCATTTTTGTCCGTGTTTTCCACATATTCCTCTTCTCTCCGACTCTGCGGCAGAACCTCCTCATTTCTTATCAGTCCTCCTAATTTTCAATTTTCGCCTGTAGCGCCATATCTGAAATGCTTAGATTCTTTTCTGTTCCAGTTTTCGTAGAGTCCATGTTACAATAAAATACAATACTGTGCTCCAAACGTACATTCTCAGAAAATACTTCCTCAAATTAATGCCCATGTTTGATACTAGTAGACTTCTGTTGGTCAGGAATGCCCTTTTTGCCAGTGGTAGTCCGCTTTTGATGTCCTCCTTGCACCGTCCGTCATTGGTTATTTTGTTGCCTAGGTAGCAGAAATCCTTAGTTTAATCTACTTCGAGACCGTGAATCGTGATATTAAATTTCACTCTCTTCTCATTTCTGATACGTCTCATTACTTTCGTCTTTCTTTGATTTACTCTCAGTACACTTTCTGTACTCATTAGACACCCGGTTTAATCCGAGCATTTCGTTCTTGATCGTCCACTCGTATTATTCGCTCTTGGCTCTTGTAAGTATTGTCATTACTCGTCTCTCCCTATAGCTTGCCCCTATATTTCTCAGAATTTCGAACATCGTGCACCATTTTACGCCGCTGAATGCTTTTTCCAGGTCGACAAGTCCTGCAAACGTGTCTTGATTTCCTTCGGTCTTGCTTGCATTATCAGCTGCAACGCCAGAATTGCCTCTCTGGTGACTTTACGTTTCCTAAAGACAAATTAATCGTCATCTAAAACACTCTCAATTTTATCTTCCGTTCTTCTGTGTGTTATTCATGTAAGCAACCTGGACACATAAGCTGCTAAGCTGACTGTGCGATGATTCTCGTACTTGTCATCTCTTGCAGTCTTCGGAATTGTGAGGATGATATTTTTCCGAAACTCAGATGGTATTTTGCCAGACTCATACATTCTACCCACCAACGTGAATGGTCGTTTTGTGTCACTTCCCCCAATAATTTTAGAAATTCTGATGGGAATTTATCTATCCTTAACTCTCTTGAATTCTGATTCTAACACTGGATTCCCTAGCTCTTCTAAATCGACTCCTGTTTCTTTTATTATCACATCAGACCAATCTCCCCCCGATAGAGTACTTGAATGTACACTTTCCATCTATCCGCTCTCTCCTCTTCATTTAACACTGGAATTCTCGTTGCATTCTTAATGTTACCATCCTTGCTTTTAATTTCACCGAAGGCTGATCAGTCCTTCGAAAAATCATTTCTTTTTCGATTTCGTCACATTTGTCATGGAGATATTTCGTCTTTGCTTCCCTGCACTTCTTGTTTCTTTCATTCCTCACCGACTTGTATTTCTGTATTCCTGAATTTCCCTGAACATTATTGTACTGCTTTCTTTCATCGATCAACTGAAGTTTTTCTTCTATTAGCCATGGTTTGCTCGCAGTTACCTTCTTTGTGCTTATGTTTTTCTTTCCAACTTCTGTGATTATCATGTTTGGAGATATCTTGAACTGTACTGCCTATCGCTGTTGGCGTTGGTTTGCTGTCGAGTCTATTAAGAACAACCCTATCATTGAAATGTTCATAGCAACACACTCTCTGCCCTACCTTCCTATTCACAACGAATCCTACTCCCGTTATAACATTTTCTGATGCTGTTGATTTTAATCCATACTCTTGTGACCAGAAATCCCTATCTTCATTTCCTTTCACTTCACTGACTCCTACGATTTCTAGATTGAGCCTTTGTGGTTCCCTTTTCAGATTTTCTAGCTTCCCTACCACATTCAGACGACTTTCCAAGCCCGGGTTCGTAGAACGTTATGCTTTCGATTGGTTATTCAATCTTTTTCTCATGGTCACCTCCCACTTGGCAGTCCCCTCCCGGAGGTCCGAATGGGAGCTATTCCAGAATCTTTTGCCTGTGGAGAGATCGTCATGACGCTTTTTTCAATTACAGGCCACATGTCTTATAGATACACTTTATGGGTCTTTAATGCAGTAGTTTCCATTGCCTTCTGCATCCCAATGCCGTTGATCATTGCTGATTCTTCTGCCTTTCGGAAGCAGTTTCCCATCCCAAAGAAAAGAGAGTGTCTTGAACCTCTGTCTGCTTCTCAGTCCTCTTTGACAAGGTCGTGAGGTGACTTCTTATGCCGGAAGCCTTCGACCGCAAATGCTGATTATTAATCAACATTTAAGCAGTGGCGGGTTTCGATCACGGGACGAAGGACGTTTTGATTACTGATCAAAGACGCTACCCCTATGCTGACTGGGCCCAAAAATGTATCATCATTTTCAAAATTTTGCTTCATAAATTCACATGTAGAACAACATGTTAGTTCGTAAGAAGATTAAGTATTGCACTCATTTTTAAAAATACTATTCCACTAGAAAATTGTTAGAAACGCTAGTTATTTGTTTCAAAATCTGACAGCTGCTTTAACTGTCAACTACACGAATTTGGTATGATTTTTAAGGTTCTGTGAAATGTTCGGCTTATACCCAAAAATATTACGGAGACTTTGATGTGTTACGAGGGTAGATTTGTCATCAATGTTTTTGTAAGTATCCAACTAACAACAAATCTCTATGTAATTCTTACAAATTTAGTCTTGCATGATTTGTGTTCTTGACAGTTCAGAAAATCTGAACATGTTAAGAAATGTCAGACAATGTGATTGTGCAGGTCACGATGAGTGAGGCTGAGACGGACTGACCGAAATTTTATGACGGAAGTTAGGTAAAAATAAACGAATAGTTGCTATTTGTTTGGTCTGGTTAATTAACTTCGACTTATATGGACCTCCTTTGGCGAGGTAAGGTTTTAGTGAAAAGCTATCGTTGGTATTAGCAATGTCCACCATTGCGCGTCGACAGAATATAATCCCGCTGATCAGCTCTTTATTCTAAATAAAATAAATCGTGCCTTGTCGTATGATACTTATTTAATCCACAAACGCTGTATTTCCTTTTTGTTTCTGAGGAGGTTTAGTAAGAAACGAAGTAGTACAGAAGGGCGACAGAAGCAGCATTGGTACTGGAAAATTTCTGAGGCTTTGGTAACAGCGGCAGTTATTTAAACATGAGCAATTACAGTCATGTGGCAAAAGAGCAAGCTACCAGAGCTGTACCACTATCGCGATTTCCTTTCCTGTTCCAGCGACGAATGGTGAGCGTGAAGTCTGGTTTTTGGTAAACCTCCGTATATGCTCGAATCTCTTTGATTTTACGTCCATGATGTCTTCGCGAGATGTAAGCAGTGGGAAGCAATGTATTGAATGACTCTTCTAGATGCGTACGCTTTCGGAGCGTTGAAAGTAAACCACACATAGGTGATATTCAACTAACGTACGAACGAGGGTTTTCTAAGCTATCTCTTCGAGGGTGAACCACATTTCTGAAGATTCTTCCAGTGAATCTCACTCCCCGATAAGTCTCGTGTGGTCATACCGTTTTAGACCATATGCAGGTGTTGAAAACTAGATACATGTTTGCTATTGAGGGCTCTTAACTGACGTACAAATTACGGGACAGGACCACGATATTATGCAAATCACACCCTAGTGGGTTTCTATCGAATCAGCATAAGGCGTGTAACGCTATCTGATATGGTTCTGATACAAGTCCTGCGTAGGCCTCTGGTAAAAGTAATTCATTAAATTATTTGAGCGAAGTTCCCCTCCAAAAATGATGATGGGAAAGAATTCTGTTGAGTGTGACTGCTTAACAGATAAATGTCGTCCAGAAACTTTACAATTACATTAATTTTCTTTAAAAGAACCACAAATTGATCATGAATTTGTACGAGGAACAATCATTTACACTAACGTAAACCAAACTTGCAAATAGTTTGCATTTGATGAAGGTGTTGGTAAGAACCTAGTACGAAGGATGATTGGAACTGAGGCCATTCGAGAAAGGCAATAAAAGATCGCATATTACAACTGTGCCAAAATGAATGGGACGCTTCAGGCGCTGGCAGGAGAACATACGAATTTCTCCCTAACATTGGATTGATATATTACCCGACTGGCCATGGCCCATATGCCACGTATTTATACAAAATCAAATGGCTCTGAGCACTATGGGACTCAACTGCTGTGGTCATCAGTCCCCTAGAACTTAGAACTACTTAAACCTAACTAACCTAAGGACATCACACACATCCATGCCCGAGGCAGGATTCGAACCTGCGACCGTAGCAGTTGCACATACAAAATCAGAAGATAGATGAAAGAACACCGCCTGCGGCAGCTTGGGCTCACCAGAACACTCAATGTGGGACTGCGCGCTCTCTGAAAACGCATCTGTTAAGGATACTGGATCTAAAAGCAGCACTAAGGAGCGAGTCGACCTGGCGGATCTTGGATGATACTGCAGCCGCATTATCCAGAACGGCTAAGGAAAACTTCAAGAGGCTTTCAACCTTAAGTCGTCATACTGCCGTCCAGGCTAGACAACATCTGCAGCTCAAGAGGACTGAGGTCGGCGACCACCCAATGAAACACTGCCCCAAGAATCTGTACGGCGTTGGTGCAAGTGATCATAGAAGTGTGGACTTTAAGAAGTAACAGTGTTGGATGGAACTACTCGCTACAATGGAAACGCTGCTGACGTGCTGCCCGATGCCCAAGGAATCCAGCAGGCTATGGCGGTTGACGGGGGTATCATGAGGGTGGATCCAGTAGCGGAAACAACCATGTACAAGTTAACAGCACCAAAATAAAGAAACAAACAGAGAACAAATTCTACTACTTGTAGCACATTAGTAGCTGGGTATTTGGTTAAGAGTTTTAATGTTGTTTTGTCGTAGTAGTAGTAGTTGTAGTTTCTTTTATTTATTTTAATTTCTCTTTTCTTTAAAGCCGGCCGCGGTGGTCTCGCGGTTCTAGGCGCTCAGTCCGGAACCGCGCGACTGCTACGGTCGCAGGTTCGAATCCTGCATCGGGCATGGATGTGTGTGATGTCCTTAGGTTAGTTAGGTTTAAGTAGTTCTAAGTTCTAGGGGACTGATGACCACAGATGTTAAGTCCCATAGTACTCAGAGCCATTTGAACCTTTTTTTTTTTCTTTAAAGAAATTTAAGTATCAGAAATAAGTGAGTAATACACGACTTACAACTATCCAAGAAAATGTGATTTGAATGGCCATTTTAGCTTTTTAGACGATAAGCTGAAATTTTGAAGAATAAATAAAAACAGAAAATATAAGTAACCTCAAATTGTCTTCCACCTCGCGCTCAGAGAGCGACCTCACTCTTTGTGCCAGAACTCGGCCTACTGTCGCCGATAAAGAGAAGCTTTCGCCAATTATGGCCTTACAATAAATTCATCTAGACACTGACTACCTTACTCTATCAACCAAAGCTGCAATACCGTTCCTTCCTGCCAGATGCCAGCGGTGATTGCAAACGTGTGCTGATGTAATTTGCGCTGGGAAGATTTCCGGTGACGGCCGCCAATGGAACATGATAATTATTTTGCTATGTTTGGCGCCGTTGGAGCTTGGCGACCAGTTTGTCGAATGCCCCAAACAATAGCACAGCCGTGGCACGGAGCTGGTGCATTCATGCCCGAAACATGAGGCTTTCACGAGAAAACTACCCCATTGTAAAAATAGTGAGTGTCTGTCACTCTTTGCCACTATGACCCAACACCAAAGTATGCAGCCACCAATCACGGGTCGGGACTCTCTCCGCAACTGTAATTCCCAAATTCCCAGTGATCAATTGTGTTGCCCCCCCCCCCCCACCCCCAGTGTAATACGGTAGCAAAATGACATAAATTTGCATGTTTGCAAATTCAGATCGTAGAAATACAAGATAGGCTGGTTTGATGGTCCTTAGTGAGTGTATGAAGAGGCAAGAGGGCCTGCAGTCTTGCAATGTTTAATAGAAGTGACTGCTTCCAATGCTGGTTCTGCATCCGTGTAATAATACACTAAGAAGTCTTTCCACCTATTCATGCGGTATGGAATTTTTTATGTTGAAAGTCGACTGCCAGTCCCTGCATCAAGGGTCGATATCCTACAGTTATCTCTGTACATCAGTGTTCTAGCGTTTTGACTTCTCTGCTATACATCATCATCCACGAAGACTCTCATTGAGACTTTATCCACCAAGTCGTTTACATTTATAGTAAATACTAATGGTCCTAATACACTCCGTTCTGATGTGCCCGAAATTACTTCGTGATGTGTTCCATTTGATAGAACTTTTCAATAGAAATCACACCGCTGACATGATTTCCCATGCACTTGTATCTTATTCACTACGCGGAAGTGCGGAAACGTATCGGACGCCTTCCGAAAGTCATGGAATACGGCATCAACCTGGGCACCAGTATCTGCTACCTTGTGGGTCTCGTGTCCTTACCGGTTAATGAAATCAGTAATTAAATTTGCATATCTGCCATAATGTCCCTTATCTATAATTATACCAGTTTCAGAGGGTTAATTCTCCAACAGGAGGTCTTTTAGTGTGGACACTTACAGTCACATTTCACGATGCCTGTAGAGGAATTAATCCTCCGAAGCTGGTAGCATTACTAATGAAGGATATTGTGGCAGAGGTGGAACGATTTTTAGTGCATTCAGTAACTGCCATTGGTATGCTTGTGATGAATTTACTCAGCCAAGTAAAGCGTTGCAAATGGAAATATGTGAGAAACAAAATTAAGGAAAGAAGATAGTCTTGTGAGTAAGAATGATGTTGCATATAAAATTGGAGGCTTTATTTTTTACATTTAGTTATAATTAGTCTCGTTACAATTCTTGAAGAATGACGGTTAATTCTCTGTAATTGGTAGCAATGTTAATAAAGGACATTGTGTCAGGAACGGAATTACATTTACTACATTCAGTAACTTCCATGGGCACGTCAAAACGTCGAAAACCTTACGCTAAATAACTATAGCCTGATTCCTACCACGTACAGTACTCAGCAAAATTTAAACACGTGCTAGATAAGGTAACATAGCATATTAGCTTCTCAGTGGAAAAGAATGAAAGTGCGATATGAAGTTGCCAGAGGTCTCCAGACGTGCACAGAAAGTCGGCCGTCAATTGGCGTGAGGCCAGCGTGATTATAGAACCAAAAGGTGCTGGCCCCCCAACACGTGCCAGTCGAAGGAACGGGAAAAGACAGTTTGTCGATCATCGAGCACTTACGGTACGCTGTGGTGGTGTTCTTCATTACAATAAGTCCGGAGGCAACATCTGGATGACTTCACACGGGGAAGATTCATCGGAAAAATGGAAGAAGTGCGGAGTGTGACGAGTGTAGCCCAGGGGTTTGGTGTTGCCCACAGCATTGTTTCACCTGAATGGGGAGCGCTCTGAACAACAGGAACTGCTTGCTGCCCGAAGGGAGGAAGTTTTCCACCCTGGTCGACTACAGCAGCAGATGACAGCTACATTGTGCAACAGGCAAGAAGAGACGCAGGTAAGCACTGGGTGCAGTTGCAACCACTCTGAATAGGAATCCCCTTGCCCGACGACCAGTAAGTTGTGTTTCGTTGACACCAGGACATCGGCGGAACCGTTTGCGATGGTGCCAAAGCTTAGGGACTGGACTAACAAAGAATGGGGTTGCGTGCTCCTCTCGGATGAGAAAACATTCAGGCTTAGTGATTCTGGGGTGCACTCATATGTTGAGAAGTGGGATCATGTAAGGCACTCAACAGTATTGTGGAATATGGTCGTTTCGATGGTCCAGAGTGTGGGGAGGCATAATGTTGCATGGGCTGTCTGACCTCCAAATCTCTGAACACGGTACAATCGCCGGTCAACGTTATTGTTCCCCCTGTGCGTCTTTTCAGAGGTGCATTAGACCCTAATTTCATTTTTATGGATGACCATTTGCGACCACATCGGTCTTGGAACGGAAGGATATTCGGGGAATAGACTGCGTGTCGGTTCTTCGATGTAAATCCTGTCGACCACATGTGGGACGCGTTTGGGAGACGTGTTACAGAACGTCCACTTGCACCAATAATGAGCACGTTGCAGTTGTCAACTTCACTGGTAACGTACCAGCCTTCTCGCTCTCATGGGAGACAAAAGGAAACAAAATTAAGGGACAAGCAAATTTAAATGGTATCATCAACGTTTTAGTTGTATGCTCTTGTAATATGATACACTTAATTATTGGCCAGCCGGGGTGGCCGAGCGGTTCTAGGCGCTACAGTCTGGAACCGCGCGACCGCTACGGTCACAGGTTCGAATCCTGCCATGGACGTGTATGATGTCCTTAGGTTAGTTAGGTTTAAGTAGTTCTAAGTCCTAGGGGACTGATGACCTCAGCAGGTAAGTTCCATAGTGCTCAGAGCCATTTGAACCATTTTTGAACACTTATTTACTGAACGAACTAGCTACACGTTTTCTATAAGTTAACATCATAATGTATCTAAGAATATTACGTCAAATACCGAGTTCCGCGTAATATTAGTGGGTTGAATAGACAAATATGTACAATTGGTAAAGAGAAGTAGAAATGATTCAGTTATTCCCCTCCTTCTGCCTAAATGCCTTTACTGTACTATCTTTTTTCACAATTTTTAGTTATCAGGTTTATTACGATAGCACCTTGATCATCAGGTGAAACGCGTCTCTCTCTTACACTGATGAGCTTAAGCAGTGTGACCAACTACTTAATATCGCACTGGCCCACCTTTGGAAAGCAGCCCAAGAATGTGACATGTGTCCACAAGTTCTCGGTAAGTTTCCGGAAATATGCGGCGGCAGACGTCTATTTATTTATTTATTTATTTATTTACTTACTTATTGTTCCGTGGGACCAAATTAAGGAGAAGTCTCCATGGTCATGGAACGAGTCAATACATGAAATTATAACACGATATTAGAAACAGATAAAATGAAACATAAAAAAACATATTCAGGTGACAAGTCGTAAGTTTAAATGAAGAAAATCAACAATGTAACACTGGAATTTGCTTAATTTTTTAGCTCTTCCAGGAGCTCCTCCAGAGAATAGAAGGCGTGCGCCATGAGGAAACTCTTCAGTTTATACTTAAAAGTGTTTGGGCTACTGCTAAGATTTTTGAGTTCTTGTGGTAGCTTATTGAAAATGGATGCAGCAGAATACTGCACTCCTTTCTGCAGAAGAGTCAAGGAAGTGCATTCTACATGCAGATTTGATTTCTGCCAAGTATTAACTGAGTGAAAGCTGCTAACTCTTGGGAATAGGCTAATATTGCTAACAACAAACGACATTAAAGAAAATATATACTGTGAGGGCAATGTCAGAATTTCCAGATTTTTGAATAGGGGTCGACAAGACGTTCTCGACCTTACACCGTATATAGCTCGAACAGCCCGTTTTTGAGCCAAAAATACCCTTTTTGAATCCAAAGAATTACCCCTAAAAATAATACCATGTGACATAAGCGTATGAAAATATGCGAGGTAGACTACTTTTTGGGTTGAAGTGTCACTTATTTCAGATACTTTTCTAATGGTAAATAAAGCAGCATTTAGCTTCTGAACAAGATCCTGGACATTGGCTTTCCACAACAGCTTACTATCTATCCGAACGCCTAGGAACTTGAACTGTTCCGTCTCGCTTATAATATGCATAATCTGTCTGATCAAAATATCGGTTCTTGTTGAATTGTGAGTTAGAAACTGTAAAAACTGAGTCTTACTGTGATTTAGCATCAAATTATTTTCCACAAGCCACGAACTTATTTCATGACCTACAATATTTGTTACTGTTTCAATATTACACACAAGATCCTTCACTATCAAGCTGGTGTCATCAGCAAACAGAAATATTTTTGAATCACCTGTAATACTAGAAGGCATATCATTTATATAAATAAGAAACAGCAGTGGCCCCAGCACCGACCCTTGGGGAACGCTCCACTTAACAGTGCCCCATTGGGACTGAACATCACTACCACTCTCAATATTGCAGAGAATTACCCTCTGCTTTCTGTTCTTAAGGTAAGAGGCTGCCTGTTTGTGCTAGTACCCTGTTTTAAACGCTCTAACGGAAAGCAACTTTCAAAGAGCATGAGAAAAGTCTTGAGAAAAGCATTATATTTATCGTCTACTGTATCAGCGCTATAAACATCTTGCCACTCTTGTTCCTTTATAAGGTTTACAAAGGTCTCTACAGCAACTGGATCAGCTTTCCTGAACAGCTGATGACTATATTTAACACGTGTTGCAGCACAAAAATCTTTTAAAGTTAAAATTTGTGCATCATGATCTGAAAGGCCATTCACCTTTTGCTAACAGAATGCATTTCTAGTAATGAGGAATGAACAAAAATGTTGTCTATGGCTGTTCTACTGTTCCCTTGCACTCTCGTTGGAAAGAATACGGTTTGCATAAGATTATATGAATTAAAGAGGTCTACCAGCATCCTCTTCCTTGCACAATCACTTATACAATTAATATTGAAGTCACCACATATAACTAACTTTTTGTATTTCCTATAAAGTGAACCAAGAACCTCCTCTAGCTTTAGCAAAAATGTTGTGAAATCGGAGTCTGGGGATCTATATATAACAATAGTTAGAAGTTTAGCTCCGTTAAATGTATCCACACCTGCAAAACATTCAAACAACTTTTCAGTGCAGTAATTTGAAACATCAATTGACTCAAATGGGATGCCGTTTTTCACACACCGCAAAGAGCTCCTCGAAAAGCTGCCAGCCAACCTGTATCCTGGTAAAGGAAGCCTCTGTATTATCTCTTATTTAAGAAGTGTTCAGATATACCAATAATTTCAGAGTCATCATCTATAAACAGTTCACTAACTTTAATACCTTGTATATTTTGATGAAATATACTAATTCCCTCATTACTCGGATACCTAAGCTTTGTCAAAAGTGATTCCCTTGTTGGAGAGACTTCCCTTAAGCATGAATACCTATCAGCTGACTTCAATCTAAAAAAGGTGCAGCTCTAACACCCACTACTGCCGGAATTTTCCCATGAGTGATCACACCAACCCCACCTATGCTGTCACCTATAAGCTTTGCCAACCTCCCCTTCCCATATCTGTTGAGGTGCCGGCCATGTCTAGTGAAACCCGTCCTGCTGATAGACTCCACCGACACCACTGAAATGTGACCCATGCCTTCTATCATCAGCGCATCCCCAAGTCTCATGTTATTACGCCTGACGACTGTATTAAGATGAGGCCGATCGTGACGCTGAAACACTTCCACGAAATGCACATTCGTGTTGCCAGTCTGAGTGGCTATCTTTTCCAGGTCACCATCTATGTTATACTCCCCATCCCTATCAATACTATTAGCAGCCCTACCAACAATCACTACCTGATCCTCTTTAGTAAAATCCCTACATAACCCCCCTATGTTAACAGTCACCTGAGCCAACCCTGCATTAGGCTTCACAATGCTGGTGACCTGGTACTCACTCCCCAGCACTTCCTGCAACTGCTGGCCTACACCTCTGCCATGAGAACTACCTAACAGCAGAAACTTCTTCTTTCTCTTCGACTTTGCAACTGTTCTAGGCACAGTAACTACTGAGGTCTGCTGCATACTTCCTACATCTACAGCTACTAGAGATTCCTCTCCACTAGACTCTGACAGTTGGTCATATCTATTGTAAACACCAATAGTAAAACTATCTGAAAATCTTCTTCTCCTAGCAGATCTCTTGCCAACAGCCAGCTCCCATTCCCCAACCCCCTTCTCCCTCCTCATCCTATCTAGCTCCTCCTGTGCGTTTTTCAACTGCACCTGAAGGGCACAGATCTTACGCTCCTGCTCCTCTATCAACTTACTCTTGCTACATAACCTGCAGTTCCAGGAGAGGATCTCACCAGAATGCCCACTGGCTTCCCCACTGCATTCCCCCCCGTGAAAATACTTCGAACAAGTCTCACACCGCAATCCACTACTCACGAACCTACGGCAAAGCCCACACTTCTCACTCATGGTAAAATTTTACTTTTTCTAAGTTCCGCTACTACAATAAGAATATGTTAAAAACCTGACTACAATAATCACAAACTTACTCTACAAGGGAAGTAACTACTATTATTAACAGTATTAATAAACAACAAATGTGAATATAATAAAAGACTAATACAGAAAGAGAATCAAACGTCTAACGAAGCTGAAAACAGTTCCCAAAAGGTTCTCCTGAAATTATTTCACCAGAAAACACTAAGCACACCGGTTGAAGACTACTAAAGTTCCTAAATAAACCACTATACACAAACAATTAATTAGTACCTAGCTTTCGATGCGCCGCTATAGCTGCAACTGGTCAGCGCGGAATGTAAACACAGGCAAGAGGTTAAGTTGCTCGATACGAAACACTCACAAATATCAGGTCACAACACAAGAAAGGCAGAGGTGAATGAAGAAACCACTAATACGTCACTTATATAGTAAATATTATCACAAAAACCGATAAAATATGTATCTGAAACCTAAAAATATATGAAAACTTAGAGAGCGATCTCACACGCAGTCACTCGCTTATGACGTCGCACCAAAGATCTACGCACAGGTTACCCAACTCCCGCAAATTTTCGAGACCGTTGTTTGCGGCCGCGGAGCTCACGTCCTACTGCGTCACAGCTGTGTTCCATCCGATTGAGATCTAAGGAATTTGCTGCCCAGTACATCAACATGGCTGCGCTATCGAACCACAGTGGGACGATTCTGGACTTTTGACAAGGGCTATTTTCCTGCTGGAAGATGCTGTCGCCGCCAGGGAAGACATCATGCATGAAAAGATACAGGTGGTGCGAAAAATATTCATGTAGTCTGCAGCTGTAATGGTGCCTTCGGCTACTATCACAGATCTTAAGGACGCCCAGGTGAATATCCTCACAGCATTAGGCCCTCGCCCAGCGTAGCCCTAGTGTCTGTGGTGCGATGCATGTTTTGCGCAGTCGTTCGCCTGAGTAACGGCGTATGCGGGCATGACCATTGACCTAGTGTAAAAAAGAAACTTGATTCATCCGAACAGGAGATGCGTTTCCACTGGACCACGATGCGCTCTCTGCTTTCCTGCGCCCACTGCAGTTGTCGTTGGGTCAAGATGGGAACATGTAGAGGTCTTCTAATGAGGAGCCCCAAGTTCAACAAAGTAGCAATGTCCTCTGAAAGGTGTGCTCCGAAAAACGTGTGTCAGCACCAGCGTTGTGCTCTGCCACACACCGCCTCATCTCTTGCTTCACAGAGTGGTCAAGCCTCCAAACTATAAGTTATGTCTTCTCTTCACAGGCTGAAAGGAGACGACCACGACGAGTGTTAGGTTTACACTTAGCGACCTTATGGTCCTCACGCTCACTGACCAGCCTTCTTACATTCTTATTTAATGTAGTCCAAGTGAGATGCACCTCAGATTACATTATAGTTTTATAGATCCCCAAATGCCTCAAACTATAATTCTGGAATACATCGCAAATCTGCAGGAACAGGCTCGTTGAGGAGAAAAAATTTTAATTATTCATCATAACGGGTGTCATAACAAAGTGTACTTTACAAAATTGGTAACCCTGAAATTTTCCACCACCTAGAAGCCTCTATTTAACATTATCTGTAACTATATTTTTTCCCTTAAATTACCAAATAGCGAAAGCTATTTCGCTTAATACCGTCGAAACCTGTGTCCCACATTCGGTGTCCTGAAACGCCTCTGGATAAGCGTCAAACATAAGGCTCACGACGTTCACAATCTGATTATCTGATCCCCTTATATGATTTACGCAAAACTGAAAGGCAAGTCTTAAGAACTCTTGGAAGCAGACACCTTAAGGTCTGATTATCGGTTTCCGACAACAGTTCCATATGTCCGAGGTAAAACTTAATTTTTTCTAAGGCGGAAAGGTCAACTAGAGCTTTTAACTGGTATGCGAAATATTTCAGTTCAGCCACAGACAAGGCTCCATAAGCGTAAGCTGCCGGTGTTCTGTTGCTGTCATGCTCCTGGAAGAATACAGCTACAACCCCAGCAATGGAGTCACCAGTTTTCACTATTAATCGACATGCAAAATCCAGTATAACCAAACCAGGAGCACTACTCACTGCAAGTTTAACTGCATCAAACACCACCTGCTGACTATCGGTCCACTGGAAATCTTCCTATTTACGGTGCTGCTGATTCAAGGGCGTGATCCTCGGGGCAAAATTAGACATGATCAACACCTTTATTATTTTTTGTTGAAGGGAAATTCTGAATAGCCTTTGTGCGCTTTTCATCAGTTCTCATGCTAGCGGCAGAAACTAAATGCCGTAAACAGGAAATTCCATTGTGGGCCAGATTAATTTTTGTTGGTTTAACAGGTAAACTAATTTCTTGCAGTCGAATGAAAACGTGACTTAAATGGTCTAAATACTCCTGGAAGGTTCTGATATACATCACTACATTGTCAAGATATGTATATAAACACACGTAAATCTACGTTTGCTAAAAATTAAGTGCAGTAAAGGTGAAATATCCGCTGCCCCTGTCGATAAGCAAAATGCGATTAAATTCAAGTAAATTCCAATCGGTACAAAACGCTGCAAGATATTTGGGTTGTGCCGTTAAGGGCACCACCTGGTAGGCTTGGTTTAAGATCTAACGCAGTAAAATAACACATCCTCGCAAACTGTTTGAGTAGTTGTGTACGTCTGGTAAAGGGACCGACTGCAAGAAAACCTTTTGATTGAGAGCACGAGAGTCTACCACTGGACTAAAGCTCATACAATTCCCCTTTGGTACCAGAAAGATAGATGAAGCGCAGGGCAAGATGAATGACCTAATGACACCCTCAGCAAGTAACCTGTCGATAATCTGGAGGGGTATCGGGTATATCATCAGTCTACTGAATCTGACACTGAATTTTATCAGTAACCCCCAATACATCCGGAATTTGGTCCAGAACTCTTAAAATTTGTGGGGTCTCTACTTATTTCAAACGAGGAACATCAAGTTCAACAGAATTATCTTGTAAGTCATTAGCGGTTTTTGTGCAATTATGATTACGTTATCCATAAACGTTGTGCTGAAATTTAAAATTGATCTTGTTGCCAGAATAATCAAGAACCGAAGCGGTTTTCATACAATCTATCAACCTTACAAAACAGTAGGAGACAAACGCGAAAAGTGCCGGCTATGACAAACCCTACATGCTTACGCTACGGTACCGCGTACCTAGCCGACCAACGGCAAAACGTATCCGCTGGCTGTCCGACACTTCTGAATAACTGGTTGCAATAGAGAGAATTTACTTATATCCCGGTGCTTAAGATACCACTCATAGTCCAAGTCACAAATGTTGGTCCTCGACTCCAATAAATTGGTTGAGTTGGGTTGTTTGGAGGAAGGGACCAAACTGCGAGGTCATCGGTCTCATCGGTTTAGGGTAGGACTGAGAAGGACGTCGGCCGTGCCCTTTCAAAGGAACCATCCCGGCATTTGCCTGGAGCGGTTTAGGGAAATCACGGAAACCTAAATCAGGATGTTCGGACGCGGTATTGAACCGTCGTCATCGAATAAGTAATAAAGCGCACATAGGCTCATGGTTGATGGCCGCGCACGCATACGGAATATATTCCTTAGAAACAGTCCCCAACGGAGTGTCCGGTTCTTATTAGAATTATAACAGTTCCTGTTGTACCGAGTCGTACCACCCTCTTATATACTGACAAAATGAGTTCAAAAGGTAGGCCTTGATCCCTGCGTCGCGTTTTTCATCACTGAAGCTAATGCTCTCCACACTTATGCAGAAACTGTCAAGAGGTACCGTGTTTATCAGTAAGCAATATATGTTAACGATATTCAGCTCACATTCCCTCCAACATATTACTGACAGGTTCTGCTTGGGTGACCTTTAATTACAATGCCAACATAGCGGTCCTAATTTGTTCGATATATTGGAAGAATGTTTCATCGCTAGTCTGTACCAGAAAAAAAAATTCTCGTTAACTATTCCGTTCCTAGCCCTCCTGGATATGTTCTGCTGAACAAACTTGTCACGTAAACTTTTTAATTCGAAACCTTGGCAACGTTTCTACTCGAGAAAAATGTATATTCTGAAATACCTTCAGCCGTCTATATTTCGAATGTAATATCACTACACCATATTCAGGCCCCCTGATCACGTGTAGGAAGAATCCAACCTCATTCAGTTAACTTGTATTCGTGGACTTCTTTTACCTCTACACTATCCTTCGTTCATGAATTTAAGACTGAAGCTAGCTTGAGGTAACGGATAAAGCGCACTACATGAAGAATAACTAAATGATAAATTTGAAGTTTACTGACATGGTGTTCTTATCGAACGGAGACCTACAACGGTTTAACAAATGTTTGACCTGTTTCAATAGATAAAGTACCAATATACTGAATAATGGGCAAAATAGGATTAGGTAATTTGTTACACCGTTTAGACCTCTCTATACCATAACTATTCAACAACCCTTACTATCGAATGAGACACCTTGCCATTTTAATACATGAAGTCGGACCTGCAACTGCGAAATCTTATTTTGGAATTCATAAACGCCAGAAGTTGTTTCGACCTTGTATTTACTGAATTTAAATCTTGGACTCGATTACACAGATAATTAATCCGAACATGAGCCCGGTAAATCTGAGCTCAAGACGGGATACTGGATTCTTCGATTTCAATTTTTTCCTACTAAGCAGAGAGTAAGGTGGAACGAACATGGACGGCGGCATCTACCCTTCCTATGTTGGCCGCATTCGCATGTAGTTGGGGCCCATCGTGCCACGGAGCTATCCGTATAGCTCTGCGAAACTACCTTCCACCGGTTGGCAACGAAGCTTTAACTCACACTGAATTTGTTCTTTTTTAAGACATGAAACCTCCAGTATGACTTCTGGCTCCGTAATTGGTATCTAACAGTACATGGCAACTATAGCATTTGAAAAACACTCGTAACCCCTGTAAACAGATAAAACACACACAATAAAAAACGTGAAGACGAACAGTAAAAAAGCTTTCGGAATTCTCAAAAACAAAAAATTAAAAATCCTTAAAGTTGCTAACAAAAGGATCCATTAACATAACATAGAAACGCTTCTTAAGCCCAATGACAATAAAGAGTGATAGAACTCCGGCTTATAACGACGTGTGTCTGTAAGGCCAGCAAAACTAGTCACAACCTAGCACACAATTTATTTTTATCCTGCCAGGGGATCTATAACCATTACAACTGAAAATACAATCCGAGTCAGACCACACTACAATGAAACTGAAAGAGAAAATGATGCGTGGCAAATTAAAGAAAAAGTTACCTGAAGTTAGGACTTGCAATCACCACGTGCAGAAACACACAAATGACTCAGACTTGATAAATAGGAAAGTTCAAAGCGTGTTTTCCCTTTTTTAACGTTCTTACCGTATTAAGTTTTCTTTGGTATTCCGCTCGTGGTAGCGTACGCGCAGCTGCCATCGGTCTGCCACTAGCCCGTCGGTACAGACTGTAGTGTGTTCTGGCTGACGTTTCCACAAATGCAGTGTGCCGTGTGCGTCTCTTCCAACAGTGTCTTAAGTCGGCAGAAAGAAGACATCAGGCTTCACGTCGAACACCAGAGAAACGCTGCAATGTCTCCAACGCAGAACATGAATGAGAGCGTCTTCTTAGGTTCAAAGCCTGTTAATGAGGAGCACACTTAGAGGGACCGCGTGCACACATCACTCTTACATCGGGAAGGTGGGGTACGCCGTGCGCGCTAGTGCGAAGTGATAGAACTTTCTGCTGCATTACAACGTATAAAGATACACTACTGGCCATTCATTGAACAAATATATCATACTAGAACTGACATGTGATTACATTTTCACGCCATTTGGGTGCATACATCCTGAGAAATCAGTACCCAGAACAACGACCTCTGGCCGTGATAACGGCCTTGAGACGCCTGGGCATTAGACAGCTTCAACACGATACCACAGTCCATCAAGAGAGCCATTTGCTCGGCCACCATTGACCAGACGTTTTCAATTGGTAAGAGATCTGGAGAATGTATTGGCGAGGGCAGCAGTCGAACATTTTCTGTATCCAGAAATGCCCGTACAGGACCTGCAACATGCGGTCGTGCATTATCCTGCTGAAATGTAGGGTTTCGCAAGGATCGAATGAAGGGTAGAGCCACGGGTCGTAACACATCTGAAATGTAACGTCCACTGTTCAAAGTACCATCAATGCGAACAAGAGGTGACCGAGACGTGTAACCAATGGCACCCCATACCATCACACCGGTTGATACGCCAGTATGGCGATGACGAATACACGCTTCCAATGTGCGTTCACCGCGATGTCGCCAAACAAGGATGCGACCATCATGATGCTGCAAACAGAACCTGGATTCATCCGAAAAAATGTCGTTTTGCCATTTGTGCATCCAGGTTCGTCGTTGAGTATACCATCGCAGGCGCTCCTGTCTGTGATGCAGCGTCAAGGGTAACCGCAGCCACGGTCTCCGAGGTGATAGTCCATGCTGCTGCAAACGTCGTCGAACTGTTCGTGCAGATGGTTGTTGTCTTGCAAACGTCCCCATCTGTTGACTCAGAGATCGAGATGTGGCTGCACGATCCGTTACAGCCATGCGGATAAGATGCCTGTCATGTCGACTGCTATTGATACGAGGCCGTTGGGATCCAGCTCGGCGTTCCGTATCATCCGCCTGAACCCACCTTTATCAAAGTCGGAAACGTGATGGTACGCATTTCTCCTTCTTACACGAGGCATCACAACAACGTTTCACCAGGCAACGCCGGTCAACTGCTGTTTGTGTATTAGAAGTCGGTTGGAAACTTTCCTCATGTCAGCATGTTGTAGGTGTTGCCACCGGCGCCAACCTTGTGTGAATGCTCTGAAAAGCTAATAATTTGCATATCACAAGATCTTCTTCCGTCGGTTAAATTTCGTGTCTGTAGCACTTCATCGTCGTGGTGTAGCAATTTTAATGGCCAGTAGTGTACAATAGAGCGAAGTAGGTTTTTACAGTATTTACTCATTTTATGTCATACATTGCCTAGTTCTTGTTTAGTGTCCTATCTTATTACCCTCTCTAGATTTTTATCGTTATTAATTATTTTTCTTTTAAGCTCCCAGGAAAGAGAAAATTTGTAGTCTACGGAAGTTATACTCCGCTTGTTCCCTTGTGCCACAAAGGCCAGAGCCGCAGGCGTGACACGTGACTGCATGCCTGTTGCGCTTTGCAGGTGGCGTGGGTGCGCGTGGACACGCAGACCATCCTGTCGATCCACCAGCACGTGATCACGCAGAACCCGCGCATCTCGCTGTCGCACGGCGACCACCGCTCGTGGCTGCTGCGCGTGCGCGACGTGCACGAGTCGGACCGCGGCTGGTACATGTGCCAACTCAACACAGACCCCATGCGCAGTCGCCAGGGCTACCTGCAGGTGGTCGGTGAGTACCACTACCTCCCATTTGTCTTCTATTTTCCGTGAAGCTCAGAACTGTTACTTGCAGCACGCGTTGTAGTATACAGCGTGGTCAGAAACTGTATAAAGAGCTTGTAAGGGTGTTGAAGAGGAGTTTGTGCTGAGAAATAATTGTTAAGAAAAAAATATGCTACTTTGCGCCGTTTCCGAATTACTTAGCGTTGTAGATAGCCGTTCAGGTCGTCACACGCAAAGGTTCAAGCAGCCTGCTAGAGACATGTTTCCAAACGCGTACTTCGTTTGGTTTTCTCAAACCGAGCAAACGTAGCTTTTACTGACCTAGCTTAAATTTATCATTTACCAACAGATTTATTTTAGCGGTAATGAGTATTTCAATAAGTGGTAACGAACGGCTCTAAAGAGCATGAATTGCTTGAGTTTGCACCAGCAATGACCTGATTGGCTATCTTCAATGTTAAATAACTCAGAAACTGTGCAACGTACCGAATTTTTTTCTTAACAATTATCTCTCAGCACGGCATCCTCTGCAACACCTTATATATATATATATATATATATATATTGACTTATACAAAAATACAGAAAATGTCACAGATACAATGAGGAATAGACGGCTAAAATTTCATGGACATTTAAAAAGAATGGAAGAAACAAGGATTAAAAAGAAAATTTTTAATTAGGTTAGTAAGCTGAAAAAAAACACTGTAAGATGGATAGAAGCTGTAAAGAAAGACGCCAACAAAATAGGTGTTACAGAAGAAATAACACGTGACAGGAATCACTGCAGGCTACCGATAGAAAACGCAAACTATGAAGAACATGAGCCAAAACCTCCACGCAAGAGAGTGTGAACAGATGAGCAGAGACGAGCAGTTGGCGAGAAAGTGAAGTACTGGGTGAAGAACGGAAGAAAAAGAAACACCAGAAGTCTTAAGTTCTATGCAGTCCACAGCTGCCCAAATTCATAAATTATATATATATATATATGTATGTATATAGTGTGAAAACTGATACAAGATAAAATAGTGGAAATAAAACGGCTTGTACACATCGGTCTCTTGCTGTGATAATGTACTCGTATGATTGCGAGCCGACACTGTCTTTAGTGTTTAGTATTATCTTGTTGTTGTTGTTGTGGTCTTCACTCTGGTTTGATGCAGCTCTCCATGCTAATCTATCCTGTGCAACCTCCTTCATCTCCCAGTACCTACTGCAACCTACATCCTGCTGAATCTGCTTAGTGTATTCATTTCTTGGTCTCCCTCTACGATTTTTACCCTCCACGCTGCCCTCCAATGCTAAATTTGTGATCCCTTGATGCCTCAGAACATGTCCTACTAACCGGTCCCTTCTTCTTGTCAAGTTGTGGCACAAACTCCTCTTGTCCCCAATTCTATTCAATACCTCCTCATTAGTTATGTGATCTACCCATCTAATCTTCAGCATTCGTCTGTAGCACCACATTTCGAAAGCTTCTATTCTCTTCCTGTCCAAACTATTGATCGTCCATGTTTCACTTCCATACATGGCTACACTCCATACAAATACTTTCAGAAACGACTTCCTGACACTTAAATCTATACTCGATGTTAACAAATTTCTCTTCTCTAGAAACGCTTTCCTTGCCATTGCCAGTCTACATTTTATATCCTCTCAACTTCGACCGTCACCAGTTATTTTACTCCCCAAATAGCAAAACTCCCTTACTTCTTTAAGTGACTCACTTCCTAATCTAATTCTCTCAGCATCACCCGACTTAATTCGACTACATTCCATTATTCTCTTTTTGCTTTTGTTGATGTTCAACTTATATCCTCCTTTCAAGACACTGTCCATTCCGTTCAACTGCTTTTCCAAGTCCTTTGCTGTCTCTGACAGAATTACTATTTCATCAGCGAACCTCAAAGTTTTTATTTCTTCTCCATGGATTTTAATACCTACTCCGAATTTTGTTTCCTTTACTGCTTGGTCAATATACAGATTAAATAACATTGGGGAGAGGCTACAACCCTGTCTCACTCCCTTCCCAACCACTGCTTACCTTTCATGTCCCTCGACTCTTATAACTGCCATCTGGTTTCTGTACAAATTGTAAATAGCCTTTCGCTCCCTGTATTTTACCCCTGCCACCTTTAGAATTTGGAAGAGAGTATTCCAGTCAACATTGTGAAAAGCTTTCTCTAAGTCTACAAATGCTAGAAACGCAGGTTTGCCTTTCCTTGATCTCTCCTCTAAGATAAGTCGTAAGATCAGTATTGCTTCACGTGTTCCAATATTTCTACGGAATTTAAACTGATCTTCCCCGAGGTCGGCTTCTACCAGTTTTTCCATTCGTCTGTAAAGAATTCGTGTTAGTATTTTGCAGCTGTGACTTATTAAACTGATAGTTCGGTAATTTTCACATCTGTCAACACCTGCTTTCTTTGGGATTGGAATTATTATATTCTTCTTGAAGTTTGAGGGTACTTCGCCTGTCTCATACATCTTGCTCACCAGATGGTAGTGTTTCGTCAGGACTGGCTCTCTCAAGGCCGTCAGTAGTTCTAATGGAATGTTGTCTACTCCCGGGGCCTTGTTTCGGCTCAGGTCTTTCAGTGCTCTGTCAAACTCTTCACGCAGTATCGTATCTCCCATTTCATCTTCATCTACATTCTCTTCCATTTCTATAATATTGTCCTCAAGTACATCGCACTTGTATAGACCCTCTATATACTCCTTCCATCTTTCTGCTCTCCCTTCTTTGGTTAGAACTGGGTTTCCGTCTGAGCTCCTGATAATCATACAAGTGGTTCTATTTTCTCCAAAGGTCTCTATAATTTTCCTGTAGGCAGTATCTG
Organism: Schistocerca serialis cubense; assembly: GCF_023864345.2. Taxonomy (NCBI): domain Eukaryota; kingdom Metazoa; phylum Arthropoda; class Insecta; order Orthoptera; family Acrididae; genus Schistocerca; species Schistocerca serialis. The sequence goes on along the minus strand of NC_064638.1, from coordinate 1,022,729,318 downwards.
TCTTACCCCTAGTGAGATAAGCCTCTACATCCTTACATTTGTCCTCTAGCCATCCCTGCTTAGCCATTTTGCACTTCCTGTCGATCTCATTTTTGAGATGTTTGTATTCCTTTTTGCTTGCTTCATTTACTGCATTTATATATTTTCTCCTTTCATCAATTAAATTCAATATATCTTCTGTTACCCAAGGATTTCTACTAGCCCTCGTCTTTTTACCTACTTGATCCTCTGCTGCCTTCACTACTTTATCCCTCAGAGTTACCCATTCTTCTTCTACTGTACTTCTTTCCCCCACTGCTGTCAATTGTTCCCTTATGCTCTCCCTGAAACTCTGTACAACCTCTGGCTTAGTCAGTTTATCCACGTCCCATCTCCTTAAATTCCCACCTTTTTGCAGTTTCTTCAATTTTAATCTGCAGTTCATAAACAAGAGATTGTGGTCAGAGTCTACATCCGCCCCTGGAAATGTCTTACAATTTAAAACCTGGTTCCTAAATCTCTGTCCTACCATTATATAATCTATCTGATACCTTTTAGCATCTCCAGGATTCTTCTATGTATACAACCTTCTTTTATGATTCTTGAACCAAGTGTTAGCTATGATTAAGTTATGCTCTGTGCAAAATTCTGCCAGACGGCTTCCTCTTTCATTTCTTAGCCCCAATCCATATTCACCTACTATGTTTCCTTCTCTCCCGTTTCCTAAACTCGAATTCCAATCACCCATGACTATTAAATTTTTGTCTCCCTTCACTATCTGAATAATTTCTTTTATCTCATCATACATTTCATCAACATCACCTGCAGAGCTGGTTGGCATATAAACTTGTACTACTGTAGTAGGCGTGGGCTTCGTGTCTATCTTGGCCACAATAATGCGTTCACTATGCTGTTTGTAGTAGCTTATCCGCACGCCTATTTTTTTATTCATTATTAAACTTACTCCTGCATTACCTCTATTTGATTTTGTATTGATAACCCTGTATTCACCTGACCAAAAGTCTTGTTCCTCCTGCCACCGAACTTCACTAATTCCCTCTAAATCTTACTTTAACCTATCCATTTTCCTTTTTAAATTTTCTAACCTACCTGCTCGATTAAGGGATCTGACATTCCGCGCTCCGATCCGTAGAACGCCAGTTTTCTTTATCCTGATAACGATGTCCTCTTGAGTAGTCCCCTCCCGGAGATCTGAATGAGGAACTATTTTACCTCCGGAACATTTTACCCAAGAGGACGCCATCATCATTTAACCATACAGTAAAGCTGCGTGCCCTCGGGAAAAATTACGGCTGTAGTTTCCCCTTGCTTTCAGCCGTTCGCAGTACTAGAACAGCAAGGCCGTTTTGGTTATTGTTACAAGGCCAGATAAGTCAATCATCCAGACTGTTGCCCCTGCAACTACTGAAAAGGCTGCTGCCACTCTTCAGGAACCACACGTTTGTCTGGCCTCTCAACAGATACGCCTTCGTTGTGGTTGCACCTACGGTAGGGCCATCTGTATCGCTGAGGCACACAACCCTCCCCACCAACGGCAAGGTCCATGGTTCATTATCTTAGTTGATGCAAATGCATTTGACATGTAACTTTTACCATTTAGTTTATATAGAACTGTGTTTCAGTGTCACACATGTCCCCTACTTCAAGAATGTAGCAGATGCATGGTTGGGCAGCGACATATTTTGCTTCTGATGCGAGGCATCTAAGGCGCCAACACTGCCCAAGATGTATAGGTCGAGAAGCACCTGTACCTTGGTCTCAAAGGTTACCTGACGCGAATCGCACTGATTTTTCTGTCTGAGGTCACCTTAGATGAGAAGTGTGCAAGCACTGCCATTGATATGGCAGAAGAACTGGAAAAGCGATTTGTACAGTCCAGTCAAGATTTACTAGAAAATCTGGGAGTTTATGATAGAATTCGCAACTCAGAAGCAGAGACGTGACGACACCTTGCACACCTTCTTTAACAGGTACGAGTGTGCAGCAAACGGTAAGAGATAGCGTTCTGAAGCAAAGTTGTATTTCTTGGTACTGGGCGTCATGTGTGAATTTTATAGAAAATTTTAGACTTCAAATACATTTGTATTAACAAAATGCATCATACTGAAGTCATTGGTGGCACATTCACAATTATTTCCCAAATGGCCTGTTTGCGAACCTGTGTTAACTGGAGTATTTTTACTTCTGTTGTCCTGTAGTTTCAAGAGTGCCTGTTTACGACTGTCAACCGTCGTCTTGGGTGTAGCCGGTAGAATTAGTTTCCTTTTTTTCCTCTGGGCTCTACCTCCGTACCTTGTCTTGCCCCTATCATTCATTCATTTTAAATAGCCGTACCATCGTAACGTCTTGCTCTCGGTAGTTCCCGTTACGTTCTGTTCCACTTCCATCACTTTCCTTATATTCGGGAGGACGACGGTTCAACCCTAAATCGCTCCAGGCAAATTCCGGGATGATTCCTTTCAAAGGGCACGGCCGACTTCCTTCCCCGTCCTTCCCTAATCCGATGAGACCGATGACCTCGCTGTCTGGTCTCCTTCCCCAAACAACCCAACCCATCCCAATTTTCTTTATTCCTCCATTCTGATGTAGTCCAATCTTGAGACTCCAGCAGTTCATTTCCAGTACATTATGAATACCAGTTAACCTTTCCCTTCTCTCTCTTATTTTCAAAACATCTGACTCGTACGCTGCAGTCCGGAACCGTGGGACTGCTACGGTCGCAGGTTCGAATCCTGCCTCGGGCACGGATGTGTGTGATGTCCTTAGGTTAGTTAGGTTTAAGTAGTTCTAAGTTCTAGGGGACTGATGACCTAAGATGTTAAGTCCCATAGTGCTCAGAGCCATTTGAACTATTTTTCTGACTCGTATGTACATTTACTCTTAACCATTGTCTTGTATGTATTCTTTTTTCGTTTTGTTTGTGATCATTTAGTCCAAAGGATCGACCAGTATTTAGCATCTTCTACATTCCTTACATTCTCGTGTGTCATTACACCTAGATATCTATAAGATGAACAACATTTAATACTAGAATTATCACGATCCAAATCATACTATTCCGCATCATCCATTAACACATTCTTTATTTTCTTTATTTTTAAATGACACTTGTGAAATTCCTCAGTTTCCTCGGCATATACAAGGGTTGGACGAAAATATGGAAGCACCACGGGAAATGTATGCTTGAACATAAATGCAGATGCTAGCCAGACTTTCAGGGTACTCCATTGTGTTTGATCGCGAACGGCAACTCTTTAATCGACCCAAAACGTCGCAAGCGTCAGTACTGGTCAGAATAGTATTCAATGTAATTGTCGACTGCATTTCATCGGAAGTAACAATTGAATTCGAACGTCGGAAAACTGTTGGTGCTCATATTGTGGGTGCATCCGCAACCGAGGGAGCGCCAGTGTTTGGTGTTTCGAAAGTCACCGTATCGAAGACTTGTACTGCATATATGGAAAAAGTGTTTGGTGTTTCAAGAGGCACGAAGCTTTACACCGCACACGTGGAAAACGGAAAAACGTTATCAGTTAAGTCACAGCGCGGACGAAATTGTGTACTGAGTGATTGTGGCAGACGGTCATTGAAGAGGATTGTGACGAAAAATAAGAAGACAACAGTGGCAAAAGTCACAGCAGAACTGAATATCGCGCTCAAGATCCCTACCACCACCAAAACAACACCGCAGGAGCTCCTTAAGTACGGGACTGCAGGGCGAGTTGGAATTCCAAAACCACTCTGCAGCGACGCAAATGCCCTTAACAAGAAACGTGGTGCCAAGCAACAGACCCTGGACTACGGAAAAATGGAAGCATGTCATTTTGTCGGATAAGTTGTTTCACACTGTTTCTAACTTCTGGCCAAATTTACGTCCCAAGAGTGAAGGCGTGATTCGTTTATGATGGGGGCAGCCGTATCCTGGCATTCCGTTAGCCACATGGTTACTCTGCAGGCAACATGAGGCGTAGCGCCTTCGCATCGCTCCTGTCCCTTGTTAGGACGACATCGTTATAGGCATGAGTCATCGACAGATGTCACCAGCTGACGTAGACCTGAGTTACAGAGCTGCACGTAGTTGTACTAGTAGGTGGCAGAGGTCAGCAGTTGACGGACAGTGCTATTAGTCGTAGTCAAAACAATGTCGTAAAGATATGTTTGATTAATATTTAATGTATTTGCATAATTATAATTGTTTTATATGTGTAGTAATTAGCAGTGTGAGTGTTGAATGAGTGAAGAAGAACAGAAGTAAATGAAAATTGTTTTGTTTATTCACGAAGTACCGGTTAAACTGTACAGGGGATTTACTATAGTTAAATGTGCAGTCAGTTTATGGTACTAATAAATCGTGATTAGAACATAAATTAATCGGTAATTTCAGAAGAAGTATTTTATATTTGATACTCTTCTAAATTTATTTATTTAGCAATTGCCATAGAAAGAAATGTTTTACCATGATTGGTCATTGAAGTAAAGCGCGGGTTAGCGTGGGATAACACTGCAACCTGATTTGCTGTTTGTGATATCAGCCAATCAGAAAAATGCAGGCTCGCGCCATTCTATGCTAGGAACAAAGCCTTTGGTGTGATCTAGGGTCGGTCGGGGCTGAGGGTTCGAACTAGTAACATCTCATTGAAAGCAGCTCCGACGAAAGTACTGTAAAATCGCAGAAAAATGCTAATTACAAGTTCGCGGAGTAGTACAAAGTGTATTTCAGTGAACGATATAGTGGTAGTCGTGTGGAATTTCGGTCGGAATATCAAAATTATTGCTTTTGACTGTTAGTTAAAACCGCGTGGTGTGTTGTGCGATCTAAGACTGGAACAGGTATTACGTGTAGAGCAGAGTGCACAACATTTGAGCGAGCATTTTCATAACTAAACGATCCGGTGAACTCTATTAACTTCGGTAACGGGTGTAAATACCATAAGCTGGCTACATGTGTGATTGTGGTGTGCGTGGGAACTTTACATTGTGTAACTACTTAGTACGGACTTGGCAGTATTAACTGTGATCTTTATCGTAAAAATACACCTGAAAATTTACATTGCCAACTCAAAACTTTTATTTCAGTAGCTAGCCACATCCTGTTTACTGGACAATTCTATGTATGTTGCGACCTGCAATAGACAGTAGTGGTCTAGTATTTTCTGCTACAGCTTTTTGATAGACAAAAGGACATTGCTGGACACTGGCAGGGCGGTAAAAAGTAGCGTGCCGCACCGCAAACACTATTACCAAGTATTATGTTACCATTTTGGCTGATCAGGTACACCCCCGTGGTACAGTGTTTGTTCCCCAAGACAACAGGATACCTGTTCACATAGCTCTCATCGTGCAGGACTGGTTTTGTGAACACGAGGATGAATTACGGTATCTGTAGTGGCCACCATCATCGTTATCGCAACTTGCCATTATTTCGCAGGAAACCATTCAAAACCATGCAGGACCTAGGTGTATTCATTTCAAGACGAGTGGAAGCTGTTTTTGGTGTCAACGGTTTACCTACACCGTATTAGGCATGGTAATGTGTTTTGATCAATCCCCTGTAGCCCAAGTCGTTATTATCTTCACCATTTAGCGTTTGGTCTTTCCATCTTGCACTGACGTTCCAATGGGACTACACTCACTTCGCCATACCTTTTAACTTGCCTCGGAGATAAAGTTTATTTTTCTTTATCGTACTAATATATTGACTAAGGTGAGCAGTTTCGACGAATAATCAGTCATCATGTGACCTTTAAAAGGAGACAGGAAAGAAAAAGTTCACTAACTACTGATAAACACATGACTGAAAAGTTCACAACGAAAAATGGTGCATCCAATCGGCTTGCTACAAGGTAAAGTGTCACAGACATCGTGTATTAGGTTACATTTCAGGCACATGAAACCACCAATCACTCCTGCTTCCTCATCACACTTATAGGACTCGATCAACAGAGGATACAAAAATACGTTCGTCTTAGACATGTGAATAGGACAGACGAAGAGTTACTAGAAATCTAAAAATAATTATATAAATATTATTATCGGTGAAGTTTGATAAAAATTAGGAAGAAAAATGATGGCGCATAGACATCACATTCTTCATTTAAAGCAATTCAAGGTATGCAGCTGCATGAATATTTACTGCGTTACCACCCTTTTTGGTCACTGACTATCACTACGACATGTACTTGAGCACAATGTATTTTCTATACGCAGACTATGGCGTAAATTCCATCCCTCCGTAAACGAAATACGTACAAAAGTACCACACATCAAATGCGTATTAGAACTATTATTGAGTTTGAAAACAACTTGTATTTCGTCATTGTACTTCCGAATATGCTAAAAACGAGTAGGACAGAAATTACTAACAACACGTTATCAAAATGTGAAGTCACAAGAATAAAATTAAAGGAAACTGACATAAAATTATGTGCCATAAAACGTGCCCCACACAGCAAAATAAACACACATTAAGTTTAATTAAAGTGAAACAGGAAGTTAATACGTGGTGTCTGTACTGTGTTGTTCCATATAAATTGTGGCGGGCCCACTTAGTGCAGAGACTATCAGCACTAAAACAGCTTAACACAGATCTTCGTGGTACTGATCAATTAGTTAATTGGTTTTCTAAATGTCCCATAAATCATTTGAACGACTCATTTATCTAAATTATGTGATACGAATCAGTTTACAGGAAATGTGAACGTGATAAGTATTTAGTTTCATGAACATACAATTTTTAGTCCCACTCTGCAACTATCCTTAAAAACTAGGTTTATTTAACAAGCTACAAGTTTCTTGTGCTGCCCATTTACGCATTTACAATAGTTAAAAAAAACAACAGCTTTTGCGTGCTGCGGATGAAGTTTTCTTTTATTTGAAGGAGAAACGCATCTGCGTGCACAAGATAAATAGAAAAACCTTAAGTGCAGAATATGAAAAGGCGTTTTTCATTTGAACTACTTTAAATAAAAATTCGATAATGTTATAGACGCACTTGTCGATAGCAAATGTTTTAAGGTTAGATTTACAGCGAACTTTGCTAACTGCGAGACAGTTTATGTTATTGGGCAAATGATCAAAAATTATTATTGCCGCATATTAAATTTCTTTTTAGCCACATCAGCCTTAATAAAGGCAATAAACGCCATTTTTCTTCTAGTATTGTGTGTGTGGGTATCATTGCTCTTCTCAAATTGTCGTGAATTATTTATGGCGAATTTCATTAGCGAATACATGTATTGCGATGGTGGAGTTAAAATGCCTAAATCCTTTAATATGCACCTACATTATGACCATGGGTGAACATAGCGTGTTATCCTTACTGATCGATTTTGTGCAATTTATGTTTTCTTTCTTTGTGGTGGGTTACACCGGAAAATTAATTCCCAAGGCATAACTGAAGTGACATATGCAAAATACGTCAGAAGGTTGATTCGTTTGTTTCCAGGACTGGCCGGCCAGGGTGGTCGAGCGGCTCTAGACGCTACAGTCTGGAACCGCGCGACCGCTACGGTCGCAGGTTCGAATCCTGCCTCGGGCATGGATGTGTGATGTCCTTAGGTTAGTTAGGTCTAAGTAGTTCTAAGTTCTGGGGGACTGATGACCTCAGATGTTAAGTCCCATAGTGCTCAGAGCCATCTGAACCATTTTTTCCAGGACTAGCTAGCAAAATAATAGCAAAAGTATTTGAAATTTTTTAAAGTTACATAGTGAAATGAAAGTTCTGGGTTTTGATGGTATGTGATGTTATTTCATTTATTACAAAACAGTATGAAATTTACAAAGAATTTGGCAATAATAGCCCATTTATCATTAAGATGAATGACCTCCACCCACGTTGGATGCATGCACTGATTCGTGTGGGTAATGTGTCATAAAAACGGTTGTATCCTCTCCTGAGCCGACGCAGCTGTTGTAACTGCTCCTTGACATCCTCGGTATTTGCCAGAGATGGAATTGACGTGCAAGATGGTCTCACACATGTTCTAGCGGATACAGATCTGATGCTCTTGCTTACCGCGAGAGTACCTCAACATAACGAATCCTACGTGAAATTTACAATCCTCAAACCAGTCACAAAGGACAATCAGAAGAAAACTCAAACACAGGCTTATAGTTCACAAAGATTTATTACACATATCCCCAAAAATAGTTTTACAAAATCTTTTAATCTTTTACAAAACTGGCCTTCCAATATCCACCAATAACAAATATAATTAGAAAACCGATACACCCTTTACAACAGTATATGGAGTGAAACAAATTAAGTAAAGATCTTTCCTTTTGACTAAGTAACAAATAGACCCAGATAAATATAGATGACAAGCATAATTGCCCAAAAAGGTAATAGGAATTTATCGGGTCTAGATCCCCATTGGTTAAACAAGCATCAATAGAGAATATTAAGTAACAAATTTTAAGTAAAACAACAAATTCTCCAACGGGAACATTACACCAGTAAAAGGATCATAGAACAACGGAATCCCAGCAATTATATAATGACTCAGAATGAAATATTCACTCTACAGCGGAGTGTGCACTGATATGAAACTTCCTGGCAGATTAAAATTCTGTGCTGGACCGAGACTCGAACTCGGGACCTTTGCAAAGCTTCATATCAGCGCACACTCCGCTGTAGAGTGAAAATTTCATTCTAGAAACATTCCCCAGGCTGTGCCTAAGTCATGTCTCCGCAATATCCTTTCGTCCAGGAGTGTTAGTTCTGCAAGGTTCGTAGGTGTGCTTCTGTCAAGTTTGGAAGGTAGGCGACGAGGTACTAGCGGAATTAAAGCTGTGAGGATGGGGCATGAGCCGTGCTTGGGTAGCTCAGATGGTAGAGCACTTGCCCGCGAAAGGCAAAGTTCCTGAGTTCGAGTCCCGGTCCGGCACACAGTTTTAATCTGCCAGGAAGTTTCATATAATGACTTACTCCACTGAACTCACTCGTGAAATACCTAAAGTATAACAACAATATTTAGGCAGAAAAGACAGAAAAGACAGTTATCTTAATAATCGGTTTAAGTTCCACGCCACAGCAGGCACACGCCAACGGATGACCCACCCTAGTACAAGAGTGATCAAACTACTAGGAACAAGGGACACACCTTGGCGCAGCCCAAATACATTAACGAGAGGAATTTCAAAATGATTATAAGAGAGAATACTGAACTTCTGTCAGCTACTGGGGCGAGCAGCGACTCTGACAGAATACAGCCAAGCAACACCGAGCGTCATCAAAACGTAGCTGGCCGAGCTAACGGCGTTCGAACATATTTCAATGGAGGCGCCGTCCCCCGTATTGTTCAATCCGGAACTGATTGCGCCCGCCGCTCGTAGTACACTATAACAGTAAAAAAAGAAAAAAAGGCAGACAACCAAACCAAAGGACACAAACAAACCCTCTTATTTCAGAGTTAAGCCCCCTTCCACTTTAAATTTAGTACCCTTCACACAAGCATGACCTTAAACAAATAGTATGGATATTATTTACTTATTACAGCTCATAAATATTTACTCTTACAGGCAAACTCCAATAACAAGCACAAAGTCTGGAGCACTTAACGGCCTGCCGAACCAAGAGCATAAAAACCCGTAATACAAGACATCAAAGTCACAGCCGCTTCAACGGAGACCACACAATAAATAATAAGATACGCAAGTAACATTACAACACACTGTCTTAACACTAAATATGGCTTGCGCACTATCCTAGAATGACTCATTCAGCCTTCACGCTACTCACGCTTAGTGCTGCTGTCACTGAGTAGTTTTTTACACTCTTAACACCACTACTCAACACATACCGGAACAAAGAGCGAATTTCTTATTCCTGCCACGGCGGGGATAACCAAATACAGATCACTGTTTCCGGCTGTGAACGCAAATTACGATCAGATTGATCACAAAACACAACTTCAAAGAAATAGCAGATGCTCCACCATTAGTAGCAGCAAACGGCGAGAATCCACATAGCATACATATGCATCTACCATCGGAAGCTGACTATATACACACTTGCTAGTGCATTGGAGGCCATCGCCACTAGGCCACCGCCGATACACTCCTCAAATCATAATAAAGCGCCGCGAGCAACCAACGCTCCTGCAAAACAGTCACTCCATTACTCACAGACATAACAAATGGCCAAGCTACATGTATGCACGACCACTAGGCCCCGGAGCGGGAAACAAAGAGAACCATAGCGGGAAGCGCCGCGCTCAGATGGCGGCCAGAAGAGGAAAACCAAAGAGGAAACGAGCATGTCAGAACATGACTGACTACACTATGCCCTGACTACACTATGCGATCAAAAGTATCCGGACACCCCCAAAACATACGTTTTTCTTATTAGGCGCATTGTGCTGCCACGTACTGCCAGGTACTCCATATCAGCGACCTCAGTAGACATCGTGAGAGAGCGAAATGGGTTCTCCGCGGAACTCACGGACTTCGAACGTGGTCAGGTGATTGGGTGTCACTTGTATTACGCGTCTGTGTGCATTATTTCCACACACCTAAACATCCCTACGTCCACTGTTACCGATATGATAGTGAAGTGGAAACGCGAAGAGACACGTACAGTACATAAGCGTACAGGTCGACCTCGTCTGTTGAATAACGAGACCGCCGACAGTTGACGAGGGTCGTAATGTGTAATAGGCAGACATGTATCCAGACCATCACACAGGAATTCCAAACTGCATCAGGATCCACTTCAAGTAGTATGACAGTTAGGCGGTAGGTGAGAATATTTGGATTTTATGGTCGAGCGGCTGCTCATAGGCCACACATCACGCCGGTAAATGGCAAACGACGCCTCTCTTGGTGTAAGGAGCTTAAACATTTGACGATTGTTGGGTACAGCGAACGCCGGGTGAACGTCATCTGCCAGCGTGCGTAGTGCCATCAGTAAAATTCGGAGGCAGTGGTGTTATGATGTAGTCGTGTTTTTCATGGAGGGGGCTTGCACCCCTTTTTGTTTTGAGTGGCACTATCACGGCACTGGCCTACATTGACGTTTTAAGCACCTTCTTGCTTCCCACTGTTGAAGAGCAATTCGGGGATGGCGGCTGCATCTTTCAACACGGTCGAGCACCTATACATAATGCACGAAAATACAATAACATCCCTGTAACGGGCTGGCCTGCATAGAGCTCTGACCTGAATCCTATAGAACACCTTTGGGATGTTTTCGAACGCCAACTTCGTGCCAGGCCTCAGGGTCGACATCGATACCTCTCCTCAGTGCAGCACTCCGTGAAGAATAGGCTGCCATTCCCCAAGAAACTTTCCAGCACCTTATTGAACGTATGCCTGCGAGAGTAGAAGCTGTCATCAAGGCTAAGGGTGGGACGACCCCATGTTGCATTCCAGCATTGCCGATGGAGGGCGCTTCGAACTTTTAAGTCATTTTCAGCGAGGTGTCCGGATAACTTTTGATCACATAGTGCAGATGGGGAATCATTGGCGCCAGCGATTCCCCCACGGCTCAACGCAGCCATTCCAGACAAGGGCCACGCTAGGATGAGCATTGTATGGATGAGGGCACAGAATGCCCGCGACTTACCATTATGCGCTTAGAGTTACCAAAACCACTAACAGCAGTGACCTTAAGTCATACCCTTTGGCTCCGCAAATCAAGACGCCAGGAGTAACACCACTGTGCCTCTATAATGTCGGCGCCATACTAATCGACAATCGTCATCTGGGGTAGTGTAGAAATACGATTCATCGCTGAAAATGTGATACCGTGCATCATAAATCCCTGGTTATTGGTCACGGCATCACTCAAAAACGCAGCCGTTTGTGTTGTGGCCTTAACGGCTGCCGATATTTGAGACGATAATTCGCTAGTGTGGCTGCTTCTAGTATTCGACGAATGATACTGGACGATACAGAATGTTGCAGGGAGTCCATTACTTACTCTCGGATGGCAGGGACAAATGTCGTGGGATTACAAGGCTTTTGGTGCCCAATACGGCGATACTCCCTTACGGTGGTCACAGTGATCGACCGGAATCTTGACGACGAGTATGCCTGCCTCACTTTCCTTTGCAATCCAACAGCGGACCACTGTCACATCCGAATGCCCCAAAAATCTGGATATTGTCCGATTCGTCCAGCCGGCAAAATAGTGACCAAAAATGCGGTCTCTTCTATACTCTGTCAGGTGCCGATAACATTGTCCTTGACGAGTACATCAAATACTTTTTAAATCAGTTTTAAGTTTTTTCCCCTGATGTCTTTTCCTCAGAATGAATTTAAGGGGATGGAGGGTGTCAAAAATTAAAAAAAATCGATTTTTCAAAAAATATGCCTGTTTTTAGCACACATCTTCCTGAATGGTTTGATGTATAGAACATATATATATAAAAGAGATTATAAGGCACATTATGTGGTCTTAAGTGTACCAAGACACAGTGCCACACATCTTTGCACGGCATTATTCGGTCATACCTAAGTGAAGAATATCATCACAGGAATTATCCACCACCTGCAGTTATGGAAACCAGCAAACCTACATTCAGGACCTTGCAAATGAAAACTTATTGAAGAAATGTCTTCATGGCGATACCCCAAAACCCAAATGAAAGTTTTAACTAATATGTATGGGAAAGACTGCTAAAGCCATTTTTGTGGGAAGAACTGCAGTTGCTATTAGTGTTTATGATGCAGTTTCATGTTTAATTATGGTGTACAAAGCAGGAAATATGTTTTGCAGAAAATTGGAATTAAGCTCGGGGTGAAGCGCAAGAAGCTTTCTATGCGATAGACAGAGAGCGTGTAGTGAAAGCTGATAAATCATTTTTGGAGGTGATAAAGTCAAGAAGAATGCATAATAGGAAATTAAGAATGTGAAAAGGGAGGAAACGCATTTATGAAATGAAAAAGAATCTGCTTATGCTGCTGGAAAGTTCTAAAAGAATGCCAAATACAAGCAGAAACTTTAAGGGCTATTTTCCACAAAACACAAATTTCTGTACCAGTTTGCTTTTGTTCTACAATATTACTTTTATTGTTAACCGGTTTTCGGCTTACAAGGCCATCTTCAGACATTTACTGAGTATTATCGCCAAAGAAGTTAAATGTTAGCAGACAACATTGGAAGAGAAGTAACACATCTAGACTGAAGTAGAAACATATAGTAAGTAACATTGCAAAGATGTTACTTACTGTATGTTTCTACTTCAGTCTAGATGTGTTACTTCTCTTCCAATGTTGTCTGCTAACATTTAACTTCTTTGGCGATAATACTCAGTAAATGTCTGAAGATGTCCTTGTAAGCCGAAAACCGGTTAACAATAAAAGTAATATTGTAGAACAAAAGCAAACTGGTGCTTTTCATTCATTATTATAATGTTGTTCTACCAAGAACCAACGGAAGATTCTGTTCCTATGACAAATTTCTGTCCTTAGGTACATGAAACATCCAAAACAAATACTCTGTTACTTTCAAAATTGGTATGCTTACTAAACACAAACTCCTTAATGCAAACCTCTACAATTTTCCAAACATATTAAAAACTGTGGTAAAAATTGAAATGATCATTTAAAAATTTTAATTTTTCTTAACATGAAGTTTAAAATGTAACAGCTTATTCACTTTTTCATAAATTAAATAAATTCAAGAGTTTAATACACCTCTAAATATGGTTTGTATGTCGTGCAAAATTCATGGAAGACTCTCTCTTACTTACGAAGAAAAGCTTATCTATAGCAAAAAATGCAGCCGATAGTATGTGAAAAAATGATGAAAGTTCACATGTGAAAAAATTTATTTTATTGTGTTATTTAACTTCCTCTGCTACGATTGTGAATAGTGAATCCTTCCTGGTCATGCTGGTAAGGTTTTATGAATTTACTTGTAAAAGTATAGACACTGGAAATTAAAATGTCCTGTGGTGCCTCTCTTGCTCCAAGTCGACCCGTTTGACGTTCTACCCCCGTTAAACAGAATTCCATCTGGATTGTGAAGTCAACGCTGCGTTACATAAATTCTTTGCCACCGTACGTTACAGCACTGCACAACTGCGGACGTAACACGATGTTCACCGTGTAATTCGTTTATACGAAGCTGACGAAGGGAAAAATTCTGTCACAGAGCTGCGTCGCGCATAGTCCGCTTCAGATTGCGTGTTCTAGCAACTTGCTGGATGGAATTACGCCGAGTAACTGCATTACTCTCACACTGCGACTTTCTTTACAATATTTTGTTCGCGAACACAATCATCTGAGGGACATAAATAGTCTTTAATCGGATTTGTCGTCACAGAAAAAGCCTACAGGCGATCCGCTGGCGCAGCGTTTCCGTCCTCGCGGTCTGTGACAGATTCTTAGGGGAAGGACTTCCTCGCCGGCCAGGTATTGTTGAGTTCACGCACCCCTGTCCCCCACCCCCGCCCCCACCCGCTCACCTTCACCCACCTCCACCTCTTTTCTTGGCTGGAGCGCCGCCGTGGCGGATCGGGAACAACTTTTCCTGTTAAGCTTCTCCCTTCCCAAACTACAGTTCAACTGGCGAGCGGGCGTCCCCAAGCGGATACAAAGAGCCAAGTTAACGCGAACTCCGCCAAAATAAACGAATGTTTAGGGGTGCCGAAATGGGTGGGACAGATGCAAGCAGAACGATTCTAGCCACAGCAGAATTACCAAGGGAAGTGCTTTAAACTTAAGAGTATTTAACGCTATCGATGGAAAACTACTTAAGATTGTATTTCACTAACGGAGTTTCTCCGTACTTGTGATTGCGAACTTAACTCTTCATACGTGATCAAAGTGCTAGCGAAAGCTATGTCCACTCCATTTCGCTTCTCCTCATCAATAGTGTCTATAGCGTACTGCACTAACCCCCCCCCCTCTCTCTCTCTCTCCCCCTCCGCCCCTCCCCCCCCCCCCCTCCTCCCTCCCTCGACGTTCTGATGGATCTATCTAACTGTGTGAACACAAGTACTCAGAATTTTGTGTCTTCGGAGTCTTGCGTCAACACAATTGCGAAACACTTTTCAATATCAACTTTTTATTAATTTTTTGCTATTTCCTTTATATTTGTACAGAACAGGCGAAATTTTACCTTCATGAGGACAATTAATTTTAATATCTGTTGCAACTAAGTTATTCGAAAAAGCGCCTACAGAAACACCGTATTAAACATGTCGCCGCCTTACTATCTTGTCCACCTCTGTAGATGAACTATGAACGCGTATGTGTGCGATGAGTAGAGGCCGCGTTCAAAAAAATGTACAAATGTTCTAATACTGGATCACCTATCTCTTCTAAATCCACTCCTGTTTCTTCTTCTATCACATCAGACAAATCTTCACCCTCATAGAGGCTTTCAATGTATTCTTTCCACGTATCTGCTCTCTCCTCTGCATTTAACAGTGGAATTCCCGTCGCACTCTTAATGTTACCACCGTTGCTTTTAATGTCACCAAAGGTTGTTTTGATTTCACTGTATGCTGAGTCTGTCCTTCCGACAATCATATCTTTTTCGATGTCTTCACATTTTTCCTGCAGCCATTTCGTCTTAGCTTCCCTGCACTTCCTATTTATTTCATTCCTCAGCGACTTGTATTTCTGCATTCCTGATTTTCCCGGAACATGTTTGTACTTCCTCCTTTCATCAATCAACTGAAGTATTTCTTCTGTTACCCATGGTTTCTTCGCAGCTACCTTCTTTGTACCTATGTTTTCCTTCCCAACTTCTGTGATGGCCCTTTTCAGAGATGCCCATTCCTCTTCAACTGTACTGCCTACTGCGCTATTCCTTATTGCTGTATCTATAGCGTTAGAGACCTTCAAACGTATCTCGTCATTCCTTAGCACTTCCGTATCCCACTTCTTTGCGTATTGATTCTTCCTGACTAATGTCTTGATCTTCAGCCTACTCTTCATCACTACTATATTGTGATCTGAGTCTATATCTGCTCCTGGGTACGCCTTACAATCCAGTTACTGATTTCGGAATCTCTGTTATACCTCCTTCTCTTGTGATTCTTGAACAGGATATTCGCTATTACTAGCTGAAACTTGTTACAGAACTCAATTAGTATTTCTCCTCTTTCATTCCTTGTCCCAAGCCCATATTCTCCTGTAACCTTTTCTTCTACTCCTTCCCCTACAACTGCATTCCAGTCGCCCATGACTATTAGATTTTCGCCCCCCTTTACATACTGCATTACCCTTTCAAAATCCTCAAACACTTTCTCTATCTGTTCGTCTTCAGCTTGCGACGTCGGCATGTATACCTAAACTATCGTTGTCGGTGTTGGTCTGCTGTCGATTCTGATTAGAACAACCCGGTCAATGAACTGTTCACAGTAACACACCCTCTGCCCTATCTTCCTATTCATAACGAATCCTACACCTGTTATACCATTCTCTGCTGCTGTTGATATTACCCGATACTCATCTGACCAGAAATCCTTGTCTTCCTTCCACTTCACTTCACTGACCCCTACTATATCTAGATTGAGCCTTTGCATTACCCTTTTCAGATTTTCTAGTTTCCCTACCATGTTCAAGCTTCTGACAGTCCACGACCCGACTCGTAGAACGTTATCCTTTCGTTGATTATTCAATCTTTTTCTCATGGTAACCTCCCCCTTGGCAGTCCCCTCCCGGAGATCCGAATGGGGGACTATTCCGGAATCTTTTGCCAATGCAGAGATCATCATGACACTTCTTCAACTACAGGCCACATGTCCTGTGGATACACGTTACGTGTCTTTAATGCAGTGGTTTCCATTGCCTTCTGCATCCTCATGTTGTTGATCATTGCTGATTCTTCCGCCTTTAGGGGCAATTTCCCACCCCTAGGACAAGAGAGTGCTGTGAACTTCTATCCGCTCCTCCGCCCTCTTTGACAAGGCCGTTGGCAGAATGAGGCTGACTTCTTATGCCGGAAGTCTTCGGCCGCCAATGCTGATTATTTATCAAAATTTAGGCAGTGGCGGGGATCGAACCCGGGACCGAAGACGCTACCCCTAGACCACGGGTACCCTCTGTAAAAAATGTAAATGTCGTGTGACTAGGACTTCCCGTCGGGTAGACCGTTCGCCGGGTGCAAGTCTTTCGATTTGAGGCCACTCCTGCGACTTGCGCGTCGATAGGGATGAAATGATGATTATTAGGACAACACAACACCCAGTCCCTGAGCGGAGAAAATTTGCGACCAAGCCAGGAATCGAACCCGGGACCTTAGGATTGACATTCAGTCGCGCTTAACACTTTTTTTTCACTCAGTGTTTTTATTACAGAGGGCAGCCAGCTCTCAGCTACCGGGGACGGACATTTTTTCTGTTCAATTTTTGGGTTAGATATGTGTAAAAATTAGCGACCTTCCCTATGCTCCACGAGTAAACGTGTTCTGGATGAAGGTAACAAAATAAGGATCTTAAGCATAGCTGCAGCAGCAACTGTGCAAATATAATATTTGGAATAAAAACAGCCGCCAGTTGCGGAAGGTTGGTAGTCAACAACTGTCGACCTAGGTTTCAACCCACATAAATGGGCCTTCTTCAGAAGTTTTATTACGTTTCAAATTTCGATAATGATGTGTCGGCAGTATGCTTACTCATAATTAAAACTGACAATTTAAGATAGCCAGTTTTACGATAGCCAGGCTTATTCATAATTAAAACTGACAAATTACGATAGCTAGTTTTAATTTTGACTAAGCCTGTTGGCGGCACATTATGATCAGCATTTGAAACGTAATAAGATTTCTGAAGAAGGTCAAGTTATATGGGTTGAAACCTATGACAAGAACTTTGGACTACTACCATCCGCAGCCGCTTGCTTTTTTTATTCCATATACTAACAAAATAAGGTTCGCGTTTGCGGCATAGTAATTTTACTGACATAAATTATTGATATAGGTGTAGGTGTGTTTGCCTACAAATTCAAACGCTATGCGTCCCAGGTTCGACCACCCAGACACTGCTTAGTTTTTCTATAAAGATCTGTAGCAAAGGAGATAGAAGACTTGCAATGCCATGTGAAAAGAGAGCGGCAGAGCAGATGAAGGTTCAGGGAAACCTCATGCCTGTCGAGTGCAAAAATGTCCTTAAAGGTGGAGGAATCAGGCTTGATTATCGATATGAGTATGCGAAATGCAAAGGAAACAAATGAAATAAAGATCCATAATGTGTATCCACTGGACATGTGGCCTGTTACTGTAAGTGTCATAATGATCTCCCATTAGTCAAAATATTCCGGATAAGTCCGTAATTCAAATAGGTGGGAGGCGCCTGTCAGAGTGGAGTTAACACTGAGTAAAATACTGAAATACGTGTGAAAAGGTGGAAGCCTGCCACTACATTAAATAGGGCTCCCGTTTTAGTGCTGTGAAACATTTCCTTTTATGTAAAATCCAAGTCATAAGTGAATAGAAACGTGATCTGACTAAATTTATGTTATACGCATGTAGCGACTGTGAACTTTCTCACAGCGCCACGGAATAAGAAATGGAGATTTGACATAAGATAAATCAACATATATTGTCACCGTAAGACGAAAAGAGATCTAACGTAGATACTCTCTATATGTGTTAATGAATCACTCCTGATAGGTGTGATTCGTGCAATGTAAATGGATATTCACAATGTGCACTAAAACGCCTAATAAACTAAAACGAGCTCGTGAGGTAACTAAAATAGACGTCTTCGTCGCTGCGAACTGGTGCCTTGAGGATCCACTGCAACATGTTATCACATTTAAAAATAAGAATGGGTCATCACTGCTGAGGGCAGTTTATTCTGTCTTGTCTTTGTCTACGATGAAATCTAACGTATTTCTTTTACGAAAGAAATTCTTAAGCGATGTAAGGATTTTAATAAAGATCAGAGGAGTGAAAAATAACTTCGCCAGTATTTCATACAGTCTGAAAATGTTTATATTGCGTAGGAAAGTATATATAGTGCAGGAAATGGATACAAAATCTCATGTCTTACATACAAGTGCCCTTAAGTCGTCTACACGTTTTCAGAAGACAACAGAAAATTATCAAATGGTTCAAATGGCTCTGAGCACTATGGGACTTAACATCTATGGTCATCAGTCCCCTAGAACTTAGAACTACTTAAACCTAACTAACCTAAGGACATCACACAACACCCAGTCATCACGAGGCACAGAAAATCCCTGGCCCCACCGGGAATCGAACCCGGGAACCCGGGCGTGGGAAGCGAACAGAAAATTATCCTGGATTCGTAGAAACAGCCATATTATTGCAGATACGGTTCTCGGGTGAGATGTCGGAAGTCGTTGTGAAATTTCCACAATATTTCATCGTCGTAATTGACAGACTCTTCAGGTGTGGCAAACACAACTGAAGCTGTCACCGTGACCTCCTACTTATGCCGGTCTAAGAAAAAGTCGTGCAGGCGCCAATTCAGTGACCAACAGCGCAGATATCCCGATCGGTAGCGTGAGAGAGACAGTTGCGCCACCTGCTGGACGATGAACCAACAGCCTTGATGCAAGGGCGGAGGCTGTCAATTACACTGAGCACTGCCCTCAGATGGCCCAGCGCCCCCTGTCGGGAACCCCCTGCAGATAATATAAGTGAGTTGGCGTGTGCCTCTCCTCACAGTTGTAATCGGAATTTCTACGCCGCCACCGCAGCTCATCCCTCGTACCAACAACAGTTTGTGGTCACTGTGATTTTAGCATGGGCGGCTCTGTATCTCATGCTGTGCTAATTAGGTATCCTGTATCCTTATTTAGCTGCTCCTTTGAAAGCGCTGTTCCAGTACGAAGACGGAAGAGACAATTTTCGAGTTTTTGTAGTCCACACTGTGTCCTGTACTGTGACAATGCTGAACCACTGCAGATTTCTCTGGCTTGTCCCCACGTGCGTGTTGTCAGTGTTCGACGTATCTGTTCTTCACGGTGCGAATGGTTTGTCCCGCAGCTACAGGGAATTTAAAGACACCAGGCCTTCTTAAGAAAAGATTACCTTTTACTGGGCCTAAAAGAGCTCTGAGCTTCGTTGACGGACGGAAGATGCATTTAAGATCGTTAGTAATCTTCCTATTTTCGAAGAAACACCTCCGACGTATGGCAAGACGACCATCTCTCTGTGTTTTACACTCTCAGAGCTCCTCACTTTATCTAACACGCGCTGTGTGTAAGGCACCGTGAATCTCCAGTTCAGAATATCCATTCTGTAAAAATGCGTTACGGAGGTGACGTAGCTCTTCCGATAAACTGTCTGTATGTGATATGGCCCGCGCTCTCTGGACCAATGGCCTAAGCACGCCACTTTATTGTGCAGGATGGTGTCAACTGTTGGCCTGTAAGTGACAGTCCCTTTGTACAGGTTGTCACCGTCTTCCACTTATTACACCAGACGGCTCCCGAAAGAGGGCGCTAGGACCTCCGGCGGCAGCGCACTAGTATGATTGACAGCCTCTGCGCGTGCGTCAGAGTTTTTCGTACATCTGCGCTACTGAAGACCGAATTTGGAGCGCTCACACCCCTGCCGTTTCTTCTTAGAGTGGCATAAATACACTGAAGAGACAAAAACTGGTACTCCTGCCTAGTGTCGTGTAGGGCCCCGCGATCACACGGAAGCCGCAACACGATGTCAATGGACTCGACTAATGTCTGAAGCAGTGCTCGAGGGAACTGACACCATGACTCCTGCAAGGCTGTCCATAAATCCGTAAGAGTACGACGTGTAGGGGGGAGAGGGAGTAAGGAGATCTCTACTGAACAGCACGTTGCAAGGCACCCCAGATGTACTCAATAATGTTCATGTCTGGGGAGTTTAATGGCCAGCAGATGTATTTAAACTGAGAAGAGTGTTCTTGGAGCCACTCTGTGGCAATTCTGGACGTCTGGGATGTCGCATTGTCCTGCTGGATTTCCCAAGTACGTCGGAATGCACAATGGACATGAATGGATGCAGGGGATCAGACAGGATGCTTACGTACTTGTCATCTATCAGAGTCGCATCTAGACGTATCAGGAGTCCCATATCACTCGAACTACACACGCCCCAAAGCATTACAGAGCCTCCACCAGCTTGAACAGTCCCCTGTTGACATGCAGTGTCCAATGACTGATGAGATTGTCTCCACACCCGTACACGTCCATCTGCTCGATACAATTTTAAACGATACTCGTCCGACCAGGCAACATGTTTCCAGTCATCAACAGTCCAATGTCGTTCTTGACGGGCCCAAGCGAGGCGTAAAACTTTGTCGTGCAGTCATCAAGGGTGCACGCCTGGGCCTTCGGCTCCAAAAGCCCTTATTAATGATATTTCGTCGAATGGAAAATAATTATTAGTGCATTTTAACATAGTGGAATGCAGTAAATAAATAAGTAATTAGAGTGAGACATGCTACCGTACTTGTAGTGAAACAAGGAAACACTCAAATGTAAACGGTGGTATAACAAACGAGTGCTATAGGTTTCGTAAACATGATTTTGCAGGAAGTGCAAATGGGGAAAATCTGTCTGAATAAGAGATATAATTATAAAGAAAAGTCCCCCTAAGGCAATTATTAATGCAATGGGCAGATAATTTTTTTCATTTTTTAATCTTTTTGTGTGGAATGTTTCATAATAAAAAAAGGTTACTGCAATCAAATTTTCCACACATATTTTTAGAAATAAAAGACTTTGTACTTTAACTACTGTCCTGCAACGTGCACACTTCTTCCTATACTGTTACTGATTGCTAATGCAAACTTGGTTTTATAGTTAGTAAATTTAATTCTTATAAACTGGCTTATCAAGCAGGATGAATAATAAATTCATCGACATTTATTGATTGCTAATTGCCAAAAGTAGTTCTAACAAACTGAGCAATGCTCTAACAAATTAAACATTTGTCCTAAAATCTGATGGAGGAAAGAGTTTAATCTGGAAGAAACATGTGATGAATTAATGTGATCAGATTTTAGCACAGAAATAAATAAATTTTATGTAGGGGTAGGCTAATGGAATCAAGTCAAGTGAATCTCAGGGAATTAATAAGGGATAGACAGCAAAATAACTGACGACGGTAAGTGAGAGATGTATTAAATGCACATGGAATCACCAAGAGAAGCTATTCAGAAAACGGAAAACATATTAACATAAAATATAGATTCCAGAATTGTGAAAAATTTTGCCTCGGGTTCATCTTTATATGGTAGGTCAACCTTTACGATAAACACTGCCAAGAGAATAGAAGTTTTCGAAATATGGTACTAGAGAAGAACGCTTAAGATGGATAGATCGAAACAGCGAGAAAGGAAACTTATGACACGACTAAAAGAAGAGATGAGTCGGTATGGAACATTTAGATGCATCGTGGAATATTTAGTTTGGTTATGGGGGAAGCCTCGGCGTTAACAGCAGCATGGAAGGCCAAGACTTTAATACAGTAACCATGTTCAAATAGCTGTAGTGTACAGATATGAAAATACTTGCACAGGCAAGCCTAGCGTGGAGAGGAGACCTGCAGCAAACCAGTGTCCAAAATGAAAAACATAAAAAAATTAAGGGTTCTCGAAAAAGTCAAGAGTAAAAGAACAATTTCAGACTTACTGTAATCATCTGTTATGGACGACCTGATCAGATGAATTTGAAAACTACTGATCTATCAGTCTCACATCAGACAGAACTGGCCACCAGAATAATATAATTATCCAGGGACAGAAAGAAAAATTGAAGAGTTTCTGAGGAAAATCGAATTCATAAAAGGTACGACAGGTGCAACTCTGACTTCGGAAAAAGATAGAAAAAAAGAGATAGTCGAATACCATTTTCCATTTAGAGAAAGCCTTAGAAGAAGTAAAATGGGCTGAGATGTTCAAAACCCTAAGACAAAGAGAGCATAAGGACAATTTATAACTTCCAAAGAGTGAGTAATGACTGTGGAAGAGAAAAAGAAATCGAATTAAGTTAGCAAGCGAGACTGACGACTGTTTGTAGAGGGATAGTCTGATGACGGTACTTAGTGCCGAAACCAGATGCAAATGTGCAAAATAAAAGTGCGACTGTAGATTAAAGCCGATTATTTTTTCTAATTGTGCTGGTCGCTGTTTCAACCGGCAGTCCGTCTGAAATACGGAATTAAGAATTATCCAAGCGAGAGTTGCAGTTTACTGCCAGTTCTGTTGCTTTTACTTCGAACAAGGAGTGAATTAACTATAGAGCTTTTCACAAGGTAATTAAAACTGTAGTGAGAAAATATACCAACACTAAGGTTTATCGACAAACAAATTTCTTCCGGCAAGACCTGTTGAATAATGTGAATATTGCACTTACAATATAGGCTATGTTGACGATGATGATGAAAAAGAAAGAAGAATGGCGACTTGCTTAATATTAAAAGTGAGATGAGCGCCACAGTAGAATAACATTTTCACACCAGACATATGGTTGCAAACCGTTTGTGAGAAATGAAATCTATTAGAAGTCTATTGCTGCAGGCGGAGGAATGTCCTTCCAGCAAAACATCTTCCGTGGTATCTAATAGTGACCTAGAAATAAAACTGTATTTGGGCCGTTAAGTGGAAAGATTAAGTTTGAAATTAGAAGATAATGCAGTTGTAGAAAAAAGTCCATGAGAAACCTGTTTTAGATCAAGAGGCAGATTTCAGAAATGCTCTCAAAGCATCCGGGAAGAAATGACGCCAGCAGCGGAGTAAATATATTGTATGGCAGATTCAGGTGTGTAGAACACACTGTGACGGCTGTAAGGTTTCTCGAAGACAAACGAGTAACGAACGAGAGTAATAGATGGAAGGTAGCATCCGTCTAGCAGAAAAAATAACAATCAAAATTTATTACGAAGTTCCGCTAGTAGTTTTATCAGGCTCTATGGTTCAAGAAGGTGGTCGAGGATGCAACAACATTTAAGTCATGGCCTTGTAACATTAGCCAACTGGCAATGTGAACATCTGAAATCGAGGGTAAGCTAAATCCATTATTTCTCTCGAGCTCAGGGAGATCCACTGTATGGTTAAAATATGATCTAAGACTCTTTGTTAAAATGTTCCAGAGGTACAATAGCCTTCCATTCGGATCTCTGTCCAGGGATTAATCTGGAGGATTTCACCATCAGAGAAAAAACTGGCATTCTACGGGACGAAGTATAGAATGTCAGACCATTCAATCATGTAGATAAATGAGAGAATTTAAAAATCTAATTGGATAGGTTGAAGTTAGATATTGTGAGAAATAGTGAAGAAGAAATCCGGTGGGACGATGCTGGCAGCATTGATGTTGAAAACTGTACTATTCTGTATGGAGCCTGTGAACGAGGTCATTTGTTAGGCACTGGTTTCTGCGGCAGTAAGACTTTGGCCACTAATGTTTCAGAATTTGTTTCAGTCACCCCAAGAATATCTGTTCTAACACTGGACGTAAAGCATATTAAGGCGACTTTTGTGAACTGTCATGCTCCCACGGTGGAGAGCGAAAGTGAAGTGAAAGACGAGTTCTATGCACAGCTAGAGGCAGTGATGGACGCTATACCAAATGGACACCTAAGGATCCTCCTTGGTGATGTAAATGCCAAGGCTGGGAAAGAACAAATATTCCAAGACACAACAGAAAGCCACAGTCTACACAACCTAAGCAATGACAATGGCGTTAGGTTCATCAGCTTCGCTACATCATTAGGGTTGTTCATCTCCAGCACAAACTTCCAGCGGAAAAACATACATAAAGGAACCTGGGTGTCACCAGATGGGAGAACTGTAAATCAAATAGACCATGTATCCATTGATCTCAGAGCCAAGAGATGGGTGTTGGGAGTGATCATTTCCTGGTCAGAGGCCTTTTAAACATACAGTGTAAAGGAAGAACGGGGCCTAAGTTAAAAAGAGTGGAAAGGTACCATGTGGAGAAACTAAAAGATGAGGCAACGAAGACCGGATACCAGCTGCAACTTAGTAACCGCTTTGAAGCACTCAGTGAAACAGACGCGGATCAGGACCTTGAACTTATGTGGGGAAACATCCAGAGCTCAGTTAGGGATACAGCAAAGGAAACAATCATGGGAAACCCAGTGGGCAAGAAGATCTGGTTTGGAAAGGAATGTGCAGATGCCCTGGAATGGAGAAAGGAAGCCAGGAGCAAGTGGCTGAAGGGGAAAAATCTGGCACAGGGGAAAGCACAATTTGAGGAGGTCCGAAAGACTACACAGGCAATTCTGAGAGGAGCAAAGAGGAAATACATAAGGGATATCATCATTGAAGCAGAAACAGACTTCAGAGGACAAAAGACTAGGGAAATGTTTCTGAAGGTGAAGTACCTCTGCAAAGGTCACCAGGCCAAGCAGAAATTTGTCAAAGATTCCCATGATAAGATCCTGTCGAACGATAGGGACATATCTGAGAGATGGAAGAGTACTTTCGACAGCTACTAAATTGTGATGAACCCGAACTGCAGTTCGATTTCCAGTATCCAATTACAGCCGATGCAGACTATCCCCCACCTGCTCTGGATGAGATAAAAACCAGAATCAGATAGCTTAAACAGAATAAGAGTCCAGGTGAAGATGGAATACAAGCTAAAATGATCCTGTCAGGAGGAGAAAAACTTGCAGAAAAAATACACCGACTGAGACAGGCAATAAGAACCAGAGAAAAACTACCAGGAGAATGGAAACAGCTCTGATTTGTCCAATACATAAGATGGGCGACAAACTGAAATGTGACAATTATCGAGGAATCAGTCGCCCTGCTTAACGTCTGCTATAAGATCCTGTCCAAATTCCTCATACTTAGAATTCAGCCAGTGGCAGAGTCGGTGATTGGGGAGTACCAGGGCGGTTTCCGGCCAGGACCGTCAACAGTAGATCTCATCTTCAGTCTCCGGCAGCTCACTGAGAGACTGGGTGAATACGGTAAAGATTTGCATATTTTATTCGTTGATTTAAGAAGGCCTATGATTGCATACATCGCAAGAGCCTGCTCAACTATTTAAAGGAGTTTGGCATAGCAGAGAAACTCATCAATCTGGTAAAGATCTGTCTGAACGAAACACGTGCAAAGGTAAAGATGGGAAAATCGCGTAACTGAGGAGTTTGAAATTGTGACGGGGCTCTGGCAAGGAGATGGGTTGTCTCCTATCCTGTTCAACTTTGCCATCGAGAAGATCGTACACGAGACCTTCCAAGAGAACGAAGGGATTGAAATCGAAGGAAAGAGACTATCATACTTAGCCTATGCAGACGACATCTGCTTACTCTCTAGGTCGGAAGAGGAGCTTGAGCAAATGACCAGAGCACTAAAGGGGGCTGCCAGCAAATTTGGGCTAAACATAAACGAAGCCAAGACAGAGTACCTCGTTATGACGCGTGGTCATAGTCAGACAGCTAATCATCTACAATCACTGCACGTTGGGGGCCAGTCCTCTAAGAGAGTGCAATAATTCAAATACCTAGGGGCACTTTTCACTGAGAACTCGTCATGAGAAGCAGAGATCAACGTCAGAATGCAAGCAGGAAACCGATCTTACCACAGCCTAGCACAACTGCTTCGGTCCAGGTATCTCACCAGACAGTTCAAGATTCGACTGTACAAAACCCGGATCCTGTTGTTCTATATGGCTGTGAGACATGGACTATCCGGAAACAGGACTTCCATAAGATACTTGTTTTTGAGAGAAAAGTGCTTCGGAAGGTCTTCGGTTCGGTTCTGGATGCAGATACAGGGGAATGGAGGATCAGATACAACCAAGAGCTTGAGGAACTATACCAGCAGCCCAACATAGCAGGAACTTTCAAAGCAAAACGAATGCAGTGGGCCGGCCATGTGGCCCGGATGGAGGATCACAGATGGCCTCGGAAGCTCCTGGATTTCACACAGACAGGAGAGAGACCGCCAGGGAGACCCAAGAAGAGTTGGAGGGATGGAATCCACGAAGATTTAAACCAAGTGTCAATAGATGTGAGCGGATGGCGGATAGCAGCAATGGACAGAATACAGTGGAGGAGGAAACTTGAAGATACGTGCGGTCCACTGGGCCTGATCACGGAGTAGTAGTAGTAGTAGTAGTAGTAGTAGTAGTAGTGAAGCGCATTGACAGGAAGAACACGACCTATTGGAAGGTCAGTACGGGGTGATAATTATAAATTCAAATACACACATCAAAAAAAGATTCGCATCACCTCAGTTCCAAGAGTTCCGGAACCTGTACAGAAAACTGGAATAGAGATCAAAATAAACATCATTTCCGCCCATTGCTCACGGAAACCACACATTACATGTTGTGCCACCATACAGCGAGACCTTCAGAGATGGTGGTCCAGATTGCTGTACACACTGTTACCTCTGATACCAAATAACACGTCCTCTTGCATTGATGCATTACTGTATTTGTCGTTGCATATTATCCACAAGTTAATCAAGGCACTGTTGGTCCAGATTATCCCACTCCTCAACGGCGATTCGGCTTAGATCACTCAGAGTGGTTGGAGGGTCACGTCGTTCATAAACAGCCCTCTTCAATCTATCCCAGGCATGTTCGACAGGGTTCATATCTGGAAAACATGCTGGCCACTCTAGTCGAGCGATGTCATTATCCTGAAAGAAGTAATTCACAAGATATGCACAATGGGGGCACGAATTGTCGTCCATGAAGACGAATGCCTCGCCAATATGCTGCCGATATGGTTGCACTATCGGTCGGAGGATGGCATTCACGTATTGTACAGCCCTTACGGCGCCTTCCACGACCACCAGCGGTGTATGTCAGCCTGACATAATGTTACCCCAAACCAGCAGGGAACCTCCACCTTGCTACATAGCTGCACAGTGTGTCTAAGGCGCTCAGCCTGACCGGGTTGCCTCCAAACATGTCTCCGACGATTGTCTGGTTGAAGGCATATGCGACACTCATCGGTGAAGAGACTGTGATGCCAATGCTTTACTTTTCCGTGTCCAGATCAAATTTTATTTTTCCAATAGTTAGCCACCGCTACGGCTTTGTCGTTGGCTTGTAGCAGGTCACTAAAACTGCAGGGCTCCGGCAGTAGTCGGCACATGAGCAGATGTGCCTCGTCTTGTACCTCTCCGCATCCGCAAAGAACGTCGCCGTCGTTAGTCAGCAGTCCCCACTTGCACAGGTTAGTTTTGC
The DNA here is from genome assembly GCF_023864345.2 of Schistocerca serialis cubense. Lineage (NCBI taxonomy): Eukaryota > Metazoa > Arthropoda > Insecta > Orthoptera > Acrididae > Schistocerca > Schistocerca serialis. Next base: position 1,022,701,232 of record NC_064638.1, on the reverse strand, counting down.
ATCTGGGTACACCAGCCCTCAGCCTATTTAGGAAGTTTGTTTCCAGGTGCCATTTGCTCTTTTGGTATTATCTGCAGTGCGGTTTGTTCATTCTCCTATTTACGGACTCTATTATCTTCCTGTGAACCGTCAAGGGTCTTGGTTCTTGCAATAAAGCTATTTCTAGACTTAAGCCTCCGAGCCTGAGTGACATGCCCATTCAGTGGGTGTCGGGAATCTGTTTCTTTCTTTGTTCCCTCAGCATCTGCTGCCACCTGCCTTCTGATCTTGGATGGGGCAATTCCAGCAAGTAGGTACAAATTACCCGTTGGTGTGGGTCTGAGATAGCCTGTAACAATTAGCATTGTCTCATTTACACTTATATCAATCTGTTTAGCATGTGAAGATGCTTCCCATACTGGCGCTGCATAGTGTGCTGCAGAAATACACAGAGCAAGTGCTGATGTTCTCAGTACTGATGGTTGGGCTCCCCATTCATAGTTTGTCAGCCTGCGGATGATGTTATTCCTGGATCAGACTTTAGCCTTGGTGTTTTGGCAATGCTGCTTGAAGGAAAGCGTTCCCCCAAGTACAACCCCAAGGTATTTAGGTGTTGGACAGTGCTCTAGCTTCTTACCTTGCCATGTAACTTCGAGCTCAACTCCAGCATCTCTATTGCGCAGATGGAAAGCACATACTTGGGTTTTGTCAGGGTTTGGCTTGAGGTGACTGGCGTCATAGTATTGAGCCAGTTCTTCAAGCACTCTAGAGAGGTTTCCAGATGTTGCATCAAAATTGGACCCCTGGATCACCACAGCTGTGTCATCAGCATATACGATCTTGCATTTGGAGGTATAGGTTGGTCATTAGTGTACACATTATAAAGGATGGGAGAAAGTACACTTCCTTGTGGTAAGCCATTCTTCTGCAGTCGCCATCTACTGTTCTTACCATTTAGGGAGACATAAAATCTTCGATTCTGCAGATGACTACCAATAACCATCGTCAATCTACAGTCCCCTGTGAGGTGATATAATTTGCGCAATAGCTTTCTGTGGTTTACCGTGTCGTATGCAGCAGTGAGATCTATGAAAGCTGCTCCAGTTATTAATTTTTTTTTCAAACCCATCTTCTATGTGTTTCGTCAGATTAAGTATTTGCCCACAACAAGATCTTCCTGGTCTGAAACCGGCTTGTTCCTTTATGAGCTTTCCATCTATGGTTTCTGCCACTCGGTTGAGAATCATCCGCTCCAGTATCTTATAGATATGGCATAGAAGTGACACTGGTCTGTAACTTTTGGGGTCCTTTACCTCCTTGCCAGGTTTTAGTAAAGCCACCACTCTCGCCTGCCGCCATAGTTTTGGAATATTCAGCTCTTTAATACAGGTGTTCATCATTTGTAGTAATCAGTTTCGAGCTTTGGGCCAAAACTGTTTTATCTGCTCCGTTCTAAGGTCATCAGTTCCAGCGGCCTTATTCAGTTTCATACTCTGAATTGCGTCTTCCAGTTCGGTTGCTGTGAATGAAGCATTGAGGAGTCCGTAATCTTTTTGTTGTTGGTTTTCCCATTCTTCAGAAGTTGGCTAGCAATCTGATTTGCTGTTACCCCGTTGTTCTTCTGCTGGTGGTCAGTTGGGTCCCCACTTAAGTTTTTCAGTAATTTCCATGCACGTCTGCTGTTTTGTTTCATGTCAAGATTCTCGACTAGTTTGCATAACCGTGATCTCTTATCCTGAGCAATGGCTTGCAATAGTTCCTCCCTAGCCTCCATCGTATCTTTGCTGAAGGGGTCCTGAGTGAACAGATTTTGGTACCTGTCAAGTAAGACCTTGCTGCTGCCGGTCAGACCCTGGATGTACTGGGTACGGCAACCCCTTGGGATGTTTATCCTTGAGATCCCTATCACAAAATCGATAAATCTATCATACTCATCTGGTCAAGGTGGGATTTTCTCAATCTCTTCGTCCAATTGCTCTTGAAATTTCTGCCAGTCTGCCTTTTTGAAATTAAAACGTCTTCGGAAAGGCACCTCCTCTGGTTTAACCATGGCATTCACAACACAAATGACGGGTCTGTGTTGTGTACTTGGGATAGGTTCTTCAACAAGCTTCATGTACTGTGCTGCCAACTTCCTACTCACGAAGATGTTGTCAGGATTATATCCCCTTCTCCATCTTCTGCTGTTGAACGATGCTGGCTGTTTTGGGTCATGAATGAGTTGTAGGTCATTAGTGTCAGCCAAGGATTCAAGTTGTACACCATTTTCATCAGTCTCATTATATCCCCATGCTTCACCATGGCAGTTGAAATCGCCCATGACAAAATTAATATGGTCATATGTAAAATTGTTTGGTTCATGGAAAACAAAGTCCACATCTGGTGGTTTGTACACAGACGTCACAGAGAACTTCTGGGCGCCAATGGTAAGTACTTCAATGTTATTTACTTCTGTCATTGCGGCTGATGTTACGTTGAGCCCGGGTCTGATGAAAATCGCTCTCCCATACTTGTCGTGAGGTCTTTCAATGGCCAAATCCATTCCTGCTATTTTAGGTCTGTGGCAGGTGGTTCCCCGGTGTGTTTCCTGCACCAACAATACGTCGCATTTATGCTTATAGCACATGTCTGCTAATAAAACACTCTTATGACTAGAGAATCCCTCAATATTTATCGAGACCGTCACAAGGGATGGTCTTGATAAAGGCCGTTGCATCTTGATGTTAATTTGGACTTTAACTTGATCTGGTGTTAGAAGGATTAGCCGGTGAAATCTTTCACCGTTTCCAGGGTACGCCCGATTGTGTCTGTCTTCAGTCTTTAGGATCTTCCACCGTTTCCAGGGTACGCCCGATTGTGTTTGTCTTCAGTCTTTAGGCTCACAATCTTCTAGGAGGCTCCCTCTTTGTACCCCATGCCAATGCGAGCAGTCCATTCATCATGTTGCTGGGCCCGTCCGTAGCTCGCTGCATGGTGTCGTGATTGCAAAGATGGACACGGCCATGGACGTCGGGAATGGAGTTGCGGATCATGCAGCCTATTGCGCACAATTTGAGTCGTAACACAACGTCATGTGACTGCACGAAAAGCATTATTCAACATGGTAACGTTGCTGTCAGCGTCATAATCCATAGGTAACGGTCATCCACTGCAGGAGTGGCCCTTAGGCAGTCTGAGCGAGGCATGTCATCGGCAGTTCCTGTATCTCTGTATTTCCTCCAAGTCCGAACAACATCGCTTTGGTTCACTCCGAGACGCCTGCACACTTCCCTTGTTGAGAGCCCTTCCTGTCAGATTAACGATGCGGACGCGATCGAACCGCGCTATTGACCGTCTAGGCATGGTTGAACTACAGACAACACGAGCCGTATACCTCCTTCCTGGTGGAACGACTGGAACATCGGCGGTCGGACCCGAAGTCTAACAGGCGTTGCTCATGCATCGTTTCCATGTTTGGGCGGGTTTAGTGACATGTCTGAACAGTCAAAGGGACTGTGTCTGTGATACAATATCCACAGTCAACATCTATCTTCAGGATTTCTGGGAACTGGGCTGATGCAAAACTTTTTTTAATGGTCTACATCTACATCTACATTTATACTCCGCAAGCCACCCAACGGTGTGTGGCGGAGAGCACTGTACGTGCCACTGTCATTACCTCCCTTTTCTGTTCCAGTCGCGTATGGTTCGCTGGAAGAACTACTGTCTGAAAGCCTCCGTGCGCGCTCGAACCTCTCTAATTTTACATTCGTGATCTCCTCGGGAGGCATAAGTAGGGGGAAGCAATATATTCGATACCTCATCGAGAAACGCACCCTCTCGAAACCTGGCGAGCAAGCTACACCGCGATGCAGAGTGCCTCTCTTGCAGAGTCTGCCACTTGAGTTTGATAAAAGTCTCCGTAACGCTATCACGGTTACCAAATAACCCTGTGACGAAACGTGCCGCTCTTCTTTGGATCTTCTCTATCTCCTCCATCAACCCGATCTGGTACGGATCCCTCACTGATGAGCAATACTCAAATATAGGTCGAACGAGTGTTTTGTAAGCCACCTCCTTTGTTGATGGACTACGTTTTCTAAGGACTCTTCCAATGAATCTCAACCTGGTACCCGCCTTACCAACAATTGTCCGCAGCTCGTGGTCGTGCGGTAGCGTTTTCGCTTCCCACGCCCGGGTTCCCGGGTTCGATTCCCGGCGGGGTCAGGGATTTTCTCTGCCTCGTGATGACTGGGTGTTGTGTGACGTCCTTAGGTTAGTTAGGTTTAAGTAGTTCTAAGTTCTAGGGGACTGATGACCATAGATGTTAAGTCCCATAGTGCTCAGAGCCATTTGAACCAAGCCATTACCAACAATTAATTTTATATGATCGTTCCACTTCAAATCGTTCCGCACGCATACTCCCAGATATTTTACAGAAGTAACTGCTATCATATAATCATACAATCATACAATAAAGGATCCTTCTTTCTATGTATTCGCAATACATTACATTTGTCTATGTTAAGGGTCAGTTGCCACTCCCTGCACCAAGTGCCTATCCGCTGCAGATCTTCCTGCATTTCGCTACAATTTTCTAATGCTGCAACTTCTCTGTATACTACAGCACCATCCGCGAAAAGCTGCATGGAACTTCCGACACCGTCTTCTAGGTCATTTATATATATTGTGAAAAGCAATGGTCCCACAACACTCCCCTGTGGCACGCCAGAGGTTATTTTAACGTCTGTGGACGTCTCTCCATTGATAAGAACATGCTGTGTTCTGTTTTGCTAAAAACTCTTCAATCCAGCCACACAGCTGGTCTGATATTCCATAGGCTCTTACTTTGTTCATCAGGCGACAGTGCGGAATTGTAACTAACACCTTCCGGAAGTCAAGGAAAATAGCATCTACCGGGAGCCTGTATCTAATATTTTCTGGGTCTCATGAACAAATAAAGCGAGTTGGGTCTCACACGATCGCTGTTTCCGGAATCCAAGTTGATTCCTACAGAGTAGATTCTGGGTTTCCAAAAACGACATGATACGCGAGCAAAAAACATGTTCTAAAATTCTACAACAGATCGACGTCAGAGATATAGGTCTACAGTTTTGCGCATCTGCTCGACGACCCTTCTTGAAGACTGGGACTACCTGTGCTCTTTTCCAATCATTTGGAACCTTCCGTTCCTCTAGAGACTTGCGGTACACGGCTGTTAGAAGGGGGGCAAGTTCTTTCGCGTACTCTGTGTAGAATCGAACTGGTATCGCGTCAGCTCCAGTGGACTTTCCTCTGTTGAGTGATTCCAGTCGCTTTTCTATTTCTTTGACACTTATTTCGATGTCAGCCATTTTTTCGTTTGTGCGAGGATTTAGAGAAGGAACTGCAGTGCGGTCTTCCTCTGTGAAACAGCTTTGGAAAAAGGTGTTTAGTATTTCAGCTTTACGCGTGTCATCCTCTGTTTCAATGCCATCATCATCCAGGAGTGTCTGGATTTGCTGTATCGAGCCACTTACTGATTTAACGTAAGACCAGAACTTCCTAGGATTTTCTGTCAAGTCGGTACATAGAATTTTACTTTCGAATTCACTGAACGCTTCACGGATAGGCCTCCTTACCCTAACTTTGACATCGTTTAGCTTCCGTTTGTCTGAGAGGTTTTGGCTGCGATTACACTTGGAGTGAAGCTCTCTTTGATTTCGCAGTAGTTTCCTAACTTTGTTGTTGAACCACGGTGGGTTTTTCTCGTCCCTCACAGTTTTACTCGGCACGTACCTGTCTAAAACGCATTTTACGATTGCCTTGAACTTTTTCCATAAACCCTCAATGTCGGAACAGAAATTTTCGTTTTGATCTGTTAGGTAGTCTGAAATCTGCTTTATATTACTCTTGCTAAACAGATAAACCTTCCTCCCTTTTTTATATTCCTATTAACTTCCATATTCAGGGATGCTGCAACGGCCTTATGATCACTGATTCCCTGTTCTGCACTTACAGAGTCGAAAAGTTCGCGTCTGTTTGTTATCAGTAGGTCCAAGATGTTATCTCCACGAGTCGGTTCTCTGTTTAATTGCTCGAGGTAATTTTCGGATAGTGCACTCAGTATGATGTCACTCGATGCTCTGTCCCTACCACCCGTCCTAAACATCTGAGTGTCCCAGTCTATATCTGGTAAATTGAAATCTCCACCTAAGACTATAACATGATGAGAAAATTTATGTGAAATGTATTCCAAACTTTCTCTCAGTTGTTCTGCCACTAATGCTGCTGAGTCGGGAGTCGGTGAAAGGAGCCAATTATTAACCTAGCTCGGTTGTTGAGTGTGACCTCCACCCATAATAATTCACAGGAAATATCCACTTCTAATTCACTACAGGAAAAACTACTACTAACAGCGACAAACACGACACCACCGGTTGCATGCAATCTATCCTTTCTAAACACCGTCTGTGCCTTTGTAAAAATTTCGGCAGAATTTATTTCTGGCTTCAGCCAGCTTTCTGTACCTATAACGATTTCAGCTTCGGTGCTTTCTATCAGCGCTTGAAGTTCCGGTACTTTTCCAATGCAGCTTCGACAGTTTACAATTACAATACCGATTGCTGCTTGGCCCCCGCATGTCCTGACTTTACCTCGCACCCTTTGAGGCTGCTGCCCTTTCTGTACTTGCCCGAGGCCATCTAACATAAAAACCGCCCAGTCCAAGCCACACAACCCCTGCTACCCGTGTAGTCGCTTGCTGCGTGTAGTGGACTTCTGACCTATCCAGCGGAACCCGAAACCCCACCACCCTATGGCGCAAGTCGAGGAATCTGCAGCCCACACGGTCGCAGAACCTTCTCAGCCTCTGATTCAGACCCTCCACTCGGTGCAGGTGTTATGTAGGAGCAGGTCTAATAATGAGTAAGAAAACAAGATATGTGTAAGCTACTATGAATGACATAGTGAATGCACTATCGTGGCCGACACTCACCACAGTAGTGAACAGATTGACAGACTGTGTGATGATATAAAATAAATTATTCAGATAAGGGAGACCAAAATTTAATAGTTACGGGAGATTGGAGTTGGATACTAGGAAAAGTAACAGAACGAAAATTGTAAGGATAATTAATTTGGGGGAAAAGAATGAAAGAGTAACCCACCTGGTAGAATTATCCGCAGAGAATAGTTTAATCATTGTAAACACCTGATTTACGAATCATGTAAGAAGACTGTGTACATGGGGGAAACTTGGAGACGATGAAAGATTTCAGACTCATTTTATATTGGTAAGACAGAGGTTTCGCAGGTAGATTTAAAGCTGTAAGACATTTTCAAGGGCAGGTCACAATTTATTTAATATGAACTGCAGATCTAAACTGATGAAGCTGCAGAGAGATAGGACATTAAGAAAGTGAAATTGAAAGAGGCAGAGATTGTTGAGGGTTTCCGTGAGAAGGGAACACAGCTGAAGGCGAATGGGTCATCGTGAAAAATGAAATACGAAGGCAGCAAAGGGAAAAAAAGAACAGACCTGGTAGGAACTCTTAATTATCACAAGAAATCATGAATTTAAGTGGCGAAAGAAGAAGAATAAAAAAAGGAAAAATGTAGCAGGCAAAAGGGAATACAAACGTCTAAAGTATGACGTCACAGGAAGTAAAAATGGCTTCAAGGGAATGGCAAGAGGACAAATGCAAGTCTGTAGTAGCAGGGGAAAGACTGAGACCGCCTAAACGAAAATTACAGATAGAGAAAGAGAGTGATCTTTGGAGAAAAGCTATGTGAATAATAAGAACTCGGATGGAAAACCTTTACTAAGGATAAAAGGGAAAGCCAAATGATGAAAGGAATATATAAAGGGACTAAACAACGGAAGTGAAGAAGACAGTATAGAAAAAGGGATAATGAAATGTATGAGGATGTGGTGGGAGTTATATAGCGGGAAGAATTTGACACAGCACTGAAAAATCTGAGTCGTAACGAGACCCCCTGGATTAGGTGACATTATGTCAAAATTATTGATATCCTTGGGGAGTCAGCTATGACAAAACTATTTCACCCGTTGTGCAAGAATTACCCTCACACGTTAAGAAGAATGTAGTAATTCTGTTTCCAAAGAAAGCAGATGCTCACAGACGTTGTTATTATCATACTATCAGTTTAATGATTCATAATTCCTAAATATCGACACGAATAATTTACAGAAGAATAGAAAAAACTTACAGAACCCTACCTCGATGGAAACCAGTTTGGACTCCGAAGAAATGTATGAGGAAGCGATTCAGTACTGACCATACTACTTACCTTAGAAGATAGGTTAAAGGATGGTAAATGTACGTTCATAGCACTTGTAGACTTCTAAAACTACTGGAAATGTTGACTGGAATATGTTCTCTGAAATTTTGCGGGTAGGAAGGGTAAAATACAGGGAGCAAAATGTTACAACTCATTCAAAAACAAAACTAACGTTATAAGAGTAAGTGAATGTGACGCGGTCTTTCGAGTGTTGAGCTATCCTGTGACGCGAATGGAACCCTGAAGAAGATACAAGCAGCCGAGATCAAAGCGTTGAGAATTTAAAAAGTTTGAAGAGGATACAATGCGGCTTAACTACTCACAAGGTTTTACCGTCAACGACAACGGTCTGTGAACTTTCAGCTCTCTCAGGCGCTTGTCCTTAGGGCGTGGTACAGCATTCATAAACACATCGATTCCATATTGACATAAGAGTCGTGGTATCGCCAACAAGACGAGCAGCATTACTGTGGAATGATATACCGTACTCTCGATAAACCATGATCCTGCCATTATCTAATTACTTCACCTGATGATAAACATTTCTCCTTCTTATGAAGCAATACACGATCCTCCCACAAACAATCTTTATCGTTTTCTTGCTGGCGCCGCTTCTCCACCCCCAGTAGCCGTTTTCTTGTGTCTTGACTTTCCTCAACGTACATGTTCTTTCGTTACATTGCCTCCTCCACATCATCTGTCATTTACGTCGTGGGCGACCCATTTTCTTTCTCTGGGACTGTAGCCATCGTAGCTTCCTATGTGTTATTCTATCTTCATTCTTTCTATACCAAGACCGAAACCACTTCAGCTGTTTCCGTTGGATGTCGTCACAGATGTACCTATCCATTTTCATCCTTTGTCGGATTACTTTATTTCTTATCCTTTCCATCCTAGTACAGCCTGAGCTTGGTCTTCGTCTTAAGTAATCCATCATGTTTTGATAACGTCCCAGGCATCTGCTCCGTACAAAACTACACTCTGGGCTATTGTCTTATGAATTCTCTTCTCAGTTGTTCTCATTTTTTGTTCCACAGAACAGAGTTCATTTTCCTTGTAACAGCTCATTCTTTATTACTCCTAACAATGATTTCATTATCGCTTGTGCCCTGTTTATTAAATAATAATATCCCAAGATAAATTTGCCCATTTGCACATCTACCACAATTGCTTCTCCATCTATCTCCAAATTATTTACTTTTTCACAAACCATCATTCAGGTTTCCGCGTAATCTTTCCTGATACCCAGAATGCAGATGACGTTTTTCTACCTTCTTTAAGGTAGTTAAAGTGCTGATTACTTGCATACCATGTGTGAAGTCCACAGTTTCTTATTAGACGTTCGTTTACTGCCTCCTTCGCGGTGTTGGGGCGTCATCGGCTGTCAGAACCGAAGCTGAACATGTTTAATGATTCTGACTCACTGTCGGGAAGCTGGAATGCAACACTTTTGTTTCAATGTACCGTCCGTCTCAACGGGTCTCGGAAGGCCCAATGGTACCGACTGACCACTGTATCATCCTCAACCGAGAGGCACTGTATCATCCTCAACTTGCTGATATGGAGGGGCGTGTGGTCAACACACCGTTTTCCCAGACGTAGTCAGTTTTCGTGACTGGAGCCGCTACTTCTCAATGAACTAGCTGCTCAATCACCTCACAAGGAATGAGTGCACCTCACTTGCCAGCAACGCTGGGCAGACCCGGACGGTCACGCATCCAAGTGCTAGCTAAGCGCGACAGCGAAGTTAACTTCGGTGGTCTTTTGGGAAACTGTGCTACCACTTAGACAAAGTCATTAGCTGTTTGAATACACACACACATCACCAAAAGTTCGGCATCAGCTCGGTGTGTTGTGCGTGTGCGTTGCTAATGTGACAGGTCCTGTACCGATCGAGGGTCACTAACGACGCTGTTCTACCGACGGGCACAATGCCGCACTCGCATGGATTGCAGCATTACAGTTGAAAGTAAAGTGCTAGTAGTGACGCCTTTGAAACGTCTTTACAAGAGTAGATTGAATATCCGTCATGCCACGAAGTACATTGGTGACAGAGATCGGCTCCGCATCATTACGTTACGTGCCGAAGACTTGTCAACCATGGATGTTGTTCGACGTGTGCACCAGAGTGAAAGTGACGTGGCGTGGATATGGAATCGGTTCCAGTTGACTGGCAGTGTTGAAGACTCACACCGCACTGGCTGTCTACGTTCGCCAGCCAGAGTGGCCGTGCGGTTCTAGGCGCTACAGTCTGGAACCGAGCGACTGCTACTGTCGTAGGTTCGAATCCTGCCTCGGGCATGGATGTGTGTGATGTCCTTAGGTTAGTTAGGTTTAATTAGTTCTAAGTTCTAGAGGACTAATGACCTCAGAAGTTAAGTTGCATAGTGCTCAGAGCCATTTGTCTACGTTTGATAGGTGCACAAGATGATCGATATCTACGACCTTTGAGACAATGGATGCATGGGCTGAATGCTCCAGAACTGAATTTGGCATTCGAAAAGGCTACAATGAAGCGATTTTCCGTTCCCAAAGACCATAGCGAGGACCACGTTAAACACCAAAACACAGTGGACACTGTAACAGACGGACAGGAAATCATGTAGAATAGACGCTCCAGGTCTGGCGTTGGATGTTTTCGACGAAACTTATATCTGTGCTCTGATAATCACAGACAACGAGTTTGGTGACAGCCGGGTAGTATCGAATGTCTCCAACACTGTGTTCTCACATGTGCCCCAAGGTGGTGGCGAGGTGAACCTCTGGCCTTACATAGGTCTACGGTCAATTCTTGGGTTTCTTGAGGGCAATCTCACTACGGAGACGAGATTCGTCAACCAATAGTATCGCCATGATTTTGGTGAGAATAAAAAAGACAAACATTTTTCTAATGACAAAACCGTCTGTTTCCCATGGGAGGGGGGGGGGGGTTTACAGCATTCCTCAGCAACGTAAATACGTAGTGGAACACGCTCTTGCTCGGATGCTAATAACTCGTGTGCTCATCGTATTGCTGTCGTGAACAACGTTGACAACGACCACCTACTCTGCGCGACTTACGTAGAATGTCATTGAAATATGGGACAACTGAGACCAGGGCTGGCTTGATGATCCCACCAACGGAAAATTGTACTGAAATGCAGGAGGATCTGCAACGAATTGACGCATGGTGCAAGGAATGGCAATTGAATCTCAATGTAGACAAGTGTAATGTGCTGCGAATACATAGAAAGAAAGATCCCTCATCATTTAGCTACAATATAGCAGGTCAGCAACTGGAAGCAGTTAATTCCATAAATTATCTGGGAGTAGGCATTATGAGTGATTTAAAATGGAATGATCATATTAAGTTGATCGTCGGTAAAGCAGATGCCAGACTGAGATTCATTGGAAGAATCCTAAGGAAATGCAATCCGAAAACAAAGGAAGTAGGTTACAGTACACTTGTTCGCCCACTGCTTGAATATTGCTCATCAGGGTGGGATTCGTACCAGAAAGGGTCGACAGAAGAGATAGAGAAGATCCAATGGAGAGCTGCGCGCTTGGTTATAGGATCATTTAGTAATCGTGAAAGCGTTACGGAGATGATAGATAAACTCCAGTGGAAGACTTTGCAGTAGAGACGCTCAGTAGCTCGGTACAGGTTTTTGTTGAAGTTTCGAGAACATACCTTCACCGAGGAGTCAAGCAGTATATTGCTACCTCCTACGTATATCTCGCGAAGAGACCATGCGGATTAAATCAGAGAGATTAGAGCCCACACAGAGGCATACTGACAGTCTTTCTTTCCACGAACAATACGAGACTGGAATAGAAGGGAGAACCGATAGAGGTACTCAAAGTACCGTCCGCCACACACCGTCAGGTGGCTTGTGGAGTATGGATGTAGATGCAGAATGGAATGCAACGCCGGACTCAAACCAGCATCCGAGCAAGAGCATGTTCTACTACGTATTGACGTTGCTGAGGAGTGCTTGGGAAACAGAAGGTCTTGTCATTACAAAAATGTTTGCCTTTTTCATTTGGTGATCTGGACACACTGCAAATTAATATACTACGGCAGTACGATAAGCAATACGTCACTTTTTTCTCTGCTAATTTCTGTTGAAACACTGTAGAATATTCCTGCTTGAGCCCCTATAGATTCAAGACGTTGCAATTGGTGGCGGTGCTATGCGCAGCCTTCAAAATGGTGTTTGTAACGGAGGTGCGTTCCAAGCAGATAGCTATCACTGTGTTTCTTTTAGTGGAAAACTAGAGCTTCGCAGATTTTCAAAGGCGCTTGCGGAATGCCTACAATGCCTGCAACTGAAGAAAAGCTGAGTGAGTCGTCAGGCGAGGCGCCTGTTATCATTGTAACAACGTCGTGCAAACCTGTCCGATCTCCCACGTGCCTTCTCTCCTGAGCAGTTCAAATACACACCTTCAGAAGGTTACGTGAAGGCTGCAGTCTTCTGATACTCGAAAGGGGTATTTCGGTTTGATGTTTTCCCTCATTGTGCATTTCAGGAAACTGAAGAAACTGTAAATGAACTCCTCCTCCACGACAATGGTTCAAATGGCTCTAAGCACTATGGGACTTAGGATCTGAGGTCATTAGCCTCCTGGACTTAGCACTACTTAAACCTAAGGACGTCACACACATTCATGCCCAAGGCAGGATTCGAACCTGCGACCGTAGCAGCAGCGCGTTTCCGGACTGAAGCGCCTACAACCGCTCGGCCACAACGGCCAACTATGATAATGCAAGGCCTGCCACAAGTATAAGCACTCGAAAGGAGCTCACAAATCGTCATTGGACTGTTCTTCCTCATCCACCCTACAGCCAGAATCTCGCACCTTCCGAATTCCACGTGTCTGGCCCAATGAAGGACGCAGTCCGCGGGGAACGGTACATAAATGATGGAGAGGTTACTGGCGCAGCAAGGCTTTGGTTACGACCGGTACAGTGGTGCCATGTGGGCACAAAGACCTTTCCACTGAGGTGGCGTAAGGCCGTCGTATTGAACGGAGATTATGTGGAAAACTGTGATTTTGTAGCCAAAAGAGTGGGGAATAATGCGGTAAATGAAATCCTGAATAAAACCAAACCACTTCAATTAATTTTTGAACGCCCCTCGTATGAGCATGCCTCACATCCAGTTTCTGTTTTCTGTGCCGTGTATTTCGAAATAAAGGGGCAATGCAGAAATTTCGGCTGCTGGCAGAGTCGGAGATACGTGGAAGCTGCTTCGTGTCTGCTGGGTATAAAGCAGATTGCGTGCTCGACTGTTGCAGTGTCGCCGACGCTGGAGGAGCAGTCGACGCCGTCGGAGGTGGTGGTGCGCGAGTCGCAGGACGTGACGCTGTCGTGCCGCGCCAGGGGCCACCCCGAGCCCGCCGTCACCTGGCGCCGCGAGGACGGCGGCACCATCGCCTACGCCGGCCGCCACGGTGCGTGTGCCGCGCCCCCTTCCTGACGCTCTGCTGCCTAACAGTACTGTCGAGGTGGTGCTCTGCACTACAGCAGCTCACCGCAGCTTTCATGGGATACCCATTTCGCTGATTATGTATTTAACGTTTTCCTCCGGCTTCGCAAATTATTCATTTGTTATGTTGCGGATGGGGGGGCGTGTTTAATGCTAATATTCCTGCTATTGAACCATCGATGATACAAGCCAATATAATCGCCAGTGTAAACTACTAGGTTCTTAAAGACAGTACCTAAACTTTTGCATTGCAGAATGTTTTGAAAAGCGTCTCGGAATCCAAATACCAAAGACACCTTCAGCTATAAAATGTAATGAATATCGCACCCTGAGTCTGTTTTCGCACACGTCGAAAATATTGACAACAATAAGCATATAAAAGAGAAACTTACCTAGCTGGAAATCAGTTTACATTTAGATGGAAAAGAGAAGAAGCTCTTACGGCGAGTTGCAGACAAAATTCAGGATGTAAGGAAACCATTAATTCTTCCATTTGAAAATCTAGAGAAAGCCTTTAATAAAGTGAGCGGTATTACTTTCATAAAGATTACGTCTGTTATTGGTCTAGATTTCAGGGACAGGCAAATTATACACTCATGCTCATAAATTAAGGATAATTGCAAGCCGGCCGAAGTGGCCGTGCGGTTAAAGGCGCTGCAGTCTGGAACCGCAAGACCGCTACGGTCGCAGGTTCGAATCCTGCCTCGGGCATGGATGTTTGTGATGTCCTTAGGTTAGTTAGGTTTAACTAGTTCTAAGTTCTAGGGGACTAATGACCTCAGCAGTTGAGTCCCATAGTGATCAGAGCCATTTGAACCATCAGTATGGAACATGATCACCATGCACACGTACACAGGTTGCACAAGGGGTCGGCATACTCTGGATCAGGTGGTCGAGCAACAGCTGGGGTATAGCCTCCCATTCTTGCACCATTGGCTGTCGGAGCTCCTGAGGTGTCGTAGGGGTTTGATGACGTGCAGCGACACGTCGACCGAGAGCATCCCAGACGTGCTCGATGGGGTTTAGGTCTGGAGAACAGGCAGGCCACTCCATTCGCCTGATATCTTCTGTTTCAAGCTACTCCTCCACGATGGAAGCTCGGTGGGCTGTGCGTTATCATCCGTCAGGAGAAAGGTGGGACCCACTGCACCCCTGAAAAGGCGGACATACTGGTGCAAAATGACGTTCCGAAACACCTGATCTGTTACAGTTCCTCAGTCAAAGACACGCAGGGGCATACGTTCACCAATCGTAATCCCACCCCACACTATCAAACCACGACCCCAATACAGGTCCGTTTCAAGGACATTAAGGGGTTGCTATCTGTTTCCTGGTTCACGCCAGATGAAAGCCTGGCGAGAATCACTGTTCAGACACTACCTGGATTCGTCCGTGAACATAACCTGAGACCACTGTTCCAATAACCATGTACTGTGTTCTTGACACCAGATTTTACGGGCTCTCCTGTGACCAGGGGTCAATGGAATCCACCTTGCAGGTCTCTGGGCGAATAAACCATGTCTGTTCAGTCATCTGTAGATTGTTTGTCTAGAGACAGCTGTTCCAGTGGCTGCAGTGAGGTCCCGAGCAAGGCTACCTGCAGTCCCTCATAACGTCATCAATATGTGTTCTTTGAGCCATTTTCACCACACAGTCACCATTAGCACGTCTTAAAACGTCTGCACACTTACTCGCTGCGTCCTAATCTGACATGCACCAAAACACCTCTGCGTATGTGGACTGCTGCCTGCGCCACCGTGCGACGACCACACGTCAAATGCACCGCATGGTCATACCCCGAGGTGATTTAAACCCGCAAACCGCCCACCAGAGCGTTGTTTCACCATGTATCAGCATTATCCTTAATTTATGAGCATGAGTGTATATAAACTATGTTTACGTGCAGGTATTCGGAATGTGTGAAAACGAAAGAGTCATCACGAACACAAATGGTGAAATACAAGAGAGGATGGGGTGTCAGTCGTCAGCAGTGTTGTTCATAATATATACTGAGAAAGACGTTAAGGAATTTAAGTAGGTCATCGAAGGACTAAAACTCAGTGGAATGGAAATAAAAATCTTCTGATGACGTAGCTGTCATTCACGAAAACAAAGGGGAACTGAAGAAAAATAAAGAATAAACAAGATCATAAAACAAGGTATAGCGTGGAAATCAGTCCACAGAAGACACAAATTAGCAACTGTCAACGTATCGTGGTAGATATGAGAGATGTACTACTCAGACCAATAAATATCTTTGACTACTTCGGCAGTAAAATAAACTCAAATACAACAACTTCAGCCGGTAAAGAGAAAAACTGCAAAGCCCTTGGCCTCATAAGAAAAAGTGCCATTGATACAAAGAAACACATCCAATTCCACGTGCAGTCCCTGATCATAGGCAGATTAGTAGACACCGCTGTCGGTTAAAGGCGATTCATTTAACTGGTGTTCTTGATGTGGTACTGTTATTCGCATCTGCTTTCGAGAATCTAAAACTCACTAATATAATTTCTAAAATAAATTTCTTTAAGTGAGGTGACCAACATACTCGTTCCGAAATGGACGTTGGTTCTGGCTGGACTTGTTCATTTTGTCGACGGCTTGGCAGTTCTGTGGTTACCAGTGTCAGAACGCACTGTCTCATCAAAAGTATCCTGACACCTCTATGTATCGTAGAGTTGACGACTAGACCAGTCCGATCGGCAGGTATAAATGGAGGCGGCGATTATAATTTTACCAGTAGACAACCGGTAATAGGAGGATGAGTCGCTCAGGAAAACTAATTGACTTCGAAAATGGACTAGTCACTGGATGTCACACGAGTAACAAATCCGTCGGGACGTGTCATACATTCTGAAACTCTCAAGTCCATTGCTGGTGATGTAATCGTGACCTGGAAACAAGAAGGAACAATCAGAGATAAACCAAGACCAGGTAGAGCTCATGTACTGACGGAAAGGAGCCGTAGAGAATTTAGGACGGTTGGTGTCGAGAATAACGTGAAATCATCGGAAGGAATCACTCTGAGTTTCAAAGCGAATATGGACAATGGTGGAGCAGCTCTTTTCAACCCGCATATTTCTGCAGTCGATGCTATGCGAACGCTTCAGGATGAATAAAGACATTGTGCGAGTGATTTTGAATGCTGAATCGTGCTGTACTTTGCGGCAATCCGACAGGTATGTTTGTCGAATTTCTGGAGAAAATACTCTATTATAATGCGTACTGCAAACAGTACGGAGAAGATAGTGCTGTGGTACGGGAGTTTGTGAGATGATCGTGTTATGCTTCATGTAAGGAGGAGAAAGATCTTTCAAACTGCAGGAATTTGGCAGGATCGTGGTCTGTCGAGGCCGTTGTTCTCCAGTTTGGTTTCTAGCGTTGGTGGGATCCCACACTATCGTGCGAATATGGAATCGTATTCAGGAATGCCATAACGCGCTCTACAGGACTAGCACCTGAGAGGACAGACATACAAGTTAGGGGCCCCTCTGGCATTGATGGTAAAATCTTCTGAGTAGTTAAGCCGCGTTGTATTTCTCTTCAAACTTTCTCAGAGCCCGACGTTTCATTGTTCTGCTGGAATCTTCTTCAGGATTTCACTCGTGTCACTGGACGACACAATGACTTACTCTTATAGCTTCAGTCTCGTTTCAGTTTGAATACGGTATGGGAGTGTTTTTAGTGGTTATTAACTCTAAGGTAACACTAATTGTCAAAGGATATAAACACATTTTATAGGGAACGAAGCAGCAGGAACGAAGCAGCAGTCTCGTGCAGTTAAGAAGTACAGTGCAATGTTCCTTCGGACACTCAGCACCACGGCAACTATAGCAGTGAAAAAACACAGAAAATGTCTTCTTAGTTGAGATATGAATCACATTCGGCTGCCTATAGGATTGACGACAATGAAAATTTGTGCTGGACCGAGACTCGAACCCGGATTTCCTGTTTTACACAAGTGGTCGCCTTAACTGCTTCGGCCATCCGAGCACGAATCACGGCCAGACCCAAATTTCCATACGTCGTAGTCTGTGTGTCACACTCCGCACTCGTACGTTACGTATACTCCCTTCCAGGAAGGACATATTTATTGAGAGTCGAGAGCGTGATATTGGCGAATAAATATGAAATAACAGAGCCGGTATATATCAAAAAGTAAAATACAATCTTCCGTCGGACATGCTTCAGTTGCCTCATGGAAACTATTCACAGCAGAGCTCAAACCGTCTTGAAGGTGGAAGATGAGCGCACCCCGTGCCCGTATTCTTTCGGTCAGATAGTGTGTTTTTATGAGTGCCGTAAATGCATGTTGCTTTGTGTGACACCACGGTACCCACCTGAGAGGTTGTCCCTCCTGTGCCGCAGTGCCGGAGGTGCCCAGCGAGGAGCTGCGGCTGGCGTCGGTGAGCCGCCTGCACACGGGCGCCTACCTGTGCATCGCCAGCAACGGCGTGCCGCCCAGCGCCAGCCGCAGGATCGTGCTGCGCGTCCAGTGTGAGTACTCTTTTAAATCAGAAACCTAACAACGAGAGAAAAACATTCTTCACTCCTGCCAGGATACACAGTAGGTGTCAGGTGACATCACCACTGACGCTCTAGCCACACAGTAACGCATAGAAGGTAACAGGCACTCCGCGCACACTTCTACCCTCACTGAGAATACAATGGGTATTTTTCATGTTACTGTGTATTACCATTATTAACTTATTACTTAAATAAACAATGCTACCATCATTTAAAAACAGATGTTCCAGTAACTTTAGATCACCTGTTAGTACACCGTCCTTTCATAACAACTTTCTGTTGATAGTAAGAAAGAGACCCCTAGACCACTTTTCCAAAATGTTATACACTGATAACTTTAAACAATATGACCACTTACTTAATAGCTCGTTTGTCCGTCTTTATAATGAAATACATCACTGATTCTGCGTATCAGGGATACGACAGTTTGTTGGTAGGTTTATAGAGGTATGTGACATTAGATGTCTGAGCACAGACGCATGTAACTCACGTTAATATCAGGCCGCTGATCTGCGCAGGAGGTGATGGCGCCCGATAGCGACCGAGGTGGATTCCATAAGAATCACATCAGACAAATCTGGTGGCCGAGACATCAATGTGGGTTCACTATAATGCTACTCAAAACACCGTTGCACAGTTCTGGCTCCGAGACACGGTCAATTACACTGCTGAAAGATGACATCGCCATCGGGGAAGGCATCAGGCATGGAAGGATGCTGGTCTTCGCTTCTGTCAGCGTGTCCTCGATTACTGCCACAGGTCCCATGCAAGCGCAGGAGAATGTCTCCCCTAAGATAATACTGTTCCCGCCAGCCTGCGTCCTCGACGCGCCGCACGTTTCGAGGCGCCGTTCATCTCGATGACGGCATTTGTGGAGAGGGCCGTCGACCTAGTGTAGCAAAAATATGTTGCACCCGAAGAGCCGACCCGTTCCCATTGATTGGCTCTCGAATCCCAATGGCCCTGTGCCCACTGAAATTGTAATTGGCGATGTGGTTGGATCAACGTGTGAACTCGTAGGGGCAGTCTGCTGCGGAGCTCCACGTTCAACAATGTGCGATCAATAATGTGCTTCGTAACACTTGTCCGTGCACCAGTAGTGTGCTCTTTCGGTAGAGATGCCACAGACTACCATCTGCCCTAATTTACAGAGCAGATAAGCCTCTGAACCCCGTGTCCTGTGAAGAATCGTTGACTTCCAACCATTTAGCGCCCAGTGGTAGTTTCACTGTCTTTCTACCTCTTTCCGTAGATTCTCAGTACAGTAGCACATGAACATTCGACCAGTTTCGCTGTTTTCGAGAGCTCTGCATAATAATAATCAGCCTTTTGTCAAAGTCGCTTATCTCAATGGATTCCCCGATTTGCAGACCGTATGTTCGCGAGGGGATCCTCAATCCGTGTCTTCTCCGCTTACATACCTTTCCTAACGTGTCAAGTGCGTTGAACGCCACCAGGCGGCATGCAGCTTCGCGGTGGGCAGTGGTCATAGTGTTTTAGCTTATCAGTGTACGTTAAATAACTCAGCTTTACACCGGGAGACACGAGCATGTAAATCTGTGTTCTTTTGCCTAAATTCTTTTATTTATTTTTCCACAATTTCCAGTTGTAGGCAGAAATGCACAGTGTTGCTTTACAGCACAGTTTGTGGTCACAGTTAAAGTTTCCTTTACTGGCAATTTCTTCATCACTTAGTAATACAGTATAATAACCTGTGAAAGTGCTTCTACGTCTTTATGGAACTTTGTTTTTGCTCATGTATTTTTCTCTGATTTTTAGGTTCATAACTACTTTATAACTAATATCTCGAGGATGGAAAATATAAGGTTGGAACAGCATCAGCTTCTGCTTTTGTTTCGGAGAAAGATTCAAAGGTTAATTTTTCTCATCTCTTTCGTAATCCACATGAGGAAAATGTACTGAGCACACTTAATCACTAGCAATCCTAACCACATCGGCCCGACCACATGCATTTGTCTATTTTATTTTCGTCTCGTTGTTGTTAGAAATTACATGAAATGTAACTCTTAAATCTTTTTGTTGTCTGCAGTGGTTAGTAAAACTCACTGTCGCGCAGGAAACCATTAATTTCCACTTAAAAATTTCAAAACGCCTCAATACGCCGATGCCTTAGCGTAACTTTGCTCTTAATCGTCAGTCACGGGTGATGCTGGTTTATGTGCGGTTCGACACCTGGTGCAGCATTGGCAGTTAACTCCCAACATCAAGAATGTAACGTACTGAGTATAAACATGCAGAGAGACCCATTATTGTACGATTAGACGATTGCGGAACAATCAGTGGAAGCTGTCACATCCATTAAACAATGTCTTACTAACTCAAAAACGCAGTGACCACACCGTAGGTTATGATAGTGCCTTGTGCCTGGTGTCGGCTACGACGTCGGGCCGCAGTTTGCTATTGTGCTCTCATTTCGTGATCCCTGCCGTCTATTTTAATAACTCTACATTCTTTGCCTAAAATCGCACCAGGCTTTATCGAAACATTCGCATTTAAATTACATTCTTTTACTTACATTTCTGTCAATTTTTCCACACTGATTGATGAGGGATGGGGCGTGTTGTGGGGTGGCGAGTCACGGACTGATAACGGAGCGAGTAGGACGGTGTGAGAGGTCCACCCGGCGACTAACACGAGCACTTGCTTAAGTGTCTTGGGCGTGGAGTCCGGTGAATGGTTGCAGGGCATTTTTGTGGACCGATTTGAATCCGTGGCTGACTTCGAGTGCCGCCTTCGTGAACAGCCTGGCCAGCCAGCTCTGCGACGTGGCACGCCCATGAGAGCGTTGAAGCCAGTTTCTCTGTGCTGATTTCTGTGCCCCTTTTGGAACGGGCAAGCTTCAGCTTCGATTCATGTACTTCAGCAAAATTTTGGATTTTCAGGCCTTAACTGTTCAGGGGTAAAATACAGGGAGCGAAAGGCTATTTACAATTTGTACAGAAACCAGATGGCAGTTATAAGAGTCGAGGGGCATGAAAGGGAAGCAGTCGTTGGAGTGAGACAGGGTTGTAGCCTCTCCCCGATGTTATTCAATCTGTATATTGAGCAAGCAGTAAAGGAAACAAAAGAAAAATTCGGAGTAGGTATTAAAATCCATGGAGAAGAAATAAAAACTTTCAGGTTCGCCGATGACATTGTAATTCTGTCAGAGACAGCAAAGAACTTGGAAGAGCAGTTGAACGGAATGGACAGTGTCTTGAAAGGACGATATAAGATGAACACCAACAAAAGCGAAACGAGGATAATGTGTGTGTGTGGTTTGAGGTTTTCGGGCGCTAAACAGCATGGTCATCAGCACCCAAACGCATAGAAACAGGAACACATGCGGTGAAGGGACGAAGACGGACAGCGAAAAAGGAGAACGGCTAAACGACACAGACCTGACGCAGTTCCAAATCCTCACGTACAGAGGTAAAACAAGAGGAGAAGAAACGCACTAAAAAAGGAAAGGAAACACAAAGAAAAGAGAACAGAAATCGCAGTGAAACAAGTAGGTAATCGTGACTGGCGGACCTCTTACCTAAAACCTGGATGAGCCAGTCACCCAGCAGCACATTAAAATCCTCTCCATAAAATCCGAGGCAACAAACTGGACAGGACACAAAATCGTAAGACCTTAACCACAGTCGTTGCGTCGTCTTGCAAAATAGAGGGCAAATCCGGTGGCAAGGAAACCACCGCCCTCTGGTCAGAGAATAAAGGACAATCAAGTAAAATGTGGCGGACAGTAATCTGGACGCCACAAGCACTGCAGATTGGGGGGATCATCCCGCCGGAGTAAAAAACCATGAGTTAAGGAACTGTGCCCGATGCGGAGGCGAGTGAGGAGAACCTCATCCCGCCTGCATGACTGGTAGGACGTACGCCATGGCCGCGTGGTGACCTCGACCAGACGCAGCTTATTTCCACCGACTGCCTGCCACTCCTCTTCCCATTGACGCATAACACGAAAACGCAAAAGGGAGGTAACAGCATGGAGGGGACGGCACACTCAACAACATGAGGGAGGGAACATGCATCTTTGGTAGCCACATCCGCCAGTTCGTTTCCCCTAATACCCACGTGCTCCGGCACCCAGCAGAAAGAAACTTCCTTCCCCTGCCGTTGCAGGGATGTTCTGGACGACCTTATCCGCTGGGTACAAGTGTTGCATGGTCTGAAGGGCACTCGGGGAGTCAGAACAGATGAGAAACTTAAGACTGGGAGCACATCTCATCTGCTCTAATGCCCGCAAGATCGCAAACAATTCGGCATCAAAGATGGTAAACGCCGCAGGAAGCCGTAACTCGACGACTCGTTCAGGGAAAACAACAGCACAACCAACAGAGTCCCCCAGTTTAGAGCCATCCGTAAATACTAATACATGGTCGGGATGCTGGTTTAAAATATCCTAAAATAAGGAGGAGAAAACAAACGCAGGAGTGCAGCTCCTCCGGTACTCCGACAAGTCTAAAAGGACGCTGGGCCTCTGGAGCAACCAGGGAGGCAGGCGTGTAAAACCCTGGAGTTGGGGTGCCACACGCTCCACACCAAGGGACTCAAGAAATTACTTGGCACGAATCCCAAATGGTCTCGTTGCCCTGGGACTACTGAAAAAAAAAAAAAACGTTCCATAGGCGGTCGGGCAACGGTAGGGTACGCAGGGGAGGTAGGACAGGCAAGGAATTGACACGCCCGTCGCACCATGAGGAGTTTCTGCTGGATGGCGACCGGCGGTTGCCCTGCCTCAGCACACAGGCTGGGGATGGGACTGGTACGGAATGCACCAGTGGCCAGCCTGATACCCTCATTGTGGAATGTAGTCGAATTAAGTCGGGTGATGCTGAGGGAATTACGAGGATTAGGAAATGAGACACTTCAGTAGTAAAGGCGTTTTGCTATTTGGGGAGCAAAAGAACTGATGATGGTCGAAGTAGAGAGGATATGAAATGTAGACTGACAATGGCAAGGAAAGCTTTTCTGAAAAAGAGAAATTTGTTAACATCGAGTATAGATTTAAGTGTCAGGAAGTCGTTTCTGAAAGTATTTGTATGGAGTGTAGCCATGTATGGAAGTGAAACATGGACGATAAATAGTTTGGACGAAAAGAAAATAGAAGCTTTCGAGATGTGGTGCTACAGAAGAATGCTGAAGATTAGATGGGTAGATCACATAACTAATGAGAAGGTATTGGATAGAATTGGAGAGAAGACAAATTTGTGGCACAACTTGATAAGAAGAAGGGACCGGTTAGTAGGACATGTTCGAGGCATCAAGGGATCACAAGTTTACCATTGGAGGGCAGGGTGGAGGGTAAAAATCGTAGAGGGAGACCAAGAGATGAATACACTAAGCAGATTCAGAAGAATGTAGGTTGCAGTAAGTACTGGGAGATGAAGCTTGCACAGGATAGAGTAGTATGGAGAGCTGCATCAAACCAGTCTCAGGACTGAAGACCACAACAACAACAACAACTGTTATTTTCTTATTGACACCTATAGTTCTGCTGCGATCGTTTCGATTCCTTAGCTGATCTATTTTACCATCACTTGGATTCTTGAATAGTGGCTGTTATTTGCTTTTCCTGAGTCGATACTGCCTTTGGTTGTTTGTTAACAGGATATCTTAAACTGTGCGAGCCGATGCTGTTTCCTGAGACGGAGCGATAACGTGCTTCTTTTATGCTGTGGCCGGACACCCTCCTTACCCCCCTCCCCCCCTACCCCCCGCCCCCTCCCAGCCCCACCCCCACAGCTGGCTGGCCAGGCCACGCACGAAGGCGGCACTCGAAGTCAGTAACGAATTAAAATCGGCCCACAAATAAGCCTAGCAACTACTCGCCAGATTCCGGGCCACGACGCTGGCGCAAGTGCTCACATTAGTCGCTCTGTTACAACTCCCGAAGTCGCCACGCAACAACACGCCCTGTACCCCATCGACAACCTCGAGCAAAGATCTTCGTGGATTGAAATCATAAGGATATCACACAACAGATCGAGTTAGTGACGCCAGGAACTCGAAAGGAGACATCAGCAACCCCTTCATGACTCCCTGATATTGGCAAATCAAAAAGATTATTTTGGAAAGCTACAGCAATGAAAATCGCTGTTCACACTACAACAGAAAGTAATTTGTTAAGTGCTGTACGAGGCGAATACGACCAGAGATAAAGTGACTTGATAATTTTTTTCTGTGAAATAAATAATTGTTTGACTCGTCGAGTGACATCTGACATGGTTGTGATGGCGGTTGTTCTTCCTCTTTTCATCGATGATTTGCGGCAAGCAGATAGCAGTATTCCTTTCGTCATCGCCTGTTCTTGATCGTCTAAAACATTGGTGACATCAAGTCCCGTATAGCGAAAGAAACAATCGGAGACTGACTATTTTTTTGTTGTTTTCGGTTCATCCTGGAACGCCGAAACAATTTGGTTCAAATGGCTCTGAGCACTATGGGACTTAACTTCTGAGGTCATCAGTCCCCTAGAACTTAGAACTATTTAAACCTAACTAAACTAAAGACATCACACACACCCATGCCCGAGGCTGGATTCAAACCTGCGTCCGTAGTGGCCGCGCGGTTCCAGACTGTAGCGCCTAGAACCGCTCGGTCACACCGGCCGGCCCGAAACAATTGATCATTCACAAGTTGCGATATCGTCCTTAGTAGCCTGCACGAATATACAAGTGACTCCTGTTAAAATGTATACGAATTTGCATATCTTCAGTCTAATTTTTTCTGCATTTCCTTACGCTCGGCGACGCGAGCCTGTTTTGAGCTTTGTTCACATTACGTGGAATACATCGGGAAGAAATCTTTTTCGCAGCTAAATGTTCACGAAAAGTTGACTGTAGACCTACTGCAGTCTTCACTGTAGCTAAGGGTGTCGCTATCTAACGATAAGCCACAGCACAGTCCCCTTCTGTGGCGCTGAGCACACTGTCGTTATTTCTCGTCAAATGTTTGAGCAGAACGACAGCAAGATTCCACAGAAATTACAGAATGTATTAAAAAAAGAAAAAGGAAAAGATATGTGCCGAAAGAAATCAGGGTAATCCAGAGAAATTTAATAAGTAATTTCAGGGAAAACATTTTCTCGAATTTCACAGCTAAACGAAGAGTGCTAAATGCACAAACCGGATATCAGACTGATCAGGGTGAGGTCAGGCTTTACACAGAAAAATTTAAGTTTTTCAATGTAACCAAGGTAATTAAGAAAAACTCAGCTAGTGATTTTGTTCGCCTCCGTAGCCGAGTGATCATAGCGTCTAACTCTCGCGTGGAGGACCCGAATTCTGTTATCGGTACTGTCAGGATTTTTTCTTAGTGGGAGTACTGGAATAGGGTGCACTCCGACTCGTGATACCGAGTGAGGAGCAACTTGAGTGAGAAGTAACGGCTCCAAGCTGTGAAAGACAACAACGGCCGGTAGAACGGTGTACTGAGTCCAAGCCCCCTAAACCGCATCCAGATGACGCGGTACGGCAGAGAATGGCACAGCGGCTGGTCAACATTGCGTGCCTTTAGTGGGACATTATAAATTTCAGGTGAAATGGAAAAATTTCACGAAAAGCTGCTTTCTCGTGATCTAAATAGTCTGTCCTGGGAGGAATCGACAGCATTCAGGGATATGACATGGACGACGATTCGAAGCAAAGAAATCTACTAAGCATGGGTTCTAAAACGCATTCCTTAAGAGCTATGAAACCAGTCTCAGGACTGAAGACCACAACAACAACAACAACAACAAAAACAACAACAACAAAGAGCTATGAGCACTTCTTCATCTTCATACCGTTCTACTGCAAGGTCTTTGCTTTCAACATTTTGAGGATTTGTTGTATGCATCAAAACAAGAAAAAGTTCCAGTGAACATAGGTTATACGGTCCGTACCTTAAGAGATAAGAAAAATGGTTCAAATGGCTCTGAGCACTATGGGACTTAACATCTGAGGTCATCAGTCCCCTAGAACGTAGACCTACTTAAACCTAACTATCCTAAGGACATCACACACATCCATGCCCGAGGCAGGATTCGAACCTGCGACCGTAGCAGTCGCGGAGTTCCGGACTGAAGTGCCTAGAACCGCACGGCCACCGCTGCTGGCTAAGAGATAAGAGCAAGTGCTCATCTTCGATAATGTAAAAACATCTATTCTACAGAAAAAGTGTTCATAGCTCTTAAGGTATGCATTTTAAAGGTATGTTTACTTGCCTTTTTTGCTTCGTATGTTCTTCTGTCGCATACCTAAATACAGACCATTCCTCTTGAGTTACCCTGTACACTTCTGATAATGGAATACCGACAGATATTTAAAGACAGTGTATTTCATGCTTTCTGAACGAAATTTGAAAATATTAAAATAATGGAAAAGGAAACGTTCAAATGATTTGTGCAAAGATTCCCCTCATAGTGAGAAAACAAACAGATTACAGTAATATATGGAGTGCATTTCAATTATTTCTTGAAATCTTGTACAGCGAGTACCGCTTCAGAATTTAAAGTTCAATGATTATTTGTTAGGTAGCAAACGGAGACAGGGCAGCGTCATTTGCTGTATGTGAGTTTCAGCATTGTTCAAAGATGCTTCAAATGTTTTTCTAATCTATTTCATTTCCTGCTTTTAGACAAATCATAACAGTTACAAAAAATCATATAATCTAAACCTACACAAGAAGGTTCCATCTTCCACGACACCGCTTCTTTGAAAGCTCACTCTTAACAAATTTCTTCACCAGTTTCTAAGCTTACATTCCTTTAACAACAACATATGATGATTTTAAATAACAGCAATGTCGCATATCAGTAGAACTGTTCATTTGTAAATATTTAAATGGTGGCTCTCGTGTACAGCTGTTCCGGGGTGCAGCGTTACGTTGCATTTTTCACTTAAGATATGAAACTGTAGCCGTTTTGACATTGTTTTATTTGTTCGTAGTTCCGCCGCTGCTGTCGATCCCTAACCAGCTGGAGGCGGCCTATCTGGGGCAGGACGTGTCCCTCGAGTGCCACTCGGAGGCGTACCCCGCCTCCATCAACTACTGGGCCAACGGCCGCGGAGACATGATCCTCTCCGGTACGTCCTCTGCGCTGCTGCCGCCTCTAATGCAGTCGCCGCGCTTGTAAACTGCCTAACAGCTACGGGGAAAGACACTCAGAGCTCGTCTGAGGGCACTAAGGCACCTAGTTTCACTCTGGCACATCCATTCTTCCACTGCGTGTTTCTTTCCGTTGACTTGGATTGTAAACCGAATCCCACAGAACTTTTAGATGACGCGTGGTTTTTCACGAAAAATTTCCAATAACAGTTACCAAGCTGTATTAAACAATACCACTCCGTTCATATTGATAGCAAAATATGAGTAACATATCTGTGTAAAAGATTTAAACTATTGGGATTAATTTCTCTTGTAGTCGATCTTTTCGGCCCAATGAAATGCAGTGGACTATTCCAGGATAAGTTCAACACAGATTTTGCAATTACTCGAATGAAAATTCACAAAAGCAGTGACGAAAAACAGGAGGACGGGAATTCGAAAGACTAAAACGGGCTGAATGTTACATAATACATGATTTATATGAATTTCTTAGGGGTACAGAAACATCACTGTGAGAATCAGGTTAAAAGCAGCAACTAAACCGAAAAACAGACCAATAAACGTGACCAGATTTGATCTGGAAAATGTAACACGAACAGAAGATATAATAACATACAAAGTTGAATTTTCAGAGTGATCTAATATTTTAAGTAGCGAGAGATAAAATCATGAAATGACCATTAATGAGTCATGGAACAGAATAAAAGGAGTCATCGTCCTAGCTGCAAGTAATAAGCTGGAAAGAAGCGGTTTAATGAAAAATTTTCTCAACAAGCAAGAAATATTTTAACAATCTACTGAACACATCTGATCCATAATCACTAATTATAAATTCCAGAATCAGTCCTAATAATGACCAACATATAAAGAAGTGCCTGTAAGTACTAATGCCTAAAAAAATAGCAATGCAATTTGGAGTGATGGAATTTCAGCTGAGGTACTAAACTAGAAGGGAGGAGCACAGCGTAGATGTTTGTAGCCCTCGATACAGAAAATCTGGAAAACTATGAATACACCACCCGAACGGGAAGACAGTTTAAATATATAAAAAAGGTACAGACTTCGGAAACTGTAGCGGAATCTCACTATTTAACATAGTCTATAAGATTTTATATTGTTTATTGCTGAACCGGTTGAAATAGTAGGCAGAAACTATATTTAGGGATTATCAAAACTGCTTTCGCCGAAATAGATCCACTGCTGACAATATATTTCTAATCAGAACAATAAATGAGAAACAATGGGAATATAAAAGAAAATCTGCATTACTTGTTCATTGATTTCATTAAAGCTCGCTGGGATTTGGTTCTTGGATTTTCCAATGAAACGTATAAATCTTTGTAAAATGTGCATGTATGGTAATATAAGAAGGGTTTTGCTAAACGGAATAAAATCTGACCACTTTAAAAATAAAATTGGAGTACGACAGGGAGATCCTCTGTCCTCTCTTCTTGTTAATGTAGTATTCGAGAGAGTTACAAGAAAATCCAAACAAGTACCAGCCGGGATCCTCCAAAGAAATAAAGTTAAGGTTTTAGCGTTGCAGATGATATAGTGCTCAGTGCAGAAAGTGAAGTAGAGAATAGACGGTTACTTGTGGAGCTTAAAGAAGAAGCAACCAAATTTGGCCTAAAAGTAGATCCCCAGAAAACAAACTGTAGAGATGAACAGGACAAACAATTGCATGTAATAATCGGCAACCATAAATCCGAACGTGTTGAGCAGTTCATATATCCGGATGCAATGATAGACGAACCAAATCAGAGACGAATAGAAGTGAAAAATGGGACTACAAAGAGATAACACACCCTACAAATCAATACAAAACTTCTAGGGTCCAAAATATTAAGAAAGAACACTAAAATGAAGCTACGTAACACTCATCAGATCAGTCCTAGCCTATGGACCAGAAACATGGAGGTTAACTAAAATGACGAGATCACCAGTCACAAGCATTTGAAAACAAATTATATAGGAATATTTTTGCTCAATACTAAGATAAAGAATCGCAAAGCTGGAGGAGAAGACATAATACAAAAATCCATATGCTGTCATAACAATAACCGTAACGAGCACAATAAAGTCCAGAAGGCTTCAGTGGGCAGGCCATCTGATGAGAATGAAAGAGGATCAAGTGGTTTCAACAATATCCATGTAGAAGTAATTTGGTAATACACCAAGGGTAAGACACAGGTGTACAAAGGTAAATGAAATTAAAACAGTGTGCAACTGGATAGTTGTAAATAGCTGACAAGAAATAGCACAAGAGGGAAGCATTTGGAGGCAACATGTGAAATCGACACGTGAGCTTGAGTCCCTTAGAACCCATGAAGAAGAAAAAGGATAGATGCACAATTCTTTACAGCTTCCAAAAGCACCTTTGGTTACTTATAATTTGTTATGAGGTGAGACGGATGTATCGCTATGCGTTGACAGTGTGTCAACGCAACTGTTAGTTCTTGTCTCTTCATTTACCTTTGCTACATTCATATTGTATAATTACCTCTCTACTCAGCTGATATACGTATTCCATAACTGACAATGGATCATGTGTCAGGATATAACAAAATGATTTTTGAATGACAAAGAAGAAAGATTTTATCGTTATTCTGGAACAGATTGTATTTATTCGCTAATGGATTTTCAACGTTTTAAGCTATCGTCAGGTGAAAACAGTCACAGCCGCAGGGAAAAAAAAGAAAAAAAACTATGGACCTACTGAGCTGAAAGGTGATAAAGAAGTTACAAGACACAAAATTCTGGAAATGATCTTGTATATAAACCTGCTCCACTTGACTGTTTATTTATCCTAAATGAGATATTTACCTAATAAAATGAAGTTCTGGAATTTGAAGGTTTTAATTCTTATTTTGCATGGAGAGCTAC
Organism: Schistocerca serialis cubense; assembly: GCF_023864345.2. Classification (NCBI taxonomy): domain Eukaryota; kingdom Metazoa; phylum Arthropoda; class Insecta; order Orthoptera; family Acrididae; genus Schistocerca; species Schistocerca serialis. The sequence continues at coordinate 1,022,671,008 of NC_064638.1, read as the reverse complement.
ATCAAACCAGTCTCAGGACAAGACCACAACAGCTGGACGGAGTGGCTGAGCGGTTCTAGGCGTTACAGTGTGGAGCCGTGCGACCGCTACGGTCGCAGGTTCGAATCCTGCCTCGGGCATGGATGTGTGTGATGTCCTTAGGTTAGTTCGGTTTGAGTAGTTCTAAGTTATAGGGGACTGATGACCTCACCAGTTAAGTCCTATAGTGCTCAGAGCCTTTTTGAAGACCACAACAACAACAACAACAACAACAATTCTTATTTGCAAGTCATAGAAATCTAGCCAATGAGTAAGATTGGTTGGTGTTGACCGCTATGATAAAGGGTTGTGATTTACAGTCATTTGTAACTGGTCTTTTTTTATTTTAATTGCGTGAGGATCGATGATTTGTTTTTGCAAAACTTCAAGAGCACTTTTTACGTGTACCTATTTCTTTTTTCGTAACATCTGTATTTAAAACATATTTTCTTTCTTATGTGAGTTTTCTGTGTTGCTTATTTTCTCTTGTATAATTGTTATTTTGTATGCGCTTGCAGGAGATCATGATTGCCAGAGATACCGAAAATCGGTTGGTGAAAAAATTGAAATGTTGAAAAATCAACAGGAAAAACTTTCTTTTTTCGATTAGTATTCTTATTTCACGTGTGAGTAATCATATTGATGAGAAATAAGAACAAAATCGACAATCACACTAACATATCTCAAAATCCTGAAAGAAGGTTTCAGACTCAAGTGTAAAATAATATAAATTATAACGAATAGAATGGATCGAGCGTAGAATCGGTGGTAACAAAAACATTTCAAATGAAGTGACACAATTTCTAGACCTTACTGGTCTCAAAGTTAAACTTTATCTGTATAGACCGTAGCGGCGAGTGAAAATTTGTAGCAAGGCCTGGAATCCAACCAGGGTCTTCTGCTTACGAGGCCTGTGCACTGGCCACTAAACCACCTGCGCACAGTGGTTCGTACAATAGTTCAGATTGCCCTGGTATGCCGCCGTCCTCGATCCAAATTTTCATTGCTGCCTCTGTCTACTTTAAATTCCCCCTGACACATGAAGTCAATTGCAGAGGCTCTCCATGTTCTGGAATAGCACCTGAGAACGTAAAGGGGAGATCCAGCCTGCAACCCTGGTGCAGGTACTTATACAAATGAAATGACACAATTTCAGAGACTTTACTGGTCTCATACAGATACGATTTTATGTACATAGGCAGAAGCGGGGAGTGAAAACTTAGACCTAGGAGGGAACGTGCCTGGGTCATCTGTGCAGTTGTGTGGACCGCTGCGCCAAGGTGGTTTAGTGGCTAGCGCACTTGCCTAGTAAACAGGAGATCAGGGTTGAAAATTTCACTCACCGCGTCGGTCTATACAGATAAAAAAAGTATCAATTTTTTTGCCATGAATTTGTTATTAACTGTCTAGACATATATCTACTGTAATAGAATGCAGGCATGCAGTGATCAGTAAGGACCACCTCATTTGATTTTTTTCAATAATTTCTTAACATCGTCATAAGTGTGTGGGGTAAGTACCAGGTAGCAATTTGTTGGCGGTTCTCCTAACTATAAAAGGTAAAGACTGGTCAGTGACCGGAACTTGCTCTGAAGTGAAATTGCTATCATGACGATATAATGACTTTCATGACGCAAGAGTAAACTACGCAGTTCGCGAGAAGGTACAGAAACTCTGTAGGGCCATACTCTTACGTTCGCTTGAAAATGCCAAAATAATTGCGTAAATTCCACTGCTTATACCAATTATATGTCAACTACTGAACAACCTGATACTTACTGAGGCTCCTGATTTGGTTACCTCACAAACCATTGTGCACGTAATGTGCCAGGTGTTCAACTGGTCATAGGTGACAGCAATTCTCTAATGAGTGACGTACTTGTTGTTGGATTAGGTGACAAATACGAGGCGGTGACGGTGGACAGCGGCTATCACAAGTATATGCTGCTCAAGATCCGCGCCGTGTCTCCACAGGACTTCGGCGCTTATCGCTGCATCGCCAGCAATTCCCTGGGTGAAGCGGACGGCGTCATCAGACTCGAAGGTAATGCTTTTTGTGCTAAACTACACTCTGCTACATGCAGCACGATGACTGTGACGCATTTATGTGATTTGAAGTTCGTAGAGTTTCAGAATTTGAGTTCTCTGTCCAACTCAGCTCCAAAAAATTACTCCAGCTTCCAATACTACTTCCAATAAGAAGCACTCAAGCACTGGCAGGTGATTATAGATTTAAAAAATTGAAGAAGCACTACAGTGCAACCTTACCGAGCCGGTCCTCATTTATCCGAGTCTCTGGTTCATCCGGATATTTTGTTTTAGTACAATAACTATGTTGTATTTAGTAGTCAAGATGTAATAAAGGTAATGACGACAATCATTAAATTTAAATTCAGGCAATCAGCAGACAGTGATTCTGAAGCAGTTACATGTTGAAAATGGACTGCACAACATTTTATGGCGTTTTTTGTGATTGTAAAGTGACACTAAAGAAAAATAAGGTGCTAGTGCCCATGCGTAGGATGGACAAAGCGGAATTGTTGAAAAATATTTCTGCTGAATTAGGAGTTGGAACTTCGATGGTTTCATATAAGCTGGAAGAAACTGAAAAGTTTTGTTTCAGATTGACAATGGTCACTTTACAGAGTAGCGGGACAACCGAAAAAACAAAGAATGAATCTCTCGATGACGCATTTTTCTTGTGGTTTATTGCAATGAGGGAAAGTGATATCCAAATTTAAGGTCACACATTACAAGAACAAGCTATTAGTTTAGAAAAGAACCCCTCAGTCATCCATAGTTGTTTCCATAGGTGAAAAGATTGTTATGGATTGTGTTAGCTGTCAGTGACTACTGAAAGTCTTTTCATTTGCTACGATAGCTGCTGAAAACTTCAAAAAGGAATTCGAAATTCTCATTTATTTTGACAAGGTGACTCTCGACATAATTTATAACGCCGATGAACATGGTCTTTTCTATCGGATGCTATCCACTATGACATTAGTTTCCAGATTAGATGATACAGCAGGCTGGGAAAGAATGACAGAATTACGGTCTCTCTTCTGTTAACTGAAAAATAAAAGGAAGTGCTCTAAGTCGAGTGAATCGGTCATTCTTGCCAGTTTCTTGTGTCACAAAAGAGTGTGTGGATGGGTAGTGTTAGCGATTTAAATTAATTTGATCAGGAAGTGCCTAAATACTTGCTGATAACCATAACGAAACAACATTTACTCATATAAGAGATGGAAAACCCGTTTACATATTAACGTTACTGTAAAATTCACGTTTCCCTTAGAAAAAAACCCTAAGTAAATGTAAACTCCCGTGAATACTTATGGAAATAAGCCAAACAAATTATTATATTGTCCAAAAATAATTATGAAGGTAAGCAAAACCAATCACGACTTCCGGAATATCTAAGCCTTCACGCTAACCTTGTCGTTGTCATTGGTGATAAAATTATCTGAGTCGTTGTGTCGTGCCATATTTCCCTTCAGGCCTCTTCATTGTTGTACTTTCGATCCCTGTGCTGGGATGTTCTTCAGGATTGCATGGTATTCAGGATGTCTGAACACTGTCGAAAGACGGTGTCGCGTTCGCTTATAAAAAGCTACTGTCCTGCTTCTCTTACAACTGAATGCCGTACTGAGTTTCGACGGTGTGCAACCATATAGGAACACTGGTGGAATCCTGAAGAACATCCTAGCACAGGAATCGAGACGTCTAATCGTGGTACAGTAACTGAGAGAAATATACAATTACACGAAGATAAATGACACTTTCATTCAAAGACAATAATTACGCTGGCGAGAGGCTGAAGCACGTAATGCACCCGCAAACATTGTCGAACGTTGTCGTTTTGCTGGTGCAGGTGTAATGATGTGGGGATGCATAATGTTGCATGGGGGTACTGAGTCTTTGAACACGGTACAGTCACCGATCAGTGTTACTGCGACACTATAGTCCTTCCCAAGATGCAATTTTCTGAGGTGCCCTCGCACTTATCTTTATAGATAACAATGCATGAACACATCGAACCGTGAAGGTGAAGGAACTCTTGGAACTATAAGACATTTCGCGAAAGGACTGTCCAGCTCGATTTCCCGACCTGAAACCCGTCGAGAAAACCTGGGCTACTTTGGGAAGACATTTTGCAGAAGGCCGCATGCCCCAACGACCATCCAGCAGATATTAACCGTGCTGATGGAGGTATGCAGCGCTCTGCCACAAGACTACCCCACCAGCTTTCTGGTGAACAAGGAAGCACGTTGCAGAGCATGCACGGTCGTCCGTGATGATCACACACGCTGTTACGAACCTTTTGCCGCCATTTGTAATGTCTAGGGGACTATCGTGAGTCCCAGAGGTCTCAGTGTAATTATTGCCCTTGAATAAAAGTATAATTTCTGTTTGACTCATTGCGTATTTCCTTCAGTTACCTTCTGTACAATACTGTGGCAGATCTTTCTACGTATGGTCCAAATTTCACAGAGCTATGTTACTTGGCCGTGACACATCATGCTGAAGTTACTTCCAACTTTAAGTTTCGAACACCAGTGTCCAAATATCCAAATATGCCCAAGCACATCCCCAAAAGACACAGAAAGACACATGTAAAGGCAAACAAACATAGAGGTTATGTTGGCAAACAGTAGCGGAAAGGAAGCAATACGGCAAATAAAGGCAACACGAATTTTTGAATCTAGTCTTCAGGAGAGTACTTTTACCCAAAGAAATACTTATTTGATGAAGTCAGTACACCTTTCATTGGAAATTACTTGGTCAAAGTCTTTGTGGCGAGAGAGCTTTACAGCGATGCTAAATTTCGAAATTTCCCTCTATGCGTGATGGTTCATGTCGAACCATATAGTCAGCAGCTACATAGTGGCCGCGAGAAAACTGAAGGGTAGGCTCTTTATATCACTTCATAATTCTGAAAGGAAAAGAAGGTCCTGAAAAGTAGTTAAGCATTTCGTGTAACCGATGCATTCTGATAATGATCTATAAATTTTCTATGCCATCGTAAAATTACTGCCTGTAATTAACTGGTGGGGTCATTCCAGACGTGGAAAGCGTCCTTCCGAATACCACGAAGAGCACAGGGTGCAGCCAACTGCAGGTGGTGGCTCACATCGGTTCCAATGGTGTGCATCACTTTGGATCGGAAAAGATTCTCTCTGATTTCAAGCGGTTGACAGAAGTAGAGTGGCAATGGCAAGGAAAGCGTTTCTGAAGAAGAGAAATTTGTTAACATCGAGTATTGATTTAAGTGTCAGGAAGTCGTTTCTGAAAGTATTTGAATGTAGTGCAGCCATGTATGGAAATGAAACATGGACGATAAATAGTTTAGACAAGAAGAGAATAGAAGCTTTCGGAATGTGGTGCTACAGAAGAATGCCGAAGATTAGATGGGTAGGTCACATAACTAATGAGGAGGTATTGAATAGAATTGGGGAGAAGAGGAGTTTGTGGCACAACTTGACTAGAAGAAGGGATCGGCTGGTAGGACATGTTCTGAAGCATCAAGGGATCACCAATTTAGTACTGGAGGGCAGGGTGGAGGGTAAAAATCGTAGAGGGAGACCAAGAGATGAATACACTAAGCAGATTCAGAAGGATGTAGGCTGCAGTAGGTACTGGGAGATGAAGAAGCTTGCACAGAATAGAGTAGCATGGAGAGCTGCATCAAACCAGTCTCAGGACTGGAGATGACAACAACAATAACGACAGAAGTTGTAAAGGATGCCAGTCTTGCTTGCGGAGTGAAAGCAGAGCTAACTATTTGCAGCATAGTCAACAGGACCGATTGCGGTTATTTGGTACAGAGCCGAGTGGAGCTTCTGAATCAGAGGCTCAGATCGTTTTGCGACCGTGTAGGCTGCATATTCCACGACTTGCGCCATCGGGGGTGGTGGGTTTCGGGTTCCGATGAATAGTTCAGGAGTCCACTACACCCAGGAGGCGGCTACACTGATAGCAGGGGTTGTGTGGCATGAACTGAGCGGTTTTCAGATTAGAGGGCCTCGGCGAAATACCGAAAGAGCTTCAGTCTCAAAAGGTGCAGATCGAACATACGAAGAACGTAGGTACAGGAACCGTCATTACAGCAGCTATAAACTGTCGTAGCTGTGTTGGGAAAGTACCAGAGCTCCAAGTGCCAACAGAAAGCAATGATGTTCAGATCCTTATATGCATTGAAAGCTGGCTAAAGCCGTAATTTTTGCGTAGAACCTAACGGTGTTCCGACAGGATAGGCTAAACGCAGTTGGCGGTGGTATGTTTTTTCCTGTTAAAAATAGTATATCAGATAATTCCTATAAATTAGTATGGGCAAAGATTATTTTTGGCATCCGGAATAAAATAATAATTGGATCCGTTTACTGATCTCCCAACTCAGACAATTGCTGAAAGGTTTAAAGAAAAATTGAGTTTAAATTCAAACACTTACCCAACTCATACAATTGTAGTTGGAAGTGTCTATAATTTACCCTCGATATGCTGTCGAAAATACATATTTAAATCCGGAGGTACGCATAAAACATCACCCGAAATTGCGCTAAACCCGTTCTAGAAAAATTATTTCGAGCAGTTAGTTCATGAGGCCACATGGATAGTAAAGGTTTGTGAAAACACACTTTACCAATAAGCAACATATAATCCTGAGCTTATAACAAGAATCAAAATAGATACAGCGATTAGGGAACATAGGGTTATCGTAGCGAGATGGAATATTGTAACTCCCAAATCCTCCAAAAATAAACGAAAAATGTAACTATTAAAAAGAAAGCAGACAAGAATTCACTTGACGCCTTCGTAAGAGATATCCTCCACTCCTCCTAAATTAACAATGTAAGTGCAGACCAGGTGTGGCTTGAATTCAGAGAAATAGTATCGACAGCAATTGAGAGATTTATACAAAATAAATAAAAAACGACGAAGCTAATCCCCCTTTATACACAAAACTGTTCAGAAAACTCTTGCAGAAACAACGAAACAAGCATGCCAAATTCAAACGAACGCGAAATCTACAAGATTGGTGATCTTATACAGAATCCCGAAATTTAGCGCGGACATCAAAACGAGATACTTATAATACTTTCCACAATGAAACTTTATCTCGAAACCTGGCAGAAAATCCAAAGAGATTCTGGTCGTATGTAAAGTATGCTAGTGGCCAGAGCAGTCGATGCCTTCTCTGAGAGATAGCAATGGAAATACCATAGACGTTAGTTACTAAACACAGCCTTTTGAACAGAGTTACTAAATACAGCTTTTCGAAATTCCTTCACCAAAGAAGACGAAGTAAATATCCCAGAATTCGAATCAAGAACACCTGCCAACTTGAGTAACTCATGCGTAGATGACCTCGGAGTTGTGAAGCAACTTAAATCACTTAATAAAAGCAAGTTTTCGGTCCAGACTGTATATTAGTTAGGTTCCTTTGAGAGTGTGCTGACGCAATAGCTCCACATTTAACAATCATTTACAACCGGTCGCTCGACGAAAGAACCTACCCCAAAGATTGGAAAGTTGCACAGTTCACACCAATATTCAAGAAAGTTATTAGGCGTAATGTACTAAATTACTGGCCCATATCATAAACGTCGATATGCAGCAGGATTTTGGAGCATATATTGTGTTCGAACATTTCGAATTACCTCGAAGAGAACAGTCTATTGACACACAGTCAACACGGATTTAGGTAACATCAAACTTGTGAAACACAACAAACTCTTTACCTATTGACAAGGGATTCCAAATTGGGTCTGCATTTCTAGATTTGCAAAAGGTTTTTGACACTGTACCAAATAAGGGGCATGTAGTAAAATTGCGTGCTTATGGAATATCGTCTCAGTTATGTGACTGGATTTGTGATTTCCTGCCAGAGTGGTTGCAGTTCGTAGTAACTGACGTAAAGCCATCGAGTAAAACACGTATCTGGCGTTTCCCAAGGTAGTGTTATAGGCCCTCTGCTGTTACTTGTCCATATAAACGATTTAGGAGAAAAAGTGAGCAGCCGTCTTAGATCGTTCGCAGAAAATGCTGTTGTTTATCGTTTAGTAAACTCATCAGAAGAACAAAACAAATTGCAAAACGACTTAGAAAATTGAAAATAGACCCTAAAAAATGAAAAGTGTGACGTCATCCACATGAGTACTAAAGGGAACCCGCTAAAATTCGTTTACTCGGTAAATCAGTCTAATCTAAGGGCCGTAAATTCAACTAACTACCTAGGAATTGCAATTACGAACAATTTAAATCGGTAAGAACACATACAAAATGTTAGGAATTACGTTTACGAACAATTTAAATAGGAAAGAATAGATAGAAAATGTTGGAAAGTCAAACGAAAAACTGCCTTTTATTGGCAGAACACTTAGAAATTGTAACAGATCTACGCAAGAGACTGCCTCCACTCCGCTTTTCAGTCCTCTTTTGGAGTAGTGCTGCGCGGTGTGGGATCCCTACCAGATAGGATTAACAGAGTATATCGAGAAAGTCAAAGAAGAGCAGTACGTTCTGTATTATCGCGAAACAGGGAAAGAGTGTCGTGGACATTATACGGGATTTGGGATGGACACCATTAAGACAAAGATGTTTTTCGTTGCGGCGGAATCTTCTCGCGAAATTTCACTCATCAACTTCCTCCTCCGAGTGCGAAAATCTTTTGTTGGCATCGACCGACATAGGGAGAAACTATCATCATAGCAACATAAGGGAAATCGGAGCTCGCAAGGTTCAGATGTTCGTTTTTTCCGCGCTCTTTTCGAGAGTGGAGTAATAGAGAATTGTTGCCAAGGTGGCTCCATGAGCCCTCTGCCAGACACTTAAGTGTGATTTGCAGAATATGAATGTAGATATAGATGTAGATGTAGGCCTAATTCAGCGACCACATTATACCTCCGTAGAACAAGATACCGTAACTCGAGAGCTCTCTAAAAAGTTATTCCGTCACAGCAAACTATCTGTAAAGCTCTGATCATCTTTGACCGTAGCTGCACGTGTTCCCAGTTATCCAATGAGTATTATTCTGAGGAAACGTCCCAGTTTGCTTTTTGTGTAATCCTATGATCAAATAGAGTAGACTAGAAGGTAAATCACTAACATCCAACCCCCGATTCATTAAGGAATCAAACTCCCATGCACACTGTTGGCCACCCAAGATGCAGCACCCTGAAGGAAGCATCCAGACGAGGAAAATTTGCAGCACGCATTTGTGACGACGACAGATGCACTCGATTAATACCGGAATTGTTCTCTCGTGCGGTTGTTTTGCGTAAGCAGCTTTAGTAACGCTTGTAGAAGACAGTGAGTGTCTTTCGAGCCCGTTTCTGAGTTAAACAGAGGAAGAGTAGTAGCCTATATGGATTGCGGATTACCCTTCAGAGAAATCGGTGATCGTTTCGGACGGAACCAGCCAACAGTAATCGCTGGATGCAGAAGGGAACGACGCACCGACGCCAGCGACTGAAACAACCTCGTTACATCACTACACGCGATGACAGGCATATTTTGCGCATGAGAGTGACAGATCGCTCTACCTCATCACGAAGCGGGTCATAAAAAATTCGGCCTGATGCGCAACAACAAGTGTCCGCACGTACTATTCGGTGTCGTTTGCAGCAGAGCGGACTGTCCGCAAGTCGTCCATTGCTGCTTTTATCACTGAGTCTACGTCACAGGCGTTTGCGCCGGCAATGGTGCGATTAACGACAAACGAAGACAATTGAATGGAACGAAATTGTTTTTACCAATGAATCCGATTCTGCCTGCACCACCACGATGGTGGGAATAGAGTCTGGAGACACTGTGGTGAGAGACTATTGAACTGTTGGCTCATGCATCTCCGTATTGGTGCTGTACCCGGTATTATGGTTTGGGCTGGTATTGGATTCTACTCTCGCACGCCATACTACGCACTGCCGGTACTCTTGACCATCCAGCGTTACATCTCTAAGGTGTTGGAATCTGTTGTCCTCGCATACTTTCAGAGGTTGCTGACCGCCGCATTACAATAGGATAATGGGCGACCACACGTGGCACGCAGCGTTTGAAACTTCGTCACTCATCAGATTGCATTCTTGTCTTGGCCTCCCTAAGCCTATTGAAAACAACTGGATGATAATGGAGGAACGGCTGGCTCGGGATACACAACCCGAAACTAGGTCTCTGAACCGTTTGACCATTCGGTAACACAGATAATACTTATAAGAACACATTAATGTACAGCCTAGTGACTTAGTGTTATCTTGAATAACGATTAAAGAATTAGAAGCGATGGAGAAACGCTGCACGAGTGGAAAAAGAGAAGGATTTGAAATATTACGTTGTTCTAGCTGTCACGTAAACGGCATGCATTATACTTGCTGATGCCTCTGCATATCTAATGTTAATGTTTTGTTTTTCTTATGTTTAAGAAATCCCGGTACCCACAACCAGGTCAACGACGACAGTAGGATATATTACGCTAGCAACAGAAGTTAGGAGGAAAGGTAAGTAAAACCACCTACTTATCTTCAAACCTCGTATGGGTATGTGCTGAAATTATTTTGTTGGCATATCCGCTTACGATTTTCTAGTTCTATGACTATTTTTTGAGTAAATGTCACGCAAAAATTCGAAGGTTCGACGTTCGATTCTCACTCGGACCTGGTAAGTTTTCCGTCACATAGGATTTGTATCTGGCTGTTTCTTTGTAACTGAGTCATAGTTGCTAACAGTTTCTAAATGGTATCATTCTGCTTGTAACAATTTTTTGTATGTTTTCTGTTATATAGTACAGATTTAGACTTAGACCATTTTAGGGTATTTAAATACACTATGTGGACAAAAGTATCCGGACACCCCCAAAAACAGACGATTTTCATATCAGGTGCACTGTGCTGCCTCCTATTGTCAAGTATTCCATATCATCGACTTCAGTAGTCATTATACATCATAAAAGAGCAGAATGGGGCGCTCAGCGGAACTCACGGACTTCGATCGTGGTCAGATGAGTGGGTGTCACTTGTGTCATATGTCTGTATGCGAGAGTTTCACACTCCTAAACATCCCTAGGTCCACTCTTTCGGATGTGATAGTGAAGTAGAAACGTGAAGGGACATGTACAGCCTGGCCTCGTCTGTTGACTGACAGAGACCGTCGATAGTTGAAGCGGATCGTAATGTGTAATAGGCAGACATCTGTCTAGACTATCCAGACTATCACACAGGAATTCCAGACTGCATCAGGATCCACTGTAAGTAGTATGGCAGTTAGGTGAGAGGTGAGAAAACTTGCATTTTATGGTCGAGCAGCTCCTCATAAGCCACACATCACGCCGGTAAATGCCAAACGACGCCTCGCTTGGTGTAAGGAGCGTAAATATTGAAAGATTGAACAGTGGAACAACGTTGTGTGGAGTGTTGAATCACGGTACACAATGTGGCGACCCGATGGCAGGGTGTGGGTATGGCGAATGCCCGGCGAGCGTCATCTGCCAGCGTGTGTAGCGCCTACAGTAAAATTCGGAGGGGGTGGTGTTACGGGGTGGTCGTGTTTTGCTCGGAGGGGGCTTGCACCTCTTGCGTGACACTATCACAGCACATGCCTACATTGATGTTTTAAGCACCTTCTTGCTTCCCACTGTTGAAGAGCAATTCGGGGGTGACGATTGCATCTTTCAACACGATCGAGCACCTGTTCATAATGCGCGGCCTGTGGGGAAGTGGTTACACGATAATAACATCCCTGTAATGGAGTGGCCTGCACAGAGTCCTGATCTGAATCCTGTAGAACAGTATTGGTATGTTTTGGAACGCTTATAAGTTTGTAGTTTTAACCTCGTGACGTGCCGCCGTCCTAATGACTTAGTTGTACATTTTTAATTACACATATCACATCATATCTGCCTTTATAAGAACGAGGCGTTCTTTATATACAGCATGTACAGCTGACCAACAAGAGAACCATCGCTTGGATTGATTATGAATCTGTCAGTTAATGTACACACATCAAACACGTTTTGCATCACCTCGGTTCCGAAAGTTCCGGAATCTGCACAGAAAATTGGAATCGAGATCAACATAAACACCATTTCCGCTATTTCTATTGCTCATGGAATCCACTCATTCCATGTTGTACCACCATACAGAGGTGGCGGTCCAGATTGATGTACACGCCGTTACCTCTAATACCCAGTAGCACGTCCTCTTGCATTGATGCATGCCAGTATTCGTCGTGACATACTATCCACAAGTTCATCAAGGCACTGTTGGTTCACATTGTCCCATTCCTCAACTTCGATTCGGCGTAGATCCCTCAGAGTGGTTGGTGGGTCACGTTGTCCATAAACAGCCCTTTTCAATCTATCCCAGGCATGTCGATAGGGTTCATGTCTGGAGAACATGCTGGACACACTAGTCGAGCGACGTCGTTATCCTGAAGGAAGTAATTCACAAGATATGCACGATGGGGGCGCGAATTTTCGTCCATGAAGACGAATGCCTCGCCAATATGCTGCCAATATGGTTGCACTGTCGGTCGATAGAATGGCATCCGTGTATCGTATAGCCGTTACGGCACCTGCCTGTCACAAAGTAAAAATGCGGACGCGATCCAACCGCGGTATTGAGCGTCTAGGCATGGTGTACCTCCTTCCTAGTGGAATCACTGAAACTAATCACCTGTCGGAACTCCTCCGTCTAATAGGCGCTGCTCGTGCATGGTTATTTAAATTTTGGGGAGGGGGGGGGGGGGGGGGTTTAGTGACACCTGTGAATTGCCAAAGGGACTGTATCTGCGATACAACAACCACAGTCAACATCTATCTTCAGGAGTTCTGGGAACTGGGGTGATGAAAAACTTCTTCTGATGTGTATATTTACGCAGTTAATAGTGATCTAACTACGATATTGTACGATAGTACACAAAACAAGCTACACTGACGTAAAAAATCGCAACACCAAAAAATAATTAATATAGAATAATCAAACGTCGGGAATACATTTGTCTGGGTAATGTATTTAAGCGATTAACACTGCTAGATCACACGTTAATGCAAGCGCGAGACAAACTATTCCACATGTGAAATATTGGAATAACAGCCAGAATGTTGAATGCAAGCACGCAAACGTGCATGCTTTGTGTTGTATAGGTGCCGGATGTCAGTTTGTGGCATGGAGTTGCATGCTTGTTGCACTTTGTCGGTCAATACTGGAACAGTTACTGTTGAGTGTCGGTTAGACCGTCAGCGAGAGCGCACCGCGAGTTCCTGCTACTAATAAGGCGAGTACACTGTTCGCCTGTTACATATTTATTACGAGTTTTAAACGGGAGCGACTTATTTTTAGTTATCTGTGAAGTTACTAGTTTATTTTTATAATTTCTTGCGTGTTCGAGTGCTTACTAGGCACAAACTTGTATTTCAATAACAGTGTAGTGTACAGTACCGCTGTTGCCATCGACCCTCGTATTGTACAGGCTTTTGTTTGTTTGGTTAGAACAGCTCAGTGTCGTTTAGACAATCAGTGAGAGAGCAGTTCAATTTCCCGCTGCTAATAAGGCGAGTACACCGTTCGTTTGTTATATATTTTTACGAGCTTCAAGCAGGAGCGTCTGCAGTAATGGATAGGAACTGTGATTGTTGTGTACAGATGCTAGTTGAGTTGGCAACCCTTCGCTCACAGCTCCAGGATGGGTTGGCTTCCATCACATAGCTTGAGGCTGCTGCCAAGGGGCGTCACTGTGGGGGATCGAACGCGGGGATGCGAGGGACGTAGAGCACATCCCTTGTGTCCTCCTGCTGTGGCCGCCCCGGGTACTGCTTGCACTGAGGTTGACCCCTCACCTGTGGTCGAGTTGGAGATCATTCCAAAGTCTGGCAGGCAGCGAAAAAGTTTCCGAGGGGCTGATTCTAGGGCCTCCCCAGTTCATTCGACGAACAGGTTTCGGGCGCTATCTGTGGCTGACGATGTCTCTGAGCTGGATGCAGTTGTCCATCTTGTTCCAGAGGAAGCTTCTCGGCCTGCAAGGTCTGGGCATTCACAGAGGGTGGGTTTGCCGGTAGTTGGGAGCTCCAGCGTTGGGCACATAATGGGGCCCCTTAGGAACAAGGCTGCCAAGGAGGGGAAGGAAGCCAGTGTGCACTCCGTGTGCATTCCGGGGGAGGCATTCCGGATGTGGAAAGGTTGCCTCCGGGTGACATGAAGATTACAGGCTGCAGCCAGCTGCAGGTGGTGGCTCATGTCGGTGCCAATGACATGTGTCGCTTTGGATCGGAGCAGATTCTGCCTGGTTTCGGGCGGCTAGCGGAAGTGGTAAAGACTGCCAGTCTAGCTTCTGAGATTAAGGTGGAGCTCACCATATGCAGCATCGTCGACAGAACCGATTGTGGTCCTTTGCGCCATCGAGTGGTGGGTTTCCGGGTTCCGCTTAATAGATCAGGAGTCCACTACACACAGGAGGCAGCTACACGGGTAGAGGAGGCTGTGTGGAAGGAACTGGGCGGTTTTTTAAGTTAGAGAGTCTCAGGGGACCACAGAAGGGACGTCCGTCTAAAAGTGGGCAGGTGAAATACAGTAAGGTAGTTGTAGAAACGACTGGTTTTCCCCCGCATCTCGTGGTCGTGCGGTAGCGTTCTCGCTTCCCACGCCCGGGTTCCCGGGTTCGATTCCCGGCGGGTTCAGGGATTTTCTCTGCCTCGTGATGGCTGGGTGTTGTGTGCTGTCCTTAGGTTAGTTAGGTTTAAGTAGTTCTAAGTTCTAGGGGTCTGATGACCATAGATGTTAAGTCCCATAGTGCTCAGAGCCATTTGAACCATTTTTTTTTACTGGTTTTCTAGTTGTAAATTGTCGCAGCTGTGTTGGGAAAGAACCAGAGCTCCAGGCCCTAATAGAAAGCACTGAAGCTCAAATAGTTGTAGGTACAGAGAGCTGGCTAAAGCCGGAAATAAGTTCAGCTGAAATTTTTTCAAGCGATCCAACAGTGTTCAGAAAGGATAGATTAAATATAGTTGGTGGTGGAGTATTTATTGCTGTCAGAGGTAGTTTGCCTTGTAGCGAAATTGAAGTAGATAGTTCGTGTGGAATAGTATGGGTAGAGGTTATACCTGACAATCGGACTAAACTATTAATGGGATCGTTTTACGCCCCCCCCCCCCCCCCCTCCCCGCCGACTCAGAAGATATAGTTGCTGAACCGTTGAAAGAAAACTTGACTCTCATTTCAAATACGTACCCTGCTCTTACAATTATATGCGGTGGTGACTTCAATTTACCCTCGATGTGCTGGAAAAATTATACGTTTGAAGCCGGTGGCAGGCATAAAACGTCATCCGAAATTGTACTGAATACTTTCTCAGAAAATTATTTTGAACAATTAGTTGCCGGCCGAAGTGGCCGTGCGGTTAAAGGCGCTGCAGTCTGGAACCGCAAGACCGCTACGATCGCAGGTTCGAATCCTGCCTCGGGCATGGATGTTTGTGATGTCCTTAGGTTAGTTAGGTTTAACTAGTTCTAAGTTCTAGGGGACTAATGACCTCAGCAGTTGAGTCCCATAGTGCTCAGAGCCATTTTTTTTGAACAATTAGTTCATGAGCCCAATCGAAGCGTAAATTGTTGCGAAAGCATACTTGACCTTTTAGCAACAATTAATCCTGGACAAATAGTGAGTATTGTGACGAATATAGGGATTAGCGACCAAAAGGCAGTTGCTGCGAGGCTGAATACCGTAACACCTACAACCATCAAAAAGAAACGCAAAGTATATCTACTTAAAAAAGCTGATAAAATGCTCTTAACGCCTTTTGAAGAGACAGTCTTCGCTCCTTCCGATCTGATCGTGTAAGTGTAGAAAAGTTGTGGAATGTTTTCAAAGAGGCAGTATCGACAGCAATTGAGAGATATATACCATATAAATTAAATGTGATTGTACTGATCCCCCATGGTACACAAAACGGGTTAGATCGTTGTTGCAGAAGCAACGAAAAAGGCATGCCAAATTTAAAAAACGCAAAATCCCCAAGATAGGCAAAGTTTTACAGAAGTTCGAAACACAGCGCGTACTGCAGTGCGAGATGCTTTCAATACTTCCCACAACGAAATTCTGTCTTGAAATCTGGTATAAAACCCAAAGAGATTCTGGTTATACATAAAGCACACCAGTGGCAAGACGCAATCAATACCTTCACTGCGCGATAACAACGGTGAAGTCACTGATGACAGTGCCGCTAAAGCAGAGTTATTAAACACGGTTTTCCGAAACTCTGCACCAAAGAAGACGAAGTAAATATTCCTGAATTCCAATCAAGAACAACTGCCAAGATGAGATGTAGATGTATAAGTAGATGTTCTCGGTGTAACGAAGCAGCGTAAATCACATAATAAAGAGAAGGACTCCGGTCCAGATTGTATACCATTCAGGTTCCTCTCAGGGTATGCTGATAAAATAGCTCCATCTTTAGCAAATAAATACAACCACTCGCTCACAGAAAGATCCGTATCTAAAGACTGGAAAATTTCTCAAGTCACACCAATACCCAAAAAGGGAAGTAGGAGTAATCCACTGGATTACAGGCCTATATCACTAACGTCGATTTGCAGTAGGGTTTTGAACATATACTGTATTCGAATATTATGAAGTAACGTGAAGAAAACGATTTATTGATACATAGCCAGCACGGATTCAGAAAATATCGTTCTTGTAAAACACAATTAGCTCTTTATACTCGTGAAGTAATAAGTTCTATCGACAGAGGATCTCAAACTGATTTCATATTTTTAGATTTCCAGAAGGCTTTCGATACCGTTCCTCACAAGCGTCTTCTAACCAAATTGCGTGCCTACGGAGTATCGCCTCAGTTGTGCAACTGGATTCGTAATTTCTTGTCAGAAAGGTCGCAGTTCGTAGTAATAGACGGAAAGTCACCGAGTAAAACAGAAATAATATCCGGCGTTCCCCAAAGAAGTGTTATAGGCCCTCTATTGTCCTGACCTATATTAACGACATAGGAGACAATCTGAGTAGCCGTCTTAGATTGATTGCAGATGATGCTGTCAATTACCGTCTTGTAAAGTCATCAGATGATCAAAAAGTCTTGCAAAATGATTTAAATAAGATATCTGTATGGTGCGAAAAGTAGCAGTTGACCCTGAATAAAGAAAAGTGTGAAGTTATTCACATGAGTACTAAAAGAAATCAGCTAAATTTCGATTGCGTGATATGTCACACAAATCTGAAGGCTGTAAATTCAGCGAAATACTTAGGGATTACAATTACAAATAACATAAATTGGAACGATCACGTAGATAATATTGTGGGTAGAGCAAACCAAAGACGCGATTCATTGGCAGAACACTTGGAAGCTGCAACAGGTCTACTAAAGAGACTGCTTACACCACGCTTGTCCGCCCCATTCTGTAGTATTGCTGTGTGTTGTGGGATCCGCATCACGTGGAACTGACGAATGACATCGAAAAAGTACAAAGAAGGGCAGCTGGTTTGCACTGTCGCGAAATAGGGGAGATAGTGTCACAGACATGATACGTGAATTGGAGTGGCAATAATTAAAACAAAGGAGTTTTTCGTTGCGACGGGATCTTATGAAATTTCAATCATCAATTTTCTCCTCCGATTGGGAAAACATTCTGTTGGCACCCACCTACATAGAGAGAAATGATTATCACGATAAAATAAGAGAAATCAGGGCTCGCACAAAAAAATTTAAGTACTCGTTTTTCCCGCGTGCCGTTCGAGAGTGGAACGGTAGAGAGACAGCTTGAAGGTGGTTCATTGAACCCTCTGCCAGGCACTTTATTGTGAATAGCAGAGTAATCACGTAGATGTAGATGTGGATGTTTGTTGACGACGCTGGACTTCGATGATGTCATACACGTGCTCTATTGGAGATAGATCTGGTGATCGAGCAAGTCAAGGCAAGATGTCGACATTCTGTATAGCTTGCTGGGTTACACCAGAGCGATGTTGCGAGGGTTGTCCTCTTGGAAAACACCCCCTGGACTGTTGTTGATGAATGGTAAGGTAACAGGTCCAGTCAACAAACTGACGTGCAATTTTGCAGTTAAAACGCCTGGGATAAGCAAGGGAGTACTCCAGCTATCATACGAAATCGCACCACAGACAATATGTCCAGGTATAGGGCCAGTGTGTCTAGTACACAGCTAGATTGGTTGTAGGCTCTCAACTGGCCTTCTTCTACCCAACACACAGCCATCACTGGCAGATAGGCAGAACCAGCTTTCATTAGAAAACACAACGGACCTCCGCCGTGCCCTCCAATGAACTCTCGCTTGACGCCACTTAAGTCGCAAATGGCGGTGGTCTGGGGTTAGCGGAATGCATCGTACAGGACGTCTGGCTCGGAGCTATCCTTGAAGCAACCGGTTTGTAAAAGTTCCTTGTGTCAGTGTGGTGCCAGGTGCTACTCCAAGTGCTACTGCAGACGCAGTATGACGTGCTACAGCCATACGTCGAACTCGATGGTCTTCCCTCTCGGAATGCCACGTAGTCGTCTGGAGCCCGGTCTTCTTGCAACCGTATATTCTGGTGACCTCCACTGCCAGCAAACATGTACAATGGCTACATTCTTGCCTAGTGTGTCTGCAGTATCGCATAAGGAACTTCCAGCTTCTCGTAGCCGTATTACGCGACTTCATTTAAAGTCAATGAGGTGATAATAATGACGTCTTTGTGGCCTTTGATTAACATCAGCTCACCACGTCCAATCACAAAGATAATTAACGCTGACGACCATTACAGCGTGTATTTAAAGCAAACCTGATTTACATCCTCACAGTGCCTTTACTAGCGCCACACTAATGCGACTGGCGTGTAATTTGATAATACTTCATCTTTTAGACGTAGAAACACGTCTACCAACTTTCGTTTACGTCGCACAACTCCTTCATGGTGTCGTGGTTTTTCTCCGTCAGTGTATAAACTGACAGTTGCCGCAGATGGAATCATTTAAAAAATCTCTGGCGGTGATTCGTGTATAAGTTGAAAATGTCAGATTACGCCGTACGTTAAATTGTAAGGTTTTTTACGTTTCATGTACCATCACTTTTCATTTATTACAGAAATACAGCTGTTAGAAAGTAGCACAAATAACCACAGAAGGTGTTCTTCAAACAAAATGATTAAGTTCAAAATTTGATATTCATAAATTCCAACTCCGACTTCAATGCACGCTCTAATTCTCTTGAGAACAAACGTGTATCTCTTCTGAGGTCGGATTGCCGTTCTTTTGTGATGGCAGTCTATTCATAATCGTAACGACCTCCATCCATTAGGTTAACATTCTTCTTCGCAGACATCCCCTCTCAACCACACGACAGGCAAAAATCTAGAGATATAAGGTCCAGGAATCTTGACGGCCAAGAACGTGACTAACTCTACCGATCAAGCTTCCGAGGGATTGTTAGATCTAGACAATGTGTTAGCCCAACAGCTAGAATGGACAGGGGCCCGGTAATGTTGGAAGAAGACACATATCCATGTAGCCAAAGGAATCTCTTCCAATAACGCTGGAAACTCGTTTTCAAGAAAGTGTAGATAACGGGATCCTGTAAGACTGTGATTAAACGGTACAGTAGAATTGGTTAACAAGTAGCAAGCACAATTAAAGTTGAAATCTGGAACAATTCAAGCTCACGCACAACTTAAGAATTTGAACTGAAAACAAAAATAACAGTCTATCGACATCAAAGTCAATCTTCCAACTGACTCTCACGCACTGACTCACCATCGCCATGCCCAAGCCACTGACAACAGAAACTTGTAATTTGGAGATGGTGTAGATCCCACATTGTAGACGGCCTTAAACAAGAGCAACTCCACCGCTAAGGGTGTGAAATAGCAGATGAAAAGCTGTCGAAAATATATTACTATTAAGGAAATTTCGATGCTAGATCTACGAGAACTGGTATTTGGTTTCTCCGTCAGAAATGTAGAAATACTAATTTCAACGTTTTTGTAAATTTAGCTCCTGTGAGGGCGAAATAGTGGGTGAAAGTTGTTTTGAAAACAAATCAAAGTATTTTTAAAGCTACATCTATGAAAACTGGTATTTGATTTCTCGGTTAGAATCTAAAAAATACGTGTTTTTGGAAATTCAGCCCCTAAGAGGGTGAAATAGGGAATGAAACGTTTTATGAAAGCATTTTTAAGCTAAATGTATGAAAATTTTAATTTGATTCCTCGGTTAGAAAAAAATACATATTTCATTGTTTTTGGATATCCAACCCGTAAAGGATGAAATAGGATGAAACTCAATCACTGATTCATAATTGCCTGGCTCTAAGCGCTAAGGATAGAAACCTGGAAGTTGAAGATTGTGTGGAGCTTATACTGTAGGCATTGTTTAAAGAGGGATTGTCGAAATTCCTCTCCTAATGGGGTGAAATAGGGGATCAAAGGCCATTTGAAAGCACGTCGCTATTACGGCAACTTCGCAGCTACAACCACGCAAATTGTTGTATGGTTTCCCAGTCAGAAAGAAAAGAAAAAATCATTAAGGGGCTAAAATATTGGCTGAAAAGCTTTTTTGAAAATAAATAGGAATTAAAGAACTACTTAGCCTTTCTAAAATTTCGTATATGAAAACTGGTATTTGACTTCTCAGTTATAAATAAAATAATACGTGGTTCATTGTTTTTGGAAATTCAACCTCTAAGGAGGTGAAATAGAGAGTGAAAATCTTTAGAAAATTGTTTCATTATATTAAAAAAAAATTGAAGCTAAATATACTGAAATTGTTATTTCATTTCTCGGTTAGATGTAAAGAAATATATGTTAGGGAATGAAAGTTTCTGTGTAAATATCACCGCCAGAACACAAAGTGCATGATTAATAAAAACGTTGGTCTCCAACTACCAGAATTGCTTTTTGGTCAGAAAAGAGCATGCTTCTATGGCCTTAATTAGCATGAAACGTTTAAGAGATGTTTGCAATTTTGAAGAACATAAAAATTCTATTAAATAAAAAAAGAAAATCTGTGCAGATCATAGAGTCTACGCGAGTGAAGCAGCGGGCGCTAAGCTCGTTGATAAACGCGATTGCGCGAAACTGAAACTCTGTAACAAACAAGAATTAGAAACTTGTTATATGGGCTATTTTATTCGAATTCACTTCCTGAAAAATTTAACATTCCTCTTGAAGGGCCCGCATCTTGTGGTCGTGCGGTAGCGTTCTCGCTTCCCACGCCCGGGTTCCCGGGTTCGATTCCCGGCGGGGTCAGGGATTTTCTCTGCCTCGTGATGGCTGGGTGTTGTGTGATGTCCTTAGGTTACTTAGGTTTAAGTAGTTCTAAGTTCTAGGGGACTGATGACCATAGATGTAAAGTCCCATAGTGCTCAGAGCCATTTGAACCATTTGAACCTCTTGAAGGTTCCGTAAGTAATTGAACGCCAAAAGTCTTCAACGTATTGCGGCACCCAGTTGTAACGTGTGCGTTGGGCACACAATACTCATTAAAGCCTGTACTATGGTGAGTGGGGTTCACCTTGCGAGACAGGATTTTTGTATAGATATTGACCGCGTGTACCTGAATGGTGGCAAATCAGACTTGCACCCACTCTGTAATAACAATGATACGTCAAGTAAGTCCGAAATGCAACTACACGTCAGGACGGACAAGAAACAACACAGAAGATGCTACCAATTTGTTAATAATACGGTCGCTAGCCTAATTAGGCATTAACTGAGTTTCTTTCCTGTACAAGTTGGTGTATATTCATGCATACCAACACGTAGTAACACTGCATAATATAGTAAATTTTAGAACCAGAAAATCTATTGAACTGATAGTTTCACGTTCTGTACCGATATGGAAAAACCATAAATACATAACACTACACTATAATGTATACTACAAAACTTCGTACTGTCTATTGATCTGATTAAAATCGGGCATAAGTTACCCTAGAAATAATAATTTCAAGCCACAAACAAAATAAATTTTGATAAAGATAAAACACTGATAGTTTTTGGCTTTTACATTGACTTTAACTTTTCCTGGTCAAATCAATTCAGAACACTTCATAATTCAAATGGATAAAAAAAGGGGGGGGGGGGACTTGAAACTGTAATGATCACTGTATTAAAAATATTAATTACTGACATTATTACGCTCAAGATTTCCAATATATGAGTTACTACTCTCTTTATCTTATTACCTACTCATTTAAATACCTTTAAACCTGTCTCGAAATATTTAAACTTCATTACTAAATCAATATTAAAGTTATGTTCCAACTTTATCAGACCTTCGTTATTCATTTACTGGTTCATTAACAAAGCAGTTCTTTAAACACCATTCTTACATAGTTAGGTCTGCAAGTAATTATTATCAACACAAAATTTAATTTTTCATTTCGGGACACTCGGATTGCACAACATTTGGAAAGAACCCTGTCTAGGTTAGTTGTGAGGATAATTAAATGATAGGAAAGTTCTGATAAAATTTAAGTTGTTATTGAACAGTGTGGAACAAAAGTAACACTGGTCCATACGAATACAGTACTAAAAGTTTCAACCTGTTTGTATCGATGCGGCGGGCGGCGAGATGGCGAGGCACAGAGCACACATACAACCACAGCTATGGCTATTGATGTATCGGCACTTTACTTCTTCTTAGCGTCGCAATACTTTTCCGTTTAGTGCCTATGGAATTTTGCCATGCTGTATGGGCGTTGTAACGGCATGCCCGAGGCTCAATGAAACTACGTCTTCCAGGAGAGCCTCATCGCTCCAGAACGTGTTGCTCACACCATTGCCAAACTCCAAACACTCCTGCTGCTGAGCCCGTTGTGCCGTGAAGTGCCCGTGCGCATTTTCCCGCGCTCGCCTGCCATCCACCTTTTACCGCTCCCTTACAGACAGGGTATTCACCCGAGGTTTTGCATTCTACATATCCTAACACATTGCCTACGTATGGACCAGACGCACAGTTACAATTTTAAACATGTTACAACAGTTTCAACATTTGTTACCTTTCAATTCTATTACAATATTGCTTGACATAAACATTAATATTCACATTGAAATTTGTTTACAGTTTTCTTAACACAGTGACATGAAACAAAAAGGAAATGAAATCAAAACATCGATTACACTAATTTATCGAAAAATCAGAAGAAAAAAAATTTACTTATATGTACAATAGTACAGCGTTATTGTTGTTACACAGTGTCTCCAGTTTTACAGTCGACGATTTTCACTTCATTAAAATAACTTTGTGGTAAATAATTTTTTTGTTTCATTGTACTGATAGAAAAGTTTTCCTGAACGGAACTACCGGTTCGACTATGCAATAGCCATCTGCAGAATCTCATTCTCCTGCACTGTAACAAGTCATAACCATGTAAACATAACATACGTCAAACTCGTTACATAGCAACAGTATGAGAGATTCTGAGGATAGCTATTGCGTAGCGGTAATCGGTAACACTGTTCAAGCAACTTGGCGATCAAGGTAATTAAATACAAAATTATGTACATCATACAGTCGCTCCCCTAATTGTCAATTTATATCAAATTCTATTTGTATTTAAAACTGGCAGATTAAAGCTGTATGCCGAACCGGAATCTGAATGTAGGACATTGACTTTTGCGGACGAGCCATCATGCATGACGTATCACTTGTCATCACAGTGTTAGTTGCCTCTACATCTCTCCCACTTCCCAGATTTCACAATAAGTGTCCTGCCTACTCAATTCGCCTAGTGGAAGAAAGGGTATTGCGGAGAAATGGCTTACTAGGGCACTGCGCCAACTCGTCATCACCGATTTAGTTCAAATTTATGGTACATGCAGGAGCTGGCTAGGAATGAAAGTGAGAGAAGCTGAGCTCCAGATGGCCAAGCGTTTAGAAAAAATGAATTGTGGCGCGGGTCAGGCAAGGCACGAGCCGTTCATGTTAGCAAAGTTACCAGCCAGCGTTTGGCGGAGCAGACGGAGTATACAACGATAATCCGAGGGGCCGGCCGAAGTGGCCGTGCGGTTAAAGGCGCTGCAGTCTGGAACCGCAAGACCGCTACGGTCGCAGGTTCGAATCCTGCCTCGGGCATGGATGTTTGTGATGTCCTTAGGTTAGTTAGGTTTAACTAGTTCTAAGTTCTAGGGGACTAATGACCTCAGGAGTTGAGTCCCATAGTGCTCAGAGCCATTTGAACCATTTGATAATCCGAGGGTCGTGAGATCATGTCAATGCGTGGAAACATTATTTATTTATTTTCAGCTTTTGCGTTACTTATGTTGGAAATAAACAGAAATAATTCTCAATAAATTGCATTTACTAACTTTTTAATTAGAAACACGAAAAGCAAAGACAAACGAAAATTTGAGATTGTAAAAGAACTTTCAGGGAAGCATTGTATGAGATACACGAAAACATCGTATATAAAATTAGATCCTTTAATTGTTTTACAGTTGATGTTTTACGCATACTGGAATGATATTCATCGAACAAACACGGGAACTTATCGTTCGCGGACATCTTCCAAAGCCTGGTCGGAGGTCAAAATGAAGTTCTGTAGGTTTTAATTACAATTCCTTTTTGGACAGATATTCGCAGAGTCCTAGTGGACGACGTAAGTACAATTCTTTATCGTATATTATTTTCAATCCCGGTTTTCTTTTTTGCCTTTCCTTTACATGCATTTTACGATGACATAGATAAATGCAATACACATTGAGCATTACTTCAGATTATTTGCAGTATAAATAACGCAAAAGTTTAAAATAAAAAATGGTTCCTCTTAGAGAATAGACGATTGTTTCAGAAATGACTATTTCACTCCGCTGAAAGGTGTTCACCGTTTTGAATCTGCCAGGGAGATTAAAACTGTGTGGGATTTGAAGTTGGAACCCTAGATTTGCCGACAGTGCTCTAAGCAGCTGATCTGTAGAGGCACGATTAATTCTGGAAACAATCCGCTAGGCTGTGGCTAAGCCATTTCTAACAGAAGTGCTAGACCAGTGAGGTAAGCAGGAGAGTTTCTGAAAAATTTGAGAAGAAAAGTTCTGGTGGCTGTAAGACTCTGAGAAAGACTTAGGAGTCGTGTCGAGTTAGCTCAGTAGGTAAGAATGCTGACGTAAAATCAAAGGTTCCGAAGTCGAGCACATAGTTTTAATTTGGCAGGACGTTTCAGTACAGCGCACTCTCCGCTGCAGAACGAAAGATTCATTTTTGGAGCGTGCCACATCCTCATATTGCAGCAGTAGAACACGCACCACAAACAAAACCGAAACGTGTACTTTGTCGGTGGGCACACGGCAGGGATGGAGGTAGCAGTGGTAGCGATAATGATTATGAAGCGCACGTCGGCATTGTAATTACATGTGTAAACCTGGATAACAGCCGCACGGCGAATGTTCGGTCACGAAGTGTAAACGTTTCGAGACAACAAATTCCCTCTGACGAATTAGGACGAGAAGGCTTTATACAGTATGAACACAGTTTATAACTTTAATGGATGCACATTTGTGTCAGACTATGAATATATTAACACACTAACAATGACAGTTGCGGAATATAATTACTAATAGAAAACATTCGTATTGGAGATAACGAGGTCGAAATACTGGCTTATAGATAAATATGTCTGTGGGTACACACTAGCCTGGCTCTAAACGAGTCCTAAAGGAATGAAAGACAACGAAAAACAACTGACGGCACGTTGCAAACGTAACCGTGATCATAGACGAAAGGACGAGTCCAAATTGTGGCTGGCACTCTAAATCAGTGTAATATATGCACAATTAAAAATCTCTTGAATCCGGACACGAGAGAGAGAGAGAGAGAGAGAGAGAGATTAGCCTCTCCTTGAACCCAAAGCAAACACATAGCCAATATGCTACTCAATGTCATTGCATTATTTGCGCTTTGAGCAATAACAAGAAGATTATCACTTCGTTTTGAAGATCCTATGTGACACTGTAATACACGATAGGATTATTTAACACTGCCTGATAAAAGAAGTGAAGCAGACAGAAGGCATGATCTGATAGCAGCGTACAATGGTGTTCAAAATTAAAGCAACAAGCCGAAGTTTTACAAGCATAAAGAGGGGATAGTAAAGTAGAAACAATATAAAAATTACAGAACGTAAACAACTACAACATACATAACGGTAGACAAAAATGTTCTTCGTTTTTTCCAACTTAACAGATTTACACACGAACATTCCGACAACTGGTTAATCCGCTCAGTATGGTGTGTAACCACCTCTGGCAGCAATACAGGCCTGACAAACGACGGTGCATGTTGTGAATGATGTCATCACATTCTCAAGAAGTCCAACATTTGGTCAATGGAACATTTAAATGACTCACAAATGTGAACACGGCTTGCTTTAACTGGTCGTCCAATTGGAGACCAACAATGAGCCCCATTAAACTCTGTAAGTGCTGATAACGCTGTCTGACATGAGTACGCTGCGGTTCTGTTTTCTTAACATCTGGCACCAACAGCGCTGTTAGCACCCTTCATATACCCTACCAGGCTAGCCAACAACACTAAACAAGAGTAACAGTAATGCAGTCTGGTGGCCGTTCCTCTTGTCGCAGAGACTTGCAACTCCAATTATTTACACACCTGCCGATGGTATGTCCGTGTAAGAATCTACACTGGTGTCCAAAATGAAAGCAACAAAACGTTATTTCCCCCTCCTGTCTCTAATACTCGATATAATCATACAAACTATCAACATATGTCTGTACAATTGTGTACTGCAAGGAAGATGACATACTGGTCAACGGACCACCACGCCAACGATGACGTCTCCTATTAAACGGGATAGTGTCTGCCGGGTAGTCCCACATCCCCAATCGCTGTGTACACAATCACAGATAGTGCAGTATGGCACAGAGAAGACGCTTTCCAAGCTCTTTGCAGAGGAAGGCCATAGGAAGAATGGAAGCAGGACAGCCTCAAACTGATGTGGCCCGATTGCTTAATGTGAACTGTTGTTTTTCGGATGAGGCGACAGTTTACAGAGGTCAAAACTATCCCAAAGAATATGGCGGGGCCGACCACGTGTTACATCAGGAAGAGAACCGTTATCTGGCTGAAAGGGCACGGAGGTACCGCCTTAGAACTGCATGACAACTGGCATCTGACCTCGCGGTATGCACTGGACTTGTTGCAGCGAGGCAAACTGTGTACAGATGGCTTCGACAGAGTGGCTGTCCACCATAACAGAGAATCGCCGTATTGTGCACAAGACGCATCGTAATTCCTTCACATGCGTCATCCGAGAACAACTAATGGACTCCCTGTAACATGCTGTGTTACCCATTCTGTGTTATCCCGCAATATTGGTTAGACACTAGAAACGATCGGGATAGAGAATAATTGCCGTCCATTGCATAGGCTGCCGTTAAAACCACAGCAGAAACGGCTGCGTTTGGAATGGCACCATGACCGGGAAACATGGACTGCTGATAAACAACGTCGCATTGTGTTAAACAATGAATCGCATTTCTACGCTAAAGCGGATTACCGTCGTCGATGAGTATGGCGGCGACCTCGGAAGTGGTCCCATTCTTCCAATATTTTCGAGAGGCACAGCGACGTTACCCCCTAGCGTCATGATAGAGAGAAGCATAGTGTGTGTGACTCCTGGTCACGGCTGGTAGTGACTGTGGGAACTCTGACGGCACAACTGTACCTCACGGACTCCTCATGTGTTACCTCTCATGCGCCAGTATTATGGAGCCATGTTTCAGCACGACAGTGCTCGTCTTTCTTTAGGAACAGCCTCTTGGAGTACTCGCATGGCTAGCAGGATTCCCAGATCTACATCTACATTTATACTCCGCAAGCCACTCAACTGTGTGTGGCGGAGGGCACTTTACATGCCACTGTCATTATCTCCCTTTCCTGTTCCAGTCGCGTATGGTTCGCGGGAGTAACGACTGCAGGAAAGCCTCTGTGAGCGCTCGAATCTCCTCGGGAAGTATAAGTAGGGGGAAGCAATATATTCGATACCTCATCCAGAAACGCACCCTCTCGAAACCTGGATAGCAAGCTACACTGCGAAGCAGAGCGCCTCTCTTGCAGAGTCTGCCACTTGAGTTTGCTAAACATCTCCGTAACGCTATCACGCTTATCGAATAACCCTGTGACGAAACGAGCCGCTCTTCTTTGGATCTTCTCTATCTCCTCTGTCAACCCGACCTGGTACGGATCCCATACTGATGAGCAATACTGAAGTATAGATCTGACTCCAACAGAACATAAGTGTGACCAGCTAGGACTTCAACTCCATTCAGTTGTCAATATTCAGGATATCATGGATTACTTACAAAAATTGTGGGCCAGCTTGCCTCAGGAAAGGATAAAACATCCTTCCCAAGGGAATTGGAGTGGTTGTATTTTGTCTTTCAGTATATGCACGGCGTACCGGATATCCAGGTCCAAAAATAGAACAGATCAAACTTAAATGTGGTTAAGTTAAAAAAATCATTAAACAGCGTTATACTTCGGGAATTTTGATAGCTACTAAGTGCTCAGTCTTCCAAATTGCTGTCATCTTGATGTGCTGTTTGAGGCTTTCCCGGCGCTGCATCTGCTTGATAGGTTCCCGGGAATTACGCCGGGTAAACAATATGCTGTCATCTTGCTAATCTTCATTAAACAAAATGGACTATTATCTGTTCTTGTGGGACGGAAAGAGTAAAGATATTGAATAATTTGGGTCATTTAATTTAGGCTTGAAAAGAAATAGTAACAATCGGTAGTTCATTATTAATATTTCTCATTTGCGCCGACATGATTGAGAACGTTATTTTTCTTGCTCTCTTTACACGATAATTTTAAACTAAACAACAACTTCATCGTTGAGATTGTGTCATTACCAAATTCAATGCGGTTCTTTATCCACTGGGCGTTCGCGGAAGACAAAACCCTTTCGGCGTTGGCATTATGGCCTGGAAATGCAAAGTATTCTCCTGAAAAAAGTTATTTCTTCTGCTGTGATTTGAAACAAACTGTCCGCTTTTCATGTGGCAAAAACTTTTTAAAGCCAAAGTTGTCTTTCTTTTGGTGCATGAATTTCGTGAAATTTGGCCACTGATCAAAACATTTACTGTTTTCCAACTTTACTTTTTGCTAGACCAAATATCTATAGTTTCTGCAGCTTTTTCCTGGACAGTAACATCAACTAATGTCATCCGCTGAAAGTGCTTTAATTGGGTGGCACAATCACATGTCCAGGACTTTAAGCAGTGTTTGGCAATTATAGACACATTAATTGTGTCTGTTCTAAATTCAGCCAACCGGGTTTTGATGTGTTTCTGACAATCGTCGCGCCCAGCTTAATCCTTAAAAAGTCCAAAAAATCCGAACAGGCGGAATTTGTATGTATGTGGCCGGATACGACCGTGAAAGTCTGACCGAGATTTTAAATTTCCTATCCCAGTCCTCTCTCGTTGTATTTGTGTCCTAGAAACGACAGTGTGTGCTTGTGTCAAAATGTCGGCGGTTGCCGAAGACTTCACCCTGCTGTATTCTCGTAAGTTGTTTAAATATTTTATGTGTCGGAAGAAACTCAAGTTTGACATAAACGAGGATGTTTGTTTCAACATTGTCGGTGACCAGGTGTCGCCTTTCTTTTACAGCTGCATGATGAGTACGCTGTGGACTACAGCAGTGTTCACATGGCTGTTCTCAAACGTTCCTGGTTTCACGAACACTAAGAATATCTATCGCTCCTCAATTAGCCTGTTGAATAACTTTACCATAATCCCATTGGAAATGTCTGGGACTGTTTGGAACTATAGGTGAAACGTAGTAGTCAGCATCCTCGCAGTCTGGTAGCTCTAGCTATCCTAATCATCAGGGAGTAACTTCACCTGGATATGGCATACCTGAAGCAACATGCGGAATCTGTTTCTTGCCAAATTGACGCCATTGTTAGGTATACATGCAGTCTTACACGGTATTAATGTTTTCTCTCGTGGCAGTGACACATGTTTTGTCTGGTGTGCATGTTTACTACACATTTCCCGACAGCATGTAGTATCCAAGTAGTGGGGTCGCTGGAATGTAATATATTTTTACTAGAATTGAAAGCGGCTTCCTTGGAAGACAATCTATAGCTTTAACGATCCAAGGACTAAACAAGGCTCTGAATAAAACAAAAAAAAAAAAAAAAAAAAAAACGCAAAGCAACAAGACCAGATAGCACAAATGCAGAGTTACGAGGGATTATTTTTAAAGCTTAGACTTTTTCATTTATACAATATGTGTTGGCAAAGACGCCAAATGCCAAAACCATGGATAGTTGCAGATGTCATATCAGTCTTTAAGAAAGGTAAACGAAATGAATGCAATAATTATCGTGGGATAACATTACCGGACACAGCGCATAAGATTTACAAATGTCCAAATTATAGTCGAAAATCTGAAAGCCGAAGAACATAATTGTTTCAGAAAAGGAAGATTCTGTATTGGCAATGCTATCACACTTAAGGAGCGTCAAACGAAAAAACAACAAAGAACAAAACTTGTCTAGTTTGAAGGAGGAAACAAGATGGCGCTATGGTTGGCCCGCTAGATGGCGCTGCCATAGGTCAAACGAATATCAATTGCGTTTTTTAAAAAATGGGAACCCCCATTTTTATTACATGTTCGTGTAGTACGTAAACAAATATGAATGTTTTAGCTGGACCACTTTTTTCGCTTTGTGACAGATGGCGCTGTAATAGTCACAAACATATGGCTCACAATTTTAGACGAACAGTGGTAAGAGGTAGATTTTTAAAATTAAAATACAGAACGTAGGTGCGTTTGAACGTTTTATTTCGGATGTTCCAATGTGATACATGTACCTTTGTTAACTTATCATTTCTGAGAACGCATGCTATTACAGAGTGACTACCTGTAAATACCACATTAATGCAATAAATCCTCAAAATGATGTCCGTCAACCTGAATGCATTTGGCATTACGTCTAACGAAATTCCTCTCAACAGCGAGTAGCTCGCCTTCCGTAATGTTCGCACATGAATTGACAATGCTATGACGCATGTTGTCAGGCGTTGTCGGTGGATCACGAAAGCAAACATCCTTCAACTTTCCCCACAGAAAAAAATCCGGGGACGTCAGATCCGGTGAACGTGCGGGCATGGTATGGTGCTTCGACGACCAATTCACATGTCATGAAATATGCTATTCAATACCGCTTCATCCACACGCGTGCTATGTGCCGGACATCCATCATGTTGGAAGTATATCGCCATTCTGTCATGCAGTGAAACATCTTGTAGTAACATCGGTAAAACATTACGTAGGGAATCAGCATACATTGCACCATTTAGATTGCCATCGATAAAATGGGGGCCAATTATCCTTCCTCCCATAATGCCGCACCATACATTAACCCGCCAGGGTCGCTGATGTTCCACTTGTCGCAGCCACCGTGGATTTTCCGTTGCCCAATAGTGCATATTATGCCGATTTATGTTACCGCTGTTGGTTAGTGACGCTTCGTCGCTAAACAGAACGCGTGCAAAAAATCTGTCATCGTTCCGTAATTTCTTTTGTGCCCAGTGGTAGAACTGTACACGACGTTCAAAGTCGGCGCCATGCAATTCCTGGTGCAAAGAAATATGGTACGGGTGTATTCGATGTTGATGTAGTATTCTCAACACCGACGTTTTTGAGGTTCCCGATTCTCGCTCAATTTGTCTGCTACTGATGTGCGGATTAACCGCGACACCAGCTAAAACACCTACTTGGGCACCGTCATTTGTTGCAGGTCGTGGCTGTGACTGTTACAGCGCCACCTATCACAAAGCGAAAAAAGTGGTCCAACCAAAACATTCATATTTCTTTACGTACTACACGAATATGTAATAAAAATTGGGGTTCCTATTTTAAAAAATGCAGTTGATAGCCGTTTGACCTATGGCAGCGCCATCTAGCGGGCTAACCATAGCGCCATCTAGTTTCCCTCTTCAAGCTAGACGAGTTTCGTACTTTGTAGTTTTTTCGTTTGATGCTTATTTCGTGAGATCTTTGGCCCGGTCCGTATCAATGGACCACCCTGTAGAAGAAGCCTTCGGCCACGCAACAGGAAAATTTTACAGGATATATTACACAATAATGGATATCCTCAGCAAATAAAATGGTCACAGAAATTCTATATAGAGATATAAAAATAATAATAAAGACTAACTACGTCATATCAAAAGGTATACTGATAAACCAAGCGGTTCGACAAGGTTGTAGCTTATCAACCATACTTCTAATATACAGGGTGTTACAAAAAGGTACGGCCAAACTTTCAGGAAACATTCCTCACACACAAAGAAAGAAAATATGTTATGTGGACATGTGTCCGGAAACGCTTACTTTCCATGTTAGAGCTCATTTTATTACTTCTCTTCAAACCACATTAATCATGGAATGGAAACACACAGCAACAGAACGTACCAGTGTGACTTCAAACACTTTGTTACAGGAAATGTTCAAAATGTCCTCCGTTAGCGAGGATACATGCATCCACCCTCCGTCGCATGGAATCCCTGATGCGCTGATGCAGCCCTGGAGAATGGCGTATTCTATCACAGCCGTCCACAATACAAGCACGAAAAGTCTCTAGATTTGGTACCGGGGTTGCGTAGACAAGGGCTTTCAAATGCCCCCATAAATGAAAGTCAAGAGGGTTGAGGTCAGGAGAGCGTGGAGGCCATGGAATTGGTCCGCCTCTACCAATCCATCGGTCACCGAATCTATTGTTGAGACGCGTACGAACACTTCGACTGAAATATGCAGGAGCTACATCGTGCATGAACCACATGTTGTGTCGTACTTGTAAAGGCACATGTTCTAGCAGCACAGGTAGAGTATCCCGTATGAAATCATGATAACGTGCTCCATTGAGCGTAGGTGGAATAAACTAAAATGAGCTCTAACATGGAAATTAAGCGTTTCCGGACACATGTCCACATAACATCTTTTCTTTATTTGTGTGTGAGGAATGTTTCCTGAAAGTTTGGCCGTACCTTTTTGTAACACCCCGTATATTGTAACCTCCCCAACATGTTTCTGAGTGTAACGTAATCTAACTTACCTTCTACTCTATAAAATATACGTATTACGAAAAATTGTGTTTCCCCATATTGTCATCCAACCTTAACTCATATGCTAACTTTCTACTAAATGGAACTTGATTTGAACTGAACTGTAACTGATTTGAATGCAACTTGTCTTACATTAAATGCGCAACTGAAGTAAATCAATTATCTGGCCCTAATCAAAATTTCCACTTACTTCCACATGACAATATTGTTGCAGATTTCTTGAAAGCACAACAGCAAGTAACACGCAGGCAGCAGCTAGGCTACATTTATATTCCTAAATACATATTCAAACTGTTGCATGAGATAATGCGTAATGATAAACAGTGGGGTGGGAAAAGCAACAATTCCTATAAAATGATATTCCAAGAAAACCATTTTAGAATGAAATATGTATTCAGGAAGACAGAGTAAAACTTCACATGACCTCCACACGTAACATTGGTCTGAACAATACCATCCTTAACAAAGTGAACAATGATATAGAAAGGGTACAATGTTAACAGCACATTTCTCTAAAAATCAAACAGCCTAATCAATTAATATGTTAATGCATGACTCAGAGAAGTGGGGTTGTCTTTCTCCCAGCTCTGAGCAAGTTAAACAGCTGACAATAATCATTCTTAGGTACAAACTGCTGCTGTCTTCCGACAAATTTCCTTTCTTGAAAAATAATAACATCACTCAAAATACACATTCTCCTAGCCTACCAATGAACTCATCTTACTGATCTTCGGTGTCCTTTACAACCAATCTTTCTTTATCTAACAGACGCCATAACAAGTCAACGCAGCGCTGCTGAATACGTCCATCACCCACCACACTTCAAATAAGGATGTATCAGACTGCGAAGAGGCAAAGACTGTGTCACGAAAAGATCAAAGATTATTCAACAGTAACGTAACTTCATCTCTCTCTGGCGTGAACATCGATAACATACGAAAACCAAAATTATTCAACCACCTTACAACATTGACGATGTTATTGAAACATGGAAACATGAGATTATCACATGACGTATTTTTTAATACTAAACTTTTTGCAGGCGACCCTGCAATTGTACAGGATAGTGAGACATAGCTACAAAGATCCAACCATAGACAAAGTTTCTAAAGAATGTAATAAGAAAATATTCATTCCAGAAACAAAAATGATGTCTTTCAAAGGGACAAAAACGCTGACGAACAAGGTCATAATGAGAAACAAAACCATTTAACAAGTTAGTCACTTCAGTTATCTGGGAATTATTATTAGGTACCAGAAAGAATCCCACATTGACAACAAGCAAGAGAAATGTTAAATGATATGAGGAACGATCAACAGAACATCGAGAAATAAAGTGAGAAAAGACACAAAAATCAAGTTAATGGGAACCCCCGCATTGGTATTTGGAAGAGAAACTTCGTCTGTTACTAACAAACAAGAAAGCAGAATCCAGTGGCACAACTGAAATTTCTAAAATGAATTAAGGGCTGTAGAGGATTAATGGGCTCAGAAATGAAGGCAAAAGACCAGAGCTTGAACTATATGCTATAAACGAGAAGATCAAGTACAATCGAGAAAACTGGCTAGAACGTCTACAAAGAATGTCAGATTTAAGGCTAGTAAAACAATTCTTAAATTTCAGATCTTTAGGTACAATATCCAAAAGAAGACCAAGAAACTGATGACTGGCTACTTACAAAACGGAACAGGCCTTTGGTCTAGACCATGATGAAAGAATAAGAAGAAGACTGAAGACTTACAAGCAAGCAATATTTATTCGGATTTTAGCATTCGTCAACAAAAATTTGAAACATCCCCAGCCTCAAGGATCGCACTCCTTTGGACCACGGTTAAAAAATGCCTCTGAGCTCTATGGGACTTAACATCTGAGGTCATCAGTCCCCTAGAACTTAGAACTACTTAAACCTAAGTAACCTAAGTACATCACACATATCCATGCCCGTGGTAGGATTTGAACCTGCGACCGTAGCGGTCGCGCGGTTCCAGACTGAAGCACGTAGAGCCGCTCGGCCACATAGCCCGGCTGGACCTCTGTTGTTTCGGACGATTTATACGTAAAACGGCCACTGATGCCGCTGTCAATGCTGTCATTGGTTTGCTTGAAATGTTTCATTACTGTATGTAGTCTACATAGACGAAGACTAATTATGAAACTGTATGTCTGCTACTAAAAAATACAATAAATTGCTAATAGAAAATACCGTAACCAGCGATAAAATTCCTGAGATTCATTAGCTATATGCAGACCGTATGGTGCAATAGTCGAAAGCCAATAAAAAAAGGAGAACACTCCGCCACCCGCCACTGGCGCAGCTCTCACCTGTCGCAGTTCGCACGTAGCCGTGTGTCGCCAACGCGACAGTCAGCTGTTTCCGCCACCCGGCGTCGCAATGGATCGACCTGGAGCGCAGCCTGGCGTGACGAATTACTCGCACCCGTCCTGCTGCGTCAGGTGTGATGGATCGGCAGCTCTGCTTGTTATTCACCCGTTCCCCAACGCACTCGACACAAAAAAGCTCTCATCACTGCTTATAGCATTCACTGTATTTAGTTGGCACGTTCTGTGCAGAAACACTTCGTCTGCTCCCTCATCCTTCGAGTACATTATTGTGTTATTTGTTTAATCTCTTACATCATAGCATGTTTTTCGACATATAATACGTATTTCATCAAACTTAGTTAATGAACATTGAAAATGTTAATGTTATGAATATGAAATAATAGAATTAAAAATGGTGTAAAACAAGGCATGACTCATATAATGGAATTCGGAATAATAAATAATAACGCAAGGAGTAGCATGGCTAACGCAAATATTAATGAAAACATACTGGCAGTGGAAGATAAAAGATGGGTGTATAAAAGTAACATAGCTGTTTCTGAGGGAGAAATTTCAGATAGATTGCACCAAATAGGGGCCCTTGTAATAGGCCGGCCGCGGTGGCCGAGCGGTTCTAGGCGCTCCAGTCCAGGAACCGCTTGACTGCTACGGTTGCAGGTTCGAATCCTGCCTCGGACAAGGATGTGAGTGATGTCCTTAGGTTAGTTAGGTTTAAGTAGTTCTAAGTTCTAGGGGACTGATGACCTCACAAGTTAAGTTCAATAGCGCTCAGAGCCATTTGAACCTTGAAACTGAGGAAGGTCTGTTGGGAAAGAAGATACTTAATTGTGTAAGTAGTACTTACAGAACAAAGGCAGACATTATTGCTGTTTTAATAGGTACTAGTGAAATCCTCTCCCATCCGTTAAAGAATCGAACTCTCGTGTATAAAACGTCGAATTTCTGCATCTGTGTCTCACAAAACGATGTACTTTTCCGTGTATATTCAATAGTATATGTAAATACTATCTGCAAAATATGTTGCGAACGGTATTACTAGGAAAGAAGTAATAAATCTATACGTCATGCTTGATGTTGCATGGACAGCGGAAATGTATTAAGCGATAAACGTGTCTCCTTTCAGCCGTTTTTGAGGGTGTCAACAAGAAAAAGTTCCGTAAATATTTGGAATTATGCATTGCAAGATGCAAGTCACACACTCTCGAATATTGGATGAATATACTCTCGGTAATTTGCGCACCATGAGATATGTTGCCTCAAGAAATATATACAGTTTCTAATGGTACTACTTGACGTAATGGTAGCATATCTCGAAATTTTCCCTGTAAATAAGCCTTGAATAAACAACAAGAGCAACTTGGATTTTGGATGGATTGAGCTTCAATTCTATATTAATTATACTGCTACGTCTAGTACCTTTGTAATGACCATCGCAACTACAATGTTTGTTCTTTCGGGATGACACGGCAATCCGCCACATAATGTTTTCTCTAGTATTCAAAATAAATCAAGTTTGGTTTCCTTTTCATCAAGTAATACTGGCTGATATTGAACGAGTAATTTAGTTCAGAGACAAGTTATTTAGCATCTCTACTGAGAGAGAACGAGCGAGCTATACATTGTGTTTTTAAATACAGGTCAATTGACGGTCACGTTCAACCGCTGTGTTGTGTGCGATGGAAATGAACCGGCCATGCGGAGTAGCTGCACGGTTTGAGGCTCCATGTCACGGATTGCGCGGCCCCTCCCGACGGAGGTTCGAGTCCTCCCTTGGGCATGGGTGTGTGTGTGTTGTTCTTAGCACAAGTTAGTTCAAGTATTGTGTAAGTCTAGCGACCGATGGCCTCAGCAGTTGGGGTCCCTTAGGTATTTACACGCATTTGAACATTTTTGGAATTGAACCCTGCTAAATATAGAATGTTCGTGCCTTTTCACTGACACC
Organism: Schistocerca serialis cubense; assembly: GCF_023864345.2. Lineage (NCBI taxonomy): Eukaryota > Metazoa > Arthropoda > Insecta > Orthoptera > Acrididae > Schistocerca > Schistocerca serialis. The sequence continues at coordinate 1,022,633,618 of NC_064638.1, read as the reverse complement.
CTTATTCTTTAATCAGAGTGGGGGTTGCTGCAAAACGGTTTACTTTAGGCTAGGCGCGCACTGGCGATTTTCCGTCGTGCGATTTATTTGTCGCAAGAATGGAACACAGTGGCTCGAATAGGAGCGCGCGCACGTGCGACAAAAAAGTAGCGGTGATTTAAAAGACGCAACCGGCCCTATTTCACGCGCGACGCGATTGTCGCAGGTGTGGAATGATTCACAGGCACTGGCATGGGCCCGCGCGCACTAGCGACGCGATTTCTCAGTCAGTCGCTCTCGCTCTGTGTTACATACACACAATTTCAGTGCGCCAACAGTATGTCTGATAACGGGAGTTGCGCTACGGATGACATTGGAAGTTGTGTTGTCGATTCAGAAAGACTTATTGCAGAAGTAGAAAAGCGACCAGCTCTCTACAACGGGAAATTAAAAGAATACAGTGATCGCAATTTCAAAGAGAAACTATGGGGAGAAGTATGCCGCAGCCTAATTCGGAACTGGACTGAACTGCCTGGACCAGAAGACTAACAAAGGTATTTCATGGTTCACTTATTTTATTCATTCATGTAGACATCACAGTTACAACAATTTAAATTTTTTCATATTGCCAAGATACTGATCCTTGTGGAGTCGCAAAGTTGTTTGCAAAATAATCCCTTATCTGCATACCACACGCATCAGCTCTTATTCCTACAGGCTCACAGCCTTGCAGAAGGCATTCATACGATTCGTCCTCAGTTCGTACACCATCATTTCGTCTTACGAAATTATGCAGAATTCAACATGCCTTTATGATTATGTCTGAAAAACCAACATCCACATCCATAGGTCGATGAAATATTCTCCATTTGTTAGCCAAAATTTCCAAAGTACATTCCACCATTCTACGAGCACGACAATGTCTATAATTAAAAACACGCTGTTTCATTGTCAAGTTTTTCTTCGAGTACGGCTGCAGAATCTGTCTAGACAGTGAAAATGCTTCATCTCCTACAAAATTAAAAGTTTGAGACTCTCCTTCCTCATCATGTGGTAATTTTTGAGGGTTTGGAATGTTTAACTGATTAGATTTCAGTTTTTTATAGAAGTTGGATTTCTTGAACACATTAGAATCCCCATTGGCTCCGTACGAGCCCACGCCTATCACACTGAAACAACAGTCACCGTCCACTACGGCCAAAAGTATTGTCGAAAAATAATTCTTGTAATTATAAAACTTTGAGCCACTGTCAGCAGGCCTCTTCAGTCTCACATGTTTCCCGTCCACAGCACCAATGCAATTTGGAAAGTCAGTTCTGTCTAAAAACTGTTTGGCAATAATCTTCCAATCATCTTCAGTTTTTTCTGCCATATGAATAGGCTGTAGACATTGCCACAACTGCTCGCATGTATCCTTAACAATTTCTCTGATTGTAGTGGCTCCCAGTAGGTATTCGTAGTGTAATGAGCTGCCGACATTCTCTGCTCATTAGACAGTTCATTTCATTGAACAGTTTCTGTAATTCTTCTTCACTTCACCTGAGGCTACCAGCGTCATCAACGAATCTTATCACTGGATTCATTTTTCATAATGTTAGTCGAATTCCTTAACCTTTTTTAATTTCCACCGTTGCTTCTACGATGTGCAGGTTGAACAGTAAGAGAGAACATTTGTACCCATCAGTCTGAGCACCTTTCTCTTGATCTTTCGTTCTTATACTTAACCTGTTGGTTCTTTTATATGACTGTTATTCGTCTTTGGATTATTCCTATTTTTCTAAGAATTTCTAACATCTTGTTCCATATTACGCTGTCGAACAGTTCTATAGAATAAGAAATCTGTCTGATAAACATGTAAACGGTACTCTTTAGTACTGCACTGTGGAGCGCATTAGAATCTGTTGAGTTAGCTGGCAAGCGGAGGGTGGAATAATGATAAAGCATACGAAAAAATGGTGATCGAATATACCGAAGTGACAAAGATAGCGGGGAAATGGTTAGCTGCTAAACCAAGGGGATTTAATCAGAAGATAGAAGTTGCCATTGGTTTGTCTCGGATTGGCCTGATAGCTCGCACCTTTTGTTGGTCACTATTTTTGGCTACCATGTGCGTTATGTCTCCAAAAATTTACGTAGTTTCTCAGATGTAAGTTTCTACCCCTGGGGATTGTTTTCTTGCTAAAGCAAAAATTTGGCAGCCAGACTACAGGTAACATGAAGCCCGTCTTTCTACTGAAGTTTGGCCCCGCAGACACGATCTTTCGCTTTCGACGGGTGGCGCTGTCTTGTTAATAATCATTGATTACTGAAGCCAGCACAACTACATTCTTCGTCACACAAGGAATACCGGATGCGAAAATACACGGCCCAGTCACATTAATGTGACCACCGCCTATGTTCCATGTCAGCGTGCAGTAATCACATACAGACGGGAGGTGGCACCGCTAGCAGTGCAGGGTATATCAAGCGCGTCAGGGGACGCAGAAAACAGTACACTCGTTGTTGTAATTCGCTAACGGTGCTATTTATCTCACGTCCCAAAGGGCATGGTCGTTGGCTTGCAGAGTTTGTGAACTTTTCACATGCCGCCTTGGTGCATGGCAAAATGGCGCTATTCAAAACTGGCATGGAGGCAACTTCTGTACACCCCAGGCTATAAATGACGGGGTGAACTACGACCTTGGAGATGTGTATGGGCAAACAGACGTGCAAATCGTGATAAACTGACCGCCCAGATGAAACAAGGTCCTGCCAACAGTGTCTGCTCAACGACTGCTCTGTGAACGTTGGTGTGGATAGTCATCCGCAAAAGGCGCCTTCTTAATACACATGCTGACTGTTGTTCATCGGCGGTGAAGGATAGAATTTGCTCGTCAGTACCGCAACTGGACGATCGATAACCTTTTTAGATGATTGACGTTTTATGCTCCATCACACACATGGCCGCTGACATGTACGACGTGAAACGCCTGAAAGCAGGCAAGCCGAACAATCGCCGGAAGAGTTCAAGCCGGAGGAGGGTGCTCTGTGGTTTGGGGAATATTTTCTTGGCATTTCCTGAGTGATTTCGTCATTCTTGAAGGCACAATGGATCAACAAAAGTATGCACCTACCTTTGGGAGCCATGTCCATCCCCACATGCAGTTAGTTTTTCCTCGGTACGAAAGCATCAACCAACAGGACGATACAACGTGCCACACAGCTCGCAGTGCACGTGCGTGGTTTGAAGAGCACCAGGATGAGTTTGCCGTACTGCCCTGGCCACCATATTGCCCAGATCTCAACCCGATCGAGAATTCGTGACCACCTCGATCGGGCTGTATGCGACATGGATCCTCAACTGAGAAACCTAGCACAGCTGACCACGCTACTGGAGTCAACATGACTCCACATCCCTGTCGATACCTTTCAAAACCTCAATGACACATTATCTGTACGTCTCGTAGCGAACGGCGCTGCAAAATAAGGCCATTCAGGTCTTTGAGAGGTGGTCGCATTAATTTAACTGTGCAGTGTATATTTTGTATTCATTTCTTTATCTTTGAAACAGCTCTCTTGCCACCCAGAATGCTCCTCTAGCAGTCGCATACAATTAGTCGCATGCAATCGATAGTCAACGATGGAGTGTATGTGCTCCATAGAAACAATGCAAAGTCTCTGAGTTATCATTGGACGTCGCATGAAAGAGCATAGGCTTTTCTTTTATCAGGAATGCGTGAAGCAACATAGTATAAATATCGACTATGTAAACTATGACACCGTGGTGATATCGCCATATGATGAATAAACTCTTTGAAGACGAGACAATTCAGCACTACAATCAGTAGCACTAAGAAGGAAGTACTATGTGCCTTCAGCAGAAGAAAGCGAAGAGCAACGCTGTTTTTGACGAGGAGTCCGTGGTTAGGTGAAGCATGTTTGTGGACAAGCATAGGAATTGCTTTTACTGTGATAGTTTAGCGACACTGTAAACCCCTAATCGTTTTAAAAGTCAAAAATAGAGCTGCATTGTCCACGTGGCTGTACAGGAATACATTTTGCAAGGCCAGACCATGAAAAATCATGAAGAAGAGAAGTATCGCAAGCGGATTATCTTAAAGTGGTTCTAGACTAATTATTAAGAGTGCGTTACAGGAATGTTGTGAATTAGAAAATAATTGGTGCCTCTAAAAGAAATATACTGCACCAGTCTGAAAACAACCGGAATAATGTGTCTTTACTGATTTAAAAAACGAATAGTAAAAGAAGTCCTTTATGTAAAATTTACGACATTATGCACGAAGACCAAAATATTTTCAACTGTCGAATCACAGTGATGACTTTTATGAAACTTTTATAAACAGGTCAGTTCTCTCCTGACCCCATGCATCACCATAGTTTCTTTAAAATCTCTAAAGACATTACTAAAACGAAACATGCCTCTTTGCTTACAGCATTTTCTTGAAACCGTCATTTTGATAACTTGAACAGCTTTTCTAATTTAAGGTGTCTCAGTAACGTGGTGCACCCTTTATAATGTATTGGAATTTTTATCATAAAATTGTATTTGGCATTGTTTTCAGTTGTACCAAGACGTTTTCTTCATGACCGTTAACAGGTACTGCTTCATTTTCCACTTCCGCAGAGTGCAATATAAGCTGTGTCTCTCGACGCCTCAAAAAACTGTTTTCGTCGCTTAACACATCCTAAACTTAACTGATGTTTAGCGAAGAACAAAAGAACTAATTTTGCTTATCCATTAATTTTTTTCTGATAGCTTTTTATGTTTTCCTCATTTCACTACTCTTTAGTTTTTTGTTTAAAAAGAATATGTCAAAATGTTATTTTTAGGTTTTAAAATTTCTTCATTATTCTTGTGAAACATTTCAAGCGACATGTGACGATATATATCTGCAGGGAATCTAGGCAAGGGGAAAAAAACGTTAAAATTTATTTGTATATTTCGTCCAAAAGATGTATGCAGATTCTGAGAAAAGGATTAGTTACTTCTTCTTAATAACTGTCACTTTTTAAAAATCCTGTAAACCTATAATAAAAATCTATAAAAATTCGAGGAAGATGGTAAATAAAACATTTCACTTCGTCGTTTACTCTTTTTTCTCTTTCTGATACTAGGTTAAATGAAATATTGAATTCCAGTACTATTTTCTGGACGGTGTTATATCATACTATATATATTCACTAACTGTCTACGTATTTTCCCCGTAAAAATAACAGTAGTAACATTTTTCCTAATACCATTAGTCACTTATCTATAAGAAGAATAGAAATGAGAATAAAAATAAAATATGCAAAGAAATAGCAAAGCACAACGGCGACATTAAAGACAGAAAGGTTAAAAACCCACCAGATAATGGCGTAACAGTTCTAGAAAGAACGTAAAGATCACTTGATCAATAGCAGACCGACACGTTTCCGCCAACGTCAACATCAAAATATTCTCCTATAGATGTAAACGTTAAAATCTGTTAATGGTGACTACAGAATGTTTTATATTTATTGTACGTTCTGCTAACATTGCATAGAGAGTGAGAAGATCTACACCATTTCTTACTGATCACTGCTATTAACCGAAGATAAATTACAGTCGAATACCATAGTTGATGGCATGGCTCTACTCGACTACTATAGTTGATATAATGGTTCCACTTTCGAAACGAAGTGTTGTGACGAGGAGCTATTTCTGATTGTGTTGCAGGAGATAGTAGTGACCGTGTTGTTTAGCTAACATGTTTTCCTTTAATAGGAATAATCGATGTGGCATTAGGCGAGATTCATATCTTCATTAGGCGAGATTCATATCTAAAACTAAAACACAGGAGGACGGTTTCTATTACTCGCCTCAGCTTATGCGTGTCATATCAACGTTTGTCGAAAACAGTAAAATTCCTACCTTTACTTAAAAATTCCCTGTCCGTATCACGCATTTAAAAGCTGCCGTTTTCGATGCACTACCATTAGAGAGAAATTAGTATGTCCCTAGCTATAGTCTAACTCATTCCTGATTATCGATTTGCTGGGACAATTTGCAAGTATGTACTTTACATTTCCCACAATAGACGGAAAGTTGTATAGCGTATAACTAAAATAGAGCATTAATTTTATTTTCACAGATCTATGTTCTTCGAAAACCCGCAGCTGTGACATAGATTAATTAAATGATAAAACAGTGCACATAACAATTTTTCATGTATTGTACAGTTTAGAGTTCCGAATTATCAAGGACAAATAAGTACACTGATATTTTATTATGTTTGCGTGTTTCTTCTTCGGCCTCTCTTTCTCTGCAGACGACTTTTTGTAGTTTACTGCAATTGTAAAAATGGAAATAATGTATCTTGTGATTTTTTTTACGGGTTAATGTTGGAAAATCTTTTTACTGGTGCTGTGCCTCTTTCCACATTAAAAAATCCACACACATGAAACTCATCACTCACACTGTTTCTGTGTCGTATGAAGATACAACGACAGTATAGCTTCGCGAAGAGTTTGGACACCATAAGGGCAGCTACATTTTTCATTAATTGCATTATCATCTTACTGAATACTTAAATGATTCATTGTGGACCATATTTTATTTCATACCATTTTGTTGCAAAAATTGAGTGAAGTGTATAAAAGAATGAACATATTTACGGATTTTCTCTACTTATTATATACGGGAGAAATATTTGAAGAAATTAATCGAGTCCCTATCTACGTTGTCACTGAGAATTTTTTTTCTTGATTATTGTGGTGTACAAAAATTTGCAGATACTCTATTAAAAGGATTGTATGTGATTTCTGGAAGTGATGGAGAATGTTTTTATGTTGCTATGGTTGATTTTGTGAACTGGTTAGCAACTCACATAAAAAACACTGGACATCCATTCTGAAACGTGGAAGAAGGTCTTCAGATATTTAATCACTTCCAAGAAACACATACAATGGATAGAGAAGATTGAAATTTTTGTACACCACAAAAAGCAAGCAGCAAACTTCTCAACGACTGATTTATTTTGTCTGATTTTCTGACTTCAGTAAAGCCACAAAAAGTAGACTACAGCGCAAGATAGGCGGAACATCTCAAACGCAAACATCATCTAAAATACCAATGAAAATAGATTCATTTGGTAATGAAGTAAAATCTCGAAACCCGTCGTGCTATGCAAGAAAAAATCGCAACTGGTACAGTGTTTTATTACTGAAATCATAAAACAGAGCAAGGTCGTAGCAAATTTATTTTATTTTTCTATTTTGGCCAACTAGGAATCATATGATAATTCTATTGCGTCCCATTTTCCTTTCGTCTCCTACTGATACATCTTTCCACCACACCTGTTTTTTCCGTCAGACCACACATAATCTACTTCTGCCTTCGGATCCTTCTGTTGAACCATTTCTTGCTGAAAATATGCCTTTCTGCTGCTTCTTTTGCCTCTGTTTTATGCAGTTATCAATTTCATTTTACATGTCCGATCCAGCTTCTTGTTATCTTACTTTTCCAGAGATACGTGAAGAACTGTTTGTCGGACAGTTAATGTTCACACTTCATAAATAACGAATTTTTTTCTTGTTTTTGCTATTATTTTAACATACCTCATCATTGTTTCCTAATTTATCGGCCACTTTGCTTCTCATTGCATCACAAATTTGCACTCACATTTCTTCTCTATTTTCAAATGCGTGCTACGGGAAACTTGTTTTACGCGCTTTTAATGCAGCAATGACGATTAAAATTCAGTATAACAGTGTCGATCACAACAAATGTTTATTATGATGGCAACCGGTATCGGTCTACAATTTAGACAATCTTCAGGCTGTAAGCATCATGATGGCGGCTGGTACCGGTGGATGGAGGAAGACCCATAACAACACCGACGACAACGGCTGTCGTCCGTTTTCTTACAGATCTCTGTCGACCGTACAAGCCGCCATCATGGTGCTTACGGCGTGAAGGTAGTCTAAATTATAGACCGAAACCGGCTGCCAATCATAGTAACTATTTGTTGCGATCGAGACTATTTTACTCAATTCTAACATCTCACACCGATCACTGTCAAATCCCCATTGAAAGAATGCTTTCTAAAATTTTAAGCTACAATGTAGGTTGCCCTCATTTCTAATCGAGTAGTTTTGCCACCTTGAATTTTATTGTGTGCTGCCTGAATACTGGTGTTGTTGCAGGACTGGTGGGGTCTGGAGAAGCTGCGGATGCCGAGAGCCGCGTGCTGGGCGTTTTCGGCCGCGAGGAGTGGAGGGACTCTGGTAAGCTGACACAACCTACTACACACCAGCAAAGCCAAAGAAGAATGAAGGAGGGTGACAGCTGAACACTTTGATAATATTGAGAATTTAATTTTCTCTCTCGCTCTCTCTCTGTCTATTTGCTCTTTGAGACGAACCCATATGTTGCGAATATCGTGCTACACTCTACCAACTGAGATATCCAGTCAGACTTTCCCATTCGTGATTGCTATGATTTAGTCGTTATGGGGTAAAAACTCTTGACACCAGTTACTTGTAGGTCCTGATCATGAGCCATACGAGCTAGCTCTCTTTTTCTTCATACTTATAGAATTTTAGGGTCAAAGTACGATCTTAAAGCAATAAGGCGAAATTCGATTTTCGAGCGCTCTTAAGTACAAGACATTTTATGCTTGTTAATACAGTCAGCGATAGCTGAGTGCATAGCATAAGAATTTTACAGTCGTAAAATCACTGGTTCGAATCTCGTTTGTGGCAACTTTTTCCCATTTTTATTTAAATTCCATATTTAACAGTTATTGAACTAAGAATTTTTAGAAAAATACCGTATTTTAATTTTAATTACTAGTCTCATGAAAATAAATTAAAAATTCATACATGCATGCAAACTTCCTTATTGTTAAAATGAAACGATTTGTACACGATGTCTCGGAAGTATTGTCCATTATTCAGTGATATGACAGCAACAGTCACTTGAAGTAAAAAAATTCGTATGGATATATGCCCAGTTCCGAATTGTTTCCTAGGCAGAACACACTTAATGTTCCTTGTTATTTATTTTCTGCATTATTCGGTACATTGTCAGGTTCACCCATGTACACACGTACAACACTAGGACAACATTACATCATGCGTTTTACAGCACGCGTTTTACAAAGTATCAATCGAAAAATAGGTATTTGTTTCACATTCACCTCTAACATTATCGTGCTCGTCATGTTACAGTTCACAATAAATATCCAGGTGTCTCAAAGTCAACTTCAATGCATTTGTGCACTCTTGGGAGAACAGGTTGTGTTGCTTGTCTGAGTGCCCCTGCATGTACCCTAATGAGGGCAGCAGCGTCCATGATGCGACCTTTTGTTTGCTCGCCTCAAATATCATACAACCCCATAAACAAAAAGCTAGTGGCGTAAGGTCTGGCGATCTTGCTGGTCAGCTAATTGTACTACCAAGAACAATACAGCGTTTGGAGTAAGTGTGGTTTGGACGTTCCTTCACACGCCTGGTAAAGTATGGAGACGCTCCGTCATGCCTTCGGCGGGCTAGTTTACTGGCAGAACGACATTCTGAGTACAGGGGCTGAAACAACGCGGTAGGTTGGACAGGATAAAACGTTAATGAGGTTAGGTGAGTAAAACGTGCGTACCACCAGCCCAAAAACGAACTTAAATTAATTGCGTTATATCTCGGAAACCGTTTGAAATAGAACATTCGTCCAGATGAAGATATTTGCAGCAAATGAGCGTTCTTGTTACGTCCCCGAATAATATTCTTTCTGGGACACCCTGTATAGACGTTTGTATGTCTGTGCTCGGAAATCTTTGACTTTTTAATGGCGTTGTTTCTCGATATTTTTTGAAAATTGTGTCTTCCTGCCTTGGGAAATCGACCGCCGGGCACCGACTTTCAAATTCTATGATGATAAAATACTGGAAATCAGAGCTCGTACGGAAAGATATAGGTGTCCGTTTTTTCCGCCCACTTTACGAGTTTTGAATAATAGAGAATTGTGAAGATGGTTCAATGAACCCTCTGCCAGACACTTAAATGTGATTTGCAGGGTATCTATGTAGATGTAGATGTTGTTGTTGTTGTTGTGGTCTTCAGTCCTGAGACTGGTTTGATGCAGCTCTCCATGCTACTCTATCCTGTGCAAGCTTCTTCATCTCCCAGTACCTACTGCAACCTACATCCTTCTGAATCTGCTTAGTGTATTCATCTCTTGGTCTCCCCCTATGATTTTTACCCTCCACACTGCCCTCCAATACTAAATTGGTGATCCCTTGATGCCTCAGAATATGTCCTACCAACCGATCCCTTCTTCTGGTCAAGTTGTGCCACAAACTTCTCTTCTCCCCAATCCTATTCAATACTTCCTCATTAGTTATGTGATCTACCCATCTAATCTTCAGCATTCTTCTGTAGCACCACATTTCAAAAGCTTCTATTCTCTTCTTGTCCAAACTATTTACCGTCCATGTTTCACTTCCATACATGGCTACACTCCATACAAATACTTTCAGAAATAACTTCCTGACACTTAAATCTATACTCGATGTTAACAAATTTCTCTTCTTCAGAAACGCTTTCCTTGCCATTGCCAGTCTACATTTTATATCCTCTCTACTTCGTCCATCATCAGTTATTTTGCTCCCCAAATAGCAAAACTCCTTTACTACTTTAAGTGTCTCATTTCCTAATCTAATACCCTCAGCATCACCCGACTTAACTCGACTACATTCCATTATCCTCGTTTTGCTTTTGTTGATGTTCATCTTATATCCTCCCTTCAAGACACCATCCATTCCGTTCAACTGCTCTTCCAAGTCCTTTGCTGTCTCTGACAGAATTACAATGTCATCGGCGAACCTCAAAGTTTTTGTTTCTTCTCCATGGATTTTAATACCTACTCCAAATTTTTCTTTTGTTTCCTTTACTGCTTGCTCAATATAGAGATTGAATAACATCGGGGAGAGGCTACAACCCTGTCTTACTCCCTTCCCAACCACTGCTTCCCTTTCATGTCCCTCAACTCTTATAACTGCCATCTGCTTTCTGTACAAGTTGTAAATAGCCTTTCGCTCCCTGTATTTTACCCCTGCCACCTTTAGAATTTGAAAGAGAGTATTCCAGTCAACATTGTCAAAAGCTTTCTCTAGGTCTACAAATGCTAGAAACGTAGGTTTGCCTTTCCTTAATCTTTCTTCTAAGATAAGTCGTAAGGTCAGTATTGCCTCACGTGTTCCAGTATTTCTACGGAATCCAAACTGATCTTCCCCGAGGTTGGCTTCTACTAGTTTGTATCAGATGTAGATGGGCTAAGAAAATCGAAGAGGGCCAGGGCCATAAGATCTCTTTGTAAGTCTTGTAAAGTTTAGTTTCCATTTTCTTGATGTTTTGTATCAGATACTTTGCATCTCGTGGGACTCTTGCAGAGTACGGGGACGGCGCTGGCGGCGCGGCGGACAACCTGGCTCAGCCGTCGCGCGGCCCCCGAGAGGTGGGCGCCAGGTCCCACAGCGACAGCGCCTGCCTACCGCCAGGGGCGCTGCCCGCGCTACACGCCGTTCTCGCTCTGCAGCTGCAGCTACTGCTGCTGCGGTGATGGACCACCACGTCTACAACATAACCACTGTACAACTTTTGTAAAATAAACCCAGTCTCCCAAATCATGCGCTTATCCAGATTATTTACAACAAACACGCACCTCTTGTCCTTTTAACAGTGTCATACGAGTTACTGTAGAATGGATAAGAAAGGAGCTGGAAAACAAGTATATGTTCCACAAGCCAAAGCACTTCTCGCTACAGGCAGATTCGATGCTTTATGACATAGTTATTCAAGATATGGTTGACTTCTTGCAGGATGGGAATCGTAAGACTGGACCTAGAAAAAGAAGTATGTGGTTCACAATTCAAAGCCTATCCCGAACGTGACAGATTCGACACTTTATAACCCAGTTCTGTGGGTTAATGCAGAACTGAAACTATAAGAACGGATTTAGAAAACATGTATGTGATCCACAGTTAAAAGCACTTCCCAAAAGATACAGATTCGATACTTATGACCTAGTTCTTGACGGTATGGTATGAGCTACTGTGGAACCGAAATTGTAAGACTACCTGGTCCACAACTCAAAGCACTTCCCAAAACATACAGATTCTACGCTTTTTGACCTAACCCTTGACGATGTCACATGACTCTGCAGAACTGAAATTGTAAGGATGCATCTAGAAAAACGAGTACGTGGTCCACAGTTCGCATCATTCTTTCGCTACATGCAGAGTCGGCACTTTATGATCGGTTCTTACTATTAATGCAAGTGTCAAAAATATCGTATTTTTATAGCTATTACGAAAAGAAGTACTTTATTTAATACGTTAACAGGAAGCATTCCTTGAGTTTTCCAATAATTTATACTTGGTGAACCCGCAAATCGGCGACAAGAATTCGGAGTCTCGTTAAACTCCTTGTGGCAGTACTGTCCCGTCAGCATATAAAATACCAAAACGAACCGTTTCCGCCGTGATACAGGGGCTTTCCTTAGGGAAAATAAAGATTAACTGCGGCGTGTGTGCTTCAGTATATCACTCTTTTAAAGGTGTCACTAAACCAACGATGTCATATAAGGTAGACTAGCGATTTTTGGCTTCTCTTCCTCGAGTTCAGTCTCGACTTCTTTCTTAGCCATTCTAGATTTTCACTGTATTCCCCACTCAATTTGATGAGATGAGTATCCATTCCTGCGGAACACTGTTCGTAGTTGGTGTAGCTCCTCGTCGAGTCTCTCCTAGTGTGAAAGTGCTAGAGCTCTACGGACCAGTCTTTAGGACCGCATTTCTTTGTGGCGGGTGGTGATGGCTGGAGGCGTGGAGACAGAGGCTGGAACACCGGGAAGCACACAAATAACCGTCACAATACCTAGGAGGGGCAGGCAGAAATTGAAACCTGATCAGTTTACTTAATTTTAAAAGTTTGAAAAAAATTGTTTTTTGTAATGAATTTTTCTACTAGATGTCGTAGACTTCGTAAGTGTTCTAAGTTTTTCAGTTAAACTTAACCACAAAATTCAAGTGTCAGAAGTAGATAGCACTTTCCACAACGAATATCATATTCAACATTATCAGGTTCATTACCTTGCTTACATATCAGTATACGTTTAGAAAGTATGTTGTAAGGAAAAGTCAACAATAATAAACAAATTCTGCAGTTTTTAAATTTTTTGTGATGGCCATTAAGCACCCCCAGCTTGGTAGCAGACGTTATTGAAAGTTCGTTGATATTGCTAAGAGCACTCTAAAAGATATTTTCAGATTCTGGACACTACTTACACATCAGCTCGTTTTTACAAAGTGTGTTGTTAGTACAAGTCAACAAAAATGGACAAATATCTTTTTTTTTAATTTTTTATTTGTGGATATAAAGTAACCTCTCTCATAATGTGCATTACGGAAAACGCGTTGGTATGGCCAGCGTTAATCAATCGCGACGAGAGAACGTGAGAGGTCCTACAACGTTCGCACAACTAGCGTGGTGGTTTCCCTGAGTCTACCAGCAGGAATCCACGACCCCCAGAGCCGGCCGAAGTGGCCGTGCGGTTAACGGCGCTGCAGTCTGGAACCGCAAGACCGCTACGGTCGCAGGTTCGAATCCTGCCTCGGGCATGGATGTTTGTGATGTCCTTAGGTTAGTTAGGTTTAACTAGTTCTAAGTTCTAGGGGACTAATGACCTCAGCAGTTGAGTCCCATAGTGCTCAGAGCCATTTGAACCACGACCCCCAGAAGTTCGTCGCTGATACCTAGCGGGCCACGAACCGCCAACAAGCTGTGTCGCCCACAAATACCATGCCACATATCGCCTTGTTCTCTCCTAACACTCACCAGTGTTATTTTAGGAAAGACTGGTAGGCTCATAAGGCAAGTGAGTATACCGCAAATCTCGCAACACCTGATGAACGGCTGGCTGTTTTGTCAAAATTCTGAGCATAAAATGGAAACAACGTCTGGGCAGAACTTTGTCTAGCCGGTCGCGGCAGTGTCTTATGAGGCCGCTACCCTACCGTCACACGCGGCCCGTTGTACCCCGACTAATGGCAACCAGGACGCCGGGGGCCTCTAGCCGCAATCCAATTTCATGTTTTCGTGCTGCTTCAGGATTTCCGTTGTCACTATTAATCGGAAGCTTATAACATAAATAATTTCTGCTGGTTTTGGTATAAGGGACTCGTGAGCTCCGAGGGCTCGGTACGGAACAATAATTCGATTAGGATTTAATCGGTTTGTTACGCCTGTTACCTTCGTTCTCTGTGAATACCTGCGAAAAACCTGAAAAATGCAACCACAAAACGTACAACACAACACACAAACGGAAAAACAATGACGTGTTGGCCGTCGATGCGGGAACAGCACGGGATGGCATCGTCGTACCTCTCACTTCATTCAGTGGATTCATAAGGGTGGTGTATATTAGGAAATTCTTAATTAGGAGAACCTCTCAGTACTATTACCTAAGGCTAACAACGTACAGCAACACAGCTGGAGAAACAAAGCTGAGACCTTACAGAGCAGTACTGAATTCAGATTTGAAGGTGAAGAGTTAAAGTTGGTATTACTGTTGTCACCAGCAGGAACTGTAAGTGAAACAAGACACAAACTAGACACATAACTCATACCATTGAGAGCTGCATAGTAGTGAAGTGCAATAGAGATACAAAAGTAAATATGGGAAATAAATCAAACGAAGTGCAATTTCCGAGTAAAAAGCCACCGGAGGCAACTGGTCTCTTATAGTGAAATATTCAGAAAATGTCCCCGAACTGCGAAAATGTTTTCTGCGGAGTTCAGACTCACCACGTATATGAAAAGCTTCTAATAAGAAAAGGAATAGAATCTGTGTGTATTATAAAATCAAAGTATTCGTACATTAATTGATGCACTTTAAAATGATTAAGTACAGAGCACAAATTACCAACAAAAAATTGATAATACACACTCACTGTAAATCTAATACCCTATATTACCTAAGCTACATTACTATAGACAACATTTTAATTTTCCTTCTAGTGGAGGTTGGATAATAATTGCATATACACACTTCCGAGTAAAAAAGCCTAAGTTTCTGGTAGCCTCCTATCCAATTCGCAGTTGATTAGTCAGGCGCTAATATCAGCTTTCACAGGTCAGCGTAATCCACATCACCTCCCACTCTTTGGGGTTAAATGTTATCACTTTCTCCAGGTACTGTATCGACAACAGATTCGACAATAAGCACATCGGACAAAAAATTGTTACTCACATAAAATATCACCACATAAAATAGCCCCTCTTCTGCGAGAACATTAGTCCACACAGATTCTTCAGGTACACAATATCAGAACGAAGCCACTCATTGATAATTAGATCCCTTAGAGTTGCAAAATTGCACGTATGTTCCTTGCTACATTTCATCGCCTTTCCAAGAAAATCCGGTAGTTATGAATGGGATGAAGATGAAGTGATTTAGTCGAAGTGCGATAGAATTTCTCTGTGTTTCCGAAACATTATGGCCTGCATGTAGCCCTGAGTCCGGGGATGTCGAGTGGTGCATTTCACCCACCGTACGAAATAGTACCAGCCATTCTTCTTGTGATTAACATCGGTTGATACATCAGGTCAGTCGAAGTGTGATACAGTCCCCGAAAGTTGATAAAACCAGAAACGTCAAGAAAGCTGCTGTTCTGGAAGACGGAGCTGTTCACAGCACACTCTTCATAAAACTGGAGGAGAAAGAAAAAGTCGTGGTCACCAAAGACGGTACGAAAACAACACCAAAGCATCACAGAACCACCTGGAACTGATCTACGTCCTCTGCACACTGCCGACTGTACGCCTCGTTGGGCCATTGGTCCTCTTGATGCCCTGCATTATATGAAAACATGCAAAACTGCAACTCGCTAGACCACAGTACACCCTCTTGTGAGCAACTGTCCAATTTCTATGTCGTTGGATTATAGATGTGGGAATATTTGTCTGGCGCTGACAACAATGGCCCTTTGCGTGAATGTCCACTGGATGTTAGCACTGAAACTGGTTGGGATGGACGGACAGGAGCGATATTTGTCGTGTTTGAAACCGATTCTCATTGAGAAGGTGTGAAACTCGTCTTAGGATATTTTTACAACTACACTCCTGGAAATGGAAAAAAGAACACATTGACACCGGTGTGTCAGACCCACCATACTTGCTCCGGACACTGCGAGAGGGCTGTACAAGCAATGATCACACGCACGGCACAGCGGACATACCAGGAACCGCGGTGTTGGCCGTCGAATGGCGCTAGCTGCGCAGCATTTGTGCACCGCCGCCGTCAGTGTCAGCCAGTTTGCCGTGGCATACGGAGCTCCATCGCAGTCTTTAACACTGGTAGCATGCCGCGACAGCGTGGACGTGAACCGTATGTGCAGTTGACGGACTTTGAGCGAGGGCGTATAGTGGGCATGCGGGAGGCCGGGTGGACGTACCGCCGAATTGCTCAACACGTGGGGCGTGAGGTCTCCACAGTACATCGATGTTGTCGCCAGTGGTCGGCGGAAGGTGCACGTGCCCGTCGACCTGGGACCGGACCGCAGCGACGCACGGATGCACGCCAAGACCGTAGGATCCTACGCAGTGCCGTAGGGGACCGCACCGCCACTTCCCAGCAAATTAGGGACACTGTTGCTCCTGGGGTATCGGCGAGGACCATTCGCAACCGTCTCCATGAAGCTGGGCTACGGTCCCGCACACCGTTAGGCCGTCTTCCGCTCACGCCCCAACATCGTGCAGCCCGCCTCCAGTGGTGTCGCGACAGGCGTGAATGGAGGGGCGAATGGAGACGTGTCGTCTTCAGCGATGAGAGTCGCTTCTGCCTTGGTGCCAATGATGGTCGTATGCGTGTTTGGCGCCGTGCAGGTGAGCGCCACAATCAGGACTGCATACGACCGAGGCACACAGGGCCAACACCCGGCATCATGGTGTGGGGAGCGATCTCCTACACTGGCCGTACACCACTGGTGATCGTCGAGGGGACACTGAATAGTGCACGGTACATCCAAACCGTCATCGAACCCATCGTTCTACCATTCCTAGACCGGCAAGGGAACTTGCTGTTCCAACAGGACAATGCACGTCCGCATGTATCCCGTGCCACCCAACGTGCTCTATAAGGTGTAAGTCAACTACTCTGGCCAGCAAGATCTCCGGATCTGTCCCCCATTGAGCATGTTTGGGATTGGATGAAGCGTCGTCTCACACGGTCTGCACGTCCAGCACGAACGCTGGTCCAACTGAGGCGCCAGGTGGAAATGGCATGGCAAGCCGTTCCACAGGACTACATCCAGCATCTCTACGATCGTCTCCATGGGAAAATAGCAGCCTGCATTGCTGCGAAAGGTGGATATACGCTGTACTAGTGCCGACATTGTGCATGCTCTGTTGCCTGTGTCTATGTGCCTGTGGTTCTGTCAGTGTGATCATGTGATGCATCTGACCCCAGGAATGTGTCAATAAAGTTTCCCCTTCCTGGGACAATGAATTCACGGTGTTCTTATTTCAATTTCCAGGAGTGTACTTTTCTCACGCCGTGTTGCATGGTTGCGGATAAGATACTATTCCTAGTAGATGCATTGGCTAGTCGAAGGTGATAAAGTGGACAGCTTCAATCAAGATGTGGCACGTCCAGACGTTGCAAGTCTTCCTTGCCTTTCTTTCATGTCACCACGCTGACGTGTCTTACAGAAGCATTCCATATAAACGGCTGGTCCATACATCACTTCTACGACCTTCGTAGGCCGTAGAGGGTCACATGGCACGTTGTGTAGCATTTTCTCCGCTATCTACAGTATTACAGACCGACCACTGTGCGCTTTTAACCCTCGCAATACCGACGGTAGGTGGTTGGCTGGGTGGGGGTGCTGCGGAGGGGGTAGCTATTTTATGCCCATCTTTCGGAAATGTTGTAGTCAATTACTTTATATTTTAAAATTATGAGAAAAATCTTTTTGACATTAATTCTGCTACCTGATACCATAAATGACTGAAATTTTTCAGTTAAAGGAAACAACATCTTTTAGCAATAGGTGGCACTTTCTCCAATGAATGTCATATTCGATACTTTCAGATTCGGGCCCTTACTTACACATCAATACCTCTTTAAAAATTGTGTTGTGAGTAAATATCAACAAAAATTAACGACTTTTGCACTTTTTTTTAGGATGGGCATAAAGTAACCCTCGCCCCCTGTTGGTAGTACATATTGAGAGTCGTCGATGTTGGTAATAGTGTGCTTTTAATCTTCTGGACCCTACCAACGTATCAGCACATCTTTAAAAAGTGTGTTGTTAATACAGGTCAATGAAAATTAAAAAATTTACTTTTTTAATTTTTTATCATGGACATAACGTATCAACACAATAGGTAATGGAAGTTGAGGAAAATTCATTGGTACTGCTATGGTTAAGATGATATCTTTTCTCCGGTGAGCTTGAAATCACTCGTCATTTTTACATGTCACCCTCTTTACTTGCACAGTCTCAGATGTACATATATTAGAGATGATTTCCAGTCAGAATTACACACATTTAAAAAAAAAAGAATTGCATCATCCTGATTCCAAGAACTCCTGAAGATAGACGTTGACTGGATATTGTCTCACAAACGCAGTCCCTTCGACTGTTCAGAGACGTCACTAAATCCGCCCAAAGATGTAAACAACCTTGCATGAGTAGCGCCTATTAGACGGAGGGGGTCCGTTAGCCAATCAGCTCCAGTCATTCCACCAGGAGGGAGCTACAAGGCTCGTGCTTTTTGTAGTTCAGTAGTTCAACCATGCCTAGACGGTCAATACCGCGGATAGACGACGTCTGCATTGTTACTTTGTGCCAGGAAGGGCTCTCAGCAAGTGAAGTGTCCAGGCGTCTCGGAGTGACCCAAAACAATGTTGTTCGGGTGTGGAGGAGATACAGAGAGAATATAACATCTTGGACCTACTAATAACAAACAGACCCGAACTTTTCGACTCTGTAAGCACAGAACAGGGAATCAGTAATCATAAGGCCGTTGCAGCATCATTGAATATGGAAGTAAATAGGAATATAAACAAAGGGAGGAAGGTTTATCTGTTTGGCTAGAGTAATAGAAGGCAGATTTCAGACTACCTAACAGATCAAAACGAAAATTTCTGTTTCGACAATGACAATGTTGAGGGTTTACAGAAAAAGTTCAAGGCAATCGTAAAATACGTTTTAGACAGGGACGTGCGGAGTAGAACTGTGAGGGACAGGAAAAACCCACCGTGGTTCAACGACAAAGTTAGGAAACTACTGCGAAAGCAAAGAGAGCTTCAATGCAAATTTAAACGCAGCCAAAACCTCTCAGACAAACACAAGCTAAACGATGTCAAAGTTAGCGTAAGGAGGGGTATGCGTGAAGCGTTCAGTGAATTCGAAAGTTAAATTCTACGTACCGACTTGAAAGAAAATCCTAGGAAGTTCTGGTCTTACGTTAAATCAGTAAGTGGATTGAAACAGCATATACAGACACTCTGGGATGATAATGGCATTGAAACAGTGGAAATAAAGCTGAAATACTAAACACATTTTTCCAAAGCTGTTTCACAGAGAAAGACCGCACTGCAGTTCCTTCTCTAAATCCTCGCACAAACGAAAAAATGGCTGACATAGAAATAAGTGTCCAAGGAATAGAAAAGCAACTGAAATCATTCAACAGAGGGAAGTCCACTGAGCCTGACGGGATACCAATTCGATTCTATACAGAGTACGCGAAAGAACTTGCCCCCTCCTAACAGCCGTGTACCGCAAGTCTCTAGAGGAACGGAAGGTTCCAAATGATTGGAAAAAAGCACAGGTAGTTCCAGTTTTCAGGAAGGGTCGTCGAGCAGATGCGCAAAACTGTAGGCCTATATCTCTGACATCGATCTGTTGTAGAACTTTAGAACATGTTTTATGCTCGCGTATCATGTCATTTCTGGAAACCCAGAATCTACTATGTAGGAATCAACATGGATTCCGGAAACAGCGATCGTGTGAGACCCAACTCGCTTTATTTGTTCATGTGACCCAGAAAATATTAGATACAGGCTCCCAGGTAGATGCCATTTTCCTTGACTTCCGGAAGGCGTTCGATACAGTTCCGCACTGTCGCCTGATAAACAAAGTAAGAACCAACGGAATATCAGACCAGCTGTGTGGCTGGATTGAAGAGTTTTCAGCAAACAGAACATAACATATTGTTCTCAATAGCGAGACATCTACAGATGTTAAAGTAACCTCTAATGTGCCACAGGGGAGTGTTATGGACCATTGCTTTTCACAATACATATAAATGACCTAGTAAATAGTGTCGGAAGTTCCACGCGGCCTTTCGCGGATGATGCTGTAGTATACAGAGAAGTTGCAGCATTAGAAAATTGTAGCGAAATGCAGGAAGATCTGCAGCGGATAGACTCTTGGTGCAGGGAGTGGCAACTGACCCTTAACATAGACAAATGTGATGTATTGCGAATACATAGAAAGAAGGATCCTTTATTGTATGATTATATGATAGCGGAACAAACACTGGTAGCAGTTACTTCTGTAAAATATCTGGGAGTATGCGTACGGAACGATTTGCAGTGGAATGATCATATAAAATTAATTGTTGGTATGGCGGGTGCCAGGTTTGGAGAGTCCTTAGAAAATGTAGTCCATCAACAAAGGAGATGGCTTGCAAAACACTCGTTCGACCTATACTTGAGTATTACTCATCAGTGTGGGATCTGTACCAGGTCGGGTTGACAGAGTAGATAGAGAAGATCCAAAGAAGAGTGGCGCGCTTCGCCACAGGGCTATTTGGTAAGTGTGATAGCGTTACGGAGATGTTTAGCAAACCCAAGTGGCAGACTCCGCAAGAGAGGCGCTCTGCATCGCGGTGTAGCTTGCTGTCCAGGTTTCGAGAGGGTGCGTTTCTGAATGGGGTATTGAATATATTGCTTCCCCCTACTTATACCTCCCGAGGAGATCACGAATGTAAAATTAGAGAGATTCGAGCGCGCACGGAGGCTATCCGGCAGACGTTCTTCCCGCGAACCATATGCGACTGGAACAGGAAAGGGAGGTAATGACAGTGGCACGTGAAGTGCCCTCCGCCACACACCGTTGGGTGGCTTGCGGAGTATAAATGTAGATGTAGATGAACTGTTGATGACATGCTTCACTCAGGCCGCCCAAGGACTACTTCTGCAGTGGATGGCCACTACCTGCGAATTATGGGTCGAAGGAACCCTGATAGCAACGCTACCATGTTCAATAATGATTTTCGTGCAGCGACAGGACGTCGTGTTACGACTCAAACTGTGCGCAGTAGGCTGCCTGATGCACAACGTCACTCCCGTTGTCCATGGCGAGGTCCATCGTTGCAACTACGACACCATGCTGTGCGGTACAGATGGGCCCAACAACATGCCGAATGAACCGCACAGGTTGGCATCACGTTCTCTTCACCGGTGAGTGTCAAATACGTCTTCAACCAGACAATAGCCGGAGACGTGTTTGGAGGCAAGCCGGTGAGACTGAACGCCTTAGATACACTGTCTAGCGAGTGCAGCAAGGTGCAGGTTCCCTGCTGTTTTGGGGTGGCATTACGTGGGGCCGACGTACGCCGCTGGTGGTCACGGAAGGCGCCGTAACGGCTCTACGATATGTGAGTGCCATCCTCCGACCGATAGTGCAACCAAACCGGCAGAATATTGGCAAGGCATTCGCGCCCACATCGTGCACATCTTCACGATAACGACTAGAATGGCTAGCGTGTTCTCCAGACATGAACCCTATCGAACATGCCTGGGATAGATTGGAAAGGGCTCTTTATTGACGACGTGACCCACCAATCACTGTTGAGGGATTTACGCCGAATCGCCGTTAAGGGGTGGGACAATCTGGACCAACAGCGCCTTGATGAACTTGTGGACAGTATGCCGTGACGAATACAGGCATGTATCACTGCAAGAGGCCGTGCTCTGGGTATTAGAGGTACCGGTGTACAGCAGTCTGTACCACCATCCTTGAAAGTTTCGATGTAAGGTGGTATAACACGCAATGTGTGGTTTTCATGAGCAACAAAAAGTGCGGAAATGATGTTTATGTTGATCTCTATTCCAATTTTCTGTGCAGGTTCCGGAACTCTTGGAACGAGATGATGCAAAAATTTTTTTGATGTCTGTATTTTCCGGTTAATAAATTACTTGTATACGTAGTTGGACCAAGATTTCCGCATTGTTCGAAAATTCACAGTGGTGTTTTACCCTCATGCTTTTTATATGGGAGGTTACAACTGATCCATGGGCTGGAATATACATCGATTTATACACACATACAGATTAAAGTGGGCAGCATCACTCTAGAGAACAAAAGGCTGGTAAGAGAAGCGATTGATTTAAAATGAAGGCTAGACTGGATGTTTGAAGTTGACTAAAACATCTCTGCTGATTCATATATTTCTTTAAAGGTGAAAGACACCGTGGTGGGCGTAACCACTGAAATTTGCACAACAGGCAAAATTTGGGTATTTGTTCTCTATCCAGTGTCAAAATAGGATGAGGAGACATGTTAGAGATGTCACTTGCCCCATTGGCGGTAAGTGTGTAAAATATGTTAATAGAAAAGCAATGCAGCGTCATTTGAAAGCTGTATCTAATCGACAGAGAAACCGAGAGTGTAAATGCCCCGTCCGGTAGGTGGAATAGCTATACTTATACAGAAATAAAAGAAGGCGCATAAAAGTCTGAGCTAGAGCGTACGATCGACACAAGAATTTGTAGCTACACGGCCCGTCAGTCACCTCTTGCTCTTTGTTTAATTCACTGTGGTGACTGACAGATGTATGCCTGGGTGGTTGTGGGTTGACGCAAAGCTTATCGTTATGTGGCTCATGTACGGAAAACATGGGATGTCACAGCTTAGTGTCAGGACTGGCAATAATTTCGAATCGGACAATGCCACTGCACGACGATCTAGTCCGGGAGGAAATTAAAGTGGCATTACCTCCGGCGTTAATCCCCCGACAGAACTTTTTTCTCCGAGAAACTTGGCGAATATAAATCAGAGTTCTACACGCACACGCCAGTTGTATTGTCAGAGGCCTCTTGTAGTGAAAACATTCGGAAATTTGCTTCGTTACCATTGTATTGAACAAGAGCTGAACTCGTATGTTTGACCCGCAATATTGCTATATGGTAATGCTCGGCTAGATAAACGTACGTTGATGACACGGTGAAATTCAGAACCGTTGGCCATTTCTTTCCTTCTATAGTAGCAATGATCCACTACAGTTACATTATAGACTAGAATTCACAGAAGAGTGCTCGGCAGAGCGTATTTCCAATTTTTCCACTTGGTAATTTTCTTCCGAGTCCCACCAGGGATGGAGCGGGAAAATAATCATTGCTTGTGTAGCGTTCTATGATTATGACAAAAATATTGAGAGGTGCTGAAAAATAACTTATTCACCACTTTGAGACAAGTAGCTCTGGTCCGACAATGACACACCCGGGAGTTATGAGCGAAAATAGGAAATTTGATTGGTTCAAATGGCTCTGAGCACTATGCGACTTAACTTCTGAGGTCATTAGTCGCCTAGAACTTAGAACTAATTAAACGTAACTAAGCTAAAGACATCACACACATCCATGCCCGAGGCAGGATTCGAACCTGCGACAGTAGCGGTCGCTCGGCTTCAGACTGTAGCGCCTAGAACCGCACGGCCACTCC
The DNA here is from genome assembly GCF_023864345.2 of Schistocerca serialis cubense. Taxonomy (NCBI): domain Eukaryota; kingdom Metazoa; phylum Arthropoda; class Insecta; order Orthoptera; family Acrididae; genus Schistocerca; species Schistocerca serialis. The sequence continues at coordinate 1,022,609,889 of NC_064638.1, read as the reverse complement.
GGCCGGCTAGGAAGTTTAAAATCAATCATTGATCGGCCAACGACGATAAAATCGAAGTTAACGCTCTTTTACACTAAGTTTATTTATGTGCACCACTCGCACAAGATTCAGCATTCACAATAGTTTTATAAATTGACGTCACCTAACTTCCATGCAGATATTACATTGTGTTGTAGTCATTCGGATGTTCTTCGTGGTTTTTGAACCTTCTTATAAATAGCAAGCATACTTCCTGCCTGGTCCTCGTCAGTTTGGAGAAATGTTTCATATATTTACACGACATTAAAAGAGAAACCAGGAGGGATAAGGTGAGGTTGATGAGGTGTAAACGGAATAGGACCTCCTTTTGCTACCCAAGCATCATCTGTAACACGACGAGGATGTGCCAAAAACCAACTAAACATTAATGACTACTGAGTCTGTAGGCCGATACCGGCTCGGACTACATAAAAAACGAATAAATAAATGAAATACACTGTACTTGTGTCTGGTTGCAGTATATCCTACAGTGTAATTTGTGAAAACAGCAGCGGCACTCTTCAACCAGACTGGATAAAATAGTAAGTAAGTAGACTTTTCTGCGTATATACTCGTACATAAAATGTCATTATTTACTTGATACCTACAGGCTGCAGGACGCCGTAAATAACCAGTAACCTTGTGTCATTATGCCAGTGTTGGTTACTACAGTCTACGTTCATTCAAGAGAAAGTGTTGTCCTTCAGCCCCAATACTTGATACCAGACTGCCTAAGAATATAAAAATATTTTATTCGACTGTATGTTATCGAAGTCCTCCATATCAACGAATATAACGCATTTTCCTATCTTTTCCTTATTTCTGCCATTTAATATTAATTTTAATGCTAAAATGCCTTCTACAGTGCCCCTAGTTCTCGAAAATTCTTTAAATTTTTCCTTCTGTTCTTTGATGAAGTGCTGTACTACATATTTTTTATGTATGCGATACAGACTGACTAGGCGGTAATTGTCACAACTACCCACTCTTCCTTTCATCAGAAACGTAATAATTATATTTTTTTCCAAATACTTTTGGAACTTCATCAATAACTTAAACTTCATCGGGTTAATTGTATAGAACTTGCAAAGTACTTTAATCTGATGACTCTAAAATTTCGTCAGTAGCTAGTATTTGTTCCTTCCCAACTTGTAAAATTCTTTTTAAAAATCGGTTAACGAGTTCACAATCGCATTTATAAGCTATGCTCTTGCACCTCATTTTCAATTAGTCTAATTTCACCACGACAACAATTAAGTTTCGTCAAGTATCAGTTCCGTCTTCTTGCCTTATTTTCTGCTTAATTACGCAATTTCGTTTCTCGTATCTAGTCGCTGTGTTTCTTGTTCTATGCTTCCCAAAGTATTTATTGGCCTGTGCGCCACAGGTGCGTTTAACGGAAATGCTATAACATCGATACTGTCATTCTCCCATGAATCAAACACGTATTTTAACTTTCGATCTTTACTCCTCTGTATACGCACGAAGCCTCCCGTTCAACTTGAAACGGAATCTACACACTACAGTATAGTTACATTTGTCAACCGTTTCTGACAGAATCACTGGATAATTCTAGGATCATGTGCTCCACATTATAGGGACACTGAACAGTCGCATAGATACTGCAGAGCAACGACGTTCTTCTTGACGTTGCACACATGAGTATCTCAAAGCAAGTATTCTGAGAATAGCTGAGTGACCGTCTTTTGCCACTATATCTCTTACGTCGATCTCTTGTAGAATTTTAGAACATGTTTTTTGCTCGCGTATCATGTCATTTCTGGAAACCCAGAATCTACTATGTAGGAATCAACATGGATTCCGGAAACAGCGATCGTGTGAGACCCAACTCGCCTTATTTGTTCATGAGACCCAGAAAATATTAGATACAGGCTCCCAGGTAGATGCTATTTTTCTTGACTTCCAGAAGGCGTTCGATAAAGTTCCGCACTGTCGCCTGATAAACAAAGTAAGAGCCTACGGAATATAAGACCAGCTGTGTGGCTGGATTGAAGAGTTTTTAGCAAACAGAACACAGCATGTTGTTATCAATGGAGAGACGTCTACAGACGTTAAAGTAACCTCTGGCGTGCCACAGGGGAGTGTTATGGGACCATTGCTTTTCACAATATATATAAATGACCTAGTAGATAGTGTCGGAAGTTCCATGTGGCTTTTCGCGGATGATGCTGTAGTATACAGAGAAGTTGCTGCATTAGAAAATTGTAGCGAAATACAGGAAGATCTGCAGCGGATAGGCACTTGGTGCAGGGAGTGGCAACTGACCCTTAACATAGGCAAATGTAATGTATTGCGAATACATAGAAAGAAGGATCCTTTATTGTATGATTATATGATAGCGGGACAAACACTGGTAGCAGTTACTTCTGTAAAATATCTGGGAGTGTGCGTACGGAACGATTTGAAGTGGAATGATCATATAAAATTAATTGTTGGTAAGGCGGGTACCAGGTTGAGATTCATTGGGAGAGTGCTTAGAAAATGTAGTCCATCAACAAAGGAGGTGGCTTACAAAACACTCGTTCGACCTATACTTGAGTATTGCTCATCAGTGTGGGATCCGTACCAGGTCGGGTTGACGGAGGAGATAGAGTAGATCCAAAGAAGAGCGGCGCGTTTTGTCACCGGGTTATTTGGTAACCGTGATAGCGTCACGGAGATGTTTAATAAACTCAAGTGGCAGACTCTGCAAGAGAGGCGCTCTGCATCGCGGTGTAGCTCGCTGTCCAGGTTTCGAGAGGGTGCGTTTCTGGATGAGGTATCGAATATATTGCTTCCCCCTACTTATACCTCCCGAGGAGATCACGAATGTAAAATTAGAGAGATTAGAGCGCGCACGGAGGCTTTCAGACAGTCGTTCTTCCCGCGAACCATACGCGACTGGAACAGGAAAGGGAGGTAATGACAGTGGCACGTAAAGTGCCCTCTGCCACACACCGTTGGGTGGCTTGCGGAGTATCAATGTAGATGTAGATGTAGATAACAAATATCTTGAAGGCTGTGGAAATAACTTTACAGATAAATAATCACTAAGACCCTTACAAGAAACCGCTTGAGTATGAGATCGCAGTTTCAGTCTTCAGTAGGGCTCATTTGAAAGTGTTGCCTTAACAATTATGAGAGGAAGAATATTAGCTGCTAATGACTCATCATATGCACCAGGAGAGCGATAAAATATTAGTGTCCGGGAGGTGGAATCTTCTATGGGACGTATGTATTAAACTTCACAAACTGGACATCGTCGACATTCAAGAAATGTTCAAAACAAACCATTAACTTGTACCATGAACAGCAAATGAAAAATTGCGCGTCGCAGTGATTGCAAAGTTTTCCACCATCAAGATCGAAGGCGAACTCCTTGTGAGTCACAAACCCTGCAGAACGTTTAGCTAGGTTGGTTCAAAAGGCTCTGAGCACTATGGGACTTAACTTCTGAGGTCATCAGTCCCCTAGAACTTAGAGCTACTTAAACCTAACTAACTTAGAAACATCACACACATCCATTCCTGAGGCAGGATTTGAACCTGAGACCGTAGTGGTCGCGCGGTTCCAGACTGTAGCGCCTAGAACCGCTCGGCCACTCCTACCGGCGTTTAGCTAGGTATCCACTCTTACAGAATGCGTATAGAATCATATTGGTGTAACAGGGTGATGAGAGTTGATGGATCGTGATGGCAAGCAACCGAATGCGAAACAATGTATCGTGAAGCTTATCGTGAAACTGGCTGTCCTTTAAGGCGTATTTGCAGAGAGTGCGATAAGACCTTTTATAGGCATGGAAAAGAAACATCCAGATGCTGACTTTTTCTAGTGGTTCCGGGTGGTATGAGCTACAATGTCACACACTTTCCAGGAGAGATAGTTTGCTCTAAAAGAGTATAATTTTTATACACAGTCCAGGAACCAAGCAAAAGCAGATTATTTTTACCAGCTACTGTCCAAAAGCAGTGTTCATACCAAGCTGTAGTTTCTTTACGGTCATTATCCCTCTCTTGCTTTTCGTGATGTAGATATTCTCTACGGCCCTTGCAAGATCATGGACTCGAGACAGAATCGTAGGGAACAAAGCACATCCAACTTCTCAAAGCACAATAATAACTTACCAACCAGCTTAGCATCCATATTAACAGCCGGCATATTTGGATACGAATGCGTTATGGCATTGATGTTATTTGATCCTGATACAACTTTTTTGGTACACCTAATATCCAGGGTTTCTTTCATATACATTTCCTCTTCAAATCCCGACTGAGCAGAGATGAAATCAAATTCCTTACTGAACGATGGGATAAGTTTGTTTACCTCTTCTACGAATTTTTGGCTGATTCTGCAATTTTCTGTTCATCGTCAAGTTGATGTTGTGTTTGAAATTTCGTTATCTTACCTTTTCCAATTCTACAGCACTCTTTGAAGTCATGAATCCTCCATTATTTTCCTTGAAATCATTGTACCCTATGCCTCGTGCAATCTGATGTGCATAACGTAGTAGGTTACTATCATGCACATCCTGTGAACTGTATAGTTTAGTGACCGATGACCTAAGCAGTTTGGTCACATAGTCCTTACCACGAATTTCCATCTTTCCAAACTGTATAGACCAATCTTGAAATGCGGAAACACCGGTTTTTATAATAGGTGCGCCTTGTTTCCCCTTGAATATCCGGAGTGCTTCTTATGCACTACACGGACATATAGCTGCGAACTTGTTCGAAATCTGTTCATAATCATTTTTTTTAAATGCTACGGATGATCTTCCACGTAAGTAATTATGTTCAGCAGCCGCTCCTTGGATAACGACGGGAGACGGAATTTGTGGCTCCGTGTTTGACAAGGATGATGAATTGCACGGTTCAACATCTGTTTCAGTATCATTTTCAGTTGTTAAGCACGTATCGTCATCATTGTATTCCCCATGTACATTGTTAGCATAGTCGAGCATATACACCATTACACTGGCTCATCTTGCGGAAACGCTAATATTTCATGTGCCACTTTTCCTTCTTCTGCAAAATTACTAAGGCTCTTTTCTGACGAAATTTCAACTTCGGCAACTGTTGTTTCAGATATAATGCATTGTTTGCTTTGTTTATCGTTTTCATTGCTCTGCATTGTATCAAGATCACTAGCGCTTTAGCACTGTTGTGAATTCCTCATCTACTTGGTAGTTCAAATAGGCTCTGTAGCCTCGTGTTGTGCTCAACACTGCATATGGAGGTATCCCGCCCCTTGTTGCCATTAGCAGCAAATGTTGTGGTTTCGTGGTAGACAATATGTGAGGAGTCGAATGCCGTAAACATTAATGGCCTTTCACGACCTCACACTCAAAGTTTTCCTTGTTATGTACCAGATCTAGTTTTTCCAGTTGTAACAAACCTTTGCTGAATTTACTTATGATTATGCAGAGCTTTACCAAATGTGATGAATCTCTATCCCGACTGTATTAAAGGTGTGCAAAGGTTTCTTAGGAAAAGACCTTTCTTGAATAAACTTTTACAGCATTTGTTTATATGTAGCTCTCAGTCAAATGAGTTGTCTGTCTGTCGACCTCGATTGACCAATAATTTTAAACACTTTACACCTAACATTACAAAGGTTTTGTCGAACATTGCTTTTTTATGTCCACATTTCAGTGCCCGTCAGCTGTGTTCGAGTGTAAGTCCTTACTATGTGTGTAGCGCTATGAAAGCACTGCAGAGACTGGTTAGGCACTTTCTTCCCCAGTGATAACGTACATAATCTGAGACCAGCTGAAATACAATCAGTTTAGACTATTTCGTAGTTAGGGCAACGAGAACTTAGACTAGACAATGTTACTGCAAAGAAATTTACACAAATTCTTCACAGTAACCTTAAAAAATCTTTTAAAGATAACTGAAAATGAATGAAAATTCGTCAAGGCCGCATTATCTGTATACAGGTTCCTTTATTAGGCAACACAACCGGTTTCACACCGTCGTAGGTGCATCTTGAGCTGATAATAATGAAATGAAAAGCTGTTATCACCTGAAGATGAGCCTGTAATGGTGTGCAATCAGTTGATTTGCGTAATAAAGGAACCTGTATCAGCTAATGTGGCTCTGCAGAAATTTCATTCACTTTCAAGAATTTTTTAAAAGAATTTTTACATTATTTTGGATAACTTTCGGGAATTTCTTTACAATAACGGTCAATTTAGTTGGTATGGATTTTGAATAAGTTCGTACAGTCAGTAAATCTCTTCAATATATTTTACTTATACAACAGATTTGAGTAAATTAATTTTAATAATACCGATATTTTTATCGATCACTGTAACCTCGATGTACATTGGAAAAATGAAATGATAGAAATGCTGCTTCCATTTGATCACGTGGATAACCTTGCGAAAACTGCTTTCTATGTTTCCAGAATGAGATTTTCACTCTGCAGCGGAGTGTGCGCTGGTTTGAATGTAATAGTTTTCTTCCACTTCGCCTGTCGTTAAAACAACACAGAGGAATATATGCTAAACTAGAAGACAACCTGCATATCACTTACGAGTAAGGTAGCACATAGGTTCGCGAAATCATTTTCATGTGATCTGAAAATAAATAGCGTAAATAATTCATGTACAATTCAGACACTTACCAATTTCTACAGTGATATGTTATTCATGTCTTCAATGTAGGTAAATGCAATTTTGGTTTAGAAAAACCAGTAGATCTTTGTAAGAAGTGTTACGGAAGTTATGTTTCGTTTGGTAATGACCCTAAAGAAAAGATGTATCTTCCTCAGTTTATGGAAACAATAACTCTGCACTAATTTGTTCTACAAGATCAGCTGCGGTTCATCGAATACAAGAATACTATATTAAGGCATCTTAACACGCTCCAGGTTGCTGACTTATTGTCCTCGCCACTGGAGCAGCATCATGGGGCGCTGGTGCGCTGGTGGCAGAAATGTAATAAAACTTGAGATCACTTTCCCAATAATTTAGTCGTTTATATTCATTAGGAGAGTCCCAAGGCAGTTCCTTCAACTTTCCTTCGGAACGACGGCATCATTTTGTCACGGATAAGAAAGGAGGCATCAGCTTTCTATGGATCGAGAAGCTGTAAACTAGGTAAAGCCCAAGGAAGTGTGCTTGATTGAGAAAGAACGAAATAAAATATTTCATATCCGAACAGTTGGACTAGTGTCATAAGTATTGTAGGGTATAGGGAAGAAAAGTAAAACCTTTCGGAATTTGACAGTGGAACAGAGAAACTGCCAGACAGAATTTACATCATGTGGACAGAGCTAGCCTGCAAGTGTAATAGAATAAAACAACAGAATACCTTTGATATTTACACAAAAAATTGTATGTAGTGGTTTATTTTTTGGTTCATTGGATAAACATTGTATTTAAAACACATGTTACTTAATGAGTGCTAATGAAATACATACACTTGAATAAATCAATTTAAATTAGATATATAAACAGGGAAAGATGCGCCAGCAGAATCGATGTAAGCTTTATTAATTAACTGTAGATTAAGGCAATAGCTAAGCTATACTTTGATTATTTGTCTAAAAGCCCATCATGCTAGCACACAACTCCGGTAATACGTATGAAGTGAAAGATTTTATTAAGGTAATTTGGAATTGAACTGAGTTATTATCCATTCTATTTGTGATCTTCTTTCTTCTCTGGGCGGTGTATCGATTACTGTCAGTTTGCGACCACATGGTCCTCCTTCAAAACGTCCATTGCCATGCGTATTATAAACCGTCTATCAATAGATATTATGCAGCCACATCTTCCTACGACTTTTTCCCTGGCGGCTTCTAATTTTCAATCAATGATCAGTTGCAATAATTGGTATTTCGAATTTCTTATTAGATGCCCATAATAATCAATTTAGCTACTTTCCACAGTAAATAACAACTCTCGATTTCTTTAAATGTCACTCGTGCTGTGCAAGGAATTTTTGGGACGGCGTGGTAGGTCCACCTTTCAAATTCCTCTACGTGGTATAGAGTAATTAACAGCCAAAACATAGACAGTTGAAAGTATACTATAGTAGAGGCAAAAACTTTTTAGTAAACATGAGGCCGCTGACAAGCGGAACGCCTCATGTAATAGATACATTTACAGTAAACCGAAATATGTACTGTCGTGAAGTAATATTGTATTTATTGCTTGTTTGAAATTTGTACCCATTCACTGCACTGGCCCATAAATTATAGGATCTCTTCTTTTTTTTAGGTTTCTACATAAGTATATAAGAAATGAACAACAAATCTATCATTAATGAAATCTCCGTTGTTGTTTACAGCTTAAGCGCGCAAATTCAAGAGACCCATCAGAGACAGTGTCGCCAAACGTGTCTTCGTTTGGTATCCTAAAACCGAACAAAAGAGTGATACAAAATTTTGTAATTGGACGATAAGAAGGATCGAACCCAAGCAGAGACTGACCTGTCTCGTGCTCTTTCATCTACGCTATGAGAACAACTGACGCTAATTCTGATAGGCCGCTTAAATCTCCTCTCGAAACAGCCTGATTGTTTAACTTCAATGCTAATTGGCTCGGATTTGGCGCAACGTATCGAATGTTTTCTTAACAACTCTTTCTCAGTACAGCATACACTAAGTGATCAAAAGTATGCGAACACCCCCAAAACATACGTCTTCATATTAGGATCTGCCACCTACTGCCGGGTACTACATATCAGCCACCTCAGTAATCATTAGACACCGTGAGAGAGCGGAATGGGGAACTCCGCGGAACTCATGAACTTCGAACGTGGTCAGGTGATAGGGTGTCACTTGTGTCATACGTCTGTACGCAAGATTTCCACACTCCCAAACATCCATAGGTCCACTGTTTCCTATGTGATAGTGAAGTGGAATCGTGAAGGGACACGTACGGCACAAAAGAGTACAGGCCGACATCCTCTGTTGACTGACAGAGATCGCCGACAGTTTAAGAGGGTCGTAATGTATAATAGGCAGACATCTATCACACAGGCATTCCAAACTGCATCAGGATCCAATCAGGTAAGTACTATGACAGGCGGGAGGTGAGAAAACTTGGATTTCATGGTCGAGCGGCTGCTCATAAGCCACATATCACACCGGTAAATGCCAAACGATGCCTCGCTTGGTGTGAGGAGGGTAAACACTGGACGATTGAACAGTAGAGAAACATTGTGTGGTGTGACGAATCACAGTACACAATGTGGCGATGCGATGGCAGGGTGTATGTATGGCGACTGCCCGGTGAACGTTATCTGCCAGCGTGTGTAGTGTCAACTGTAAAATTCGGAGGCGGTGGTGTGGTCGTGTTTTTCATGGAGGTGGTATGCACCTCTTGTTGTTTTACGTGGCACTATCACAACATAGGCCTACATTGATGTTTTAAGCACCTTCTTGCTTCCCACTGTTGAAGAGAAATTCGTGGATGGGGACTGCATCTTTCAACACTCTCGAGGACCTGTTCATAACGCAGGGTCCATGGCGAAGTGGCTACACGACAGTAACATCGCTGTGATGGACTGGCCTGCATAGACTCCTGACCTGAATGCTATAGAACACTGTGGTATGTTTTGGAACGCCGACTTCGCGTCATACCTCACCGACCGACATCCATACCGCTCCTCAGTGCAGTACACCGTGAAGGATGTGCAGCGAATCCCCAAGAAACCTTCCAGATTGAACATGTGCCTGCGAGAGTGGAAGCTGTCATCAAGGCTATGGGCGGACCAACACTATATTGAGTTCCAGCATTTCCGATGGAGGGCGCGACGAACTCTTAAGTCATTTTCAGTCAGGTGTTCGGATACTTTTCATCATATAGTGTATGCTGTAACATCCTTACAATATTTTCTGACCGTTTCTGAGCACTCTGTATTTAGAAAGTTAATACAGACTCTAGTCCACCTTCGCACCTATTTCAGTGTCTGCTACAACTTTCTGAAACATATGTTCTGAATAAATGTTAAGTAGCAAGAGCTACCAACTACAACCTTGTCAGATTCCTTTATGGATCTGAATCTTTTTGAATAATTTCCCACTGATCTTTATCCGAGCAGTCGGGTTCCTTTTTTGTTGTATGCTGTACTTCTTGATTTGGCGCTGTTAACGTCACTCGTATAACTCATCACTGGATGCTCGTGAATACTAATCATATCGAACACAGTTTATAATTGCGGATTCTATACCTCCGTTTAACATAACTTTTAACATAAAGTCTCACAAAGATTGACGCTGTTGCCGTATAATTACAGAGTGACTTAATATTCACAATCGCACTCGGCTACGATCATCGTCCGACTCTTTTTTAATGAAATTATTCGCTTTCTCAACAAAGACTACTAACAATAAACCTGCTGTGGTGAATAGATTTCTGTCCAGGCCATCAACTTCGGACCATGCTCGACTACGGACACTGCCCGAATCTGCCTGATACTATAACACATCTTCTGTCTTCAGCGTTTTATCCACTTTCACCCAAAGAAATGATTATTGTAACAATTTTAGTTGTGGTGGCATTGGGATCGAGATGTGTCCGTAACAGTTTGATAAAAATTTAATATTTCTTTATTTTGTTAAAATAACCTTAAACACAAGTTCTTTACTGGAAAGAATGACCTTGAGGTTAACCTTGTACTTTATGAATAATTAAGAAACAGACAAATCATAATCATGAATATTAAGTCAAAGAACTGTTTCGGAAGTTGGTCAACCGTGACACAGACATTTAAAGGACTTTCTATTTTACACCAACCAATCTTATTTAAAATAAATAATCTTTAGCCAGCACTGGGCCTGGAGAATATTAATTGAACATAGCAGAACAAGAAACGAACTTTCCATATCAAGTGCTGATATTCGATTACCCCAACAGATGCTTTAAAGAATAGATAAAGAGTTCTTAGACTAGGCACTGTTAAAATCGGGCACTAATACCGTCGTCGCCAGTTGGATTACAAAATATTCTAACTTCACTTGCTCTTAAATCACAGAACGTGGAAATTAATACATTCACCCTCTTGTTCAATACAATATTCATTAAGTCAGAATGCTACCGAGAAACTGCTTCCAAACTATGCGAGACCCACTTCCTCTCGATTCACGATATAGTAGCTTCTCAATAACAAGTGCTGTGAGCACTCAATACACGGGACGATTCACCATCGGATCCTGACGCTTAGCCAGGTGTGGCCGCCGGGAGCGCAGTACTGCTCGTCAAATTCGTGAAGCGCCCTCCCAGCATTAAGTTAAGGACGACGTGTCGTTACCCCAGCGGCGCGCGCGAAAATTCAAATCCGCAAGTACTGGTGACGAAAATGAACCGTCACATCCTCCCTTACTTTAGATACAAAGGCGCGGGAGGAAGGGAAGAAACGATGAAACACGCGCAAGGTATATCAGTCTCTAGATTCCAGCACTGTGTCGTCATATGAAGACTATCACAATACACCCCGAAATGCAGTTATTTTTTACTCACTGCGGTGCTTAAAAAAGCACCCGATTCTGATTACAGGGCTGGTGACAAGTTTCTAAGCTCTTATGAACTAGTTCTATAATCTTTACACCTTTCGTAAGTAAGCACTTCCTCAACGGACTTAAACAAGGGGTAACTGATACTGAAAGACTTAGTTTTTGAAATGCATACCCGAAATATTTGCTTGGTCTGCGGATTACTAACGAGCAAGGCGACCAGCGTCACAAAACGCAGGATCTCAACCGTGCGCACAAATCTGGGTAAGAGATTCCCCATTACATTATCCTGCCCCCGGCATCCATCTAAAAATTTTTTAACACAGACACTATCAGATGATATCAAAGAGAGTGACTTCCTCCTAACAGGCCGGTCGCGTTGGCCGAGCGGTTCTAGGCACTTCCGTCCGGAGCCGCGCGACTGCTAAGGTCGCAGGTTCGAATCCTGCCTCGGGCATGAATGTGTGTGATGTCCTTAGGTTATTTAGGTTTAAGTAGTTCTAAGTGATAGGGGACTGATGACCTCAGATGTTAAGTCCCATAGTACTCAGAGCCATTTGAACCTCTTAACATTTGATCCCAAACTTATATGGCATAAACTTTCTCAGTAAGCAAACCACTCAACAACCGTTAACTAGACAATGGAGGATTAGTTCTAAAGTCAAACATTAAAGCAACCGGAGTTCGTCTATGGGCCTCAGTGCCTGGCGGTGTTAAAAGCATATCCCAGCCAGGGTAGGGAGGTATCCCAACGCATGTGGTCTGCACTGTGGAGACCTATGATCGCCACACGCAAGTTCCTGTTCGCTCGCGCAGCGAAAGATAATAAGCCGCAGTCGTAGCATGGTTAACACCCACATCGAAACGCAAGTTACGGAAGGATGCCAAGGTGAAGTTAGGATTATCTTCCGTAACCAACACCCTACAGGGGCCAAACGTGCCAAATATTGACTAGAGACATTTGATGGTAGTACTGGAGGTAATACCTTGCGTCTGGGTTAACCAGTGATAACGTGTAAATGTATCCACGCACAAAAGAGTGTACCGGTTCTTCTCTCGCGAAATCTGAAAAGGTCCCCACACGTAATCAATGCAAGTTATTTCCATAGGCTGATTAACTACCTCAGATGACAAAACTCCCTGCCGTGTATTAAACACTGCTTTGCTTACAGGTGAGAACTAATTCCTAATTTTATGATGGGGTAACTAACCGCTAACATTTACCCACAGAGTAGGTCTTTTAACATACTGCACCATTTGCCAGTTTCCTCGATATCAATATAAGTGTTACTCATTCATTTTTAAAATGGGAAATTCTCGTGGACAATAACAGTTTTGAAGGAAGCACTCTTGGCAATACTACTTCATTTCAAACAGCTCATCTTACAGAGTACTTCATCCTTAAGTCTGATTCAGTGTGAAATTGCTTGACTACAATGTTTCTCTTGTTTGAATATTTTACATTTAGATTTGGGAACATTTTCTATCAAGATTATGTAAGAGATTTTTGGCAAATTATTTCTTTACACGTTCCTTTTTGCTCAACCAATAGATAGCAAGCGGACATACTATTTTTAGGTGGGTTGTGTCGCCGTAACTCGTCACCAACACTGTTCCAAAGTGGGTCTTCTGACATATTGAACCGAACTGTGATTTATTCAAAGTTGTTTCAGGATAAATGTTACAAGACTTTCCCAATGTTCGAAACTATTGACAACCACAGGGCCATATAATTTTATAACCATTACAATTGGCTCACGTGTGTTCGTCTGTGTGTGTGTGTGTGTGTGTGTGTGTGTGTGTGTGTGTGTGTGTACGCTTGGAGCTTATGGGCCCCCAACGCCGACGTTATCAGCGCCTAATTAATTAGCGTCGCTCGATTTGTGGCGCCTAGCTCTGATTTACAACTGAATTCACTTATATTTATAGTATTTATAGATATTAAAACAAAATTCAAAGATACATTCCATTGCTAAATGTGCAAGAGTTAGATCTTCCTGGGTCGCATACTCGAGTAGTTTTCTTACCTGATCACTTTACTTGGTCGGTTCCACAACGACAGCACCGCCGCTCATCACTGCGCACCCGGCACACCCTAAGTATATGGCGGGACCGCAAAAACCGTTACTAGGAAATTTGCATACCAGTCCTGGTACTTTCGCAGCCGTAAGAGTTTTGTGTGGCCATCTTGCAAGTATTGCCAGTAATCCAGTACGTTCAGAACTGTGTCTCTATACATGTAATGGACCGCAACGCCTGAGATCCACGCCACTGCGTTCGTCTTATTACGCGGAAAATACGTTTCCTCTGGATACTATGTCGGAAGATATTGCTGTATACACAGTGCGCTGCATGAACGCTATTCTCTTCCTTGCTAGAGTCCATACAGCCAACGCCTCATCGCAGACGAGCTAGTGGTCGTACCTATCCAGCATGTCACATTGCGTGAAACATGAGCGAATCCGTCAAATTTAATGCGTACTTTTATCATTAGTTGGGTATTTGAGGTTCACTAGAATGTACCATGTTGACCTGACTGTTGTAGGTAGGTGGGGGTGGTGTACCGTGCGCCACACCAAGTGGCAATTAACGGCAGGATGTCTCAGTTTCACCCTGTTCCCGGCGATCTGTCGAAGAAGCAGATGGTACACATCCTTCGATGTCGACTGTCGGGAAGTCGTTAGACGCTCTTCGAAGGTAACTGTGTTCAACGATGAACGTGTGCACATACGTTAACGGGGGCGATATATCGCCGATACTGACCGGTGGAAGATGCGATGTTGGTACCAGTTCTTCGATGATCGTCCCTGTAAGCAAGTCATTCCTATTGCGCCACCGCTTTAGAATATATCCATGACACGCGCCTTCTCGTGCACGTTCACTAAACCATCGCCACCTTATCACGCTGGGAGGGTAACCGTGTGGTACTGAATCTTAAAGAGCTGTCCCAGGCTTACATAGTACCCGAAAGACGCCTGAATTCTCAAAGCCATCGTGCCCGACAAGGGGAGGAGGTGATTCAGGTGTCACATCTTGGGAACGAGATAAATGTTGACGAGTGACACTCACTGCAGGATATCCATCGACCGTAGGGCTTTTAGTCGTACTGACGTGCGGACTCTGAGCAACAGCCGTCGGTAGTTGTCCGCAGCCGTTCCCACCGTCTCGTTATGAAAGGTGATACTCAAACATGGGAGGGTTTGCAGCACAGGTAAGGGTCTTTCCGTTCCTGCTTCTAGTCTATGCCCCACATGCATGAATTGTGATTTTCCGAAGGTGATCTCGCTACCAGCTGTCACTCCGTACATCTGAAGCCAATCCAGTTCTGATCGAGTCTCCCCCTATTTCCGGACGAGGAACACAATGCCATCCGCGTATGCTCCACACCTGAATGGTAGATGCCGCAGGGAGATACCGGAAATATGGCGGCGAAGGCCTGGGAGGCGCGGTTCTAAGTAGATCGCATAGGGCAGGTTCGAAAAGGGGCAACCCTGTCTGACTGATCTTAAGATCTTAAAACCTGTTCTCCCTCCGTTGATCACCGTCGCTGATCTGAGACGGTATGCCCCAAGAGACGGTATGCAGCCGCGAGGGCGACAACGACACGATAGTGTCAAGGATGTGTGGATCCTACTGATGCCTCCATGGCAAGTCTGATCGGCATGTATTCGATCCACCAGCGACGTTCTGATACGGCTGCCCAGTATGCGCATAAAGATATTGTACTCAGTATTAAGGAGGGTCAAGAAGGCGCTAATCACAAGGTCGTTTGCAACCACGTGGCTTGGGTATCGGGATCATGAGCCCTTCTATGAATTTTATGGGAACCGGTACTTCTTGCCACACAAGCTCATTAGACATGTACAACCACATCGGTAAAATTCCAAGAGGGATCCGTCTGGACCTGGGGACTTGTTGGAGGCACTTCGTGTAATCGCTTCCTCCAGTTCCTCACACGTAAGTTCAGATAACACGCCCGGTACCCAGTTCACATGCGCCGCGTCTGGACTCCCTTCCAGGACGTTTCCCAGCACCCACTGGCCCTCCCCGTCGCTCGCATAGAGTCGGCTAAAATAATCCGTGAACGCCTGTGCTATGCCCCTTTGTGTTGAGAAACGACGACCATCACCGAGCGCGATTTTATGAATTAACGTCCTTCGTCTTCTTCTCCTTTCCTTTATCACATAATGCGTCGAGGGAACTTCGTTGGGCAGGCAATCCTGCGACCTCACGCGTTCGTTGTACCGGCCTTCCTTAGCGTCGCAAGTTGTACCAACTTGACCTTGACTCGGTTGACGGCCGTCTGGCGTTCTGGTGCAGGTGGTTGAGTGAACAGTTTCCGGATGACCGTAAAGTAAAAGTCAGTGGACGTGCGCTACTATGGAGAAACCTCCTTCCCACAATCTATCATCGTCCTCGTTAAAGTTGGTTTCGCGCACTCGATCCACCACTGTAGGACAGGACCGTAAGAATTATGTCGACGGAGGCGGCCATGCCACGCGTGTTCCACCATGTGTCGGCATTCTGCATCACGCAGGTGGGAGACGTCCATCTTCCTATCTCCCTTCCGTCTCCATACCTGCTATATAGCAAAAGTAATCGTACAAATATATGATCTGTAAACGTGGTAGGCCAGATTTCTGCGTCCACTGTCGACATCGCTGACGCCTTTGAAACGTAGATCGGAGCCAAACGACTCGCGGAATGGCTGGTAAAAAGTGTATATCCTGGTTGGTTGCGATACTTCAGGTCCTATGTATCGACTAATTCCATCCCGATGACCAGTTGCCGAAGTTATTGGCTAGGAGTATAGTTAGGATGTTGCTCATTTCTGTCGAGCACACAAGTAAAAACTCCCCCGAATATGTAAGCATCGTATCGTCCCCAGAACAACGGTGTAACCTCATGGGCGTAAACATCTGCTCGGTCCATTCTCTTATCCGAACCTGAGGGCGTGTGTATACTGATCAAACATATTCCACCTATGGTCACGGCTGTACCACGGGCGGAAGGCAAATACTCTACTTTGTCTGCACGTAACCCTTCCTTCAATAGTATGGCAGTGCTAAGGCCTCTCTCGTCTCACAGGGAATAGTAAATATCATAACCGTAAAAGTCTGAGGGCGGAAGCACCCGAACTTCCTGTAACAGCGCTATGTCTAAGTCTGCAGCCTTTATCATGTCACTGAGCATCTTGATTTTTACCGGCGTCGCAGTAATATTGTTGTTAACAGGTACTATCCGATAAGCTTGTTGCACGGCTGTCAACGTACGAGTATATGGGGCACCTTACGGTTGCTAATTCTTCCGTACACATTCTGCTTTCTTCCTAACGTCCCCCGTCGTCCCCTCATACGGTCTGCAGTTATTCCATACACTCTTCCGGTCCTACACCGGGAAAGTGCCTGGGAGCAGTTCATCATCTGTTCCCCAAGGGAGTGGGTCTTCTGACCAGTCCCCTAGCTTCCCATCGTTGTCGTGCGTTGTAGGCGCCGTAGCCTCCTCGGTAGCCTGTTGCGTCGATCGAACTCCTCCGCTTCTCTGGAGCATCGTCATCGGAAGGTCGTGTCACCGTTTCGCTGGGAACTCCTGCATCCACGCTAGGCAGTTCTTCTTCTGTATCCATTGTCTACGTCATCGCGTAATGCGGTGACTTAGGTCATGGGGACCAGCAGTCGGATGCGGTGTTATTGGTGGATCATCACGTGGCAGCTTTAACAACTTTCATTGAGTACTCTCAAAAGGTACGTGTCTTTCTTTCCCACACCGAAAGCACGTCCTTGGTTGTCCGTCGTAGACGACAATCGCCCTTTGACCAGCGATTTACAAGTAATACGGAACATGCTTTCGGAGGTAGATCCGTATTTGTCTGACGCCTTTGAGGACAGGGTACGTTTTGAAACTCGCCCGTTTTTCAGCCATTTGAGATAGGACAGTTCCCTAAGGACGCAGCGCGTCTGTCACCAGTTCTTCTGGCACTTCGAATTGAAGCTCAAAGACGCGGATCGTTCGTGGTCCCATGCCTGCGTGTTTAACTGTAACCGCTCCAACATTCGCGTCTGAATGACAGAAACGAGCCGGCCGAAGTGGCCGTGCGGTTCTAGGCGCTACAGTCTGGAGCCGAGCGACCGCTACGGTCGCAGGTTCGAATCCTGCCTCGGGCATGGTTGCGTGTGATGTCCTTAGGTTAGTTAGGTTTAATTAGTTCTAAGTTCTAGGCGACTGATGACGTCAGAAGTTAAGTCGCATAGTGCTCAGAGCCATTTGAACCATTTTTTTGACAGAAACGAAGTCCTTGTCAGTGTCGGAGTCGTAATTCGTCACATGCCGCTTCTTTGATGAGCTTGACAAAGACCAAACTGCCGACTACAGATAAGTGTATTCCAACTAGAGCGTCAGGTTGGATTTTAACCTCATCCCGTAAGTAACGATATATCTCGTAAGCATTGGGTTGAGCATATTCGTTAACGAAACTAAATTTCAGTGCCGATTTGCGAAACGACAAGGCCGTAAACATCTCTCGCGCACACGTACGACAGAGAGGTAAACACCGTCCGGACCACTGCGCCGCTGAAGGCTGACTGTGTCAACTACAGGTGAGCAGCCGGCCACCCGGAATTGCGTACCGTGGGCTTTGTCTAAAGTTCCTTTGGGACCGAACAGGTGAGGTCATCGGTTCCTAGGCTTACACACTACGTAATCTAACTTAAACTAACTTACGCGAAGGACAACACACACACAAGGCCGAGGGAGGACTCGAACCTCCGACGGGAGGAAGCACCGATTTGGCTATCCATGCACGAGTCACAACCAGACCCAAATCTCCATATGTCTACAACAATGCGTCTACGACCTGTACTTGTATATTGCATGCACGTCCAAAGGAACTTCGCTTTGTTATCGAAATAACACAGGCACTGCGATACGAGATTTGGAAGTAAAGAAGAAAACATAAGCTGTACACACAGGTCAATGAAATGAGGATACGACGGGCTGACGGGCGACAGGTTTTGGCCATTATTTTTTTTCTAAATACTTTATTTAACATTTTACAGTTTCATGTAACCGCATCACGTAGCAGAACGTACCACACAACGAAACCCTTTTTATAAAAATAGTTATATACTTTACAGCACATTCATATTTAAGTCTTCATTATGGAGATCTGTAAGAAATTGTCAATTGAATACATTCTTATATGACACTTGCGTTGAATTCACATTACAATTCTTTTGAGTTGGACTGCACATTTCTCATAGTAACTGTTAATTTGTGGTAGTAATATACAAGTAGAAACCCTCTTCGCAGGAATCCCTTTTTGAGATTATGAAAATAACATATGTTCCTCAGTTGACGGAATTTTTCTTCATTTTTGGATGAGGTTCTTCATCTGGATGTAGGGGGTTATTGGTGTTATCATGTTGGGCGGTGTCCTTTGGATACTGCGTAATTTCTTCTGACGGACAGCCACTCGTTGTTTGCAATGCCACAAACAAACTGATGTTCTTCGGTATAAGTCAGACTGCAAGCGGCACACGGTGCAGGATCTGTCACATGAATGGGGTGCAGTCTTGAGTTTGTTGGGAAATTTCTGTTGACAACGTAGTACATTGCCTTTACGCTGGTTCGGTAACAGCGTGTCGTGTGTATTCTTCCAGATTTTGTGTCAGTTGAAATTTTTATACTTTTTTTTTTCTTCGCCATTCCTACTTTCATTTTCATCGAATTCTTGTACACCACTTTCACTTTGGTCATATGTTTCTCAGGCGTTCTCATTGTAGTATAACTGTATTCTAAGAGGAAATGTTTCCGACATTTGTCCGGGATGTGGTGGACATCTGCTTGGGGTCAAGGATGGAGACAGCTGTTTCATTTAACAATGATGCCACCATGTTACTACACGACTTCTTCCACTGTTCATACGTTTTACAAATGTACAGCGCTCGTGGTTTATTGTACACATCTGTAAAAGATAAACGCTATTGTCTCTGGACAATGTCAGTGTTTCATATTTCATCCTAAATATATGTCCGCGGCTGATGAAATTCTTTTGCTCACATCTTTCGGCAGTGGCAGGACTTAAGCTACGTTACTTATTTTGCACGTTGTATAGATGTTTACCAAATTTACATTCTGTATTCGGTCAAGAATCCCTAGGTTTTGTTGACGTATGCTGGCTTGTACATACATCAAAAAAGGTTTGCATCATCCCGGTTCCCAGAACTCCTGAAGAAAGATGTTGACTGTGGATGTTATATCACAGACACAGTCCCTTTGACTGCTCAGAGATGTCACTAAATCCGTCCAAAGATGTAAACAGCCATGCATGAGCAGCGCCTATTAAACGGAGGGGGTCCGACAGCCGATCAGTTCCAGTCATTCCACCAGGAAGGAGGTACAATGCAATCTAACCGCGGTTAGATCGCGTCCGCTTTGTTACTTTGTGCCAGGAAGGGCTCTCAGCAAGGGAAATGTCCAGACGTCTCAGAGTGAACCAAAGCGATGTTGTTCGGACGTGGAGGAGATACAGAGACGGGAACTGTCGATGACATGCCTCGTTCAGGCAGCCCAAGGGCTACTACTGCATTGGATGACCACTACCTACGGATTATGGCTCGGAGGAACCCTGACAGCAACGGCACCATGTTGGATAATGCTTTTCGTGCAGCCACAGGACGTCGTGTTACGACTAAAACTGTGCGCAATAGGCTGCATGTGCGCAACTTCATTCCCGGCGTCCATCGCGAGGTCCACCTTTGCAACCACGACACCATGCAGCTTGGTAGAGATGGACTCAACAACATACCGAATAGACCAATCAGGATTGGCATCAGGTTCTCTTCACCGATGAGTGTTGCACGTACCTTTAACCAGTCAATCGTCGGAGACGTGTTTGGAGGCAACCCGGTCAGGCTGAACGCCTTAGACACACTGTCCAGCGAGTGCAACAAGGTGGAGGTTCCTTACTGTTTTAGGGTAGCATTACGTGGGGCCGACGTAGGACGCTGGTGGTCATGGAAACCGCCGTAACGGCTGGACGATACGTGAATGCCATCCTCCGACCGATAGTGCAACCACATCGGCAGCATATTGGCGAGACATTCGTCTTCATGGACGACAATTCGAGCCACATCTTGTGAATGGCTTCCTTCAGAAAGTCTGCTGTTAGGTAAACCAATTTATTTGGTACATTCAGTGGACCATAGTGGAGTCCCAGAAGAAAAACGTGACCAATAACTCTATTAATCGTCGCAGAAGCTCGTCTAGAGTGGCTAACATGTTCTCCAGACATGACCTCTATCGAACATGCCTGCGATAAATTGGAAAGCGCTGTTTATGGACGACGTGACCCACAAACCGCTCTGAGGGATCAACGACGAATCGCCGTTGAGGCGTGGGACCATCTGGACCAACAGTGCCTTGATAAACTTGTGGATAGTATGCCACGACGAATACAGGCATGCATCGATGCAAGAGGACGTGCTGCTGTGTATTAGAAGTACCGGTGTGTACAGCAAACTGGATCACCACCTCTGAAGATCTCGCTGTATGGCGGTACAATATGCAATGTGTGGTTTTCATGAGCAATAAAAAGGGCAGAAATGGTGTTTATGATGATCTCTATTCCAATTATCTGTACAGGTTCCAGAACTCTCGGAACCGAGGTGATGCTAAACTTTTTGGTGTGTGTATATTAGCGAGTACTTTTCTGTACTTTATAGCAATTTTGTGCCATATATTACGTCTGAAGTCTACCCCGAGACGTCTCATTTTGGTAAATCTTCAATTATTCCTTGGGGGAGAGCTTTTAATACACGACCAATATGCATTATTCGAGACTTATTTCTGTTAAATTTCCGCGCCTGATGCTAGTTCGTACTTGTTTATTATTTGTAATGCGTTTTCTGTTTCGCAGACGTCCGTTATTAGTAATTCCATGTCATCGGTATACGCCTTGCATCTATCCGCTGACAACGTATCATTGACCCTTGGAAGTTATTATTCAGACTAAACAGGAGAAGGTCGATAGCAATTGAAAAGAGTGCCGCGTGACAGCGGGCACCCTTACCTATTCAGCTATTGATTTGGACTGGACTTCTGAGTTGACCATCTACGGTAATTCTGGATATGGTGTTTTTGAAGAATTCCTCTATGATGCAGATGAAACGTCGTGGAAATCGTAGCTCACATAGTGTCGAAGAGACAGGAGAGGTTTATCGAAAGCTTCTTAGAAATCCAGCGACATCTTTTCGTATTTTATTTTAAAAGCTTCAGCGGTGGCCCTGATATCCTTGTAGTCACATAATTTTTGGTGGACGGTTCTGCCTTTGCTTAGTAGGATCTGGAAGTGTACTATGAAATGCGTGACCATCACGACATGGCTGAAAGTAGTTTCAAAAGTCTTAAAAGAACCAGATCTAACCACAGAAAATATTAGCGACAGAGATCTCCAGGAAAGTAAATTTCAGGAAACCCGAGAAACAATAGGCGACACTAATTCACGCACAGAGGGAGGCTAGAAGGCACAACATGAAGATGTTCTGGGAGGAAAATGAAAATTATAAGCTAAACGTGGTCCACAGATGGCCAAAGCAGCAATAAAAAGGGGCATTCCTGAAAAAGAATAATGAAAGTTACACTGAGCGATACTGGCATTACGTCATTTGAAATTTGATAAACAATATGGTGTTATCAATATATATGTCAATAGGATAGCCACGTGTCGGTGTGTAGCGGAGGGTACTTCTGTCACCACTAACTGAACCCCCTCGTTCCTGTTTCACTCGCGAATGGCGTGTGAGAAGAATGATTGTCGGGAAGCCTCTGTATTAGCTCTAATTTCCCGAATTTTCTCGTTGTGGTCGTTTCGTGAGTTGTATGTGAGAGGAAGTCAGACTCGTCCTGGAAAGTAATTTCTAGAAATTTCAATAGCAAACCTCTCAGTGGTACAATCGCATTTCTTGTAGCGTTTGCCAATGGATTTTGTGATCATTTCTGTAAAGCCTCGCGCCGACTAAACGACTCAGTGAGGAAACGTGGCCCTTTTTGTAGGATATTATCTGTCTCTCCAATCAGTCCAACCTTTACGTCACAGACTGATGAACAGTATTTCAGAACCGGTCGAGCAAGTGCCTTATAAGCCACTTACTTCGTGGATAAGTTACATTTCCGTAAGACTCTTCTAATGACTCTCATCCTGGCGCCTGCTTTTCCTGCTGTTTATTTTAAGTGGTTGCTCGACTTATGGTCGCTCTGGATGGTTACTACTGGGTATACTCTGTTTCCGGCAGTTTTTGCTCAATAGCATAGTTGCACAGTAGTGAATTTCTTTCCCTATGTCTGCACAGTATGTTACATTTATTTACGTTCATACACGTTTATACGTCAGAATGGAACAGTGGAAGGAAATGTAGCAGTGGCTTTGTCTTTCCATACGTTTGCCATTTGAAAAGCCTGATCTTGGGATAATGAAGCTATGTAGTGTAGTCACTGTCCTTTTTATTTTACTAGCTATAGGCCTAATCCTTAGGCCGACTTTGATATAAAAATCCCCCAATTCTGTTGCTCTTAAATTTAAATATTCTGCAAATCCCTGCCTTTCAAGATTTCAGAGTGAGCGGAGTTTCTTTTAAATAGATTCTCCTCGTATTAAAAACGCCAAGTGGAATCTGTTTCAGAGAAAACCCGGATGTTTATCTGAATATGGTCGTAGGCTGAGGTAAACATGCAACACTGCGCAGAACGCTTAAAGTGCGTCGGTATAATTTAAGACTTCTCATCAATAAAGCGAATATTTTTCAACTTGGTTGCTACTCTGTCTTGCTTTAATACACAAACTGACATCGTTCAATCAAGAAATATGTTGAAACAGCATAGGGGATCGTTAGTACGCCATAGACGTGTGTGCACGAAGGAATTTACAACTGGGGAGTTCTTACTAATAACGTGCAACACCAACTCTAGGCCAGATAACGGCATTAATTTGATACAGAAATTTCATCGTGTTGCCATATACGGTAGAAACCACTCATTGATGATTAGATTCCGATTAGCTATCAAAGACACGCATGCTGACTACTGCTTTTTGCTCGACCTATCAAATAATCCCAGAAAATTTATATGGGACTAAGATCGGGTTATTTCGTGGGCCAATGGAGGAGTGCTAAGGGGTCTGCAAATAAGGGATGTATGTGTGCCGTAAACACAGCTGTTGTGTTCTTTGGAATTCTGGAGTGTGCACTGAGCAACACTTTATCACCGAGAATACTGAAATAAATATCCTACATCACTTGAAAATACGCAAAATCGAAACGCGCCAGACCACACTGTGTGCCCCATTCTGCTACTGTCCAATTTATGTGTTGTGTGATTACTTTCAGCTTTACAAGCTGCAGTGAACGATAGCCTCTTGCGAGGTACGCGCAATGCAGTTAAATTCGCAATGTTCGTTTTGAAACTGGTCGAGATGGATCTGCATTCACTGACAGCAGAAACTTGTGCAGACTGATATCGATTGTTGTTGACAAAGCTTGATGCGCACCTCTGGCCGCTGTCGGTTAGGATATTTTTCCGACCAAACTTCCTAAACTGTATTGCAAACACGATTGTATATCTGTGCTGATACACCAACAAACCGAGAAAATTCATTCCCGTTATGGTCAGAGCGACGTCCAAACACGATAGCTCTTTTCTGAAATTCTGTGACGTCCCCATGTCGTACTATCCTGCTGATAACAGATAACCAGCTGGCACCCAAAAATCAGTTATTGAGAGACACATCAGTTCATTAACAGCGCTCGAGAGCGGCCAATTATCTCCTTTAAAGAAATGACCAATATTTGTCAAGTAAACGTATTTGTTATGAATGTCGAAATAGGAAGCCAAAATAAAACGCTTTGTCTTTCATGTTTCTATACCTCAATCTGTGACATTCCAGTGGTACTAGAGTTTTTTTGTAATACAGGCTATTTTCGCTGCCGCTATACGCGAGTTTTATGCAACCCACAATGCCATCAAGTAACACATGTAAGACTTCCATAATCCTTGTTTCTTGCGTGCAAACTATCAGCACTACAGAAAAACTTCATTAAATTGTCTGCTTAGGTTCCTGTTTTTCTGTAGGAATGATAGGTCACGCATAGCAAGAGAGGAAATATGAAAATCTTGCACGTGCTTCTTGAAAATGTTGTGGGTGGCATAAAACCTATCGGTAGGGGCAACTGAATCATCCTATATACACTCCTGGAAATTGAAATAAGAACACCGTGAATTCATTGTCCCAGGAAGG
This sequence comes from Schistocerca serialis cubense, assembly GCF_023864345.2. Classification (NCBI taxonomy): domain Eukaryota; kingdom Metazoa; phylum Arthropoda; class Insecta; order Orthoptera; family Acrididae; genus Schistocerca; species Schistocerca serialis. Next base: position 1,022,585,117 of record NC_064638.1, on the reverse strand, counting down.
GGAAACTTTATTGACACATTCCTGGGGTCAGATACATCACATGATCACACTGACAGAACCACAGGCACATAGACACAGGCAACAGAGCATGCACAATGTTGGCACTAGTACAGTGTATATCCACCTTTCACAGCAATGCAGGCTGCTATACTCCCATGGAGACGATCGTAGAGAGCATCCTGTGGAACGGCTTGCCATGCCATTTCCACCTGGCGCCTCAGTTGGACCAGCGTTCGTGCTGGACGTGCAGACCGCGTGAGACGCCGCTTCATCCAGTCCCAAACATGCTCAATGGGGGACAGATCCGGAGATCTTGCTGGCCAGGGTAGTTGACTTACACCTTCTAGAGCACGTTGGGTGGCACGGGATACATGCGGACGTGCATTGTCCTGTTGGAACAGCAAGTTCTCTTGCCGGTCTAGGAATGGTAGAACGATGGGTTCGATGACGGTTTGGATGTACCGTGCACTATTCAGTGTCCCCTCGACGATCACCAGTGGTGTACGGCCAGTGTAGGAGATCGCTCCCCACACCATGATGCCGGGTGTTGGCCCTGTGTGCCTCGGTCGTATGCAGTCCTGATTGTGGCGCTCACCTGCACGGCGCCAAACACGCATACGACCATCATTGGCACCAAGGCAGAAGCGACTCTCATCGCTGAAGACGACACGTCTCCATTCGTCCCTCCATTCACGCCTGTCGCGACACCACTGGAGGCGGGCTGCACGATATTGGGGCGTGAGCGGAAGACGGCCTAACGGTGTGCGGGACCGTAGCCCAGCTTCATGGAGACGGTTGCGAATGGTCCTCGCCTATACCCCAGGAGCAACAGTGTCCCTAATTTGCTGGGAAGTGGCGGTGCGGTCCCCTACGGCACTGCCTAGGATCCTACGGTCTTGGCGTGCATCCGTGCGTCGCTGCGGTCCGGTCCCAGGTCGACGGGCACGTGCACCTTCCGCCGACCACTGGCGACAACATCGATGTACTGTGGAGACCTCACGCCCCACGTGTTGAGTAATTCGGCGGTACGTCCACCCGGCCTCCCGCATGCCCACTATACGCCCTCACTCAAAGTCCGTCAACTGCACATACGGTTCACGTCCACGCTGTCGTGGCATGCTACCAGTGTTAAAGACTGCGATGGAGCTCCGTATGCCACGGCAAACTGGCTGACACTGACGGCGGCGGTGCACAAATGCCGCGCAGCTAGCGCCATTCGACGGCCAACACCGCGGTTCCTGGTGTGTCCGCTGTGCCGTGCGTGTGATCATTGCTTGTACAGCCCTCTCGCAGTGTCCGGAGCAAGTATGGTGGGTCTGACACACCGGTGTCAATGTGTTCTTTTTTCCATTTCCAGGAGTGTAGATACCATGTAAGAAGGAGAAAACATGTATTTCAGCCATACTTTAGTAGTTTGTAAATGAAAACAGAGACATTTAGAAGAAAAATATGTCTTCCTCATCGTGACATTATTTGAGGTTAAGAAATTTCTTTCCTGGAATTTTAATTGGACTACATTTTTGTTAAAGTGTGAGGCGCCAAGTAGTTTGAGTTTCTAATTCATCTGTTGAATAGAATATTAACATTACAGATAATTGTATTTTTTCTTGGGGCTTTTGTTAATATGAAGATAGATAAACAGCTAGCATAGCCGGTATGCAGAACGTCGAGACAGGCGACATATCATCAGACGTTCGGATAACATCATCCTCACGATTCGGAAGATAGCAAGAACTGGCAAGTGCGAGAATTGTCGCACAATCAGCTTAACACCTCATGCCTCCAAGTTATGGACAAAAATAGTATACAGAAGAGTGGAAAAGAAATTTGAAGATCTGTTCAAATAAATTTTGGGCTTGAGGCTGTCGCGATGTTTCGAATGGGAACCTCCCACTCCAGGTGAGACACCGAGGACTTTTTTTTCCTTTATTGGGTTTCGATTCTCTCCAGAGATTTGCGGGCTGGCAGCAGCTGAGTATACCGCTCTTCAGCCTACAGAATATTTAAAAACATAAAAAGAAGATAATAACCAATAAAAACAGGTGATAAATACGGAGACTTTTTAAACTGTAAAGTGGCGGAAAGTTGTGAAAGTTAAAATATAAAAACAAAGGGTTAGCAATGCTAATTAAGACACACATTAAGCAGACAGACAAAATATCGGCGACAGTGTGGTTTCTGTTTGCAAGAGATAAAAAAATCACACCTAGCGACAGTATCGTTTCTGTTGGCAGACACTTCTAAAAAGATGCACAACATTTAACACTCATTTAAACACTGCACTAAAGGGTAGACACGAAGATGACACACCACAGACTAAGGCAGGGGGGGGGGGGGGGGGGGGCATGACCCAGACAGGCGAGTGGAGAAAAAGGGAGGAAGAGAGAAAAAAGCAAAGTTTGGAAGAAGCCAATGGAAGGAGAGGACACATGAAAGAGGGGGCAGGGTGGACGCAAGAGGGAGTGGAGAAGGCAGAGGACGGGAATGCAAAAGGACTTGGGGAAGAGAAAGGGAGTCAAAGAGAGAGTAGGTGGGGAAAAACAGGATGAAAGGGGGGGTGGGAGCCTGGGAAAAGAACAGAGGTAGGGACGGGGAGGTGAGGATCAGAGTTGATAGGAGGGATAAATGGAGGGAGAGAGGGCATCATCTGGACAGGGAAGTTGACGGAAGCCACCTTGGGCAAGGAGATGAAGGGTGTAGGGGTGGAGGGTAGGTGAGAGACATCGGTGAAATCGCAGCAGCGGGTGGGGGTTGGAGAGGAGAGGAGCAATCAGGGGATCGGCGGGGGGATCAAGTCTATAGGAGGTGTAGAGGACTCGGATGTGTTCGAGGAAAAGGAGCAGATGGGGCAAAGGAATCAGTCATAGAGGATCTGCGTGGGGGACGGGAGGTGTATACGGAAGGCGAGACGGAGTGCATGGCCCTCGTGGATCTAGAGGGACTTACAGAATTTGGAGGGTGGGCGAACGATGACATCCTCCGTTTCACCCTATAAAGCGCACTGCGATTATTCCGTGCGTGCGTCGAAATTCAAGTTGATAGACGGACCACACCACGGCGGCAGCACTCTCGCTGGTGCAACCGCAGAAATCAGCTGTCCTCTGTATTACCGCTCGCCACCACCGTTGGGGCACTCTGTCGTCTTCGATTAGAACAAATCGTGGAGATGATTTGGTTACACCCACTGGCCGACTGGTAGCCGCTATCACAGTTCAGCAGACTTTCCGCCAGGCTTATTTCCACGGATTCTTTAATAATGGAGCTCCAGAAAGATATAGTTGTGGTCAGAATCAACGTTTATCATATTCCATTGAGTGTTCATGGGAAATATAGTGTTCGGCAATAGCAGACTTGCTTAATTACAAAAAGCGAGTGTAACTCCGGCCTTCCACAATAATAAGTCGTCGTTCATCTATCCCAAAAGGTCTGTAACCTTAGATGGTGGACAGAAAATCACTTTCATTTGAATGTTACAGAGGATTCTTGCTATTTTAAACGAAATTTTGCCGAAAAAAAGTAAGAAATCTCAATAGTTTTCCGGCGTGTTGTCCTCTTTATCCACATCCTAATTCTTGGTTTTAAGTGACAGTTCCCTGTTAATATCCTAGTTGCAATAGCCATTCTTTGTAAACATGTCTTTAGGTTAGTGAACTCTAGGTTAACTATCTGAGACAGTGTGAACTCTGAGTACGAGTGTTAAAAACACGCTCATAGTTTTCGACGGGTGATGACGACGCTTGCAAATAAAAATCAGTAAGAGTGGGCTTACGATAAACTGAATGCCCCAGAGAATCATCATTCATTCGTCTAACCAAGACATCCAAGAAAAGCAGGCAACCATCTTTCTCTATTTCCATGGCCATGGTGAGCCGAATGTCGTTATGAATGGAGTTGAGGCGATGAAGAAACTACGTCAGTTTATCTTCTGCATGAGGCAAAACTATCAAAGTATCTTCCAGTTGGCTTAAAAACAAGTGATTCAAACGATGTCTCATCGAAATCCTCCATAAAAAGTTTGGCCATCAAAGGAGGTAGAGGTCTGCCCTTGGCGTCCCCGTAAGACTGTTCAAAATTTTTTTGGCTGAACATAAAATAGCTTGAGGATAGACCATGCCGTAAAAAAGCATTGATAACAGTCTGACACTTTTTACCAAATACCGCCAAAGAACCTGTGACAGTAAAAGTGATACCACATCAAAGCTAACCAAACTGTCAGACCAGCTTGGACGGAGAGCCCCCTGTCTATTGATAAAACAAGCTGAGCTACGGATATAATGTGGGCATTTTCCCACCAACGGTCTCCGTAACGAAGAGAAACGTTTGGCTATATCATACGCAGGCGCTCCAATGTTGCTCACTACTTGATTAATGCAAACTTTTCCTTATAAATTTTTGTTTCAACCTGCGATTCACCGGACGATCAGTTTCGTTTTAGGAAAGGTAAAGGCAACAAAGAGGCTGTTCTCACGCTGTGGAGAAGGTCCTTGTTCGAGACGTAGTGGCTCCCACGTCACTAAACTGCCAAAGACTAGAAGAGCAGTGTGCTCACCCCATGTTCCTCCGTACCGCATCAAAATGACAACATCTGCAAAGTGTGATACTGAGGTCGATCGGTGCCGATTGATCCGTCCGGATCAGGAGAACGTGGAGCTTTGTTTTTTACTTACTTGCTAACTCACTTCGCTTACGTCCGTTCCATAATGTCACAGGGTATCATTGAACTACATTACCTAACAAGCCAAGCTAGATTCTTGCGAATCCAAAAACGTATAACACGAATTAGTTGTGTTGTAAACTCAAGAACGCTCTGCAGAAGCCTCTTCAATGAAATGCTGAAACGAACTGCTGGCTTCAAGAATATTTATTCCTTAATGAAATTTGTAATAAATAGTGTACCTCTTTTTTTTGACGAACAGCTCACTTTGTCTAATCAGTACTCAAAGTAAGGGCAACCTGCATAAACATTAGAAACACTTACTTTCGCATATTCAAGGAAACACATTTTCAATAATTGGTCTGTCGTCATGAAGAGTGTGGCGGACTAATAAAGCTTAGTTTCGTAGCAAGCTAAGGGGCGGATTATCCATGAACTCCTTCTACTCGCCTTCCAGAGAGACAATCTCCACTCCTTCCAAATTAACTATGTAAGTGTAGACCAGATGTAGCTTGAATTCATGAAATGGTATCTGCAGCAATTGAGAGATTTATACCAAATAAATTAACAAACGACGGAACTGATCCTCCTTGGCACACAAAACGGGCTCGAACACTGTTGCAGGCACAACGAAAAAAACATACCAAATTTAAACGGACGCAAAGTCTACAAGATTGGCGATCTTCTACAGAAGCTCGAAATATAGCACGGACTTCAATGCGAGATGCTTGTAATAGTTACCACAGTGAAACTTGATCTCGAAACCAGGCAGAAAATCCAAAGAGATTCTGGTCGTATGTGAAGTATGCTAGCGGCAAGACACACTCAATGCCTTCTCTGCTCGATAGCAATGGAAATACTATGGACGACAGTGCTGCCAAAGCAGAGTTATTAAACACAACCTTCCAAAATTCGTTCACCAAAGAAGACGAAGTAAATATTCCAGAATTCGAATAAAGAAAAGCTGCCAAAATGAGTAGCGTGGAAGTAGACATCCTCGGAGTATTGAAGCAACTTAAATCTCTTAACAAAAGTTGGTTTTCCCGTCCAGACTGTACACCCGTTTGGTTCCTTTCAGAGCGCCCTGATACAATAGCTTCATACTTAAGGCTCATACACAGCCGTTCTATCGACGAAAGATCCGTACCCAAAGGCTGGAAAGTTGCACGGGTCACACCGATATTCAAGTAAGATAGTAGGAGTAATCCACAAGAATTACAGGTCGATATTATCATTAACGTCGATATCTAGGTTAATTTTGGAAAATATATTGTGTTCGAACATTATGTATTACCTCGAATACGCACAGTGAAACAAATTTAGAAAACATCGCTCTTGTGAAACACAACCAGTTCTGTACTCACATGAAGTGTTGAGTGCTATTGACAAGGGATTTCAGATCAATTCCGTATTTCTAGATCTCCAGAAGGCTTTTGACACTGCACCACACTTGCAGCTTGTAGTGAAATAGCGTTATTATGGAATATCGTCTCAGTAATGTGACTGAATCCGATGTTTTCTGTCAGAGAGGTCACAGTTCTTAGCAACTGACGGAAAGTCATCGAGTAAAACAGATGTGATTTCTGGTGCTCCCCAGGGTAATGCTATTGTTCATTATCTATATAAACGATTTAGGAGACAATCTGAGCAGCCGTCTTAGGTTCTTTTCATATGATGCTGTCGTTAAACCAGTTATACGATAAATTACTCAAATGTAAAGGCCGTAAATTCAACTAAATACCTACGAATTACAACTACAAACGACTTAAATTGGATTCTCTTGTTGAATACTGCTGCACCGTGTGGGATCCTTACCGAGTGGGACTGACGGACTAAGTCGAGGAAGTTCGAAAAAGGGCAGCACATTTTGTATTATAGCGAAATAGGGTAGAGTGTGTCGCTGAAATGGTACAGGATTCTGGGTGGAGATAATTAAAACAAAGGCGTTTTTCGTTGCGTTAGAATCTTCCCACGAAATTTCAGTCACCAACGTTCTCCTCCGAATGCGAAAATATTTTGTTGAGGCCGACCTATATAGGGAAAAACGATCATCATAATAAAATAAGGCAAATCGGAGTTCGCATGAAAAGATATAGATGTGGGTTTTTTCCGCGCGCTGTACGAGATGGAAAAATAGACAATCATTGTGAAGGTGGTTCGATGAACCCGCTGCCAAGCACTTAAATCTGATTTGCGGAGTATCCGTGTAGGTGTAGACTTAGATGTGAGGAATTTCATAGAATACGGTAATCACCTGATGTATATCTTATTAATAACCATCAACGACATGTTACTGGTAATGTGGCCTGCAAATCTACAGTGCAGCAACGTGATGAATGTAAACAAGTCTTACAACCTGCTTTTTTGTGTGATGTTACGTGACTAATATAGCCTAAAAATGATCTAATGCTCTTCAATGCGAGAAGTTGTCTGTGATAAGTTAGTAATTACCTTCTAAATAAAAACATATTTCAGATTGTTACTTATTTCGCATTCCTGAAGACCATTTTACGTAGGATGTAAGAAAGCAATATCAGACGTTCTACATTTTTGTGGTCTTCTCACTATGGATCCGCTTTTATGGAACAAAAGGCTTATCTAATATTATGTACACTATTGGCCATTAAAACTGCTACACCACGAAGATGGCGTGCTACAGACGAGAAATTTAACTGACAGGAAGAAGATGCTGTGATATGCAAATGATTAGCTTTTCAGAGCATTCACACAAGGTTGGCGCCGGTGGCGACACCTACAACGTGCTGACATGAGAAAAGTTTCCAACCGATTTCTCACACACAAACTGCAGTTGACCGGCGTTGTCTGGTGAAACGTTGTTGAGATGCCTCGTGTAAGGAGCAAAAATGCGTACCATCACGTGTCCGACTTTGATAAAGGTTGGATTGTAGCCTATCGCGATTGCGGTTTATCGTATAGCGACATTGCTGCTTGCGTAGGTCGAGATCCAATGACTGTTAGCTGAATATGGAATCGGTGGGTTCAGGAGGGTAATAAGGAACGCCGTGCTGGATCCCAACGGCCTCGTATCACTAGCAGTCGAGATGACAGGCATCTTATCCGCATGGCTGTAACGGATCGTGCAGCCACGACTCGATCCCTGAGTCAACAGATGGGTACGTTTGCAAGACAACAACCATCTGCACGAACAGTTCGACGACGTTGGCAGCAGCATGGACTATCAACTCGGAGACCATGGCTGCCGTTACCCTTGACGCTGCATCACAAACAGGAGTGCCTGCGATGGTGTACCTGGGTGCACGAATGGCAAAACGTCATTTTTTCGGATGAATTCAGGTTCTGTTTACAGCATCATGGTGGTCGCATCAGTGTTTGGTGGCATCGCGGTGAACGGACATTGAAAGCGTGTATTCGTCATCGCCATACTGGCGTATCACCCGGCGTGATGGTATGGGGTGCCATTGGTTACACGTCTCTGTCACCTCTTGTTCGCATTGAAGCCGCTTTGAACAGTGGACGTTACATTTCAGATGATTTACGACCCGTGGCTCTACCCTTCATTCGATCCCTGCGAAACCCTAAATTTGAGAGGATAATGCACGACCGTATGTTGTAGGCCCTGTACGGGCCTTTCTTGATACAGAAAATGTTCGACTGCTGCCCTGGCCAGCACATTCTCCAGATCTTTCACCAATTGAAAACGTCTGGTCAATGGTGGCCGAGCAACTGGCTCGTCACAATACGCCAGTCACTACTCTTGATGAACTGTGGTATCGTGTTGAAGCTGCATGGGCAGCTGTACCTTACACGCCATCCAAGCTCTGTTTGACTCCATGACCAGGCGTATCAAGGCCGTTATTATGGCCAGAGTTGGTTGTTCTGGGTACTGATTTCTCGGGATCTATGCACCCAAATTGCATAAAAATGTAATCACATGTCAGTTCTAGTATAATATATTTTTCCAATGAATACACGTTTATCATCTGCATTTCTTCTTGGTGCAGCAATTTTAATGGCCAGTAATGTAGTTTATTCGAAGTGCTGAATGCTTCTGAGCATCGTCGACATGTCAATGTTTCGTTCAGTTACATCTCGAATACCTGAGATGGAAAAATTGATGTAACTGCAGTTTCCTAATGAGCAAACGTATTATCCGTGTTAGGGACTTTAATACTTCTCTTTTCAGCTCTTATATTTTCGGGCCATCTTATTGCCTAGCAATGCCCTCGGTGTCAGGCGGATCGTTTCACATTCAGGTTGCTCCTGCTTTCAACAGTCCTGTTGAGTGCAGATGTAGCCTGCAGTAAATGTTGTATGTACAATAAATAAAATATACCGTGCTGTTATGCCGCAGTCGAAGGGATTCCACCTTAAAACCCGATGTTTCGTCCCCATCGGAGGAGGACATTTTCAAACAGGATCGTAACTTTGTTGGATGTCCGTTTCACACTCTGGCCTGGCACTAACTACAGCAAAATTCCGCTTCCGTGACCTTCCTTGCAGTGGCGTGACGTCACATGCTTTGAATACTCGAGCGCAATTGGCCGTTGTCGACTGTTGTTCTCTGCTGTTGCTATCATCCCCTGGTGGGATGCTGGTACACATCTTCTTCAGCACCGGAATCCAAATTTCATTTATTTTCACGACCTCCTCCTTCCTACTGAAATTCCTGGGATGTTTCATAATGGCATCTCTGTAAAGTCTTTCGTGGTATCCGCTTGTGGCTGCCAGTACTGGAGTCTACCAAAATGAATGCGGTTGTCTCCTGGTGTAACGCATGTTCTGCAACAGCTGATCCGTGAGTCTCCCCTCTTCTACAATAGCCCTTGTGCTCTTCGAGTTGTTTTTTGACAGTTCTTTTTGTACTATCCACGTGTACATTCCCGTCGACTTTTACGGTGAAGTCCATTCGATCACGGCATATTAGCCCAGAATATTTTATTAATAGTGGCATTTCCGGCTTTGAATACATTTTACAATTAGATGCGTCTACGGGGAGAAGATTTCAAGGAATGTACCACGCATGGAAGGTCTCCAGAAAAAGAGAGTGCAGCTTTTGTGTTCCCTCACATTTCTGTCTCGCTGCAGAGCGGTCAGTGTTACTCTGAAGTTTTTGAGGATTATGCGACTATGCAGCTCGGCCAAGGCGCACCGGATTTTCAAACGGACGGAAGAGGCTTTACTACGAGAACGGATTCAACAGAGCCTCCGGAACCTGGCAAGCATAGACTATAATTTAATGTCTCTCCTTCTTACTATCAGCAATAAATTGTTTAGTGGTGACTGGGATGCAACTGACAGACTGTTTCACGATACTATTAGGAAGCATATGTCGACAACGTCTAACAGACAGAAGAAGAAATTTGACAACTTGCAACTTAATAAGAGGCTCTACCATTTAGACGCTTCCCCCACGATTATCAATTTATCCGGACGTTGGTTATCTGACGATGAGAGATCTATACTTGCCAAGGGTGAAAATTTTGCCATTATCCTACGAGTTGTGGCCACGGAAGAAATAAGAGCCAGCGTAGAAGCAGGCATTCGTAGTGTGGACAAGGTTACGGCTGAAGAAATCCGTGTAGAAGCTGTAAGAGTACTGTCTCGCGCAAAGCATCCAAAAAATTTTTTAGCTATAGGTGAAACGAATGCCTTGAAACGCCTGAATCAGGACGATAGTGTTGTCATTCTCCCCTCTGACAAGGGAAATGCAACTGTTGTTTTTAATGTGACCGAGTATTATAGTAAGATTAACGACTTATTATTATAGGAAACTAAGCATAGATCCCAGTGAAAAAGTTCTTATAAATGTTACACGGTTGATAAAAAGTCCTCTTTCGAGCAAGTGTTCAGAAAAGTCTGTTCAATTCAGTTGTTCTAGGGCCAAGGCCTTACGGATTGCCGATGGTGCACAAAGAACAAGTTCCTCTAAAGCCTAAAGTGAGTTCTATTGATTCGCCCACCTACTCGAGTGCCAAGTTCTTGACAACATTATTACGACCGTATGTGAGTCGATCAGATTCGTGTGTCAGGAATTCGGCACATTTTATCAGTAAATTAAACGACGTAGTGGGAAAGCCGGAAGACATATTAGTTAGTTTTGATGTGGTGTCTCTACTCATTATGGTTCAACTCAATGAAGTGCTGCAACATCTGAATCGGATTTTTCCTCTCGATGTTGCAGAACTCTTTAAACATTATATCACAACCACGTATTTCAAATGGAACGAAGAGTTATATAAACAGAGAAATGATGTCGCTATGCGGAGCCCCTTAAGCTCGATTATAGAGCACTTATGGAAAAATTCGAGGAGTAGGCACTGGAAACTGCGGACAAGAAACCGAATATTTGATTCCGTTACTTGGATGATGCGTCTGTTTTGTGGCGGCATGGCGGGGATGAACTAGATCGTTTTCATAAACATCTGAATGGGATCAATCCGAAGATTCAGTTTACCAAGAAGGAGGAGGCAGGAGGAAGATTATTTTCTTGATATGCTAGATTTAAGAAAGAAGATGGCAGCTTGGGCCACTTGGTTTACCAAAAACCCACCCACACAGGCTGTTATCTACCACGGGATTCGAACCACCAACCACAACCCAAAGCGAGGCATAATATAATCGTTGGCGAACAGAGCAAGGAAAATTGCGAAACAGAGCTGCTTGATGCAAAATTAAAACATTTCCCTAATGCATTGCTCAAGAATGGTCATTCTTTTGCTAACGTGTAAAGAGCGTGAAGGCCATCGCATAGAGGTCATAGCGATGCTCAACCGCCGGGAAATCGAAAGTTTTCCTACCATTCATTAAGGACGCGACCGCACTGGAAAAATCTTGAAAAAGCGAAACATCGCGGTAATCTACACACCCACGTGGAACAGACAAGATCACCGAAATTCGGCCGAGGATACTCGCTGGGAAAAGCTGAAATTTATAAATTTATAGGATTCCGTGTAATTGTGGGGAGTTTGCCGCGGGTGCTACAAAAAGGACTGTCAAAAAACAACTCGAAGAGCAAGGGCTGTTGCAGAAGAGGGGAAGTTGACAGATCAGCTGTTGCGGAACATGCCTTACAGCCAGGAGACCACCGCATTCATTTTGATAGGACTCAAACACTGGCAGCCACAAGCGGATACCACCAAAGGCTATACAGAGAGGCCATAGAGACTATCAAACATCCCAGGAATTTCGACAGGAAGGAAGAGGGCGTGAAATTGAATAAAATTTGGATTACGGTGCTGAAGAAGATGTGTACCAGTCTTCCACCAGGGGATGACAGTAAAGGTGGACGACGGCAGTCGACAACGGTCAATTGCGCTCGCGTATTCAAATCATGTGTCGTCACGCATCTGCACGGAATCTCACGTAGCAGAATTTTGCTGTAGTCAATAGTGAGGGTGTGAACCGGACATCCAACAAGGCTACGATCCCCCTTTAAAATGTCCTCCGCAGATGGGAACGAAACGTCGGGTTTTAAGGTGAAATCCCTTAGACCATGCCATAATAGCCCCCGGAATATTTTATTAATTGCGTAAATTCTGGCAGTGAAAGTTTAAATTTTACAATGTTGTAGTTAACATGTCATTTTTCCCAGTTGAGACTTACAGCGACCGATTTCTTCATCGCTCCTCGTAGTTGTTTTCCCTTGGGAACCTAAATGTAGCTTTCCAGAACCAGGTTAGCAGCAGAAACTGATGTCTGAATACTAATGAATTCTTGCAGTTGAGAACAATTCTGACCATCATACGAAACACATTGCTTGACCAAAAGTATCCACACTCCCCCAAGTGGAACTGACCTCTAGACATCACCAGAGACGAGCCCCCTCAACAGGATAGTATGCAGGGACTACTGTGTTATCAGCAGAGAAGCAGTAACGGCAGCAAGAGTCGGTAGTGAGGGCTCAGCGACTAAGAATGCTGATTAGTCACTGAATGTCGTCTGAGTAATAAATCAATCAGGGACATTTTAACCCGTCTGAAGCTACCCAGATCGACTGTTGTTGATGTGTTTTTGATGTTGTAAGGCTAAGGACGAAGGGGGACGAAAATCTAATAGTCATGGGCGACTGGAGTGCAGTTGTAGGGGAGGGAGTAGAAGAAAAGGTTACAGGAGAATATGGGCTTGGGACAAGGAATGAAAGAGGAGAAAGACTAATTGAGTTCTGTAACAAGTTTCAGCTAATAATAGCGAATACCCTGTTCAAGAATCACAAGAGGAGGAGGTATACTTGGAAAAGGCCGGGAGATATGGAAAGATTTCAATTAGATTACACCATGGTCAGAAAGAGATTCCGAAATCAGATACTGGATTGTAAGGCGTACCCAGGAGCAGATATAGACTCAAATCACAATATAGTAGTGATGAAGAGTAGGCTGAAGTTCAAGACATTAGTCAGGAAGAATCAACACGCAAAGAAGTGGGATACGGAACTACTAAGGAATGACGAGATACGTTTGAAGTTCTCTGACGCAATAGATACAGCAATAAGGAATAGCGCAGTAGGCAGTACAGTTGAAGAGGAATGGACGTCCCTAAAAAGGGCCATCACAGAAGTTGGGAAGGAAAACATAGATACAAAGAAGGTAGCTGCGAAGAAACCATGGGTAACAGAAGAAATACTTCAATTGATTGATGAAAGGAGGAAGTACAAACATGTTCCGGGAAAATCAGGAATACAGAAATACAAGTCGCTGAGGAATGAAATAAATAGGAAATGCAGGGAAGCTAACACGAAATGGCTGCAGGAAAAATGTGAAGACATCGAAAAAGATATGATTGTCGGAAGGACAGACTTAGCATACAAGAAAGTCAAAACAACCTTTGGTGACATTAAAAGCAATGGTGGTAACATTAAGAGTGCAACGGGAATTCCACTGTTAAATGCAGAGAAGAGAGCAGGTAGGTGGAAAGAATACATTGAAAGCCTCTATGAGGGTGAAGATTTGTCTGATGTGATAGAAGAAGAAACAGGAGTCGATTTACAAGAGATAGGGGATCCGGTATTAGAATCAGAATTTAAAAGAGCTTTGGAGGACTTACGGTCAAATAAGGCAGAAGGGATAGATAACATTCCATCAGAATTTCTAAAACCATTGGGGGAAGTGGCAACAAAACGACTATTCACGTTGGTGTGTAGAATATATGAGTCTGGCGATATACCATCTGACTTTCGGAAAAGCATCATCCACACAATTCCGAAGACGGCAAGAGCTGACAAGTGCGAGAATTATCGCACAATCAGCTTAACAGCTCAAGCATCGAAGCTGCTTACAAGAATAATATACAGAAGAATGGGAAAGAAAATTGAGAATGCGCTAGGTGAAGATCAGTTCGGCTTTAGGAAAAGCAAAGGGGCGAGAGAGGCAATTCTGACGTTACGGCTAATAAGGGAAGCAAGGCTAAAGAAAAATCAAGACACTTTCATAGGATTTGTCGACTTGGAAAAAGCGTTCGACAATATAAAATGGTGCAAGCTGTTCGAGGTTCTGAGAAAAGTAGGGGTAAGCTATAGGGAGAGACGGGTCATATACAATATGTACAACAACCAAGAGGAAATAATAAGAGAGGACGATCAAGAACGAAGTGCTCGTATTAAGAAGAGTGTAAGACAAGGCTGTAGCCTTTCGTCCGTACTCTTCAATCTGTACATCGAGGAAGCAATGATGGAAATAAAAGAAAGGTTCAGGAGTTGAATTAAAATACAAGGTGAAAGGATATCAATGATACGATTCGCTGATGACATTGCTACCCTGAGTGAAAGTGAAGAAGAATTAAATGATATGCTGAACGGAATGAACAATCTAATGAGTACACAGTATGGTTTGAGAGTAAATCGGAGAAAGACAAAGGTAATGAGAAGTAGTAGAAATGAGAACAGCGAGAAACTTAACATCAGGATAGATGGTCACGAAGTCAATGAAGTTAAGGAATTCTGCTACCTAGGTAGTAAAATAACCAATGACGGACGGAGCAAGGAGGACATCAAAAGCAGACTCGCTATGGCAACAAAGGCATTTCTGGCCAAGAGAAGTTTACTAATATCAAATACCGGCCTTAATTTGAGGAAGAAATTTCTGAGGATGTACGTCTGGAGTACAGCATTGTATGGTAGTGAAACATGGACTGTGGGAAAACCGGAACAGAAGAGAATCGAAGCATTTGAGATGTGGTGCTATAGACGAATGTTGAAAAATAGGTGGACTGATAAGGTAAGAAAAGAGGAGGTTCTACGCAGAATCGGAGAGGGAAGGAATATGTGGAAAACACTGATAGGGAGAAGGGACAGGATGATAGGACATCTGCTAAGACATGAGGGAATGACTTCCATGGTACTAGAGGGAGCTGTAGAGGGCAAAAACTGTAGAGGAAGACAGAGATTTGAATACGTCAAGCAAATAATTGAGGACGTAGGTTGCAAGTGCTACTCTGAGATGAAGAGTTTAGCACAGGAAAGGAATTCGTGGCTGAGGGAGACAGTCGAACATTGCAGAGAGCACCTGTAAAAAATCACATGGAATCAGCAGAAGGATCACTCATGAACTTCAAAGTACTACCAGCTGCCTAGCTACAACAGTGATTGTGTGTAGGGAGTAAGAAGAATGGGGTAGAATGGTCGATCAGCTCTTCATAAGCCACAGATTTGGTGAAAAGCGACGCCACTGGAGAGTGGAGGACGGAAACGAGTGATTTGCGCTGTGGAAATCCGAAGGTAGTGATTGGATTGGGCGAATGTCTGGAGACAGTTGATCTGCCAACATGTGTAGTGTCAAGATGAATAATGGAAGAGATAGAATTACGGGACGCGGTGCTTTTCTTTAACTGTGATCACGAAAACCACTAAACACGGAAGGATATGGACGTATTTTCCAGCGGTGTGCACTGTGTACAGTTAAAAAGTTTCACTTATGGGATGTAATTACCCACAAACCTTTTCTGCACAGATCTTGCTTTAAGGCAAGGTACGTTGCCGTGATATTAACAGTGTTTCTACATGAACCCAGTGGAACACTTTTGGAATGAGTCAGAATGTCGAGTTTGCTCCAAACCCCAGCGTCTAACATCACAACGTACTAGCTACTCTGGCTTCAGTTTTTGAGGAAGAATGGGCTACCACTCCTCCACAGAGGCCTCCTTGGAAGTTTCCCCACCACGAAAGATCAAGCCGTTATAAAGGTGAACGGTTGAGACATCCATTATGAATGTCCTCAAGCTTTGGATCAGACAATGTAAGTCAACAGGTCTGACGTGTTCGTAAACTTACGAGAGATAGGTAGTCTCCTCTCCAAATCAGGTGCTTCAGTTCCTGAATCCTCTTCAGCAGTAAAAGATATTTTCTGGCATCCGAACGTACGAGTACTTCGCGGAACCAACTGTAGACACTGAAAGGTGGAATATCCCTGTCGTTATGCGCCTTTATGACGAATGATTCACCTTCTCATTTACTGGGAGGGCATACACGTGTAGCGTTCCACGTTTCATAGGAGACACGACCCAATGTTGTGTCAGTTTATTAAATACTTAAAAGTAATCGCACTGGCCAAAAGAACTTTGAAGCTCTGTATAATTCTTAGCAGGCTGATGTAAATGATGGCAATGAGGTGATGTTCACATCCCGATAGCATGTGTAGCATTAAGGCAATAAGAAGCAGAATAGGGGAATAGGAGCTATCGCGATTGGACATGCTCATGACCAAAAATAAAGAATGAAGTTGCCGCGTTTCTATACACATATAAGGGTTTACATATTCTCTCGTTCACTATGCACAAAGTATTAGTCCCACAGAGAAAGATGAACAGTGGGCTCCGGGGAAAACGTACGCCAGTACAAAGTCTAACAAACATTAAATTTTTTTAAATAAGGTATAGAGAGAGAGAGAGAGAGAGAGAGAGAGAGAGAGAGAGAGAGTAGAGCTAATAATGGTCATAAATACATCCTGACACACAGATCCTGGTGACGAATGTGACTGCTAATCAATGGTAATCGATTTCTCGACTTCTAACCCCAAGGGGAGTGCTACGGACAGTGAATGCACGTCTACTGGAACCACTTTCTGAGCGAGCGGTGCAATGTACACTCCACAGCACAAAAAGTCGACCACCCCTGAATTCCAGTCTGTAGGCTGCATCTGACTGTCTGCAACCAAAACAGGATAGCTACGTCGCAGGTCCTCTAAACCCTCAATAGAGTCGTATGACCTTAGACAATGGGTGCCACTAGAGACTACTAGAGAACACTGCTCCTTATGGCAGTCAGTCCAGATGTAAACCAATACCGTAATAAAACCAATATTAGAAAACGCTTTATTAGAGATGAGACGATTCTTAATGCTTGTAAACTAAACTTCATTCAGTAACTGACACTTCAGAAGTCTCATCACACTCATTAAATGACACGACGAGTTGTTATTTGTAATCCGAGTTTGAACCCATTGTTATCCAAACAAAGATTGTGTGTCTGATCGAGAGACGTAGAATATCGAAGCGCTCACCAGTACCAATTTACAAGGCCGAATGTCCGAACTTGGTAAATAAATGACGGTACTTTCAGCACTGCACTGGGAACACCACGAAGCTTATATTGCATCTGGGAAGTAACCAGAAAAGGTATGTAATTGTCGACTAAGCACAATTAAATGTCAGATATTAAATATGTTCACCAATAGCGTGATATCGGAATCTGGAACGACGGTACAAATGATTTTTGCCAGTCTGGGATTCGAACCCAGTGCCTTTCACTATTGTGTTGTAGCTACGAATAGAAATGAAACATTTATTATTTCTTCACCAGTAGCGAATTGTGGACATGTTCAGCTAGAAATAACGCAATGAACAGCTCTACATTGCCTGGGACTCCCACATGAGCCCACATGAAGGGGTCTCAACTATCAAATTTTTTTACACTAGCAGTTAGGATCGCACCGTTCGCAGAGACCTGGAGCAGTTTGACATCGTGAGGAAACAACCCAATGATGGGACAGTATCAGCTAGAAGAGTTCAGATCCAGAGAAAATAGAAATTGGTGCTCAAATCCCAGTGCAGTGTCAATATTTTCAAAATCTCACGGTAAATTAAAATAAGAGATGAAGGTCCTATGATATTAAATAACATTACATTTGCATGGAGCAAGCAACCAACTGCAGCGTTCATCGCCTCCTCTTTGCCCTTATGATGGCAGATAAAGTGTAGACAATGAGATTACTTGTAGCTGCTGCGTGAAAATAATCTCCACTGTCTTTGAAATTAGGTAAGTTGATGGCACACCAAATTGTGATTCATTCACAATCTCTGATTGGTATACCATGAATTTATCAGTGAAGAAACAAAACTATATCAGCAACACCAGACATGCTCCACTATGTTGTCATGATCCTATCATTGTCATAGCAGGACGATTATGTTTCTGCAGGCATTGTCTTTCTTGAGTGGGCTAACAATTAAGGAGCGCATCTTGTGCATCAACGGAGCAGCGGTTTAATTACTTTTCCTATGACGTCATAAGGAGTGGTCTAATATTTACGGTGAGGGAGAACAATAGAAAGTTGCACAGACCACCACAATATATAGAAAAGAAAATAAACGTAATCCATTGAGCTGCAGATTCATTTCATAGGCATCGATATGTAGCAGGACGTATGAACGAATATTTTGTTCGAATGTTATGAAATACCCAGAAATATATTAGCTATTTACATCAAACCAGCATGATTTGGAAAGCGTCACTTTCGTGAGACACAGCTGGCACTTTACTCTCATGACGTATTGGACGTACAGCGTACAGGGGCTCTGAAATTGATTCCTTGTTTATAGAGTTCGGAAAAGGCATTTTTAATGCACTCCCCATAAGCAGCTTCCAACTACATTGCTTTCCTATGGACTATTGTCCCAGTTGTGCAACTAGATTGGTGATTTCCTGACTGAAAGGTCACAGTTCGTAGTAACACACGGGACTTTACCTAGTGAACCGGAAGTGATGAGTCTCTTCCGCAAGTAAAGTGATGTAGACCTTCTGCCATTTCTAATACGGTATATAGAAACTATTTAGCAGACTATCAGAATATTTCTCTTAAACTTGTGGCAGGTAATACTGCCGTGTAGTAAACTCCTCAGAAGAGCAAAGTGAAATTCAAAATCGTGTTCACCGTGTAAAGCGTGATAATTGACCCTAGACAATACAATGTATGATGTTCTCCACGATATTACTAAGAAGGTTTCGCAGTATTGTGCACCAAACACATCGCAAACCCTTCACACCTGTCTTTGCCACCCGAGTGCAAGTAATGGACATCTTGTGTCACACAGCACCTTTGGTACGAGGCCATCAGCAGCTAGAGTAGAAAATTACCGTCTCATGTGTAGCCTGCTGTTAACACCAAAGGCTGCATTTGGAGTAATGCCATGACTGGGAGTAGAGACTGCGGCAGTACCGTGTGTCATTTTTCATTATGAGATTGCTTGTTTGTTGATAGTACTGTTAGCGAACATTATGATTATTAAGTTAATATGTCTATTTTCTACCCTACTCTACATACCTGTACTGTACCCTGTTGTAGGTGGACGAAATGCTATTCAGGCAGAACGACTGTACAGAAGACGATTCCCTGACAAGCCATCGCCTTCGCGCTGGATGTTTGGTCGTCTCACATCTCGTCTACGGGAAACGGGAAGCTTAAATCCAAGACGTCGACATCGTCCGAGAACACGCACAGATGGACGTGCTGAAGTTGCTGTGCTCGCTACCATAGCTTTGAATCCTCAAATCAGCACACGTCAAATTGAACGTGAAGTTGGTGTGTCGAAATCAAGTGCACAGCGTATTCTTAAACGTCATAAATTTCATCCTTACCATGTTCATTTACACCAGGATCTTCATGGAAATGACTTCCGCAATAGGGTAACGTTTTGTCGGTGAGCTCAGCAAAACCTTCTGACTAATCCAAATTTTTTTGCAGATGTTCTCTTTACCGACGAGGCATCATTCTCCAACAAAGGAATTGTCAATATGAGAAATATGCATTATTGGTCCGCAGACAATCCAAAATGGCTCCGTCAGGCTGAGCATCAACGCCCGTGGAACGTTAATGTTTGGTGTGGGATTATTGGAGATACCATTATCGGACCTTTCTTTATAAATGGCATCCAAAATGGCAGACAATACACCAGATTTACACGACACAATCTTCCTGTTCTCTTGGACACCGTACCTCTGAACCGGAGAATGGTCATGTGGTATCAGCATTACGGATGCCCTGCACATAACGCCTTACGAGCACTTCTGAAACGTAAGTTCCCTGGTAGGTGGATTGGACGAGGTGGCCCAGTTAGGTGGCCTGCCCGATCTCCGGACCTTACACCGCTGGATTATTTTCTTTGGGGAGCAGTGAAGGATGCTGTTTACCAATATGAACCAACAACACCAGAGGACATGAACCAATGCATTATTGATGCTTGTACAGTCATCAAAGAGGAAACAGTAGCACGAAGTAGGGCATCCTTCATCCGCAGAGTGACTCTATGTATGCAAGCCAATGGGCATCACTTTGAGCATGAGATGTGAACGCTATGTTTAGTATGTAGTGCTGGTATCACAGTGGAAGTTTCTACAAAGGGCCATTTTACCCAGTGATGTTAAGAAACATTTTTTTGCAACAATTTGTCATTTAACGCATTAGATAAACATAACATTGACAATTATGTGATAATAAAACTAATTGGTTAAACATGTTTACATTCATCTTCTATGTCCTACCTGAACTTCCCAAATCTAAACATTTTTACCTAAACAAGGGTAAAACTTTTAGTCCACTTGCTCGTTTCACTAAAACCATCAACATGAATTTTACTATTACGAGTGAATGATTAACTGTCACTTGCGCTAGATCTACAGTAAAGTAAAGTTTTAACGTTGAACGTCATTACCCTTTTAGTAACGGATTAACGATAAGCGAAGTTAACTTTGCGACTAACGTTGCGGTACACAGATATGTTATAGAACCGCATCACCCCTAGCCTATGGGATAAATACCTGCTGGAATGTACGACGTTAATGCAGGATGGCAGCAGACCGTATTATTCGTTTCGGACTTCTTGATAAGTATGGAGGAGTGATTACACATGTCAATCATATCGCAATTACGGGCAGCATGGGGTTCACGCCTGAGCCTCAGGACGTGCGGTAGCAGCGCATGTCGGGTGTTTCAAGCGTCAGCTTCGCGTCTCAATATCTCGGGATGTAATGGGAATATTGCGATGCAATCAACGCCATTGTGTATGTGCTTTGTCATGCTATGGATTGCTGAAGAAAAAAATATAGGAGATCCATTTAAAAAAACATAAGTTTGTGTTAAAAAACACATAAGTTTTCGTTTTAGAATGTTTCCAAATATGTACATTCATGGGCCCCAGACCTATATTGATACCGGTGAAAGTCGTTTTCCAATAGCTGTTATTGTTCCAGAGATATTTTGGGTGGACAATATCGCAGGGACACCCTGTATAGAAAATTTGTGGTGACGCGGAATGGAACGATCTAACAGAGCTCATTCGTAAGTGATGCTTCTGGGAAAATGCTGTCTGCTTGAAATGGAAATATTTTACAGAACACTCCTGCAGTCAGTCACAGGATATGGCTCAAATGGAAGGGATTCATAAAAGGTAGGTCTAAGAAAGGTGGTCAAGACAATAGGTCGAAGGTTTATTTGATCCATTGGAATGAAATGCTTAAAAACTACGTCGCAGTGGTTTGCACAGTATAAACGTTGATGTAGATGTAGCAAAGGGAAAGCTCAAACCGTTTGATTTTTCCCAGAACTGCCAAGTGTGTAACTGAATCAGCCATCGCTTACTTTCTCAGTTTAACGAATATTAATCAAAGATTTATGGCAGAATAATGTCACTAACATTTTTTGAATCTCAACGGCAACTATTTTCCGGAGCAAATCAGAATTTGGTTACAAAGCTTTCACTACGAAGACCTTGGATAAAAAGTTCTGCGGTAACTTACCACATCAAACTCAAATAAAAACCAAAGCACTCGTTACGAATGGATTTTTGTGTGGGCCAACGTCCTCAAAGAAGGAAGACGTCTTAGTAATTTATATGGTTCCAATTCCCCACGGTTCTGACCAAGGTTTTCGGGACGTTTCTATTAGTTGTAAGGCGAATACCGTGACTGATAAGCCCCTCCCATTTAATCCCAACTGGGTTACTCCAATTGCCCCATTATCATCTGGTCTCATAACTGGCTGAAAGAGAAGCGTTTTTTGCGGGCAGCACTGTCCTAGACACAATATGCAGCGACACGGAACGTTGCAAGCAAACGCCGATGTCCGAAAGCGACATGCCTCGCGATCGCCGGCCTCTCAGGGCTATTGGTATCTCCACAAAAAAATTTTGCATGAGTTAATATGAGCTACCTAGTGAGTATGGAAACTCTTCCCGAAAAGCTATCTGGTCTGCAACATGTTCGACATCACTTTAGAGTTTCAAACATAATGACCAGTGTTTTAGTACACAGAAATACTCTCATTTCACGGACGTTGAAATGAGTTGAATGCACTACCCATCAAGAAAAGCATTTCAGAAGTGACTATCTAGACTTCCCCGGCGTAGTAATAGATCAAATTCCTGTCGAGTCGTCAGCCGGATCAAACTTTCATTTGCGCATAAGGTATTCCCGCTAGCATCAGGTGAGAAATGCTAAGCCGCTCTCGCCGATAATTGATTCAGAACGGGAACGACGGAATCATTATATTCAGCGAAAATACGAAGGCGCATGCTCTAAGGTAAAATGCTCAAGCACTTAATCGTTGCTGCTACCCCCTGGCGTGAATACTGTCGAAAAACAATATATCGTTAAAGATTATTACTCAGAGCCGGCCGATTCAGATGCCGTTGTTTCTTCATATCTGATAAAACAGGATTCTAAGTTCTACTTAGCGGGTATTCATTATCACCGTAAATGATATTACCTGTTATTCTGATCTCGACAGATCCTTTTATAACACAATCCCAGTACCGTGAGGTGTTTGCTACCACTTTTGTCTCATTGTTTAGCATACTGTGTCTCATTATATAGCATACTGTGTCGCTCTGTAAGGCAGTGCTCAGCGACCTCAGATTTGTCAGGTTGTAATAATCACATATGGCGATGATGTTCAACGCATTATGTCATTGACGGTACGAATAGTTTGGCCAATCGATATTTTACCACCCTCACATGGTATTTTGTAAACGCCAGGCCACTTCAAAACCAAATCATCTTTAAGAGAGCCAAGAGGTGGTCAAATTTTAGCCGGCGGACGCAGTACATATCTGATTTCATGTTTCATGTTTCTTCAGAACGCTACCTATTTTGGCCGACACGTTCACAGCATACGGAAGGAAAGGCACAGGGCTAAATGTGTGTTCAGCTGACTTAGTTAGAGGCCTAAACTCAAAAGCACAACGAATCTGTTTGTCGGTATAGCAATTATGATTATATACATCCTTAAGATTTTGCGGTTATTGTGTAAATTCTCATCATCCGAGACAGTATATGGTCTTTTAACCAAGGTTTGTGGAGCTCCTGTACGTTGAGAAGGTGGACGACAGCTGCTAGCAAATAAATACTTATCAGTATGCATGAGTTTCCTACAAACTCGCCGGCCAGAGTGGCCGAGCGGTTCTAGGCGCTACCGTCTGGAACTACGCGATCACTACGGTCGCAGGTTCGAATCCTGCCTCGTGCATGGATGTGTGTGATGTCTTTAGGTTAGTTAGGTTTAAGTAGATCTAAGTTCTAGGGGACTGATGACCTCAGAAGTTAAGTCCCATAGTGCTCAGAGCCATTTGAACCATTTTTGAACCTACAAAGTCTGTGTCCAATAGTTCCGACATTTTTAATATAACCGAGTACATCCAAAACGTATCATGAAAGGTTTCGTTTGGAGTGTGGCCCTATACGGATGTGAAACTTGTACAATTGGAAGATAAGAGAGAAGGTGGATAGAGGCCCTGGAGATGTTATGCTGTAGAAGGATGATGAAGATCAGCTGGAGAGACAAAGTCACAAATGAAGAGGTTCTTAGAAGAGAATGGGAAGCCAGATCTATGTGGAGGCACATCCAAACAAGAAGAGACAAACTTGTAGGGCAAATCCTACGATTCAACAACATCATTGGAACAATAGCAGAAAGAGGTATTGAGGGAAATAATCGGCGGGGGTGACCAAGGATATTGTACATGCAGCAGATCATGAATGACGTTGGACGTAACACATACGTGGAAATGAAGAGGAAGGCCGACAGAAGAGAGGAATGGCGATCTGCTGCAAACCAACTTGATGGTTGAACACTAAAAGAAAGAACATCCAAAGCAAGTAACTTCCTCTCTTTTTAAATTTCCATCGTAAACTTGATGTTAGGATGAAGACAATTAAAATGGTCCAATAATCGGTACAAAGAATCTATTCCATGTGGGCAAACAAGAAACATATCGTCAACATACCTCAAAAAACAATTAGGATTCAAAACAAGATTTTCAGGAACATATCCTCAAAGTCCTCCACAAAAAGATTAGCGAGTATGGGGAATAAATGACTCCCCATAGCCATACCGTCAGTCTGTTCAAAATATTTGTCACTAAATAAGATGACCTTAGCAGTTAAGTCCCATAAGATTTCATACACATTTGAACTAAATAGGAAATAGGTGGACGTCCGTACACGACAGCAGAGCTTCGTCATTTCGATATCCAGTTTCTCATTAATTAAAATCAGTGACTGTTCGAGAGGGACCCGAGAGAATAGAGATACCACAATGAAACTGACAAGTAAATCAGAGTGACCAACACGAAGCGACTTTAAATGCCGAATAAAATCCATGTAATTGGAAATATGGTTTTCACATTTACCCACATGAGGGCTGAGGACCGTTTCTAAATATTTTGGCAAGTTGTAATTTGACGCACCCAAATTACTAACAATCGGGCGTAACGGGACACCATCTTTATGGATCTTCGGCAATCCGTATAATCTAGGTTACATGGTCGCATAATGAGGAATTGTTTTATTAGTGTCCTCAGGTAATAAGCTCTCCTCAGAAGTTAAGTCCTTGTCCGTTTTGTGGGACTCGTGGAATCCTCCTGTAATATGCGACTCGACGGGTACTTAAGTAAATCATAAATCTTATTCACATAAGTAGCAACGATTACGCACTTGCACATTATACTTTAGCGCATGCGCCCTAGTGTTTTCACTGCATGTAAAGGTTCCATCGTTCACAGTTAGAATCAGTTATCGGCGAGAGCGGTTCAACTTTTCTCATCTGATGATGGCGGCCAGGTGGACCGCGGAAATACTGTGTACAGATGACAGTTTGATCCGACAGAAGACTCGACAAGAATTTTATCCACTTCAGAATTGTTGGTTATTGCTCTACGAATCACTATTACACGTACCCGCGAAGACTGAGAAACATTTTGGAGGCTTAGGATCCTTCATACAGAGTTTGAAAGTTTACCTAGTTTCCGTTATGCCCACATCTGCACCACTACAGGATTAACTATCGTTTTCAAACGCATTCAAAGAACTTCTTACCTGAATACATGTGTGTGGTAGATCTCTGTGGTTATCTGGTTTGCAAAAGTGACGTCAGATGGAAACTCTGAGAGGCGCAAGAGCACGCTTCCACACTTGCATCATGGAGGCTGCCTCGAATGCTGTTTTCACACTAAGCGCCAGGACGGGCTGGGACGGGACTAGTTGTGCCCGCGCTTAGCCGGCACAACCCGCCGTCCTGAGTGTTCCCACTCCGGCAGGGCCCAGACGACGAAAAGGGCAAAAGCCTACTCCTTTGGTTTTCCCGTCCGAAAAACACTTAGCGGTACATAAGTCTACGCCACATCATTTTGTGACCTTATTTTTTCCTTACAAGTTTTACTTCTCCTGTGAGAAAAGTAAACGCCTACTTCTAATTGAGCGTGGTTTTTGTCGTCCAGTAACGTTTCTCAGTCGATTTTGAAGAAAGTATCTCATTTTTCTACACGTGGTAGAGTGGCTTCTTAACACACTGAGGTGACAAAAGTCTTTGGAGAGCTTCTGTTATCGTATCGGACGTCTTTTTGCCCGGCATAGTGCAGCAACGCAGCGTGGTACGGACTCAAATAGACGAAAAGTCCCCTGCAGAAATATTGAGGCATGCTGCCTCTATAGCCGTCCATAACTGCGAAAGTGTTGCCGGTTCAGGAGCAATTTGTGCACGGACTTACCTCTCTGTTATATCCCATCAATGTACGATATGATTCGTTTCCGACTATCTGGCTGGCAAAATCTTCGCTAAAATAGTCTAGAATGTTCTTCAAACCAGTGGCGGACAAGTGTGGCCCGGCACATGGTGTACTGTCATCCAAAAATATTCTATCGTTTGGGAACATGAAATCTTTGAATAGCTACAACTGTTCTCCCAGTAGCCGAACGCACCAGTTTCTAGCCAATGATCGGTTCAGTTTGACCAGAGGACTCAGTGTATTCTAAGTAAACAAAGCCAATACCATTACGGAACCACCATTAGCTTGCACAGTGTCTTATTGACAACTTGCGTCCATGGCTTCGTGAGGTCCGCGCCACACCGAACACTACCACCATTTCTAACCAAGTGAAATCGGGGCTCATCCGATCAGGCCACGGTTTTCCAGTAGACTATTGTCCAACCGATATGGTCATGAGCCCAGGAGAGTTACTTGCGTCGTCCGCCCCCCGGTAGCTGAGTGGTGCCGGCACGGTAGCTCAGTGTGTTCGATCAGAGAGCCGGATGGTCTCTGGAATAAAATAAAAAAACTGAGTGAAAGTATCAACAACGAACTTCAACGGATGTCATGTGACGTCAGCTACGTTGTGTTCAGGGACTGGGTGTTGTGTTGTCCTAATCATCATCATTTCATCCCACGCGACACACAAGTCGCCGAAGTGCCGTCAACTCGAAAGACTTGCACCCAGCGAACGGTCTACCCGACGGGAGGCCCTAGTCACACGACATTTACATTTATTTTCTTCCGTTGGTCGTCTGCTGCCATGGCCCATTGACGCCAAATTTCACCGCAATGTCGTAACGGATACGCTCATGGTACGTCCCACATTGATTTCTGCTATTATTTCACGCATTACTGCATATCTGTTAGCACTGACAACTGTACACAAACGCCACCACTCTCGGTCGTTAAGTGAAGACCATCGACCACTGCTTTACCCGCGGCTAGCGGTAACGTCTAACATGAGATATTCTTGGCACACTCTCGACACTGTTGACCTCGAAATATTGAATTCCTTAACAATATCCCGAAATGGAATGTCGCTTGCGTCTAACTCCAACTAGCATCCCGTGTTTAAAGTTTGTTAATTCCCGTCGTGTGGCCGTTATCTCGTCGGAAACCTCTTTACTTGAATCACCTGGGTACAAATGACAGTTCCGTCAATGCACTGCCCTTTTATACGTTGTGTACGCGATACTACCGCCATCCGTACATGTGCACATCGCTATCCCATGAATTTTGTCACGTCAGTGTAAACCATTTACATTTTCATAATTCGTAACAGTCATTGTAAAACGACGCCATTTCTCAAACACGGCCACTTGATATCAAATCTTGCAGTGAAAAAGTTTGACAGCAGGTAGCTTACTCTTATACACGATTTAGACCATCATTATTGCGAGGAAAATGATTCTAAAATTACAAATAGTTTCTGAAATGTTACCGATACCCATATCTGTCCCTGTTCACAAGTGAATATTAGTTACTTTTTTCTGTTGGCGGGCGGAGATACCCAGGCGAGGGAATCCTCACATTTCGAAACCTGACATACATTGTCATAGATAACATAGATGCAGCTATCAGTTTTTCACCACGAGCCAGTCTGAGTTGTCTTGTAGGACAATGATTTCATTACTTTATTGATATTGCTTTGACATTGTAGTAACTCACCGAGTTTCTTATAGAAATGGGAAAAACTGTTCTTTTCCCGAGATCGGATCACAACTGGTCAGTCACTCAAATGAACTAGCTCTTTTTCGATACTCAGCACTCACCATTCGCTCACAAAAATAAGTAAATTGCCTTTTTAATTCAAGTCATTAAACTTGTATTTTTATTTGATTTTTGTCCTATTTTGAGGGAACATACACTCCTGGAAATTGAAATAAGAACACAGTGAATTCATTGTCATAGGAAGGGGAAACTTTATTGACACATTCCTGGGGTCAGATACATCACATGATCACACTGACAGAACCACAGGCACATAGACGCAGGCAACAGAGCATGCACAATGTCGGCAGTAGTACAGTGTATATCCACCTTTCGCAGCAATGCAGGCTGCTATTCTCCCATGGAGACGATCGTAGAGATGCTGGATGTAGTCCTGTGGAACGGCTTGCCATGCCATTTCCACCTGGCGCCTCAGTTGGACCAGCGTTCGTGCTGGACGTGCAGACCGCGTGAGACGACGCTTCATCCAGTCCCAAACATGCTCAATGGGAGACAGATCCGGAGATCTTGCTGGCCAGGGTAGTTGACTTACACCTTCTAGAGCACGTTGGGTGGCACGGGATACATGCGGACGTGCATTGTCCTGTTGGAACAGCAAGTTCCCTTGCCGGTCTAGGAATGGTAGAACGATGACGGTTTGGATGTACCATGCACTATTCAGTGTCCCCTCGACGATCACCAGTGGTGTACGGCCAGTGTAGGAGATCGCTCCCCACACCATGATGCCGGGTGTTGGCCCTGTGTGCCTCGGTCGTATGCAGTCCTGATTGTGGCACTCACCTGCACGGCGCCAAACACACATACGACCATCATTGGCACCAAGGCAGAAGCGACTCTCATCGCTGAAGACGACACGTCTCCATTCGTCCCTCCATTCACGCCTGTCGCGACACCACTGGAGGCGGGCTGCACGATGTTGGGGCGTGAGCGGAAGACGGCCTAACGGTGTGCGGGACCGTAGCCCAGCTTCATGGAGACGGTTGCGAATGGTCCTCGCCGATACCCCAGGAGCAACAGTGTCCCTAATTTGCTGGGAAGTGGCGGTGCGGTCCCCTACGGCACTGCGTAGGATCCTACGGTCTTGGCGTGCATCCGTGCGTCGCTGCGGTCCGGTCCCAGGTCGACGGGCACGTGCACCTTCCGCCGACCACTGGCGACAACATCGATGTACTGTGGAGACCTCACGCCCCACGTGTTGAGCAATTCGGCGGTACGTCCACCCGGCCTCCCGCATGCCCACTATACGCCCTCGCTCAAAGTCCGTCAACTGCACATACGGTTCACGTCCACGCTGTCGCGGCATGCTACCAGTGTTAAAGACTGCGATGGAGCTCCGTATTCCACGGCAAACTGGCTGACACTGACGGCGGCGGTGCACAAATGCTGCGCAGCTAGCGCCATTCGACGGCCAACACCGCGGTTCCTGGTGTGTCCGCTGTGCCGTGCGTGTGATCATTGCTTGTACAGCCCTCTCGCAGTGTCCGGAGCAAGTATGGTGGGTCTGACACACCGGTGTCAATGTGTTCTTTTTTCCATTTCCAGGAGTGTATTTAGTGTTGTGTCTGTAGTAATTTTCAGATACAAGAGTTTTAAATTTCGTCTGCTGTAGAAATTATAAATATTATAACAAAATCCTAAATATTTTCTATAAAGTAGAAAAATTTTAAGAATAAAGACTGATTCTCGTTAAATTTTGATACTTTTATTGAAAAAAAGTATAAAAATTACAAGTGTAATTGAAGTGTATCTCCAGCTATCACTTACAGTTAGTATTACCATATATGTTTCCATAAAGCAAAAATATATTAGTATTGTCATTTATAAATAAAATTTGACTCGTTTTAGTTGATGTGAGTCTTTCTCTTCTTAGTGCATATTTGTTCTGTTTTTGAAAGTATTCGTTCACAGGCCAATGATGTTGCTGTAGTAGATAACCAGTTGATTCAGCGCTGGTCACAGTAATTTTCTTATTTCCCATCATTTTGAGGGATTGCTGTTACTAGACAGATTTCCTTCCACTAAATATTAGTCCACTTCTACAATTTTCGCGCTGTTTGGGTCATGACTTTCTTGAAGCTAATAGTTTAATTGAACTCCTCCCAGACAGAGGAAGTTTCCTGTGTCACAATGGTAAGTGGTTGTTCAACAACCAACGCTTTAATTTTTGCAATATCCTTCATGTAGCAGTCCTGAAATATTTTGTCACCTGAAAATCCTAGTCTTTGAATCGGGGGTCTAGTAACATAGCCTGGCTAATCAGTTGATTGATGGAGATAACACCAAACCACTCTGATAACCCTTTAAGCAAATTATCGACCAATGATTCTAATTCTTGACAGTATTCTTTATGGTTATCTTTAAAAGATTTTAGTTGCCGTTCCATTAATCTTGGCAAGATTTTCGGTTTTAAAAGTGAGACTTCTTTTTCTGAGGACGTTTCTTTGATTACCAAGTCTAAAACTTTCAAAATTCTTACAGCGTGTGGCATTATCTCCCAGTCTGTACCTTTTAAGTTCCTATCTAAAATAGCGAGGCAACAAATTATGAGATCATTATTTAAAGTAAACCTTTGCAACAATTCGACAGTAGTGTTCCATCTTGTTGAGACATCTTGCTTCAGATTCAGCAGATAGTTTTTCAAATTTTCTTGCATTTCAGCAAGTTTGCGTAAAGCAAAGGGTCTCTCCTCAAAAAAGGTAACTCATTTGACCTCGTCAGCGATTTTCTGTATAGATTTCTGAATTTCGTGTTGTGCAGTGAGGTTTAAAGAATGTGCAAAGCGTGGGATATGTGGAAGTTTCAGAAGCATGGCAGTTAATTTCATATCTGAAGCATCTACTGCTATTATGAAATTGATTTTAAAATTGATATTCTATTTGGGATAAGAGACTTTACTCAGGTTTAGATTTTTTTCTGCAGTATGTCTGTCTTCGAATTGTGAGCACTCTAAAAGGTATAACATTAGTTCACTGTTATCATCTATGTAATGTGCAGTGAGTGCTTAGAAACGAATGCTATTTGCTCTAGTCCACACATCAGACGAAATGCAGACTGGCTTAGCTGTGTTGAAATCATTTTTAATTTTACTAAATAACTTATGATGCAAACTGGACATTAGAAAGTTTGACGACGTTTCTCGACTTGGTTAATTGTAATTTGGGAAAAAGGATTGTATTCTCTGCAAATAATTTTTAAAGCTGTACATCTAATGCCATACTTTGTGAGCGGCTTAATAACATTAAAAAAATATTGGTTGTTGTAAATGGAAAGCAGTTGAGGGTGTGGGCACCACAGAAAGAAATAAATCAGGACTTGGCTCGAGCCTGCTCACTGAAGGGCTGGATACAGCTTGACACGCAATTTGCCTTTCTGGGAGGACACCTTCACCCGAGGAAGAAGTAGACGTCAGTGAGAACGGTTCACAAGAAATGATTTCTTGAATTTCTGCATCGATTGATGACAATCTTGATCAACTTCCTGACCTACATCGTTCCAGAGGAAGTGTAGGATGCTTGGATTTAATATGTCTCTTCAGGGTTGATGATGATCCAGATGCCATAACATTATCTGCTGGCAGCAGCGGCATTTCCCTTTTTCTTCCATTTTGGTAAAATCGTACCGAATATCGCTCATAATTCTTCCAGACGAAGGCAATGTGAATGACATATTGTTGTGCGGCACTCCAAAGTACAGTTTCTTAATTACAGACTCTACTGTCCTAAGACACACAGAAATAACAGATGAACAGGTGAAGTAGTAGCCTACAAACGCTTTAACTTATTGCCGACCATGCTACTCACATCCACTACTAATGAAGACAAATGGGTCGAACATGTATCTGTAAATATCAAATCCCTTAAGAAAATCTGCCAAATGTGTGTCCTCTACAGACCTTCAAAAGTAGGCAGGATAGACTGTTTCAAAACTGACCTTTCAAAATTCGATTCGACTTAGGAGCATACAAATAGTGCCAGGAACGCTAACATAAATATTGTGCTCCTTCACTATGAAATTCAACTGTGTAGTTTCTTCTTTAAATGTACCAGTATTTCAGCTTGCACTTGTCCATAATGCAGCCTACAGTCCGACTCCCATACATGTATTTTACAAGAAATCCACAAGAAAATAAATTCGTACCTGGACTATAAGCTTCAGGATTGATGAGTTACCCTCTAAAATATGAATGGGTGAGAATGGCATAATCCAAAGCCACAAAATGTAAATTTTTCAGGGGAGCTTTTTAAAACTTCGAATAAATCCATAAATCATATTTCAATTTTTCGGGTTTTTTGACAAAATTAGTTTATTTCTCTAATGGATTAATATACATGTTTGCATATTTATATTATGAACAAAGTTAAACATCGTTAATAAAAAAATATTTTATCCCTGAGTGACACAACATTGGGCTTTGGCCTGTCTCATACCAACTTTACACAAGGTTTACAAAAATTTGTACATCAATATACAACATAACTTACAATGATACTCACTACAGTGTTTCACAAAATATAGCCAATATCTATCACCTCTGTTTCATTTTCATCACCTTGTTCCTTTGATTCACTCAGACTGTAGAAGTATCCCTCCGAAACATCTTGTATGTATGGCATTAATGACATAACATCTTTGAGTTTTTTGTCACAAATTGGAATGGGCTTTAAGTATTTCCTTGAGAGCTGGAATGGATTACCCTCCTGATGTGGTCGTCCTTTTTTAGTGATATTTACAATTCTGAATTCTTCAAATTCAGTGTACTGATACTTCACATTTAAATGTGATGGCATTCCTTCAGCAAAACGAAAAGCTATCGCTTCAGAAAGTCGGAACTGAGATCCATCACCATGTTTGTCCTTTTTTGCAATATTTATCTGCACGGGTGTCAGATCTATTAAGTCTGCTTCCTTCATTTTAACGACTGAAAATGGCTTATTCTTGCACAATTCTTTAATGACTGTAACCCAATGACGAGGGGTGTACACATTGGGGTTTCTGTTCTTAACGTGCTTCTCAATTCGACCGAAATCTCGGTCACAGGGCAGTCGAGTGTATCCAACCTGTGGAAACCAATGTTCACTGGCTTTAAATGTTCCTGAACGCTCTAGTGATCTCCCTAGTGCAAGAATTGCCCAGTTTTTGCCTTGGCCTCTGCAATAATCACAAATAATGTGAAGAATGTTTGCCTGAGACTTTTGTATTTCTATGAATTTTGTCAGACAGCTTACTATCTCATCAGATCCACGCTTTGCTTCATCTTCACTCCACATGAACATATTTCCCTTTTCAGACGCGCAATCATGAATACCAAAATTGTAAGTCCACAACTTCCTCTTATAGTATGCAGACCCAGATGTAAACCTTGGTGTTGGAAAGGTTAGTTGTAGATCAAAGAATATTGTAAGATATTCATCAGGATTTTCCTTAGCTAATTTGGAAAGCTGTGTAATCATATTTTGTCCAGCAAATGCTTTGGTAAGATGTAGGTCCCTTTCAATTTTTAATCTTCTAATAACATCTTCAGAGTTGGTCAACTGTGCATTTTTTATTTGAATTTGAAATTCGTCACATACATGACATGTGTCTGAATGGGGCAATTTAAAACCAATATTAAAATCTTGGGTAAATATATCTCGAAAATTCGAAACTTTCACTTGTGGTGCATTATTTTCTTCACAATATTTCAAATACTGTTCTTGATATAATGAAGAAATGGACATGTCATGGTCGAAATACACTTTATTGGGGTTCTGTGAGCGGCTGTATTGACCGGCATACTTAGGTATATTATTTGTGAAATTGTCAACTGTCTGAACTGCTTCTTGTGAAACTTTCCTTGATGGGTTCCATTTTTGTCCTGGAAACAAAAAAAAAAGAAAAAGTTATTTTAAAGGTAAATGCCCAGGTCAGACAAATTCAGTGAATTTGTGTCTGATATGATATGTAAAGAAAAACAGTGGATAAATAAGCACAACAGAACAAATCATGGTTTTTCTCGTAAACGACATTAATTCAATCGTTAAATACCTCTTCTGTCTTTTGGAGAAGTGGAGTGTCCCTCACGCAAATATTTTTGTAAGTTCTTAAGACATCCTTGATTGTTCTGAAGCCCATGCACACTTAAAAATGCTTCTCTCCATACCAAAATATTGCAGCCATTAACCTTAACCTGGTATGAAAAAGTGACCATCTGCCGTGAAATTGTGCTCTTCCTTATCTTTGGGTACCTTAAAAAGTGAAATTTATTAGTCAAATAATAATATTTTATTTATAAAAAGTACATGATATAAAAATCAATTTCAAATTATCATTAATCATAGTTACCTCCTTTGCACTTGTTGCATCTTAATATTGCTCAGAAGGTAATTACTTTGGCAATTGAAATCACCCATGTCCCAAAAAGAACTTAATATCTGCTCTACACATTCATGAATTTTGCTCAAACACTTGTTTTTACATTTACATCCATGTCAAAGTATTTTAGCACCAACAATTTTTCCTGTTTTATCAAATATGTACTGCCTGCCTACGACATTTACATTTTTCCCTTTTCCAGGTGCTCATATTTCTCCTATTTTTTCTGCCTTTAGGTTCTTTAGCAGG
Source organism: Schistocerca serialis cubense (assembly GCF_023864345.2). Classification (NCBI taxonomy): domain Eukaryota; kingdom Metazoa; phylum Arthropoda; class Insecta; order Orthoptera; family Acrididae; genus Schistocerca; species Schistocerca serialis. Next base: position 1,022,550,865 of record NC_064638.1, on the reverse strand, counting down.
TGATACTTCAGGACACCTTTCACATTCATCTTCATCCTAAGCCAAATAAAGTATTTAGAATGAGAAAGACCAAAGCCACTTTAACATATATACCAAAAGTTAATATATTATACAAATAGGCTTATAATATTTAAATTATTACAAATAATGCAGTAATTAATAGGAGAAGTAAAATTTGTTCACGATTCACATGTACACTTGACAGCAAAAAAAGTGGGTCACTGCCAAATACAACCAACATAACGTAGCCGTGTTGCAGGTCCTCTAAACACCAAAACCTTGTGGGGTACAGTCATTTGCCTACACACAATGGGTACCGCAAGAGACTACTAGAGACCAAAGGTCTTTATGGTAGTCAGTCTAAGCGTCAACTAATATCGTCATACAAAACATATTAGAAAACACGTTTTTAGCGATGAGACACCCCATAACACTCATAAACTAATCTTAATTACAAGTGACATTCCAAAAGTTCTGAGAAAACGGATAATTTTACATATATCGTACAGTAACCCCTGGTCAAAATTAAATACTTGAGACAGTATATGGAGCTATAAAACTGTACTGAAATTCGAAAAAAGTTTTTCGCTCACGAAAAGGATTTCCATTCACGTACTGAACGTAGCTCAACGGCGAGTGGCTCTGGAAACTGGATATTGGACGAACCAGTAAAAAAACGCGATTAACGGCAACAAGCACTCTACGGAAATCTCAACATTAACAGCGAATCACCAGTAACATCATTGTTCTCGTAGCACATCAGCAGCTATGTGAACACAAATTCGAACATTAAATGACATGACCAACGTCGTCGTTCTGGACCTGGATTAAAACCCGGCACCTATAGTCATTGCTAACTAAGCTAAGCTTTGTCTGTGCCTTATTGAGACCCGATCACTAGGCGTACAGATACGTGAAGTATAGACGTTTGCACCAGTATCAGTTATCAATTCAGATCCTGAAAATAAATGACGAAAATGTTTGTACTGAACTGGGAATCCTGTCATAACAGGTACCTTCCTGGGAACTACCCCCAACGACGTTTAATATGGTGTCATTCACAAGGAACAAGGTATTCTCATGTTTAAAATTGAAATGCCATCATGTAAAGCTTGTGACAGGGATGCGAACCCAGCACCTAATCAGATTGTTAACGAAGTACATAAAATCAGAAGTTAAATATCAAATGTTTTCACCAATAGCGAGATGTTGGAACCTTAAATAACCATAGAATTGTTTTTGACTGACTGGTGTTCGAACCCAGCATTAGTGCCGTCGTTTCTAGCCAGGAACAGACGATAAATAGCTGTTGTTGGTTCACCAGTAGCGAGATGTGCGCATGTTTAGCTAGACATCGGGCGACGAAAAGTTCTGTGCTGAATGGACTTCAAACCCAGCACACGTGGTCATGAAGACATTTTAACTATCAAATTCTTTTCCAATAACAGCTAGGAGTGGCATGTGTGTACTTTCAATGATGTGATGTAAAATACTCTGCTGGCTAGAGGTTGAATCCATAACATATCGTCGCTGGTGATCTCAACGAACACAACGTCAAACCCAAATCCGTTTTCGCCATTAGGATGGAGAGGAATGTTTGAACTTGAAAAGATGTAAGAAAACGTTTGATCTTGTAATGTTGTGATAAAAAGCTCATCATGTGGCTGTGAGTTGAAACTAACACGTTACGGCTGACAACGCACGAAGAGACGTTGAAAATGCAACTACTTTTCACTAGTAGTTCGGAGTGCACATGCTAGGGTTTGAAATGAAATAATGAATATTTTGTGCTGATTAGGATTCGAAAGCAGATAGGTGCCTTTCGAGGAGGCCTAGAAGAGTTTGCAATCTTGGCGAACACAGTGAAATCGAATTCGAATCCCAAAGCCGGCCGGGGTGGCCGAGCGGTTCTAGGCGCTACAGTCTGGAACCGTGCGACCGCTACGGTGCAGCTTCGAATCCTGCCTCGGGCATGGATGTGTGAGATGTCCTTAGGTTAGTTAGGTTTCAGTAGTTCTAAGTTCCAGGAGACTGATGACCTCAGAAGTTAAGTCCCATATTGCTCAGAGCCATTTGAATTCGAATCCCAGTCCAGCACCACAATTTTCAACGTCTCAGTTTCAAATAAAGCAAGAGCCTTGTGAACTTACATGGCCATTGGTTCATTAAATGAAGTACGTTTTCTAGTTTACGACGACATGCTGCTGACAGAGCCTCTCCCTTCCGGGGTTTCTCCATCTGTCACAGCTCAAACGAATGCCGCTCTGCCCCAGTCGGGAGCGAAGGGATGTTATCTTTACTGCGGATATTGAACTACGGAGCTTACTGGCGTTCTGCATTTGGCGTTACTAGGGGTGCAGGAGAGTTACTTGTGTGTGTTACAAATCTACGCCAGACGTGAGATGTGAACCTACACGTTTTACACATGAATATAAGATTAATCCTCCAGACCACAGAACCCCATGCTAAGAACATGATTATGAATTGCAGAGTATTCATTTAGATGTAGATACAGATGTCAAGGGACGGGTAACAGGAAGGAGGGCGGGATCTGGGAGTGGATAGAAGTGCAAAATATAAGCGTGAAATGCTTGCAAAGTATTGCTTACTTAGATGTGTGCCACAGTTCGTTTTATCTTAGGACCGAGAGAAGGAAGGATTGTTTTCAGAACGAAGAATGGGTTACAGGGAAGGGGAGATCAAAGAATACGGTTTCATAAGTGTTGAGAGGAATGATAGAGAGTAAGGACAGCAGCAATTAAAAGAGAAAATGTTGCGTCAATGGAAACCGCTGGATTTGTTTATAAAGTTTTGGGGGAATGGAACGGAAGGGCACTTGCGGCGATAGTGTCAGAGAGAGACAGAGTGTGAGAGAGAATAGAGGAGATATTAACAACGAGTAAACATAATATGAAATCCTTTGCGTATTATGTGGAGGACGGAGGATGGATTCGTGGATGGAGAGGAAGAGAGAGATGTATTTGAAATAACAAAAACTACTGTGACAGAGTCCATCTACGCTGATTAGTTTGTAAGTATCTAGACAGGGTATAAATGAAACCAAAATACAATATTTAACAGACTGTATATTCAAAAGAGATCCACTTGAATTAAAAAGGCAGCACAAAGGAAAACTAACCTATATTGTGTATTTTCTGTTGCCACTCGATCTTCCACTAGCTCCTAATGAGGAAAAATGACGAAAAATAAGACATAACAAAACATTTTAAGGACTCTAATATTTTATCCAGAATACTTCATTATTTTGTACTTCTATCATGCGTCTTGGCCCAGAATGTATAAGCCGTAGGACGTAACAGCCTGAAGAAGCTACTTCCTCCCAGGCTTCCACAACGCAGTCCCAAAGAGCGTCCGCAGTAGTTGGTTGCTTTCGTGGCCAGTTGTCTGTTAACGTTCTGGTGACCTCAGCGTACATGTTTTACATGGGGTTCATATCAGCCGCCCGTGGCGGCCAGTCCATGGCGTTGACGCCAATCGTGGAGAGCCGCTGCTGAACAAATGCAGACTTGTGAATGAGAGAATGGTCCCCTTGCAATGTGACGTCCCCTTCTGCGTATAGCATTCGCACTGACGGAAGCATCACATTTTCCAATACGTGGGCAATCTGCACATTGTCCAGAGTTCCTTCTATCCTGTGAAAAATTCCCGCCCCTCTCGCAGAAATGCAACCCCAGCAGGTAACAGATAGCCGGCCACTTCTTCTCTTCGTGGTTACACATTCGAGACGCTAGCGAGTCCCTTGCGGCCTGTAAACGATTCGTGGACCGTCGTCACTGGTGGAAAACACCTTCTCATCAGTGAAAATGACGTTGTCCAACGACGCCCTCAGATGGAGCTCCGCAAATGCTAGCCGGTATAAAACGTTGTCTTCGCTGAGCTCTTGTTTCACGTCGGATCGTCGTGCATGCAGTCCAGCGTCCCTCAGGCTTCGGCGAATCGTGTCACTGGAGCCGGGGAAGTTGTTCTCCCGCCGCAACTGCTTCGCGTTCAGAAAGGGATTTTCTGTGCTCCTAGACACTAGGTCCCTGTCTTCCTGCTGTGAGATCACTCTCTTCCTGCCTGAGCCAGGAGCCCTGTTGGTGGTGCTTCTTTCAAGGCAGATCCTCCACCATCTCGTTGCAGTGGTATGTGGTACGCCATGCCGTCTGCCAGCTTCTCTGATGGAACATCCTCCTTCTTCAATGAGAGCGACAACTCTATCTCGAATAGACCTCTCCCAGTGAGCCATTACGGCAGACAGCCTGATGTGTATTTCTGCTTGCCGCTCTTATACTGATGCCAGAAGAGGAGGTAAACATTTACGCCAAACGGAGCGTCAGAGGCAGTGGCATGCGGCGCAGCCGTGCTGGCTCGTCCCGGGCTGTTGGCCCACCAACGCCACCGCCAGCACGCTCACTTGCGTCTCGCCCGGCCAGTCTGGCTAGCCAGTAGCTCGCGAGCCGCGGCTGGTGCAGACCCGGGCCGCAAGGCCACGATCACCCATCGAAGGATCAAAAGTTATACCTAGCCTACCCAAGTCTGTAGTGTATACTAACGCAGCTACAGCTATTATGCTATAACATGTGCAGGCACACCTACAGTTGACGATTCATTCAAATATTTGACGAACAATACGTTCAAAAATACATTCATTTTAAACATAGCTACCACAAAATATTTCACCAAACTAGCAATAGCATGACGCAGGAAACTATTGTTTCTTGTAAGCGCTCTGCATTAGATGTAGCCTTAAGAAAACGTGTATTCAACCACGACAACTAAGCGGAATGTGAAAGTAAACAGGTTTGGCGGCACCTTCTCCAAATAATAGTATATACGTAGTATATAATACACGTTTTGTACAGGTATAACATGTACTCCGTGTCTCTGAAACAATACGTGCTGCACGACGGAAATTACTTTCTGCTCAGGAACTTCATTTACATCTCAATGATACACGACCACTAAGAGAACATTGCGCTTTACGGCAGTCAATCCACTTGTAAATTAACCCCATGATACTGCAGATATTAGGCAACACGTTATTAAGGATGAGAAAGGCCTTAAGGTTTGCAACTAAACATACTACTCCTAGGTATTACTGAATAAGAATTTGATTATTAACGTGTCTTCGTAACCATGTGTGCGGCGTTCGACTCTCAGTCAGCATACACGTTTTCGTGGCCTTATTTCTAGTTAAACCTGAGCACATCTCGCTAATGGTGGACCAACATTGGACATTTCTTGTCTGTTCCTTGTTAGACCACGACGGCGGGAGGCGCCAGGTTCGAATCCCACTCAGGCACTACAACTTCAGTCGTCATTTAAGGTTCCAATCTCACTACTAGCGACAAACTGTGATATCTACATTCTGGTTTTACGTACTTATTCAACCATCCGATTAGGTGCTGCGTTCGCTTCCTTGTCACCAGCATTACATGATGGCATTTCAATTTTAAACATGTGCATCCTTTGTTCCTTGACAATGAAACAATGTACAACGCCTTTCGATGTTAATTACCAAGAAGGTAATTGTCGTGTTAGGGTTTAGGTATCCTGGTTCCGTACAAAAATTAGCGTCATTTACGTTGAAGTACAGAATTGATAACTTATACTGGTGCAAACGTCAATATTTGACATCTCTTTCTGCCTAGTGATCGAGTCTAAATAAGGCACAAAGATTTTCTTGGTTAACAATGGCTTTATGTTCTGTATTTGCATCCAGATCCAGAACGAAGACGTTGGTCATGTCATTTAAAGTACAACTTCGTATACAAATAACTTTTGATGAGTGATGTGATCAATGATATTACTTGTGATGCGCTGTTAATGTTGGGATTTCTGTAGAGTGCTTGCCGCCGTTATTCACGTTTCCTTTTAACTGCTTAGTATTACATAAAGTTGATGTGAAACCACTCCCCGCTGAACGTTGAACGACGTTCAGCATGTGTTGAGTAAACCTTTTAGACAGCAAAGAACTTGTTTTCAATTGCCATACAACTTTATAAATCCATATACTGCCTTAAATATTTAATTGTGCCTAAGGATTACTGAACGATTTATGTGACAAAATTGGTTGTCCCATAACGTTTTAAATGTGACTTGTTGTAATTAAGTTTAGTTTACAAACGTTAAGGACTCTCTGATCTCTTCTGCACTATCGTGGTGTTATTTTACATCTGGACGGACAGTCATAAAGACCAGTGTTCTCTAGTAGCATCTAGTGGTACCCTTTGTGTATCTTACAATGTCTGTACTGTGGAGGGTTGCGACGATGTGCAACACAGATATGCTATGTTGGTTGCATATATTCAGGTGCAGTCTACTCGTTGGAATTTAGGTGTGACCCACTTTTTTTGCTGTCGAGTGTACATATTTTAATTAGCGAATATATAACAGTTATAACTACGCAATAATATTTCACTTTGATACAGACCTAAGCCTCAATGTTTTAAATGTTTAAAAAGTAAATATTTTAGACTTACCATGTCATTTTCAGATGAAAATTCGTCAGAGGGACAATAACTGCTGCCACTGGACGAAAAATCGTCTTCAGAACTAGCCATTTCTGTATCTGAATCTTCTTTTTCACTTATGCATGGAAGTAGCCTCTTCTTTGGAAGCGCCATTGCACTGTGGCTTTGGGTTGTTTCAGACATGAATAAGACTGCTTCCTCACAGTATGAGAACAAGTGTGAACTGCTCTGCTATCTAATGAGGGAAATTAAAAATATTTGTGCAGTAGCTTCCTCTGTTGAGTTCAACTAACACAAAAAACGTATTTTGAGAAAAGTGTGGCTTTGGGCTATATCATTCTCGCCCCTTCATATGCAAGGAAAAAACTGTGCCAACATACAGAGACTTTAAGTGTATCAGTGTGCCTGCACTTGCGCCGAGCGAGAACGCGCTGTGGTTACCACACTGGACTCCTTTTGGGAGGAAGACAGTTCAAACCCGTGTCTGGTCATCCTGATTTAGATTTTCTGCGGCCTCCCTAAATCGCTTCAGGTAAATGCTGAGATGATTCCTTTGAAAGAGCACTGCCAATTTTCTTCCAATCCTTCCCTAATCCGATGGGACCAATGACGTCGCTGTTTGGTCCCCTTCCTCAAATCGACCAACCTAAACTTGCAGTGGAGGCACAAGACATTATTTGGGAGACGACTTCCATACCATTTCTGCACGCGAAAAACCAACTGTATGGATTTGCAACCAAGGGAACTCTAACAAAATAAATAGGCTCCCCCAAAGATAGGAAACAAGAAGGGAATACCGGCACCTTGGCTAACAGAAGAGCGAAAACAGTTCATGAATCTTGGAGACACTTCAAATCAGGCTTATAAACTAACTCCTACCCTTGAAAATAAAATTGACTATAACCAGAAAGCAATCAGTCAGTCACAGAGAAACCATAACTAAGGCATGACAATACATTAATCTAGAACATAATCTATGGAAAAGCTTCTGTGATCTAGGGAAAAGTAGGCAATGTAGAGGCTGCAGCTGATCCCATTGTCCCAACCAAGGTACTAAACCAGTACTTGGCTTAAGCAATAATCTTCATTGAACCACAAAAAAAGTAGACTTACTGATTACATGAAGGTAGTAGCGAAAAATTCTATCTTGAGTGCATAAAGCTGTCGAAAAATCCTACAGCTCAGCATTTACTGTACAGGACGACATCGCAGTCAAAATGATCAAGCTTCTTGTTGACCCACTACTGCTCATAATAATTACTGCTCCCTAGACTTTGAAGCTCTTGCCTGGACAACATATCAGAAACATTCGTTCCCATCAGAATAGAAGCACTAGGAATCCGACTGCTAAGAATAGTAGGTGGGTATGTTCTGTATGATGGGAGAGTGAATGTAGACATCGAGAAGAACTGAAAGTGAAAAACATATATGAGCAGATTAAAGAATACAGAAACAACTGTAAGGATTGTGTCACAAGAATGGAAGACTACAGGTTACCAAAACGGATGATAATTGTTACCCACCGGGCAGAAGAAATTTAGGAAGACTGAAGAAAATCAACAGTTTCAACCAAGGAGGCGTAACTGGCAAATGCCTAATACCGTTGTATATGCAAAGAGAAGACGAGATAACATATTAAAAATAACGATTTTTTAAGTAACTGTGATGTTAATAAGTTTTGTAATTCCATATAAACCTTTGGTCTGATGTAAGAGGACCCCTGAAGGCATTTATCTGTCTGGGTTAGATGAATAAATAAAGTAAATATAATATAGAGGTCCCAGGATGAATAGTCAATAGTCAGGGATATGACAGGAACGATCATTTGATGCAAAATACTTCATGTGGACATATGCACTATTCTGAATGGTTCCGGAGACAGAACATATTTAATGGACATTGTTACTAATTTCCTTTATTGTTCAATACATTGTCATTGTTTACAACATACAATAGTAGTTTAGACGAAGTTGAGACGAATAATTTGATGTGGATATGTGGTATACCAAGTCGGGAAACTACTGTAAACTGGCTTACCTACACCTCGACGCAAGCAAGTTGCACAAGATTTTCCTTACTCTCTCGCTCTCTTCACATAATGACCTTTTTAAAGGAAATTTAATGTAGTTTAACTTTATACAGCAACAAGGTTTCGCTAGCGTCTGCGGATTTCGTGTCGTCCAAGAAAAATATACAAGAGTATGTTCGATCTCAGAAAACAATTGGGACAGGGCACATGCCCGTATTTAGTTGTTTGCTGCAAATGATCGTTCCTGTCATGTGTCTCAGTAGTCACCATTTCTCCTGAGACAACCTTTAAGCAGGTATTATCATGTATTTTAAAATAATTATGTGTTATACATACCATTATAGTTATTATCCTATTCACGCTAAGTAATTAAAACCTTCATAAAGGCCACCAGCACACCAACAACAGCAACTATAAATGCTACAGACATAGAAGAAGACATAATAGTTCACATAACAAGAACACTCACACAACAAGAAAACACAAGAAGACGATGACTAGAACAACTCAAATAAGGATACAAAGAATAAAGAGCGAAATTCAGATGAAGAGCTTCTCAGTCAAGAAAGCTGTATCACTGTGCCAAGAACGCAGAGAATGGAGTGACGCCTCAAGTCGTCGTGTGGTCTGCTCCATGCGTTCTCGACCGTGAGAACTAGTTGCTTTGGTGGGAGCAGTGAGCTAGTTTGCAGTCCGATCTGTTGGAGTGGTGGGAAGTAGTGAGCTAGAGAAATACCATGCAGTATGCTCCCTGAGACTGGTGGGGAGCAGTGAGCCAGTGAGACTGGCTAGGGTCCTATCGATGAGTGTGATGGGGAGCCTGAGCTGTTGGGAGGGGTGTGACGCCTGGATCGCTTTGCGATAATCCGACCGCACGATGGCTGAAGACAGCAACTTTCATGATCGCTGGCAACATATGTCGAGGGCGGTGCTAAGTCAAAGGATGTGAAATAACATTCGCTCAAAATTGTGGAAACATTTACCGAACTTCTGAAATTTGAGATGTTCTTTGGAACACAAAAGTGCAAATATGATGCTGGAAGTGTTTTCTGGGTTAATTTATTGTACTGAAGCGCTTGTGTCTCCTTTGCCCCAGTAGCTGCGCGGTCAGCGTGGTGGATTCTGAAGTGAAGGAGGCCAGGCTCTATTTCCAGTTCGGTTGAAGATTTTTTTCACTCTGAGACTGAGTAAAGTGTTGTGTTTACTTTCATTTGGTCATAATTAGTATTACTGCCCACCAGCCAATAAATCGAGAAAAAACGGAGCTTTCTTTATTTTCTGTTTCCATGGAATATAAAAGCCTTATGTACTAGTAAGGTGTGCAAATCCACATGAGCACGAGGTGTAAACAACTTTTGTAGCTTAAAGATGTGGGGTGGGATGCCGTTGCAGCACCCTGTAGTAGAATTTTCATCCCACGCAATACAGCCACTAGAAACGTATTTTGAAGTCAGATGAGCCACTATTAATTTTTTTCGAATCATTCTTCATCCACTGGTTAGAAAGGTCTGACTCTGAATCAGTTCAGGAGCACTGAAGAAATGAGAGGTTATGGACTCATCCCATGTATAGTGACAGATGTTTAGGAGACTTTTTGACATCACATAAGGAACTAAACACTTATATGAAAAATTTTAGTCGTATTACGGAATGGACTATAACAGATTTCAGTATGTGCAGAACAGTCAAGACCTGAGACACATAGTGAAGTAATTAGTACCATCATCTTCGGTAATATGTTGCTGTGCCTTCAACAGAGGTATTTTGTCCATATCGAATTGAAAAAGTGAAACATTCTCCCCATTTAGTTTCTTTTTTCCTTTTCTCAATGATGCAGTAGCTGACGGTAGTAGCGGTAGATGCGACGGTTCATCGACTGGAGCCAACGATGGCCTCTGAGAATGATCTACTTTGTCCTGTGACACAGAGCAGTGGCGACATTAAGGACAAGGGCATCCAGCTACCCTCTATCACCAACATGGTGAACGCTCGAATAACACGCTGACGCCAGGAGATATGCGCTAGGAACAGGAAAAAGAAGAAGATTGTATTAGTATGGTTTTTGTGTTCCATGCCCGCCCATAAAGTGATTATAAATGACAAATTAGCATGTACAGAAAGATGCTTACAACCGAACTTAGAAAATAAGTGGTGCCCTTTAATAATGTACCGGCCTCATTAGTTCTTTACTGCTGAAAAACCTTGCACAAGGAAGCGCATTCACGATGCACAACAACATGCCTTATTTCAGGAGCAGACGCAGACAGTTACATTTTAGGTGCTGTTGCAGAGCGAAGCATTTCTTCCATTGTACAAGTAAGATTTTATTTTGGGTCTACGACCAGCAGTGTTTTGTGGACAGAAGAACATGTATCCACTTCTTTGTATGGTCCAAATTTCAACAGTTAAATGTTAAGTCAAATTGTTGATTACAATTAGAGAAAGTTCCACAGAACACAGACTTACATGCTACAGCCAAAATTTGGTTGACATAGTTGCATATTTAAAGATTCCACAGTTAAAGATAATTAGCTGCACTTGGTGAGTTTCACAAATGAGTAGCGTATGATTTTGACTCCACTCGAATTTTCTGAGCAGCAGTTAAATTAGTTGGCTAAAAGCATGAGGATATGAATAACAAGATACTCGAAACGCTCAGCGTCTGCTCAGCGATTGCCATAACTGCAAATGTTTAGTTTTCTTTCTGTCTATGTATATAAAGATGCGTAATGTAGTGGTCTGTTTGGAGTGATATTTAATTGAATTTTCATTTGGACTGGGAAATAATATGCAGTTTTCGACATATTGCGATTACAGAAGTAATACAATAGCTAACAATATTTCTTGAGGTAATTTATCTGATACTCGATGTATTAGAAAAGATTATGTGATTGTTTATGCTCTGCAGAAACAAAATTAACCTCATGCTGTATAGAATGCGGAATTTTTCATAAGTTAGTGTTCAATGTGTCTAAGACACGTATTCAGTGATATTTCTACAGCGAGTGTAATACCAAAATTCTCTTAACTAATGTTGAGGCAGATTCTATCTCGATAAAAAACTTGTGGCGTGTACACGATGCTCTGATTTGTAAACTACACCTCACCTCACAGTGTTAGTGAACTGAACAGTTTTATGGGTTTATCTTGTACATTCTTTTGACTGGATTATTATGAGATCTTTGTTTTTTATGTAAAGTAAGCTATTATTTTGAAATGTAGTAGGCAGAGGTGATATTTTGTGAACTTGCAAGTGTGATGCAGTGGTACCACCAAACAGGAACAGTAACCAGTTTTGATAGCTTCCTAGGTTACTCAGAGTGTGTTATTTTCACGTGTTGTCCATTTGAAACTGCACTGCTGTGATTAACGTTCCATTTTAGTTTCCGGAATGTGAAACTGATGGTCTGGAGGTAGAACGAACCCCTCTCCATACAGGTCATATTGAACCTTCAGTATACCTGAGAACGCTTTTGAAAAGATATTTAAGAAGAGAATATGCTTACTAGATTATTATATTTTGTGTATCTGTGTATTTGCACAGAAGAAAATTTTTAATGGGTGTGTTGAGAGCAATAAGATTTAGCTTTCTCATTTCTTATTTGATTCTTGCTAAATATTCAATGATTATTAGGTTGTGTTACTCATTAGTAAAACTAGAAGTTCAGCTAAAAGGTTGGTGGTTTGTGTGACCCACATGTGAACAGAGGCTGATGCATTATTTTGTAGGAATTCGTTGTGAAATATAATATTGGGAAACAGGAGCACATGCTAACAGAAGATTTAAAAGTGAATTTTGGGCTAGAGAAATAGTAGCAGGTCCTTCTGCAAAACAGCACAATCAAAGTGCATTTATTGCGTTGAAAGCTTGAGCCAATTGGAAGAGAGTGAAGTTGAAACTAAATTAAAATTTTTAGTTGACAGAGGTACTAATAAGACTGTGTACGAGTACAGGGATAAAACGGCAGCGTGTTGAGTGCCTTTCTGTTGATCATTCGTTGCACTTTTTTGCTCGGTTGTTAGTACTAATATGGTGTTTAGTTTTACTGCAATGGATTTTGCTGTCTGATGTTACTAATTTTTATGCAGAGATTTCTAGATTACTAGGTTTATGGTAGTCTATCCATTTTTTCTGTTGTGTGATAACATCACGTTAGAGGTCACAGGTAATTAAAGTAATTTAAGATATATACATAGAATGTGACACATCGCTGTAGATTGCCTGGTGTTAGGTATTTTCTTTTGATGATTGTGGTGTTCTCTTCCAACTCTAATGCCAGTGCCTATTGAGAGGGGGATTGTTGATTAGATTGGCTTGTAAAAATTTCAGAAAGGCAAATACCAGGTATAGCCTACTATTTTCATTGTCCCATCTTGGTTATCTCCATTACTATGAACCAGATACAGAAGAGAAGGTGCGCGTGTAGGTACAATACCACGAATTAAATATTAGTTATGAATGAAAGTAAGTACAGAAGTACAGAACTGATCCATACTACACGACACAGTTTCTGTAAACCATTTTTCATTAGTAATATCAAAGAGTTTTCTAATGTTCAGAACGATAATGATACTTGCCGATTATCGGTGACATATCCAAGCAAAGAGACCTCACTACCTTTCAGCAGCTCACTGACCTGCAGAATGCACCAGTGAAATAGCCATAACCGTTTCATACAAGCACACATGCTTGAACCAATCTTTCACACGCACTTAAATCGCTACCATTAGGCTTGTTAGGCTCCGACCATTAATGCAGTGGCAAATCGCCAAATTGAAGGGCACGAGAGACAGAAAGCAGTTGAGTCTAAGTTTTAAGAAATTAAGCAGCTAATTACACTGAGAATGTAGACCGGTGAAGATTCTCCCTTTTAGGACCACAACTAATAAAGCTCTAGCTGTTAGCTGTAGCTTTATCTCATACCACAAGATAGACCTATAACTCGAGAAACGAGGTAAAAGTGATAGTCAGACATATTTTATATGTCACTGACAATTTGTCAGGCGAACTGAGTGAGTGAGAGCGGATTTAATAGTATTTCCAATTTGTGCTACACGAATACCCAGAAATATGTCTAAAGAGACGAATGTGCAGAAAATAAGTAGTAGGTATGATATTTTTTGGATTTAATAAGAGTAATTAACTTTTCGACGATGATTCGTCAATAGTTTACTCTAATAAACTTTGGAATTTTTTTTATTTGTATGAAGACATAGCCAGTATGCGTCTCTGTAATGGCTTTTCCAGCCACATGGAATTTAATTTCTTAAGGAGTTCAGAAATGCGAGAAAAATTTCTCTTCGGTATTTCGTAAACTCGATTAAATAGCTACGAAGACTATTTTGTTATGACATGCAAAGGTGACGTATAAAACCACATTGAATGCTATGAAGAATCTATAGGGGTGGATAATAAACGAAAATTAAAATTAATCTCGTAAATATGCGTGATATGCTGAAAATTTAATATAGACTAACGTGGGAGACGATGATCTATAAATAACTTGTTTCCAAGAATAAAGGACTCATTTAGCTGCGGCCGTTTTGACTGGCACACTGTAATGATTTAGTACAGGTACCACGCTTTCTACGAGAATGGTATGTAATTATTTCTTGGCTAGTTGTAATTCGTGTTCCCGTCCAGGATTCCATCAGGAATGTACAGTCATCAATATGAATACCTGAATGTGGTAACAGGCAACAGTGGAACATATTATATGATTAATAATACAGCCGTGCCGCAACGGTATTCTCAATAGTGTCACGTGCAACGGCGTCTAACGAAAATGTGTGGCATGTGAACCACAAGGTTGCAGCGTTACTGTAAGTACACTCCATTGAAATATTTACAAGCACTTTTAAATGATAATAACTTTGGTAGCATAATGGCAAGCTACAAAATTGTAGAATTAAGAAATGTCTGCACACAGTGTTTTATTTTATCTCTTTTGTCACACTTCCTTCATTCCGTCCTCCCTTTCGTGGCACGCATGTGAATAAATAAAAGCATGTGTGCAGATAATTAGCAGACGACTAACCAAAGATGCGTAGAAGGTTTGGTCTACAAAGACCGAGCCGCGCGGGGTAGCCGTGCGGTCTTCGGAGTCTTGTCACGGTTCGCGCTGCTCCTCCCGTCGGAGGTTCGAGTCCTCCCTCTGGCATGGGTGTGCGTGTGTGTTGTTCTTAGCCTAAGTTAGTTTAAGTTAGATTAAGTATTGCGTAAGCCTAGGGGCCGAAGACCTTAGCAGTTTGGTCCCATTGTCCTCACTACAAATTTCAATTTTTACGAAGACCGAGTAGAATAGAAGGTTGAGTGAAGAGGCAAGCAGAGGCTTCGGGATGTATCAATAGTCTAGAGGGAGTTAGGCCAGTCAGTTTTTGAACGAGTCTTATACTAGCGTCCCGGTGACCTTGTTTGTCACTAGAAGCTGATGTATCCAGTCGAGTGCTGCAACACTCAATGTTTGACCGGTCACGGCTCGCCTGTTGACGACGGTCACGTACTCGCCCCGTGCCTGTTGACCGGATTCCGGACACGCGGATAACCGAGGATGACCGGTCACCGCTGACGTCTCAGCCCGCCTCATCCCGGCTCGCTGCACTGTACTGTACAAATCCAACGCCGCCTCTCTCTCTCTCTCTCTCTCTCTCTCTCTCTCACACACACAAACACACACACACAATGTCTGTCTCTCTCTCTTTTAATACAAAAATAACGCTTAGAAGAACGGGTAGAAACGTTTCAAATGGCTCTGAGCACTATGGGACTTAACATCTGAAGTCATCAGTCCCCTAGAACTTAGAACTACTTGAACGTAACTATCTTAAGGAACTCACACACATCCATGCCCTGGGCAGGATTCGAACCTGCGATCCTAGGTGTCGCGCGGTTCCAGACTGAAGCGCCTAGAATCGCTGGACCACTCCGGCCGGCTCAAGAACGGGTACGTTCAAAATGGTTCAAATGGCTCTGAGCACTATGGGACTCAACTGCTGAGGTCATTAGTCCCCTAGAACTTAGAACTAGTTAAACCTAACTAACTTAAGGACATCACAAACATCCATGCCCGAGGCAGGATTCGAACCTGCGACCGTAGCGGTCTTGCGGTTCCAGACTGCAGCGCCTTTAACCGTACGGGTACGTGACACAGCTAAATTCATAAAGCACTTGGAAAGTAAAATGATATTTCAATACAATCGCGGATAGAGGACGAGTCTCATTTCCAAACAGAAGACGTATTTTCCCTCTCATTAATAGGAAACATTAAATAATTGCTGTTCCTGTAATCTAGAACACAACCATCTTCATAAAGAAAGCATACAAAGAACAGTAAATATCTATAGACGTAACTTTTCATACTTTTCACTTGTTTGCAACAGAAACAAAATTATAGTTATTGTTCATCAGCAGTAAATCACTAACGCGTTCCGGATTTAACTGGCTGCGGCGATTTGTTAGTAACATGCCGGCTTTACTAAAGCATCTTTCACTAGGTATGCTTGCTGTTGGGCTACATAAAATACGTTTTGCAACTGCCACCAGGCCTCGCAGATCTGTTTCATGTCTGCTCCACCACTTTAAGATGTCATCATCATCTCCGGGATGCATTAAAATGTAGAGATCTACTTCATCTGCTGCGGATGATCTGTTGTTCCTCCATTCCTTGAAACGATCTTTCTTTCTGGATGGCGATGACACAGTACTTGAAGTATCTATGATAATAAACAAAAGAGAAAAGTAATACGGAACTGATGTGGGAAACATCGAAACGTTCCCGTAAAACTAAGGTGTTTTACGTTAATGAAATATTATACGAATTATAACATTCCCGTTTCTCTATAATACACTATCCACTAACTATGCAAAAACGATTATGTTAATGATCACATGTTGTACCTGCGTAAGTAGCACACATTTGTCGCACATTGCTAAAATTTCCTGCTTTTCATTTATTTAAAGCATATTAACATCACGGAAAGACGGTCAAAGAAACGTAGCAATTTTATGTCTGGAAGTGATCACAATCTTTTCACAAAAGAACGTCAGGGCTCGATTTTTAATCCTTTATACCTACTGCTAAAAATACATATGTATTAGTACACATCAATTACGCTAGTTAATTATAAATCTATCGCGTAGCATAATGAAACAGTGTTATTAACTGCAGTAATTGCTCACCTGACAGTCAGTGTCATTGACACTGGAGATTTGTTGCAGTTTGTGAAACCAAAGAAGAACTAACTGGATTGTCGGTTCTTTTTCGCCTTCTAATTCATCTGTGGCCTCTTTAAATGGTCTCAGAAAATGCGCAATTTGTGCTGCAAGCTTATTATCATATCCTTGCAATCTGTAAGCGGAGTCCTTTTCCCTCAGCAAAGCAGCAACTTCGTTATACTGAGTGTGTAAGGATTTCAGCATAGTGCAAGCTGTTCCAGCGTGTGCAGACCGCTTGTTTCAACAATGATTTCAAAGACGAGCAGAGGCCACTATTCTTAATGTACCTTACAATGCATTTTGCAGTATTTATTGTTGACGCAATGTTCGGGGCATGATTTAACTAGAAGTTATTTTCATCAAAGGTACGGCTAAGTGCTGTGTTTATACAATGAGCAGCACAAGGAATCATTTCGTGATTTTCCAAATCCTTTATTACATTGGCACCCTGGTAGGAGACAAAAACAAAACTGTGCAACATGTCCGCCGAAATGACCCAATCAGCCATCCTCTCTTCAATTTTTTTCTTTTTCCATAATATTTACTTCCGCCTTCTTAACATCCGGGAATTTTGTTAATGTAATGTGTTGTAAGAGTCAAATAGTGCACCTGATTATGCGACTCAGTCCACATATCAACTGTCGCTGCACATGTTTTATTAATAACTTCCGCAGTAACAGAAGACTTTATGCTGTTTCGTATTGCATCAGCTTGTTCTTTGGCATGTCTGCTTATAGTAGAGCGATGTGGCATGACATCTGCCACGTTAACTTCTCCATAATGCGTACCTAGATGTATTAATTCTTGGCCTAGTTCTCTGAAACCCTCACCGGAAACAGCATTAAAAACGTCTCATATCTTTAGCACACACTGCAACACACTTTGCTGTAATACTATTTTTTATTACTGCCGGTATCCCTGAAAGAGCTGTAAGTTTGTGAAGTTCCTTGCAACTTTGTTTCTTTAAATGAGTGGTTCCCGACTGGAAACACAATAATATGTAGCCATTTATGCACGATACGTACCCAGTAGACGCACTGTTTTCGTCTACAACCCACAGAAATGTACTCCATACTAGGTTTCTTAGACCTTCCCGTTTCTTCAATGAGTAACATTGGTTTCAGTCTTACGTCTTACTGCAATGGCTTCCTCGCGCTGCATGATTACAGAGAGAGACACACCAAAAATGAGAAGCCCGTACTAGCTGCAGTGTTTGAAGTTACGTGCTACGTATTCGGTCACTATTACTAGTGCGGGCAGCCTATCCAGTTAGGGTGTGCTCGCCCCATCTCGTATTTTTTGATCGCTTACTCGGCCATACAGGACTCTAATCCAGTCGTCTCCGTCTGGAACCGCGTTGCTGCTACGGTCGCAGGTTCGAATCCTGCCTCGGGAATGGATGTGTGTGATGTCCTTAGGTTGGTTAGGTTTAAGTAGTTCTAAGTCTAGGGGACTGATGACCTCAGATGTTAAGTCTCATACTGCTTAGAGCCATCTGAACCAGTCGTCTCCACGCCGGACGTCGTTTTGGTAAGACAACGCTGTAGCAAAATGAGCTACATCATCGTCGATCAAAGTGGAAACGTGTTAAAGTCAACGATGACAGGGAAATAGTAGAAGATGGCGCGATTTTCATAATTTTGATCATTTATCTAGTTAAGACTTGGTAACTTAATGTGGTGTATTTACTCAGTCTGGTATCTTCGTGTGTGGATAAACGTAAGCTGAATGTTCAATAAGTAAAAGCGGGAGTAAAATTTTTCATTCTGATACACTGTTATGTGAGGTTTCTATCAAAATTAACAACCTTTTCGTTGTGTAGTAGTTGTACATGTGTTTGGCGTGTATGTGGCTTATAATGTGGAATTTCTTATTTAGTTACTGGCTTCAAATGTGTATTAAACGTCTGGAAACTTCGTCAAACTAGCGATTTTGGGCAAATTTTCATATTTTTGCAGTTTTCTTTGTACTGTGGTGTTGTTCAACATATTGCAGCACATGGAATTACCTGCTGTATTAAGTTTTTAGTTGAGCTCAGAGTCATGTGGAATAACTTTGAAGAAATTTTATTTCGATTTAGTGGCCGTTTTCCTTGTGGAGTGAGGACTTGTACAAGTCCGGTAGACACAGTTCTCTGTAGTTGATGGTCATTAAAATGCTTTATGGCTATTACGTAATGTGCATCAGAATGTGGAAGCGTAATGAAAGTGGTTTTGAACATTTTATGTATTTTAGATAGGTTTTATTTGCGATATGTTTTTATACCACGTGCCTTTCCATGTGCGCTCTGGCTAATGTAGTGGGTACAATAAAAGCTTAAATCTTGCCACAATAAATGTGAACAGAAATCGTATTTGATACAAAATGATAAATTTTGGTGCATTTCTGATTTATCTTTATAAATTATGGATTGGTTTAGTGGTTGCATTTATAGTCATATAGACGCAGATTGTTTCAAATCTATTGTAGCTTAGTCCACCACTACTGAACGGAGATAAGCGTTACGATAGAAATACAGATGCTGAGTATATTTGATTTTTTTTTGATTAAAGTTGGGGTTTAGTTATGAGTTATAAATGTGATATGTTGTGTGGTACATTTAAATGATCATAAGCCACAGTAGGTAGGTTCCGGTATGACATTTATATAATTAATTTAAATTAACTTCGATCACTTTTTTTAAAGACATTATAAAGCTATATACTATGAGACGATATAGTGCAAGCTTCTGGTACTCTCATTTGTTGGCCTCTCATTTATTAATTCGAGGGTTGGGGCTTAAATAGTGGCAACTATTTATTCACAACCGATACAAAAGAGTTACATGTTTGCACCTGTTACAGTCCTTCAAAGTAATCACCAGCGTTGTGTAGAATCCGTTACCAGCAAAGTGGAAGGCGTTGTATACCGTTAGCAGAACCTACTCTGTTGATCGTGAATCTCTGGAACAGCGTTGTGTAGAACCCGTTGCCAGCGATGTGGAAGGAGTAGTATACCGTTAGCAGAGCCTGTTCTGTTGATGGTGCGAATGTATCGGTCTTCTGCCTATCGAATCTCTGGAACAGTTCTGAAGCGAATGCCACGAAGTCGTTCCTTTATCTTCGGAATCAAATCAAAGTCACAAGGACTTAAGTCCGGGGAGTATGGTGAATGGTACAGTACTTACAGTACCATCGACCGAACAGAGCAGCCACGGCTTGCGCTGTATGCGCCCGCGCACTGTCGTGCAAAATGATGGGTGGGTTGGGCAGAAAGTGTCGCCGCTTCTTTCGCAAAGCTAGTCGCAGGTGATGCTCCAAAAACGAACAGTAATACTGTGCATTGACGGTCTGCCGTGGAGGAACGTTGTGTGTTAGGATAACACCATCACAGTCGTACAGGAGAATCACCATAACTTTCACCGTACTGGGGCTCTGACGCACTTTCGACTTTCGAGGCGACCCATAATGACGCCAGTCGCTGGACTGACGTTTCAGTTTTGACTTCGTGGCATTTGCTTCAGAACTATTCCAGAGATTTGACAGGCAGTGGACCGCTCCATTCGCAAAACAGGCTCCGCTAACGATGTACTACGCCTTCCACATCGCTGGCAACGGTTTCTACACAAAGCTGGTGACTACTTTGAAGGACAGTAGCAGGTGCAAATATGTAACTATTTTGTATGGGTTGTGAATAAATAGTTGCCACTGTTTAAGTTCCAACCCTCGTATTTAAACGATAGTGCATAGTGAAATGAGTGCTCTGGATGATAATGGGTGATGAATGAAGATAGAATTTTTGTTATTTTACTGCCATTCCTATTTACTGCGTCCGGAAAGATTGTATATTTGTGTAAAAATAGAGTCTAAACTGTTTTCGTGAATATGAGAAAAATCTGTTTTATCAACAAAAGTGTTAAATCTTTGTTTTAGTTCGCAATATTAGTTTTCACAATTGAGAAACCTCCAACCTCTCATGTCGAATAATAAAAACAAGGAAAGAATAAAAGAACAGATGAAAATTATTAGTAAAGAAGGTAAATGATCTCTGATAGGAATAACAGTACGGAAAATGGTTAGTTAGAGGTCGGGCATAACGCAAAAACTTGGACCTCCGGCCCTCCCTGCGCCCCTTTACTTTGGTTGTCATTGTACGCCCACTCATAGGGAGCGCTATCCATGGTGTTACTATTTATGAATACAGAATTAACTACAATGAGTCTCAGTCAACTCATCGGGCCATATAAAATTATATTATATTACAAGAGGATCCCTATTGTGGTTTACCAAGACAAATGGAACGAGGTATCGTGAATATAAAATATCATACAAATATTTCTGATGGACGTAGAATAAATAATAATATAAATCAATAGCAAGTAATCGGTGGCAGATCGGCTTTAGGAGTAACAGAATACAGATAAAAGACTTTAATGCCGACTACAACAATCGTGGAGGGGGGGGGGGGAGGGGGAGGGGCTATGTTTGCAAGGTCTACAAAACATTTGGATATGGTAAGACGTGGGGCAATTATCACTTAAGAAAAATCTACAGATGAGGATTAGTCAATTTTTTCGAGATTAGTATGTGTTAAGGGTCTCACATCGGTTGAAGAATCCTCCTATTAGTAAATTACGTATGACCTTATGTCTGTCTTATGTCTGAGATCATACTAATTTTGCACGCTTTTCTAAGTAAACCAACAACATCAATTTTGTTGGAAACATGATATCAGATTAGAACTGAACTTTCAGGACTTAACTTATACGTTGGCTGGAAGATAATAGAGAAAACGGTGTCTGTAGAAGAAACGCGGCCTTCTCGTCTGAGAACAGCAGAAGGCCAACGTCTAAGTCCAGTATCGATCAGAAGGGTTTCGTTTGGGATCCCCTCCGCCCGGTAGGCTGCCATTTATTTTCCTTACCGTGGGAACAAGTAAGCTTTTTGGGCGGATTAAGGGTGGAGTGATAAGTTGTGGGTGGGCAGTTCCATCGGAATTGGCGCGCGGGGCCCTCCAGGATTAGCTGCAGCCGTGGCGGCGGCGGCGGCGACGGCGACGACAGGCGGCCAACATCTGGCGACGGCTTAGTGCGACGAAGCGCCGACCGACTACCTGGCCAACGGGCCGCCCGCCGCGCTCCAAGAGTTTACGATACTACCTTCAGAGCAGGGTGACAGCGTTTTGAGTAGTAATAACGTAACACACATCACTGGTATTTGATTAAATGGCTGAAGAATAAATACGTATTCGACAACTAGCGTCTACAACGATTATTAGCAAATAAATCTGATCACGTCTTTGTAATTATGAGCAATTTTCCAGTCACTTTTACACGTAGTCTGCATCATATTGAGTTAAAATCCTCTGACGGAGACCAATTACAACTGACACGTATACAGGTGAGATACATCTGTTATTAAATCCCTAGGACCTCAAAAGGGTCGTCAGGCGGAGTTTCCCTCGCGTTCCGGTGGATATTTGGAATTAAGTTTTTGCAATATGTAGCTGGAGTCAGTCCAAATAAATACTGCTCAACACGTCTTTCATGCGACGCCCAGTGTTGACGGAAAGTGTCAGTCCATTTTCCATTACAAACAAAACGATTTCTGCCCATTCGATAGAATTGTCCCAGATAAGTTTACGTATTATCATGAAGAGTAAAACGTGAAGAATACTACATCAGTGACTGCAATACCCTAGTATATACTGACTGTGCTTCTCAGGGCTGTAACGACATGACTTGCAGGAGCTACACGTGTGGATGGGTATGGATGAGCTGCATTGGGGAGGAGGAAATAAATATTTAAAGAGTGCGGGCGTGGAATGTCAGAAGCATGAATGTGGTAGGGAAGCTAGAAAAATGCGAAAAGGGAAATGCAGAGGCTGAATATACATACAGCAGAGATGAAGTGAAAAGGAAAGAAGAGAAGGATTTCTGGTCATATGAGTATAGGTTTATACCAACAGTAGAAAAAAATGGTATAAGGGGAGTAGGATTCGTTATGAATAGGAAGGTATTGCAGAGAGTGTGTTACTGTGAACAGTGATAGGGTTGCTATTGTCAGAATCGACAACAAACCAACACCGACAACGACAGTCCAGGTATACATACCAGAGTATAGCTGAAGAAGAAGACTATGCGAGGATATTGAAAGGGTAATTCAACACGTAAAGAGAGATTAAAATCTGGTACTCAAGGCGTACTGTACTGCAGTTGCATGGGAAGGAGTAGAAGAAACGGTTGCAAGAGAATGTGGGCTTGGAACGAGGAATGAGGGAGGAGAAAGACTAATCGAGTTCTGTAATAAATTTCAGATAGTAATAGTGAATACTCTGTTTAAGAATCACAAGAGGAGGAGAAGGAGGTTACTTGGAAAAGGCCGCGTGATACGGGAAGATTTCAGTTAGATTACATTGTTGTCAGACAGAGATTCCAAAATCAGATATTGGATTGTAAGGTGTACCCAGAAGGAAATATAGACTCAGGTCGAAATTTAGTAGTGATAAAGAGCAGGCCGAAGTTCAAGAGATTAGTCAGCAAGAATCTATACGCAATGAAGTGGAATATGGAAGTACTAAAGAATGACGAGGTACGCTAGAAGATCTCTGAAGATGTAGATACAGCAGTAAGGAATAGCTCAGTAGGAAGTGCAGTTGAAGAGGAATAGACGTCTCAAAAAGGTGCAATCACAGATGCTGGAAAGGAAAAAATAGGTAGAAAAACTGTAACTGCATGAAACCATGAGTAACAGAAGAAATACTTCAGCTGATCGATGAAGAAACAATGTACAAAAAAGATTCAGGGAAATTCAGGAATACAATCGCTGAGAAATGAAATAAGTAGGAAGTTTAGGGAAGCTATTACGCAATGGTTGCAGGAAAAATGGGAGGAAAGCGAAAGATAAATGATTGTTGGACTGACTCAGAGTATGGGAAAGTCAAAACAACTTTTGGTGAAATTAAAAGCAAGGGTGGTAACATTAAGAAAACAACGGGAATGCCGCCGTTAAATGCTGAGGATAGAGCGGATAGATTGAAAGAGAGCATTGAAGGCCTCTATGAGGGGGAAAATTTGTCTGATATGATAGAAGAAGAAACAGGAGTCGATCTGGAAGAGATAGTGGAGAGCTTTGGAGGACATAAGATCAAATAAGGAAGAAGGGATACATAACACTCCATCAGAATTTCTAAAATCATTGGGGGAAGTGGGAACAAAAGAACGATTCACATTTGTATATAGGATATTTGAGTCTTTCGGAAAAATATCATCCACGCAATTCCCAAGACTGCAAGAGCTTACAAGTGCGAGAATTATCGCACATACACCTTAACAGCTCATGCATCAAAGCTACTTGCAAGAATAATATACAGAAGAATGTAAAAGAAAATTGAGGATGTGTTGGATGAAGATCAGTTTGGCTTTCGCAAAGGTAAGAGCATCGAGAGGTAATTTTGATGTTGCGGTTGATAACGGAAGCAAGACTAAAGACAGTTGCAAACACGCTCATTGGATTTGTCGAGCTGGAAAAAGTGATCGACAATGTAAAATGGAGCAAGAGGTTCAAAATTCTGAGGAAATAGGGGTAAGCTATAGGGAGAAGCGTGTAATATGCAATATAGACAAGTGCCAAGAGGTAATAATAAGAGTGGACGACCCAGAACACAGTGCTCGTATTAGAAAGGGTGTAAGACAAGGATGTAATCTTTCGCCACTACTGTTCAATCTGTACATCCAAGAAATAATGATCAAAATAGCAGAAAGATTCAGGAGTGGAATTAGAATTCGCGGCGAAAGTACCTCAATGATACGATTCACTGATTACATTGCTATCCTCAGTGAAAGTGAATAAGAATTACATGATATGCTGAATGGAATGAAAAGTCTAATGAGTACAGAGTGTGGATTGAGAGTAAATCGATGAAAGACGAAAGTAATGAGAAGCAGCAGGAATGAGAACAGCAAGTAACTTAGCATCAGGATTGATGGTCATAAAGTAGATGAAATTAAGGAATTCTGTCTCCTAGACAGTAAAATAACCAATGACGGATGGAACCGGGAGGGCATCAAAGCAGAGTTGCAATGGCAAAAAGGTCATTCCTGGCCAAGAGAAGTCTATTAGTATCAAACCTAGGCCTTGATTTGCGGAAGGAATTTCTGAGAATGTACTTTTGGAGCACAGCATTGCATGGTAGTGAAACACAGAGTGTGGGAAAACCAGAACAGAAGAGAATCTAAACATTTGAGATGTGGTGCTTCAGACGAATGTTGAAATTTAGGTGGACTGATAAGGTAAGGAATGAGGTGGTTCTGCACATAATCGAAGGGGAAAAGGATATGTGAAAAACACTGATAAGGAGAAGGGACAGGGTGATAGGACATCTGTTAAGACATCAAGGAGTGACTTCCTTGGTAGTAGAGAGAGCTGTAGAGAGTAAAAGATGTGCAGGAAGACAAAGATTGGAATACACCCAGCAAATAATTGAGGACGTAGGTTGCAAGTGCTACTCTGAGATGAAGAGGTCGGCGCAGGAGAGGAATTCGTGGCGGACTGCATCAAACCAGTCACAAGACTGACTCAAAAAAAAGGGGGGAGGAAGATTTGGTCAGAGAGATCGGTGAAGGAGATGAACAAAGACAGGATGGATCAGGAAATAGAGAGACAGAGAAATGTGGAGAGGAGAGGGACAGATAAAGGTGTATAAAGTGGACAGAGAGCTGGGGGAGGAAGGTGTAGACATTGAGAAAGGGGAGCAGGAGATGGGTGTAATGTGTGTGTCAAACATATACATGACTGAAGCTGCGAGGAAAACACCAAAAGTTGCTTTTTTGGTTGATCTGCAACTAATTTCGACGTTCAGATCATCATCTAAGAAACTTCAAATTTTTGTTTGTCGTGCTCTGAAATTGAGCATATGGCCACATGGAATCAACGCAACATGGTTAATACTTCATACCAATCGTTGTTGACAGACGTTCACAATATTACACGTCCTCAGTATAATCGCCCTGCATTTCGATCACTTTCCTCCGAGGCGATGGAAGGCGTCGTGCGTTGTCACTATATCCATCTCTGTCGACGTCTCTCAAGGACCGCTCTATGACATGGATGATGTTTTCTTCTCTTGTATCGTAGAGTGTTCCACGAAAAGATATTTTTATTTTTGCGAGAAGATCGTAATCGCATGGACAGATATCGGGTGTATTCGGATGCTCTAACCTCCACATACGCAGGAGCTCCTGCACGGGGTTCACCGTGTGGCATCGTGCATTGTCGTGAAGATGATGGGACGCAGTGCCAGAAGGAAACATTGTTGTGCACTCCGACCACGTGCCACTTCAATCTCGGTCCACGTATACTGTTAGGGTGTTCGAACTGCTCTTCTTCAATTTCAAACAGTACAGACACCAACTGACTCTGACGCAACCGTCGCCGCTCACTGCACTACTTCAACTGACCTGCAGTTAGTTGCAGGCAGCGGCACGATATGTGACGCACGTCCTTTATGTTACGGCGGTTTTGCCACTACCTTTTATCTAACCCACATATATACAAAACTGTAGAAATAAGGTACCCATCATACTGCTTGTGAAGGTTTTATATCAAACCTATCTTTACACGCTGCCTGACAAAAAGAAGCACCAAGAATTTATGGCTCGATGTCAATATTACTTCGTACACCTACACACCATTGACGAGTATGTAAATGGGTAGAACTGCAACTCTCTGTGACAAGTAGAACGGCCATCAGAGTTCTTTAGCCGTGAACAGCGTCAAATGTTGATTGACCACTGTGAAACACACGAAGATGGTGCGTACTCACGCGAGACGGTGTTATCAGCAACTGTCAGATTCGGCCAGATGGTGTAACGCCCGGATATGTGCGTCGTTTGGATGTGTCAGTAGCGTGATGTTGGACTGTATGGGAACGTGATGGCCAACATACTCGTCGTCCGGCTTCTGGTCGACCGCGCCTAACTAACCCAAAGATGGGTCGCCATATTGTGTACCAAGCACATCGTAAACCCTTCGCGTCTGCGTCTGGCATCCGAGAACAAGTAATGGAATGCTTGTAACATGCTGTGTCATCCCGCACCATTGGTTCGAGACCAGCGCAGCCAGGCTGTGGAATTTCCGTCTCTTGCGTAGACTGCTGTAACCACAACACAAATGGCATCTTTTGGACCTTGCACTGTTGATGAATGACTTCGCATTGTTTTCAGCGATGAATTCTGTTACTGCAGTATCTCAGATGACTAACGTCAGCGAGTATGGAGCCAAAATCGTCACAAGGTTTGGATAGGCACGGCGGTGATAATCCTAGCGTCACGATCTCGGGAGCCAATGGGTATAACATAAGTAACGGCAGGTAGTCATTGAGGCAACTCTGACACGACAATAGTACTTCAAGTACATTCTGCGCCCTTATATACAATTACCTTTCATGCTACAAGACAGTGTTTTTAATTTTTCGCAGAACTATGTGGGTCCACAAATGGCACGTGGGTGCATGATTTGTGCGCTTGATGTAGAGATGTGTCTACGGTTAGCAGGATCACCAGATCTGTCCAGTCAGGATACGAGTATGTGTAGCCTAGTTTGGACGTTAACTCCTACCCAGGATAAGAAGGACCAGCTTCAACAGTTGTAGTCTAGCTTGCCTCAGGAGACGATTCAACGGTGTTATGACACCCTTACGAACTTAATAAACGCATGATTCCAGGGTCAGCGTCATACTGCTAAGTGGGTTCGTACTGCCAAGTTCTTTGTAAACTACACTCGCCGGCCGAAGTGGCCGTGCGGTTAAAGGCGCTGCAGTCTAGAACCGCAAGACCGCTACGGTCGCAGGTTCGAATCCTGCCTCGGGCATGGATGTTTGTGATGTCCTTAGGTTAGTTAGGTTTAACTAGTTCTAAGTTCTAGGGGACTAATGACCTCAGAAGTTGAGTCCCATAGTGCTCAGAGCCATTTGAACGATAAACTACACTCGATATTTTAATCAGTAAATTAATACCACATACCCATTCAGACCGTGAAGCTAATTTCGATTCTTCCATTTCTTTTGGGCACGTCCCATTTTTTTAATGCAATGAAAAAAGCGCACAGCATGATTTCAAGAAGATTTTGCAGATAAATTTTTTTAGAAGTTGTGATATACGAATCAGGTGACATTTTGTCCTAAGAAGTCACATTAATCAGCATACGTCCCTTTACCGAACAATAAGATATACTGCAGCAATTATTCAGCTTCTTTGTGCGATTATGCACGCTTGATATGAGTAAAGAAATCTGATATTTTCAGTTTTGTAACCCTCCGTAAAGTGGTTGGAGAATAGCGTTATTCTTAGCGATATCCTTGGACCCGAAAACATGGTAACATTTAAAGGGTTGGATGCGTATTAATCACAGTGCTGAGGAATGTGAAAAGACTTGCCTCGCTGATATACGAGTCGCATATTCTAACAGCGAAACGCAGGTTATGTAAAATGCACAAACATAAAGGAACTGAACTCGTATCTTAAATACACTCCTGGAAATGGAAAAAAGAACACATTGACACCGGTGTGTCAGACCCACCATACTTGCTCCGGACACTGCGAGAGGGCTGTACAAGCAATGATCACACGCACGGCACAGCGGACACACCAGGAACCGCGGTGTTGGCCGTCGAATGGCGCTAGCTGCGCAGCATTTGTGCACCGCCGCCGTCAGTGTCAGCCAGTTTGCCGTGGCATACGGAGCTCCATCGCAGTCTTTAACACTGGTAGCATGCCGCGACAGCGTGGACGTGAACCGTATGTGCAGTTGACGGACTTTGAGCGAGGGCGTATAGTGGGCATGCGGGAGGCCGGGTGGACGTACCGCCGAATTGCTCAACACGTGGGGCATGAGGTCTCCACAGTACATCGATGTTGTCGCCAGTGGTCGGCGGAAGGTGCACGTGCCCGTCGACCTGGGACCGGACCGTAGCGACGCACGGATGCACGCAAAGACCGTAGGATCCTACGCAATGCCGTAGGGGACCGCACTGCCACTTCCCAGAAAATTAGGGACACTGTTGCTCCTGGGGTATCGGCGAGGACCATTCGCAACCGTCTCCATGAAGCTGGCCTACGGTCCCGCACACCGTTAGGCCGTCTTCCGCTCACGCCTCAACATCGTGCAGCCCGCCTCCAGTGGTGTCGCGACAGGCGTGAATGGAGGGACGAATGGAGACGTGTCGTCTTCAGCGATGAGAGTCGCTTCTGCCTTGGTGCCAATGATGGTCGTATGCGTGTTTGGCGCCGTGCAGGTGAGCGCCACAATCAGGACTGCATACGACCGAGGCACACAGGGCCAACACCCGGCATCATGGTGTGGGGAGCGATCTCCTACACTGGCCGTACACCACTGGTGATCGTCGAGGGGACACTGAATAGTGCACGGTACATCCAAACCGTCATCGAACCCATCGTCCTACCATTCCTAGAGCGGCAAGGGAACTTGCTGTTCCAACAGGACAATGCACGTCCGCATGTATCCCGTGCCACCCAACGTGCTCTAGAAGGTGTAAGTCAACTACCCTGGCCAGCAAGATCTCCGGATCTGTCCCCCATTGAGCATGTTTGGGACTGGATGAAGCGTCGTCTCACGCGGTCTGCACGTCCAGCACGAACGCTGGTCCAACTGAGACGCCAGGTGGAAATGGCATGGCAAGCCGTTCCACAGGACTACATCCAGCATCTCTACGATCGTCTCCATGGGAGAATAGCAGCCTGCATTGCTGCGAAAGGTGGATATACACTGTACTAGTGCCGACATTGTGCATGCTCTGTTGCCTGTGTCTATGTGCCTGTGGTTCTTTCAGTGTGATCATGTGATGTATCTGACCCCAGGAATGTGTCAGTAAAGTTTCCCCTTCCTGGGACAATGAATTCACGGTGTTCTTATTTCAATTTCCAGGAGTGTAATAAACGTGCTACTATGAGAATAACGTCATGCATACTGAAGCGCCAAAGAAATTGGTATAGGCACTTGTATTCAAATACGGAGATATGTAAACAGGCAGAGTACAGCGCTACGATCAGCAACGCCTTCTCTGGCGCAGTGGTTAGAGCGGTTACTGCTACTACAATGTCAGGTTATAGAGATTTAAATGAGTCTCAACGTAGTGTTATAATCGGCGCACGAGCGATGGGACACAGTATCTCCGATGCGATGAAATGGAGATTTTCCCGTACGACCATTTCAAGAGTGTAGAGTAAATATAAGGAATCCGGTAACATATCACATCTCTGACATTTCCAGGGCCCTGTTGATGACTGGAAACATGTTACCTGGTCGGAACAGTCTCTTTTCAAATAGTATCGAGCGAATGGAAGTCTACGGGTATGGAGACAACCTCATGAATCCATGGACCCTGCATGTCAGCAGGGAGGAGGCTCTGTAATGGTGT
Source organism: Schistocerca serialis cubense (assembly GCF_023864345.2). Taxonomy (NCBI): domain Eukaryota; kingdom Metazoa; phylum Arthropoda; class Insecta; order Orthoptera; family Acrididae; genus Schistocerca; species Schistocerca serialis. The sequence continues at coordinate 1,022,520,732 of NC_064638.1, read as the reverse complement.
GGGACGTGTGCAGCTGGAGTGATATGGGGCTCCTGAACGTCTAGATACGACTGTGACAGGTGGCACGTACGTAACTATCCTGTATGATCACCTGCATCCCCTCATGCTCATTGTACATTCCGACGGATTTGGGCAATTCCAGCAGGACGATGCGACTCCTCACACGTCCCTAATCGCTACAGAGTGGCTCCAGGTACACTCTTCTGAGTTTCATCACTTCCGCTGGTCACCAAACTCCCCAGATGTGCATATTATTGAACATATCTGGGATGCCTTGCAAAGTGTCGTTCAGAAGAGTTCTCCACCCCCTCGTACTCTTACGGATTTATGGACAGCTTTGCAGAATTCATGGAGTGTATTACCTCTGGCACTACTTCAGACATTACTCGAGTCCGTGCCACGTCGTGTTGCTGCACTGCACTTCTGCGTGCTCGCAGGGTCCCTATACAATATCAGGCAGGTGTACCAGTTTCTTTGGTTCTTCAGAGTATTATTCACATACGACCCCTTTCTTTAGTCTGTTGTAGCTTGGTACACATCAAAACCTGTGCGTTTGCTCTTTTGGTAAATGAAAACAGCATTTGGTCCGCCCACAATCCGTACAGTTATCAAGCTGCAGGTAGCAAATATGATTAAACAGTACGTCTACAAGTTGCCTCTGACCACAATAAACGTATGCTTTATTAGAATATTCTCACGCCTATCTGTATTTCTACAAAAACCGCATGCTCTCCACTCTGTTTTTTAAATATTTGCCGCCCCTGTAACTATTCGACCGCATATTTTTTGGGTATTAATTGTATTCTTCCCCAAAATCCTCTCTTTACTCATATGGTGGAATACGCTTGTGAACCGTTGTACGGTCTAGAGCTCGCGTCGGAAATTGAACACATTATCCTCGAGTCGAGCAGGACTCGACGCGAGAGGCGGGTCGTCGTCATTTACACATCTTCGGCCGGCTCAGAGTTCTTCCACCGTTTGTCAGCGCACAGCGGCTTTGTATGCTTGGTGAGCTGCTTTTATTTCGTTGCTTTGGTGCCCTGACCACATGGCATTCGTAAAGACTGATCGTGCTCTCTGCTGTGAATGTGATAGTAGTGACTGGTTCGCTTCCTACACGTATTTGTTGTCTGCTGCTAATACGTCGGATTCAATTGAGGTTTCTTCTGTTATTCTCTGTTCCTGTGCGTGCCCAGGCGATCTGAGGAGTGCTGCTCGTATCAAAACATAACTCCATTTGGTAACTGTCATAGAGTTGTTATTTGATGGTGTGTTTTAAATTACTGGAGTTTTGTAAATTGCTTTAAGGTTTAATGTATCATTATTCGTTGTTGTAGTGGTCTTCAGTCCAGAGGCTGGTTTGGTGCAGCTCTACATGCTACCCTATTCTGTGCAAGTCTCTTCATTTCCGAGTAACTACTGCAACCTACATTCTTATGAATCAGCTTACTTTCAAAAGTAGTTTTATTTTTTTCTAGTGCGTTGGGTACTAAATTGCCAAGTCACCGTCTTGATTTATTTGGAGCCCGTTGCTTATGCGCCTTACCGGGGCAAATCCTGTTACATGTATTTTGGTGGGTTATACTTCCAAGCCACACTTAAGCTTACACAGGTGAGGTTCATCAGGCAGTCATTCGCGTCTTTCCACCTACGCTTTCCTCGTGACGAGTAAGCTGAATACTGGTTGGCTACTGAACTTCTTCACTATCGGTTACATGGGAGGGGTGGTGGTGGTGGGGGGGGGGGTGTCGTTGCCTTCGCCAGTTACCTTGTCTTTCAGCAATTTTTCACAACTGTTGGCAATTCCAGCGTGTAATCTGATGACTTATGTTTTTACTTGTTTTACTTGTTTATGTTGATCAGGCAATCATTGTATGTTTGTGCCTTGGTGCGTGTTCTCAATGGCTGCTTAGAAAAGGAGCGTGGTGAGCTTGCGTATGAGGCCCTACGTAATTTCGGGTCCGTTCTTCCGGACCACATTGCCCGACCTGTGGTGGTTTCATATCGAGCAGCATTCTTTTGTTTCCTTTTAATGAACTTGTAACACCATAATTAATACTGTAAATATTCTGTACTGATTAATTCTGTTCAATGCCAAGTATGTAATTTTCACTATGTAATGGCTTTGACCTATTGCAATGAAGTGGAAAGTTTAAATTCTTTGTATTAATTGGAGGAAAAGGTTATATAAATATGTGGCTTTTGTGTTGACATGTTAATGTATGTTAATATTAAGATTTTTTAAAAGATGTTTGTTTACAAGTATGTAAAAGCTGGTTCTTACCTATGGACTTGCATTATATAAAATGAAAAGCAACAGTATTTCCTGTCTGCAACGGAAGTGAGTTGTCGCGCGCCAAGAAGTGGTTGCGCGCGCCAAAAAGTGGTTGGCGAGAGCTAAAAGGTGGATGTGTCCCTCAGTCTGGGCGGCAGGTGAGAGAGCACAGCACAGCCAGTCGGCAGCTAGCTACTGGACAGTTTTGGTCTGAGCAGCAATAGAGTGAGCTGTGCAGGGTGAGGCTTCCAGTACCTGGATGAAATACGGAAAGGCCTCACATGTGTGTACGGCTATAAAGTGGTGCTCTATTGATGGAAAAGGCTCTAATGTTGGAAATGTCGTCGCCAAGAAGAAAATAATAGAACCAATTACTTCCAGAAGAGAGACCAGTAGCCGTTATGTACTCGCCACCGATATTACGCAATCACTTCAGCAGTTACAAGAGGTCAGAATTTTGTCAAAGTATGAACCAGTCCATTTAAGGTTTGTTTAATTAGCAATAATCAGGAAAAAAGGTGTGAAACTTGTGTCCCATCCTTCATTTGGTTCCTCTCATGATATGTCTTAGGATCCACTCCACATAAATACTGACATCCGAGCATCCTGTGTGTTAAAATCTAATGAATATAAATAGCTGATTATTTGCACAATCATAAATGCAACAAGAGCTATAGAAATACTGCGTGTTTCATTGAAATCAAGGGAGGTAGTCAGTATTGCAATTATGAAAATCTCCATATTGTTTGATTTGTTTTTAATTCAAAGTATATCTGCTTCAAAGATTAACTGCATTTAATTCTGTCGGTGAAAATTTCTGGTTGTGCTAATGACTAAAGTAAGCACGTTATTTTGAGGTTTGTTGGAGTAAAATGCATTTAAAGTCATACTTAAGAACCTGTATAGAAAAATCACTAGCATTAACTGCTTTAAAAGTCCTGCAAGGTAAGTGACATTTGAATAAAAGCATAATACCAAAACTTGCACATTACGAATTGTCTCAGAAAATGTGTTTAGTTTGCTTTATGGCAAAGAAGAGTTTAAGAGTCCCCAATTTGGAGTTGCTTAAAATGAATAAACCTACTTAAATGATGAATATATTAATTTCAGTTTTAAGTTAATTTTGAGTTTTGTGTGCTTTGTGTAGTAAAAATTGGAGAGACAGTTTGAGAGCCCCACCTTTGCCTATAAAAGATAAAGTTACAGTAATAGCTTTTATTGGTAAAAACAGAAACAAGATTACTTCATATTGAGTGTAAAAATCTGGTTGCCAGTGACTTGTGTATCATATGACTGAAACTGGACTATGTCCATGCCCATTTTTGGTTTAGTAGTGTCTTTCACAACATTTGATGATGACATAATTTATATATGACAAAGTATTACTGTTGAGAAGAGATAAAGTGTTTGTTGTTCCCGTGAGAGCTTGCACATACTATTTATGAGTGCTAATATTCACTGTATCACTTATCTTATTATAGTACAGTTTCATTTCACTTCTCTGGGAAAGAAGTAATGGTAGATTTCCTTTACCAAAATTCGATACAGATTCTGTAAAGGTAATGTTTCGTATTACTATGCCTAAATAGGCTGGCGACCGCATTTTATTTCATTTAAGTAAACCTGGTTCCTTAAAACATTTTCTAAATTTCAATCTTTAGCCTTCTGGTTTCTTCTGTAGCACTGAATTCAGGTTCGATAATCCAAGCCCATTACATAACTCACTATCAATTTTACTTAAATCCTGCCAGAGGGTAACATTTACTGCATTGTAATACCATATTTGGTAATACACATTGTATGTTGATATAATACGCTGTGCAGTATAGTGTTATAAACTCCCTTTTAGGTAAACTTCTATTTGTTGTATTTTAGTCACACATTCAAGAAATGTTTGCGGACTAACTGTCTGAAGCCAGTTTTCTCAGAATGTTTGAAGAGATTGATTATTAAGATTAACGTTATTGGTTAATAAGATTAACCAAGATTAACTTCAATTGGTTAAATATGATCCTGCTTCTCTTATTAAAATTTGCTGTAAATATTTCAACAATAGTAACCAATGGCATACAATATTTGTATATTTTTGCAAAGAGAATAATATCTGTTGTAAATTAAAAAATTTTAATACCTCATGCTCCCATGAATGACCTTTGGACAGCTGAGAGCAAGTACCTCAATTAACACTATAATGTTTTCTTATTTGAACTCACTGAAATATTTGATAAACTGTTGATCAATTTTTCTTAAGTAATTTTATTTAACAGTCTGATCTTATTATGTCAACTTCATATTTGCCCAATTAACAAAGTCATTTTGCTGGTAAGCGTTAGTAAAAGTCTTCATACGAATGATGTTCAGTCCTTACCTGGTCCGGTCCTTACACTGCCAGGTAACATCACGCCAATAGTACGTGCGACTTGCTCTGTAGTTTAGAACCATTATTCAGTATTATAATGCATTCCCCTAGCACTGTACATTTCATTATGACGACAATGTTGAAATTGTTAAAGTCAGCGTATCAGCAGCTAATAGAATTTGTAATTCCAAAAATAATGGGAATTGTAGCGGCAACCCACACTGCGATCTGTTAATCACTAAGATCCGGTGTCACAAAACACCTGATGACTTCAAAAGGAAGCAATCGGCTCTGAACTGGAGCACCATACGCAGTGAAGTGGGACTGATAGTCGGTTAGAAACACAATTTTAGATTGGAACGTATATTCAGCTTACACGAAGTTTGGAAATGTAGAAGTCAATTGTTCACTAACTCATGTCTCAATATCTTCCAGTTAGTTTCTCCCATATTGTGCGACGATGTTCAAACGTCTGTGCAATACTCCCCGCAGTCTTGATAAATGACATTATTGATTGTCTATCAGTAACATTGATCTCAATTGTAGTGTTTTTCAGCTTTGAAAATGAAATGTAAAGAAATGAAATGAAACGGATAAAGTACTGAAATGTTAAGAGCATGAGTTACTTGGCACAATGTGTGAAGTAACGCGGCCGGCTTCGACACTTCAAGTGATAGCTGTGAGACCCTGGACTTGGTGTAGCAACCTACGACGAAATGTACCATTTCAGATCTAGATTTGCGTCAACTACAATTAAGCAGTAAATAAACATGATAGTAAATAAAATAATGATTGTGTAAACTGCAATACCCACAATTAATCCATACACTTGGGATGCTCTGAACAGTGCACCAATAATAAATAATAAGTGACTGAGGTTGCAGACATACGACGTAGAATGAGTGAACAGAAACGTCTGGATATATATTTCTTTTATTAATGATTTTTGGCTTCGATCTACCCACCAACTAGTCGTCAGATCTAGTTTGAGAAAAGGAAAACAAAAGAAGTGACAATATAAAAAAAATTACATAAAGAACGTAAATTCATATAGCATAGTTGGCTGGGAGACTCCAAGGAATGGTATAACATTACAAACAATACGATCACAGATACCACAAATAACACACTTGCCTGGCGCCGCAGGGTTCATTTTGTCAACAGTGGTTTGAATAACATGAAACTCACTTGAAAATACAGTGGGTGCAGTGAGGAAAAAAATCACTTAACGTGTGCACGAGTCATTAGCCAATACATTCACACAGTGTATAGAAGATACCTTCATCACAAAAATAATAACTTGCTATGGTACCTGGCACACTCAAGCGGCCACTATTTCTCCAAGCAATTACCATCCAACGCCTTTGTTGATATGTAATCATATTCTTTGCTAAATGTTACAGGTGCTTTTGTAACCAAATTCCATTTTCATTTTAATGTATGAGTCCGCAGCATCTTTATTTATTAAATGGGAACACGTTATTAAACTCAAAGATGCGTTATAATGGATGGTGGACTCAAATAATAGAAATTATATGTGCACTCTTTCACGAAATGTACAAACAAAAATAAATCGGAAATGGGAAAATACGGCCTCTTAATTTGACCAGGAAGGAAAACGAGGAAGGGCTAGACCAATGAGGATTGGGCACAGTTCATTCACGGGTAGAACATACAAGTTTATTTTGCACAAGCGGAATTACATTCAAGCCAATTAAGAACTTAATTGAACAACAATCAGTTTGAACCTAATCAGTGATGGCAGGAAATGCCAATTACAGCAAGCACGCAATCACAGATCATAAGATAAAAGACTAATGGTACAAATTTTAAGGCAAACAGTCATAAAAATTACCAAAACTTCATGAGCAGAAGACACCAAAAAAATATTTAGTAAAACTAAACCACCACATAATAGTCCACTGCCAAAAATTTTAACTTCATGAGCGGAAGACTCCAATAAAAAATTTAGTAAAACTAAACAGGCCACATAATAGGCCAGTAGCAAAAATTCTTATCCTAAAATACGAAGTGACCAGGAAGGAGAACGAAAACAGATATTGTAGCAAGACTTACAGGCTTTCACAAAAACATTGAAATGATTAAAATTTACATTCAATAAGAATGACCGCTGGGTTGTCAACCACTAGTAAAATGTTTAAATAACTTATAGAAGCAGTAAGGTTACAAAAGGGAGCCTCTTTTAACTGACAAATAGAATGAGTCAGAATTGCTCTGAAGTTTCAACTTAACTTTAAACAGCAGCATTAAAGGCCTCGACTGCACTTGGAAGAAATGAAATTGCAGGAGTTGGACAGCGACAGTTTTCGCTGCCCAGTATTGTGCACAGAATCACATAAATAGGCCGCTGTGTAAGCCGACTGGCCCCAGCATGGGTGGTCTGAGAAGGATCGTTTAACAGCACCGACGCCAGAGCACATGCAGTGTGAACAAAATTCCCTGCAACAAAAATAAATTCCAACAGGCGCAAGCTCAAGTCACAGCCAAGATTATAATGAATAGTAATTTCGCTCCCAATAGTTAATGCATTTTCTTACTGACCGATACTCTAAATTTAACAGTCTTGTAAGACGTTAGCAGAAAATTTAAGAGACCACTTACATCTGGCTTGCGGAAAATTCATAGAGAAATAGTTACACCAAATCCTGCTGGAGCAAATGATTTCGCCAATCCCGGCCCAAATGACTGAAATTCTACGGCTCCTGGGCACATACACAGCCCAGGACAAGCTCAGAACGGACAATGTCTCCTACACCGAACTAAAATTTCTGTATAAACCACTTAAGTAAAGTAAACACACGATATACATTACCTGAAGCAGAATAAGTAGTACATTAGCCTCAATGAATAAGAAAATGGAGCCAAGTCCAGAAAGACGGTTAACATTCCACCGAACGACAACTACAAACTGAGCACAGCATTTATCCAAAATATTCAGATTAAACATAAGTCACATGGGTTAAACGTAAACCACATGGAAGCTGGAAAAAAATTAAATTTTATGTGTCACTCATACATCTTCCCTGAGTTACATCGTGGTTCAGTGACCGCATTCAACTGTAACTGGCTGGGTAAGTCAGTTGGAGCAAATGACGATGTCTAGTGCAGAACTTTAGTGTTCAAACCATCCCTTGCGTTGTTGACGTCTTTACCTTTCTTTCTTAGTGAACATTAAAAAGAGTTGCTTTTTTCCTGATTTTCATCCTTAATATCTTTTCTCCTATGCATAAATTGTCACATCCCAAAACTGTGTACCCTTCTGTGGATGAAGGTTGCAGGCTGACTGCAGAGGGCTTGAAACCTATTCTGTGAGAAGATTTACTGTCTTGCCATTATCGCCCCTCTAAATATTCCTGAAGAAGTTGCCGCTGATGATGAATGACTGAGTTCGTTGCGATTCGCCCACGATTTGAAAATGACCTACCTCAGCCCACACTAAGATCAAGAAAACATTAGAACCTTTCAAAATTCCTCCAGACAGAGCAAGAATTCATCGATGGAAATAAGTACAACAATACTGAATGAAACGAGAGATCATCGCCCGGCCGCCCACAACAAGGATTGAGCTGTTTAAAGATGCCTTAACAGCTTAAGAACAAATGTCGATAGGGCAAAGTGCTCCAGAAAACTATGGGGTTTCATATCGGAGGACAGCAAGTGTAAGTGTGGAGAAGAAAAAACCTATGGAACTATACTGCCTTATCGATTGACTCTATAATATTTCTGGATGTTCCTTTACTGCTTTTGTATACAATGAGATGGGATACCTCCGCATATCGTGTTGGATCTCCTTTTAACACGTTCGCTGCGGTCGCCAGTGCGAGCCGCTAACGCGCGAGGCGGACGCTTGTAAGCGCACGTGCGCTGAGAGCTGAAATCATAGCCCTGCGAAACCTGTACGTTTGTGGCGAATAAACTAGATGCCGCCAGCTGATTCGTTTGGAGTTCGTACGCTGGCTACCAGAGGCGCAGCGTTCCACTCAGTCAAAACAGTTCGGGGCTAGCTGCCAGGAGCGCTGCAATCACTTCTCTTTGCAGCCGCACGGCCTTCTATGATTTTTATTTCGAGGAAATAACTTTACATAGTTACCGACTTAGCTCGCCACTGTATCTTTTCATAATTCTTATGGATGAATAAAACTTTGTTCTGCAAGGGAAGTCAGCAGTTTCAAGTTATAATAAGATACTGCTGGAATTTATATTTCGTAATCCATACCTGGCTGAATACAAATTATGAACACGCCTAAATTTTGATCGCAAGACTAATGTCTAGTTTTGCGACAAATTCATGTTGTGCACGAACGTAATATTGGCAACGAATATAACGTCTGCGGAAGAGGTGCTAGATATAGAAATACAAGTACACTTTAGCTGCATGCCGATCATGTGATAAATGCTGCCTGCTGTCTGTCGCTTATAAGCGTTACATGCATTTATTGCAAACAATTCTAACAAAGCCCCTTATTTATTTATTGTATTGCTAACTGGACAGAAAATGCAATTCACACAAGTGACAAATCCACTCCATTGAAAAAGAATTAGTCGGAAAACACCAAAAGATTTATAAAACGAAGAAAAAGAAACAGGACTCGTCTGCAATGTGGTGCTATGGAAACCCAATCACAAATATATACATATTATAAAAATGACTGTATGTGTATGTATGTATGTTCCACATCTCCTCCTACTGGACCGATTTCAACGAAACGTGGTACACATATTCCTATTATCGGAAAACTATCACTGTAGGGGTAAGAACCACATACGACACATACGTCAGGAGATATGACGTCATGAACAATGTAATTCGTCAAAAACGGCCGCATCATGTGACGATATTCCACATCTGCTCCTAAACTAGTACACCGATTTCAATCAAATTTGGTACAAATCTTCTCTAAGGTAATGAATCATTTGCTATGGTAGCAAAAACTACTTACGATATATAGTTCAGGAGATATGACGTCATAAACAATTCTGTTCTTGAATAACCGCAACATCAGGTTTGTGATTTCTATTTATTATGTCATTACTACTAAAGCTATTCGCGAAGAATTTTGCAGAGGATATGCATATATACCACTAAATGTAGCTTTGAAATTATATCATAGTATGACACGTAGTACAGGAGATATGACGTCAAAACTATGAAACGCACGAAAATCCGTCCCACTATGCATGTGGTTGTAATGTATTACGTCTGTAATACCAACTCCATTCGCACCTCATTTTGCAGTTTCCTAATATTCTTCCCGGGGAACATGGAAAATTATATTCTTGTGGGACACATAGTACAGGAAATATTATGTCATGAAGATTGACCTGTGTGAAAACGGAACTGAGATGAATGGAAAATAGATAGCGATAGAACAGGAGGCGATGGACAGAGAGAGAAGAAGCAGATGGACTAAAATAAGACAGGAATGAATACACACCCGGGCAACGCCGGGCACTGCAGCTAGTAACAAATAAGTTTTCAAGGTGTAGAGGTGATGTTTTTATAGCAAACCACAAATAAGTCCACATACGGTACTGTACAGAAACATCATATTCTGAGCAACCAATGTAACTATATTTACATGGCTATCAAATAAAACAAACACTTTACAAATCAAACACAAACAGATCTTCCTCTGTAGATACGACGTCCCATTACATTATGGATGTGTAATTGTGCAGCAGTTCAAACAGAATCCAGGTTGGTTTGGACACGTTATACACACGTATGGTGTATCCGTACGCTTGCCCCGTGCCGCGCACGTTTTACATCGCTTCCGCATAACTTGCTTCGTCCCTTCCGTTGCGTCCCGCTTTTGCACAACATGTGTGTCTTTACATTTGTTACGCACACCTTTTGTAACGTCCATTGGTGGATGTAGTCCCTTTATTATTTGTATTCTATAATCATACAAAGTCATATTATGCCCTGAGTATTTATTATATAGGTAATGTGCATTGAACATTAGCATGTCAACTACATGGAAGAATAGTTTCTTTGGCCAGCGGATTGTCTTTCGTTCACATAAATAATAAGACAACATCTGGTCCTGCCTATCGGTCCCAGACATACAACTATTATATCTGATAATTGGCAGTGGTTTCGCGACTATTTGCTGGCGTGCATTCTGCACACGTTCCATTGTATTGGGGTATTCTGTGGAAATATAGGAGACCTCTCGTCTATCCTTCCATTTGCCGATCATTACCCCGTCCGAATATCGTGCTATGGTGTCCCCTTTCCCCAGCTTGGCGCATACCACGTCTTTAGGGGTATTTTTCCTATTTACCCTTAGTGTCCCGGTGCAATGTGTTTTTGCATTCAACAGGGTTTTAGCTAAGGCAAAGCTGTTGTAAAAATTGTCCATGTAAATGTGATGGCCAACATTCACCTTCTCTTCTAACAAATGCAATACTATCTTTTCAGCATGCCCTTTTCCCCCCATATCACCACGCATCCCCGTGTACACAGCGCATTTATTGATGAAGCCGTCTGGGTTATTTAGCATGTACAATTTGATGCCATACTTATTTCTTTTGTTTTTTATGTATTGTCTAAATGACAATCGTCCCCTCCAAAGAATCATTGATTCATCTAAAGAGAGATCCCTACCTGGATAATACACATTACACATTTTGTTGTTGAAATAATTCAATATAGGGCGTATCTTATACAGTCGATCATTTGGTTTCGGTTCGCCTGACTCTGGATTTTTTGCAAAATGCAATGCGCGTAAGATAAGCAAATATCTGTCTCTGCTCATACTCATCGTTATTCCTTTATTTTCGAACAGCGGATCCCTCTTCCAGTAGTCTTGTAGTCGGGCACATTTGACATTACCCATATGTAATGAAATCCCCAGGAAGACAAGTATTTCTTCTATACTTACGGGTTTCCAATTACTAATTCTAGAGCCCTCTTGTGTATTTGCGCTCGCAAATATATTCCGTGCGTTATCATTTGTTTCGTCAACTATGAGCTGCAGTATGTCATCTGTAACCAGTAGCCTAAAGAAATCCATTGGCGTATTGCCAGCAGGCTTCATCAGCAAACATTCTGCTTTCGTAAACGGGTGATACTGCATCCCATGTGGTTCTTCATGCCACGTAACACCTGGTTTGCTTACCTCTGCGAGCGCTGGTTCTTTATCGTCGGCGATTTCCTCATCATCGTCGCCCGTATCGTCCGATTCCGAACTGTCACGAAACATACTGGACAGTTCTGCTTCCACACTGTCATCACTGTGGTCTGTTTCTGCAGTCTCCAAATGCCAGTCACCCTCATCTGGTTCGTCCTCTCTGAACTCTACATCACTATCTTCTAACACACGTAGTAACTCATGGTCAGCATATTGGTCACTCTTCCTACACTTTTTCGCGTTCGAAGGCCCCGGTGTCGGTTCATTCGCCGCCATTGCAAACAATGCACAACACAGACGACAAAAAACGAAAACACACAACTGCAGACAGGAACACGTTACGTGATATGTCGTTGGTTACTTGAACTAACACGAGTGCACAGCCGAACAAACTAAACTGAGAACTCTGTTAGTGAACGCGCCGCTTATATGCGTCAGCCGCAGCGAACATGTTGACGGCGTAGCGTAATGGTCAAGCGCATTGCTCACGAAACAGTCGACCTGGAATCAATCCCAGGTGCTTCCTAATTTTTTTCAATTGTTTTCATTCTTATTTTCCTTGGTTTCGTCAGATTTTTCAACTATTTACCGTAGAATTTAAATACATTCAAGTAGTATATTTATATAACTAGGCGAAAGTTTTAATGAAAATAAAGATTTTAAAGATTCTTGTGATTACGTGCGCTACTTTTTATTCATTACGACAGTAGAAGTTTTGCCATTTTTATGGTGACATATCATAGAAACATGTGAAACATATATGTTTCACTCTAGGCACATTTTATGAAGGCATTGTTTGAGCAGTTACATTTCTCTGCAACATGCTTCATTGGAAAGCACACTTAATTCAAGTTTTAAAACTAAGGTGTTTCCTCTAATAGTTTGGACGCAAACCAAGCGTACTAGATCATAGGGGTGTCCACAAGAGCACTGAATTGATGCAGCACGGTCGAATGTATTTTAATTGCATCTTCTCTTGATGATACCTCTCGCTGTTGTTGGAGTTATTCAGGGGCACTTTGTAATCTTTTAATTAGATTTTTGACTTGACGATAGAAATATACATCTACCGTAAATAACCGAACACTCTGAAGATACGAAGTAAAATAAAAATGAGAAAAAAAAATCAGGACGGACCTGGGATTGATCCCAAGTCGCCTGTTTCGTGAGCAATGCGCTTGACCATTACTCTACGCCAATAACGACGAACAGAGTGCTAAATAGGGTATAGCCTCCTATAGTGCTATCGGAACAACTTTCGAGAGCATGTTCTCCTTTCCTATGGCCAACTCAGGCGAAATATTTCGGGCACGTTATGTGGAGTCCCACCTCTTTCTAGAAACAATTCGGACGAAATCGGCGTGTCCCAGTTGGCGACCTCCCCTAGTGAGAACTCAGCTAGCGAGCGCACCGCTTATAAGTGTTACCCGCACTGGCTTGCTGATCGCGGCAACGCTTATGAGCGTCAGCCGCTCTGGCGTGTTGATCGCGGAAACGCTTATGAGCGTCAGCCGCTCTGGCGTGTTGATCGCGGAAACGCTTATAAGCGTCAGCCGCAGCGAACGTGTTAATTGGCGTAGTGTAGCAACCCAACGTGGCATGGACTCAACAAGTCGAGGGAAATCCCCTCCAGAAATATTGAGCGAAGATGTCTCTATAGCCGTCCATAATTGTATGTTGCTGGTGCAGGATGTGTGCACGAACTGACCTCGCGATTACGTCCCATAAATGTGCGACGGTGTTCACATCTAGTGATCTGGGTGCCTAAATCATTCACTCGAATTTTCCTGAATGTTCTGGAAACCAGCCTCAAACAGTAACTGCCCGGTGAAATGGAGCATTGCTATCCATAAAAATTCCATCGTTTTCTGGGAAATGAAGTCCATGAATGGCTGCAAATGGTTTCCAAGCAGCCGAAAATAACCATTTCTAATCAATGATCGGTTTAATCCATGTAAAAAGTGCCCACACCATTACAGATATGGTGTCTCGAGTTTGAAAATTATTCTAATTTTTTTGTAAATAGGCCTGAGTACTTTTATGGTTTTCTTTAAATAACTCCAAATGTCGAAATTAGCTCGTAAAATATTGCACGTGTACTGCGTCTATCACTTCCGTTTGCAACGTAAATTACAGGAAAATTACGAGTATTAGCCAAATTTACTTCAATAATAATGAATTTAGCCTTGCATCTAACTACTGTGTTAGCGTTGTGTAAATAGTGCTACAAGCCAATGACCAAGAAGAAAACGTCTCGTGACCATAAACGACCGTAACTTTGTCTAAATGAAGAACCTATTTTCTTACCACAAAATCAACTATACCACTGCAAATGACTATCACTGCAAATATTTCTCATTACAATGGTTTAAAAGTGCACAATCCCGCACCTTTCCATTATGACATGACTTGAAATTATGTCTTTTTGGTTCGTAGCAAGGCCACCTGAAAAATCAATGATATATTGCACACCTACTTGTTTCGATATAAATAAAGTCTCCTTCAGATCCGCAGACTCCTGTGAAATAGAAATTATACACTAGCTGGATGAGCAGTTGCACGACTGTAAAGAAAAATATTAAAACTCAAATTTTCCGTGTAATGGCGGCTATCTTGCAGCTCCTGCGAACTGAAATGTCTCGACTGCCAAGCGTGCTAGAATTGCTGTAAGTGCTTCGTTATTTGTAATAAGACGATTACAACTAAGAAATGAAAGCATTAAATAATAGTTTAAGTTAAAAAGGTATTTCACAATTAATAACACATTATACAGTAGTACAGACACGGAAGACGCAGAGGGATGCTATAAAGACACAACCAGAGAAAGTGCGCCAGAGAGTAAATGTCAAGGACAGAGACACTATCACAATGGCGCGTCTATATATATACTAAGTTCTAAGAGCCAGAGATATAAATCTACTGTTTCATACCACATTATATCAAGTCTCTGTTGCCATTGGTTTTCTCCAAAGTAACGTTCCGCAGAATTAAGAAGCTTATATTCCATGTCCATTGATTTTCTTTTCCACTAACTATTGCATTATATAGAGTTTCTTTTATTAATGTCACTCAGTTCTTTAATTTGTAACCAATTTAAAAATATTCATGACAAATACATACGGGGACGCTACATTTCCCCGAGGAATGGCCATAAATACATCTGAATATTGTCTGTAATGGGCATAGTACTAGCGTTCCTGTTGTTTATAAAACACGTAGCACATAAGTAATATCGCACGGTTTGTGTTCACCTTCGCTGACAATTCACGGTGCTATCATTCTTCATGGACTTTTGCACATAACATCTATGTAGTTCGTTAGTTAATGTTTATTTTATGAAAACGCTCACAACATTTCATCATACTTATCTTCTTACAGGGTGCAATTAAAGTTTCTGAAACTTAGAAACTAGTATTTGGTGCTGCTTGTTATTATGTGTATTATTGCAGTTTAATTTGCGTCTACTTTTTATGGCTGCCTCTAAGCACATAGCTTTGCAGCTGTTCATACAAATTAGTTTTTTTCAAGTGGAGCTTTATTAGCTGTTAGAAAGTTTGTTGTCCTACCATTAGGCGCCGTTCACTGGAAAAACGGCTCGAAAACCAGGGGAGGACCTGTCTCCACTCCCATATTGCGCAGATATTACTTTTGTCTAACATTTGTAAAAAAATTTATTCAATGGTATCTATTACGCTAACATTTTAGAGCTATCTATAAACACACAGATCAAATATGAATGCATAAATATGCATGAAGCATGAAGTCTTACAGAATTTCTCCAAATAGTTTTTCTTTCCAATTATACAACTCGAATATTTTAAATTTTTTGCATATTGTCTTCGTCCTGTGGCGCAGTATTTTATATGTGTACACGCATCGCTGTCGCATGGCTCTTATATCGTTTTTAAATTTATATGCGCGGACACTCGCGAGTATACTGCGTTCTGCAAGCATTCAGTGCTGCAATCGTATACTGTCGAAGCCGCGTCGCCTATATTTAGTGACGTATGCCGATTGTTATTTGCGAGTGAATCTTAGCAGTCTCCAACAAATTGATCTTAACTTATCCATACGTATTCACTGATACTTTTACAGAAGCTTTGGATACATGTCTATAAAACACAGCTTGGTTTTACGCAACAAGAGGCTTATAGCGACATTTCAACGTAGACTAGTTTTTTACACTAACTGAGCCGTGGCGGTTTTAATTTTGGCGGGCATGGCGCTCCACTGGCGACACTAACTACTTGGGCTGTCAGTATCGATCGTGACCATATGCCGGGAGCTAGAGTTTTGGTCGAGGTGAGTGTTGTTGGTTTTTGGCGGGCCCTGGGACTGACAGTTAGCTGCAGGGCTCATGGCTGGCAAGTTATTGGTTTTGGGGGACTGCTGGTGTCTGGTACGGACCTCGAGAAGCCGCTAATGTTTAAATCGGTCGGAGGCAAGCCTCTCCGGCTCGGTTATGGATTTATAGAAGCGAGTTGCAATGAGAGCAGTGGAGTCACGTGCAACCTGGTTCGCAAGTTCCCGGTCCACTCTGCAAGCTTAGATTTTACGGCTCCTCGAAGTCCGCCCGTACGGATTGGAGGCAATAACACCCCAGCTTGTAATCTGGAAGTCACGGCTCCTTCACACCTGAGTGGAGTTAAGTGTTGTTCTTTTACTTGCTACTTGTTATCGTGAGGTCACGTCTGTGTTAATGTGAAATTTTACGTGTTACATTAGCTTGCTTCCAAGTCATTGTCTGTATGGTCATCGGTCAGTTGAACTGATGGTAAACTTTTGTTCCAGGCCATATTCCATGGACGTGTACGGATATTGTTAGTTATAAATTGAGTTGATGAAATTGTAAGACAGCCTGTGTCGAAGGCAAGACACCCTTTGTAGATGAGCATATCCTAGTCATTGCATTAGCCAGCGCTGATGTATCGCCTTGTAATCTTCAAATAATTTTAAGACGTGTTAAGCTTGGAACTTCTATGTGTAGTTGCATCCGCAATAAGTTAATATTCCCTACATCTTAGGCATTTTCGTCAGTAATTTTATTTGGGCAGATTTTTGTTCCCTTCTGATGTGTGTTGACAGGGTTGTTCTGGCAGCAGACGACGCGTTCCTGTGTCTTGGGCCCAGAGCAGAGGCGTGTTTTCTTTCTGCTGCGGCGGCACTTCAGACGTCGCACGACGTCTAGGTTGGCCCGCAATCTGGTGCCTCTACCAGCCGCCTCGTGTTGGCTCAAGATAAGTAAATTTGATCGTTTGATACGTGCCACGGCGGAGTGTCGCCAATTAATTGGGAACTGTTGATCTACCCAATACTGTGAATTCAGTATGCACACAAGCTTTGAAGCCTGTTCTGCAGGCTCGAAGTTCCTCGTCACTATATCTCCTCTCTAACTAAGCGTTGAAACCTTGCATCCTTATTGCGACTTCTGAGGTCTGTTAGGTTTTATAGCCTTTTACCTATGAGCAGGAACTGCTGAGTTATTCTCTTTTATCCACAGTCATTACCTACCACCACTCACTGCAAGACTTGCCTACTTGTTGCCTGTTGGCTGTGATAGCCGCCTTCTGTATTTGCCAGCTTATTTTGCATTTTGGGAACTGCATATTTGTTTAAGGGTGATTGTCAACGTTTCTGCTGTTGTGTACCAGTTGGGAGTCACATTTAAATTGTATGTCTTCCCAGATTGTCTTGTTTTTTGGTGGAATGTATTTTTATTTAAGGGTTATCGTCAATATTTCTGCTGGCGTACCAGCTGGGAGTCACATTTTAAATTGTATGCCTTCCCTGCTCTGTTTTTATTTTAGGGTATTGTGTATTTTATTGCTTAAGGGATTTTATTAAGTCTTGTAGATGTTAAGGGCTTATCAACAGGCACAATCAGTGGCTTGTTTTGTCATCCTTTCTGTATTTTGGGTGGGCATTATACATTTGTTGAACATGTTATCCAGTACATTTGGTGGCAGTCATTTGTAATTCATATTACTGATAAAACTGAGTTTGCTGAACCCGCTTCCACCCACACATAGTCAGTGTGACTTCTTACTTGTATTTGGGGACAGTATATTCCCGGTTTCAAGCCCTAATCTTAAAGGTATTAATTGTTTAAGTTTGTCATAAATAATTTGATCCTGTTCAAGTTTGTTTAAATTATTGTGAGCATTCTTATTCTTTTGAAAAGGTTTTGCAATTGTAATTGTAATAATTGATGTTAAGCAATAAAGTGCACTACATGGAACAGCAAATGATGGAAATATGTGGGTCCACCATCCATGTGTCTTTCCTTAAAATTGTTCCAAACCTTGTTGTGAGGTATCAATAACATTCAATTCTTAACAGTTTGTTATCTAGCAGTGTTCATTTTTCATTACATACATAAAAATCAATCACAGTTTCAATTCACTACCAAGCTTTTGATTTAAAGTACTTTGTAGTAACCCAACTGCAGATAACATTCACTTTATTCATCTGATCTCTATTTGGCTTATGGACGGGAAGGTTTCCTTTATAATCATAGTATACACAGATCTGTCATTTTGTCTCAGGTGTAGATACTTCATTCCTTCATTCACACATGTCAAGTAGCAGATCACAGAAGAGCGGCATCCTGGCTACAGACCCTGGCATGACTTAATCAAATCCTAATTTCAATTAGTGTCAGAAATCCATTCAAAGATTGCTTTGTTACAATGGCAGTGTATTTTTCCGGTACAACGTAACGCGCGAATCTTGAAAATAAAGAATAATGGCAGTTTCTCCAAGAAATAAAGCAATAAAACTTCCATATGAAGCTGTGCATGGAGGAGGTACACACCTTTACTACATTTAATCTTGTGGAATGCACAGGAGATGTCTAGGTATTACAATAGAAAATCTTTACGTATGAGTTTCAAAGTACTATTGTCTCTGCCTATGTGGCATAAATTCAAACGAAAAATATTAAATACTGCTTAATGCACTTTTTATTACTTTTCAATTAAATGTTTACTTTGACCTATAATGGGTCTTGTCTTCCAGGTAGGCTTCACTTTAGCAAATTACTGTACATTATACTCCTGACGTAGTATTTCCTTTATCTGCAAATGTTCAGTCCAGGCTGATGAACGAGAACACACACCTACATACTAGATGCAATACTCATTTCACATGAAAATGATTAATAAAACACTTACCACAGTAAACGTATATCTACTATTAAGAACTTAAAACTTATATTTCTTTACGTCATTGTATTGATACAATACCATTACGTATTTGTCTTCGTGTCAGCTAACAGGCAGCTACATCCATGTGGTATTCTTATTTCAAATGTTCAAATGTGTGTGAAATCTTATGGGAATTAACAGCTAAGGTCATCAGTCCCTAAGCTTACACACTACTTAACCTAAAGTATCCTAAGGACAAACACACCCACCCATGACCGAGGGAGGACTCGAACCTCCGCCGGGACCAGCCGCACAGTCCATGACTGCAGCGCAAGACCGCTCGGTTAATCCCGCGCGGCTGTATTCTTATTATCCTGTATGGCGCAGCCTATTGCAACTGCCACGTCTTGTATCTTTTGTGCATAGTGGATGACGTCAGGCGAGTTCTTAACAACATTAAATCATTTACTTCATTTGATAGTGCATTCCATACATCACAGTCATATTTTAATTCCCTAGCCTCAGCTCACTTCGCTAAATTAGCCAAGAATTCTGTGTATCTCTGTTCTTTGGACTTTTCTGTCCTTGGTAAGCGATGTAATGGAGCAATCCATTTGTTTCTTTCCTCCCTACCTGTCAACACGTCAGCTGGTGAGTACCCAGTCGCGGCGTGCGGTAGATTATTACGAATCTCCTCGAAGATTGACATGTAATCAACCCGCTAATGGTGCTGATTGGGTATGTATCTTCTTACAAATCTATTGAATTCCTTAAAATCTCTCTGCACCAAACAAGCCTTTTGGCGGAAACGTGATATTAATACCTGGTTAATTCCCTGTTCCCTTAGGAACTTTTTCAATCTGAAACTGGTAAAATAAAAAGTCTGAGACTTGCCTACTTTCGATATGTAGCCCTTTACCATATTTCGAGTTATTGGCTGCAGTTTCACGCATTTTGTGACGTACTGTAACACCATCTCTTACCATGGGTAAGCATCCCCTGTGTCAGTTGCCACTAAATGCATAGGTCTCTTTGGTACTACCGTACACATTACGTTCTTACTTGGCCTTTTCATGGGCTTGGGATTTTGGCTTATTTGACAGGTTTGTATCGCACTTTGTACTCTTCTTTTGAGATTATTGCCATTACAGTTCCTTTTCATGATTGTCATACATTTATTAATCCTACATGCCCCAAAGACATGTGTGCAGACTAAATGAAATCTTTCATGCACGATTGTGATAACCAAAAAACCACACATCTGTTTTTATGTCCCTCCTATACAACAGGATTAAATTTTCTGTTTTATATAGTTCGCTTGGGACAATGCAGTTATTTCCTTAGCCCAAGTCGTATCTGAGTTGTGCGATTCAGCCATGCCTTTACATAGCCCCAAAATCTTTTGTTTATGTGTTTGCTCTGTATCTAGCAACGCTCTATACTCAGAAGACTATTCAGTCAGCTCAGTAAGCTTATCCATCCTACACGGTTTACATCTAATTATTGTGATTACTTCCTGGTAGATTAAAACTGCGTGCCCGACCGAGACTCGAACTCGGGACCTTTGCCTATCGTGGGCAAGTGCTCTACCAACTGAGCTACCGAAGCACGACTCACGCCCGGTACTCACAGCTTCACTTCTGCCAGTACCTCGTCTCCTACCTTCCAAAATTTACAGAAGCTCTCCTGCGAACCTTGCAGAACTAGCACTCCTGAAAGAAAGGTTAACGCGAGGACATGGCTTAGCCACAGCCTGGGGTATGTTTCCAGAATGAGATTTTCACTCTGCAGCGGAGTGTGCGCTGATATGAAACTTCCTGGCAGATTAAATCTATGTGCCCGACCGAGACTCGAACTAGGGACCTTTGCCTTTCGCGGGCAAGTGCTCTACCAGCTGACCAACTGAGCTACCGAAGCACGCCTCACGCCCGGTACTCACAGCTTCACTTCTGCCAGTACCTCGTCTCCTACCTTCCAAAATTTACAGAAGCTCTCCTGCGAACCTTGCAGAACTAGCACTTCTGAAAGAAAGGATATTGCGGAGACATGGCTTAGCCACTGCCTGGGGGATGCTTCCAGATTGAGATTTTCACTCTGCAGCGGAGTGTGCACTGACATGAAATTTCCTGGCAGATTAAAACTGTATGCCCGACCGAGACTCGGACTCGGGACCTTTCCCTTTCGCGGGCAAGTGCTCTACCAACTGACCTACCGAAGCACGACTCACGCCCATTACTCACAGCTTCACTTCTCCCAGTACCTCGTCTACTACCTTCCAAACTTTACAGAAGCTCTCCTGCGAACCTTGCAGAACTAGCACTCCTGAAAGAAAGGATATTGCGGCGACATGACTTAGCCACAGCCTGGGGGACGTTTCCAGAATGAGAATTTCACTCTGAAGCGGAGTGTGCGCTGATATGAAACTTCCAGGCAGATTGAAACTGTGGGCCCAACCGAGACTCGAACGCGGGACCTCTGCCTTTCGTGGGCAAGTGCTCTACCAACTGTGCTACCGAAGCATGACCCACGCCCGGTACTCACAGCTTCACTTCTGCCAGTACCTCGTCTCTTACCTTCCAAACTTTACAGAAGCTCTCCTGCGAAACTTGCAGAACTGGCACTCCTGAAATAAATGATATTGCGGAGACAAGGCTTAGCCACAGCCTGGGGGATGTTTCCAGAATGAGATTTTCACTCAGCAGCGTTGTGTGCGCTGATATGAAACTTCCTGGCAGATTAAAACTGTGTACCCGACCGAGACTCGATCTCTGGACCTTTGCATTTCGCGGGCAAGTGCACTACCAACTGAGCTACCGAAGCACGACTCACGCCCGGTACTCACAGCTTCACTTCTGCCAGTACCTCGTCTCCTACCTTCCAAAATTTACAGAAGCTCTCCTGCGAACCTTGCAGAACTAGCACTCCTGAAAGAAAGGTTAATGCGGAGACATGGCTTAGCCACAGCCTGGGGTATGTTTCCAGAATGAGATTTTCACTCTGCAGCAGAGTGTGCGCTGATATGAAACTTCCTGGCAGATTAAAACTGTGTGCCCGACCGAGACTGGAATTCGGGACCTTTGCCTTTCGCGGACAAGTGCTCTACCAACTGAGATACCGAAGCACGACTCACGCCCGGCACTCACAGCTTCACTTCTGCCAGTACCTCGTCTCCTACCTTCCAAACTTTACAGAAGCTCTCCTGCGAACCTTGCAGAACTAGCACTCCTGAAAGAAAGGATATTGCGGAGACATGGCTTAGCCACAGCCTGGGGTATGTTTCCAGAATGAGATTTTCACTCTGCAGCGGAGTGTGCGCTGATATGAAACTTCCTGGCAGATTAAATCTATGTGCCCGACCGAGACTCGAACTAGGGACCTTTGCCTTTCGCGGGCAAGTGCTCTGCCAACTGACCAACTGAGCTTCCGAAGCACGCCTCACGCCCGGTACTCACAGCTTCACTTCTGCCAGTACCTCGTCTCCTACCTTCAAAACTTTACAGAAGCTCTCCTGCGAACCTTGCAGAACTGGCACTCCTGAAATAATTGATATTGCGGAGACAAGGCTTAGCCACAGCCTGTGGGATGTTTCCAGAATGAGATTTTCACTCTGCAGCGTTGTGTGCGCTGATATGAAACTTCCTGGCAGATTAAAACTGTGTACCCGACCGAGACTGGATCTCGGGACCTTTGCGTTTCGCGGGCAAGTGTACTACCAACTGAGCTACCGAAGCACGACTCACGCCCGGTACTCACAGCTTCACTTCTGCCAGTACCTCGTCTCTTACCTTCCAAACTTTACAGAAGCTCTCCTGCGAAACTTGCAGAACTGGCACTCCTGAAATAAATGATATTGCGGAGACAAGGCTTAGCCACAGCCTGGGGGATGTTTCCAGAATGAGATTTTCACTCTGCAGCGTTGTGTGCGCTGATATGAAACTTCCTGGCAGATTAAAACTGTGTACCCGACCGAGACTCGATCTCTGGACCTTTGCATTTCGCGGGCAAGTGCACTACCAACTGAGCTACCGAAGCACGACTCACGCCCGGTACTCACAGCTTCACTTCTGCCAGTACCTCGTCTCCTACCTTCCAAAATTTACAGAAGCTCTCCTGCGAACCTTGCAGAACTAGCACTCCTGAAAGAAAGGTTAATGCGGAGACATGGCTTAGCCACAGCCTGGGGTATGTTTCCAGAATGAGATTTTCACTCTGCAGCAGAGTGTGCGCTGATATGAAACTTCCTGGCAGATTAAAACTGTGTGCCCGACCGAGACTGGAATTCGGGACCTTTGCCTTTCGCGGGCAAGTGCTCTACCAACTGAGATACCGAAGCACGACTCACGCCCGGCACTCACAGCTTCACTTCCGCCAGTACCTCGTCTCCTACCTTCCAAACTTTACAGAAGCTCTCCTGCGAACCTTGCAGAACTAGCACTCCTGAAAGAAAGGATATTGCGGAGACATGGCTTAGCCACAGCCTGGGGTATGTTTCCAGAATGAGATTTTCACTCTGCAGCGGAGTGTGCGCTGATATGAAACTTCCTGGCAGATTAAATCTATGTGCCCGACCGAGACTCGAACTACGGACCTTTGCCTTTCGCGGGCAAGTGCTCTACCAACTGACCAACTGAGCTTCCGAAGCACGCCTCACGCCCGGTACTCACAGCTTCACTTCTGCCAGTACCTCGTCTCCTACCTTCAAAACTTTACAGAAGCTCTCCTGCTAACCTTGCAGAACTGGCACTCCTGAAATAATTGATATTGCGGAGACAAGGCTTAGCCACAGCCTGTGGGATGTTTCCAGAATGAGATTTTCACTCTGCAGCGTTGTGTGCGCTGATATGAAACTTCCTGGCAGATTAAAACTGTGTACCCGACCGAGACTGGATCTCGGGACCTTTGCGTTTCGCGGGCAAGTGTACTACCAACTGAGCTACCGAAGCACGACTCACGCCCGGTACTCACAGCTTCACTTCTGCCAGTACCTCGTCTCCTACCTTCCAAACTTTACAGAAGCTCTCCTGCGAACCTTGCAGAACTAGCACTCCTGAAAGAAAGGATATTGCGGAGACATGGCTTAGCCACAGCCTGGGGTATGTTTCCAGAATGAGATTTTCACTCTGCAGCGGAGTGTGCGCTGATATGAAACTTCCTGGCAGATTAAATCTATGTGCCCGACCGAGACTCGAACTAGGGACCTTTGCCTTTCGCGGGCAAGTGCTCTACCAACTGAACAACTGAGCTACCGAAGCACGCCTCACGCCCGGTACTCACAGCTTCACTTCTGCCAGTACCTCGTCTCCTACCTTCAAAACTTTACAGAAGCTCTCCTGCGAACCTTGCAGAACTAGCACTCCTGAAGTTATTATATTATACAGAGTTTCTTTTATTATATTCACTCAGTTCTTTAATTCGTAATAAACATTAAAAATTTTGTGGCAGATACGTATTGGGACGCTATATATAGCCACCACCAGTTTGCACAGTGCGCAAGAGAGGAGCTGCAGGCCCAAAGGCACTCGTGTTGGTCGTCTGCTGCCACAGACCATTAACTCCAAATCTCGCCGCACTATCCTAACGGATACGTTGATCCGACACTGATTTCTGCGGTTATTTCACGGTCTGTTGCTTGTCTGTTAGCACTGACAACTATAGGTAAACGCCGCCACTCTCGGTCGTTAAGTGAAGGACGTCTGCCATTGCATTGGCCGTGGTGAGAGGTAATGCCTGAAATTTGGTATTTGGCACACTCTTTACACAGTTAATCTCGGGGTATTGAATTCCATAACGATTTCCGAATTGGAATGTCCCCTTCGTCTAGAGCCAACTACCATTCCGCGTTGGTTAATTACCTTCGTGCTGCCATAATCACATCAGGAACTTGAACCAAATGAGTACAAATGACAGCTCTGATAATGCACTGCCTCTTTATACCTTGTGTACGTGATAGTACCGCTCTCTGTGTATGTGCCTCTCTGACTTTAACAAGAGAAATAAATGAAGATTAAGAGGTCTAGGTGACTGGGATTTCCTAATTAAATAAGAAATGCGCAGTAAGGTCGTTAAAATACCGTGTGAGCCCATCGGCGCTAATGGTCTTGCCAGACGAGGAAGTCGAAGCAGCGCCCGTCACGAGGAAATGTAAGTTACGGGGACTGCTTGTCTCCTTTTGATGTGCCAGAATAAAGGAGGCCCGCAGACTTTTGTCCCACGGCGCCGGTGCTCGGCTAGCCGCCGGCGGTGAATGGTCCCTCCCCTCCGTCTGCCGCTGCCGCCAGCCAGATGCCGTTTATGAGCGAAATGAATGCGCGCCAGCCTCCAGTCGCCAGTAATCAAGTCTGCGGGCCGCCATTCAGCGGCGGAAGCGTCCTACTGGCGCGGCCGCCACAAAAGCCAGCCGCCAGGCGGGCGAAACACAAGCGCTCGTCCTCTGAGATAATATAAATTGAAATATCACTCAAACAGCGCTGACGTTAATTTGCCGTGCCAGCATTTTTATACCCTGGTGGCTAAGCTGAAAATTAAAGCCTGTGCTGGGGAAACGAACACTAATTCTGCGAATACGGTAGAGCGTAGAACTCTGATTAAGAAAGCGCAGAAACAAAACACATTTAATTACGCAGTCTGGATGTAAACATATTCCACAGTAAAGAAAATACTAATACTCAAACAAGAACGCGACCACCTGATCTGGGTAAAGCCAGATCACAGCAAACGGGTGTATTTGTGAACGGAGCTACGTAGGACGTGGCTCGCAGGAGTCTCATTGCATCAAACGTGTCGGTGATGTCAATCAGAGCTTACAAAACACTTCCGTGAATATGTGGACGTTTGTCAAAACATTAGGACGTATAACAGCAGACTTCCAGAAAAATATTGTCCACATAATCCCGAATATGGCAAGAACAGATGACTGCGAGAACTATCGGAAAATCAGTTTAACAGCTGTCTCATAGAAGTTGCTGTGAAGAAAAATATACCGAAAAATTGAAAGTATTGTGGAGTATCATGTTTGGTTCAATGGAATGATTGTGCCCAACGACCGTGATGTAATTCAGTGTAATTCAGGATAGAAAGGTTATCAGCGTCTTGCGTAATATCATCTTTTTTTTATTGCATTGCAGATCTAGATTTCACTGAGAGTGCAGGTACTATCAGTGCGTTGCAAGTAGTCATGTAGACCAAACGTAATTCAAAACGGCACATTTCTATCTGACTCAGGCATGTATGAGCATTAATCCAAGTATCAGTCAGCGGCTTTAGGTTGGACTAAAGCTAGTAGATTCCGGGGTTAGGTTGGAATGTGTCAAAATTACGTTCAGTCTACCTGGCTACTTATAACGTGCTGATGGTAACTGCGCTGTCAGTTGAAATCTGGATCTGCAATGTAATAAAAAAATAAATAAATAAAAAAAAACTTTACGACCGACGCTGATTTTTTTTTATGTTCTGGATTATGGAGATCAGTTTGCCTTTACGAAAGGTAAAGGCACCAGAGAGGCAGTTCAGACGTTGTGCTTGATAACAGAAGCGAGACTTAAGGAAACTAGCATTTTGTCGACCTAGTAGAAGTTTTCTAGAATGTAAAACGGGGAAAGATGTTCGAAATTCTGAGGTAAATAGATGTTAGGTATATGAAAAGTTGGGTAATATACAGTAGCACATGAACACAGAGGGTAAAATTAGAGTGGCAAGATAAGAACGAAATGCTCGGGTTACAAAGGACATAAGGCAGAGATGCAGCCTTTCGCCCATACTGCTCAACCTACAATTCGAAGAAGCAATGATGGAAATAAAAGAAAGATTCAGTGGCATAAATAATCAAGGTGAGAGCATATCAGTGATAAAATTGGTATCCTCTGTGAAAGTGAGAAGGAATGACATAAAAATTTGAATCAAATGACAGCGTAATGAGGACATAATATGAACTGAGAGTAAACTGAAGAATTAAGAATAGCAAGAATGAGACCAGTGATAAAGTTAATATGAAAACTGTGGACAATAAAACAAACAAAGTGAAGGAATTCTGCTACCTTACAACCAAAATAAAGAGTGATGGGCGAAGATAGGAGATAATTAACCATAGGAAAGCACAGCTAAAGAGGGCCTTCCTCGACAAAAGTAGTCTACTAATATCATTCAGTGACTTTAATTGCAGGAAGAAGATTCCGACAATATATTCTTAGAACTCAGCATTACAGTAGAGCGTCGATTATCCGAATATCGGTCAACCGAACGACCGCTCAACCGAACTGTTAGACGTGTTTCACATGTATACGGTTCCATTCTGTTCGATTCGTTTTCATTTGCCACCGAAAACGAATGTAACTATTTCAAACGTACATGGTCCATATCAGTTTATGAGTTTTCTTGCATGCACGGGCTCAGCAATGATCGTAGAGGGAAATCAAGTTGTTTTGATGTTGCCAATTTCATATGAGATCGAGATGGCTTTGAAATGGAAAACTCCATATCCATCTCAGCATTTGGATATGTTCCCTTGGATGAAACGAGGAAAAATCGTGCAAGTCGTATGTTAGCCAAAAATGTAATGGATGCGTTGAAAGACTATTTCATAACTAAAGTGGGTTCAGTGAGTTGGCAATTTTCTAAAATCTGATTTACCTTAATACTTATCACAAAAATGGTTTACTGCATTAAACTTTGATATGTATTATAAATAAATATGAGCGATTATTTTCTTAATTCTCAAATTTTCCTAATTTATTACGTCCCTTATTCGACAAAAATGAATTACATTATTT
This sequence comes from Schistocerca serialis cubense, assembly GCF_023864345.2. NCBI lineage: Eukaryota > Metazoa > Arthropoda > Insecta > Orthoptera > Acrididae > Schistocerca > Schistocerca serialis. The sequence goes on along the minus strand of NC_064638.1, from coordinate 1,022,493,031 downwards.
TAGAGACGTCAGCTTCATCAAAGTCTTGAAAATTTTTGCTTCTCAACTTCATCCTTACATTTGTCACAAGTTTTGTTCCGCAGAACTGGTTTGAATTTCACTGCAAATATCACCCGATCAACATCAACACCTGGTAAACCATTCATTTTATGAGAAAAATTGTGCCAACAGCTTAACAAAAATAATCAGATATCGCTATCAAGTTGAAACAGAAACTGAACCGTACGTGTGTGAATGCTCTCATTGCTTTCTATTCCCTGGACACGAGTTCACATCTTACACAAATCTAATGAAACCTGTTCGGTTCTAGCGATTAGTCGGTGCTATACTGTTTGTATTAGGTGCTGAATAGGAACCTAAGCACCATACACACTTGCCGGCAGCAACCGAAACACTATCGAAAACGAACGAAACAGAATCTCATACATGTGAAACAGGCGTTATAGGCCTTCTCCACCCCCAACCCCCTGCACCCGTCACCACGCCTTGATCCCCCCCTCCACCTCTCCTCCCAACAATGCCGAGTTGCCGAAAACAGTAACACTTTGCGCTCTGTTACGTTCATGTGTTCGAGCTTTGTCGCGTAAAGTGATATTGCAGCATAAAATGCCTAAACGTAAACCTGTTGTCCTTTCTATAAGAGGTAAATCCGAGAGTAACAAAACGTTTGAAGAAAATGAATCCGCGATCTGAAACTAGTTACTTGATGAGTACAAGGTAGGTAAATCTAAAATTACGGACACAAGAAAGAAAAGACGAGTATCACAAATTTTATCAAAGCTATGGAGCGACAAGTCGTAAAATAGGCATCTAGATGATGCTGTTTACAAGAGGATTACAGAGAAACAATCACAGCCAATGTCTGGACCCGTTTTATGTGAAAATGCGGTTCATTATAATGAAAATCTCGGAGGGGTGGGAGGGGGAGGAGGCGGCGTCGAATTTTAAAGCAAGCACGGACATGTTAACACGCTTTAAGTCAAGACACGTCGTTCGCGAACTTCAAATATAAGGAGAAACACTTCTGATTCTTCAGCAGCTTATTATATCCAATTCAAAGCGGGGACGTTTTGGGGGAGAAGATTGTTCTAGAAACCGTACACAATGCTGACGGCACTGGGCTCAATTGGAAAGATTTGCCAAGAAAATTTCATGCTTCAAGTCGGGAATTAGTTGCATATAGTCCTAAGATAAGCAAGGATAGGATTACTGCTTTAGCTTATGCAAGTGCCACCGGTAGCCACGGATATCTATGCTCGGCACTGGTAAAATCAACATACCGCGTTGTTTCAAACGCTTTAAAATATCTCCTGTGGCTATTGTTCACACCTTACAAAAGAGCGCCTAGATGGATAAGACGATTCCCAGGGAGTGGTTGGCGGAAGGGTTTGTAAACTCTATGAAAGCTCGTCAGTAAAAGAATGAGAAAACATCACTGCTCTATGACAACGGATAATCTCAACCATTACGTGATATCTTAAACGAAGAGGACGAGTACATAAAAGTGATGTGTTTTCCAACCAAGGTAATCCCCTTATAACAGCTCATGGATGAAGGTGATTTCGAGACTTCCAAACAGCACTGCAGGAAAGAATTATTACGTAAGTTATTATTAGAAGGAGAAGAGGAGGGATAAGCAGTCTGTTAAGAAATGATAAAAATATTGATGCGTTCTGTGTGATCGGAGCAGCGTCAGGTAGTGTAAAAGAGGAGAATCACAAAAAGCCTGGAATGAAATTTGGGGTATGGCGGGAAGTTTCCAAAGTCTAATTGAGAATTACGAACAGAACCATGTATCTGATATGCTCAATATGCTAAAAGAACTCAATTTCCATCAAGATGAAGAAGACTTTCAAGATGGATAAGTGTGGACGATGCAGCTACTGGGCACCAAAACGTGTATAGCTAAATTATAAACCTCGTCACTGCAAAGGGCTACACCACCAGCATCTCATCAACTAATGATCCAGAAAATGAAGGTAAGAATATACTAGGTGCTCCGAACCATTTACTGAGCGAGATGGTGCAGTGGTTAGCCCACTAGAGTCGCATTCGGGAGGACGACGGTTCAAACCCATTCCAGTCATCCAGATTTAGATTTTCCGTGATTTCCCTAAATCGCTCCAAGTAAATGTAGGGACGATTCTTTTGAAAGGGCACGGTCGATATCCCTGACACTATGTTACTACTATGCTTGCCTTTGTACTCGTAATAATAAAAAAGATACATCTTACTGTGAATACATACATTTTTATTAGTAAATTGGTAAATTACGGTGTACAGTTAGATTATCCGCATAAACAAGTTTTCCGAACACCCACCGATCTACTCCAATTGGTTCGAGTCATCGATGTACATGGAAGTGAAATGTGAATTGTGGAAAAATCGGAGAAAAAGAGAATCAAAAGGTTTGTAAAGTGTTGCTATAGAAAGATATTGAGAAAGAGGTGGACTAAAAAGAAACGTGGTAATACTCCACAAAATCGGCGATAAATATGCAATGCATTGACAAGAAGATGGAACAGGACGATAGGACATATGTTAAGACATCAAGCGAAACATCTATGTTACCGAAGGAAGCTATGGAGGAGGAAAAGTACAGTTAAGTCACGGATTAGAATACATCCAAAAAGATTGTAGCTCTTGGGTGTAAAGCTGTTCTGAGATGAAGAAGTTGGAAAAGAGTTCGATAGGTGGTGCGCTGTGTTCAACAGTCAGAAGAAGACTGTTGGCACAAGAAAAGCTAAATGTGTTATGAGTCAGTGTGTGTCTGTCTTGCCGGCCGGAGTGGCCCAGCGGTTCTAGGCACTACAGTCTGGAACCGCGCGATTGCTATGGTCGCAGGTTCAAATCTGCCTCGGGCATGGATGTGTGTGATGTCCTTAGGTTAGTTAGGTTTAAGTAGTTCTAAGTTCTAGGGGACTGATGACCTGAGAAGTTAAGTCCCATAGTGGTCAGGGCCAATGTGTGTCTGTCTTCTGAGCACATTGTTCTGTTCGGTCTATCATGCCTCTGTCTGTGACTTGCCATCTGAACATTCGACCGACCTGCCCGTTTCCACCCTCTGCACAAGTGAGCCACGCAACGTGCTATCTGTTTGCTCCTTCCATATCCATATTTCCTTCGAGTGTTAAGCCCTTCACGCGTAAGCTCTCGCCGCGCGGTCCCTGGCAGAGCTTGCCTCAGGTGCTGGTGTGGGCCAACCACTGGCTCCGGCAGTGGATCTCCACCGCAGTGCTGCGGAGGTCAGCCAGCAGCGCAGCTCCTCTGGACGCTGTCCAACGCGGCTGCCAGCTGCCGCTGTCAAAAAACTCGCTGGCTCTCCACTCACCCTGCAGTGTCGCGCGGCCCTTTCACGAACGGCCAGAAATAAAGGCTCCAGCTACCCTGCTGGTCGCATTAACAACCGAGAGGTAAGATATACTTTGTGGAACTTCCAGACCGGGTGTCACTTTCAAGTATAAGGCGCAACACCAGACTGAATCGTGCAATAAATCATTTTGACAATCATAACTGTTGTGAACAGGCGAAACTACAATCGTCCCGCAACAACTGTGGGTTCTTTGATTTCTCGGTGCGGCACACTGAAATAGAACATATGAAATATTACAGTGAAGAGCCAAAGGAACGGGTACACCTGCCTAATATCGTGTAGGACCGCCGCGAGGAAACACAAATGCATCAATACGACGTCTCATGGACTCGACTAGTGTCTGAAGTAGTGCTGGAGCGAACTGACACCATGAGTGCTTCAGGGCTGTCCATAAATCCGTAAGAGTACGAGGGGATGGAGACCTCTACTGAACAGCACTTTGCAAGGCATCCTAGATATGCTCAATAATGGTCATGTCTGGGGAGTTGGGGGGCCAGCGGAAGAGTGTAAACTCATAAGAATGTTCGGGGCCACTCTGTAGCAACTCTGGGCGTGTAGGGTGTTACGTTGCCTTGTTGGAATTGCCCAAGTTCGTCGGAATGCACAATGGACATGCATGGATGCATGTGATCAGACAGGATGCATACGTACATGTCTCCTGACTGAGTCATATCTAGACATATCATAGGGTCCTATATCACTCCAACTGTACACGCACCACACCACTACTGTGCCTCCACCAGCTTGAACAGTCCCCTGTTGACATGCAGGATCCATGAATTCTTGAGGTTGTTTCCATACCCGTACACATCCATCCGCTCGATACGATTTGCAACGAGACTCGACCGGTAGGCAACATGTTTCCAGTCAACAACAGTCCAATGTGGTGTTGATGGGCCCAGACGAGGCGTAAAGCATTATGTCGTGCAGTCATCAAGGGTACAAGAGCAGGCCTTCGGCTCCGAAAGCCCATATCGATGATATTTTGTTGAATGATTCGCACGCTGACTCTTGTTGATCACCGAGCACTGAAATCTGCAGTAATTTGCGGAAGGGTTGCACTTCCGTCACGCTGAAAAATTCTCTTCAGTCGTCGTTGGTCCTGATGACCGAGATCTGATTTTTTTACCGGATTCCTGATATTAACGGCACACTCGTGAAATGGTCGTACGGGAAAATCCCCACTTCATCACTGCCTCGAAGATGCTGTGTCCCATCGCTTGTGTGCCGACTATAACACTACTTTCAGACTCAATTAAATCTTGACAACCTACCATTGTAGCTGCAGTAACCGATCTAACAACTGCACCAGACACTTGTTTTATAAAGGCATTGCCGACCGCAGCGCCATATTCTATCTGTTTACATTTCTCTGAATTTAAATAAGTATGCCTATATCATTTTCTTTGGCGCTTTACTGTAGTTTCATTTATTACATAAATGAATAAAAACTTTACGTAACTTCGATACAGATCTTTGCCACAGCATTGCTTGTTAAGCTACAGCTCGTATTGACCTTTAAAGCATGACTTGGTGCGCAAATTAACACACAGCACATTGTTCCATATTTAAATGGACAAGTCCACCAGAAACTTCAACTAGCGCGTTGGCCCTGTACTATGATGTTGACTCCTTCATATGAGGTCACGACCTTAGGCTGAACTCTTGCATGCCCAGCACTGTATTGACCTCAGTGCGAGGGCGCTGAAGTGCTCCGGAAGAGCCGTAGTCTTCAGGAGCGCCTCCCATATGTCTTTGCGGCTTGCAGCGAGCCCACGCTAAAGTCTATGGTACCGATTCGCGTTGTCGATTTTGCTGTGGTACCGCCATCTCTGGACGATAGCATTCTAACTATGTAAAGAACCGCTCCAAAAGCGACACCTCGGTTTTAGTAGGAAGGTTTGATAGAGTGAATACGAGTAACTCGAGTAACTCTCGTGTACAGAATGCGAAGATAGGGTGAACAGATAAACAGAACAGCTGTCTCACAATCAGCGTGGCATCTGCCGCTGTAGAAAGGTGAGTGGGTTCGAAGCGAACACTAACTACCCTACTCTCTACCCTAACAGTGCCTGAACCACCGAACTGATCTTCTACTGCAGGAGTGATTCGACTTTGTCTTCAAAGTCACAGTGAAGCAGACGAGGTGAGATGATGGATTGAAAACGGACGGAGGTCGACTACAGACTCACTTCAATATGTATATTTAGAAAAAGGGAACAAATACATTAATAATTAAGCTAAAACAGGTTAACATATTAAAAAATGCATTGAAGTAGTTGAAAAAAAGGAGCCTGCATAGGAAACAGTAATTACTAAATTGGGAGACAACGGTCGGTGAATCAAGAAAAACCACTCCCATTGGGAATCAGAGACCATGTATAAAATGAAGAAAATGAGAGATTGGTGGATAGGGGGCGGGGGAGTGGGGCGGGGAAGAAAGTGGTAAGGTCCCAGGGATAATTTTAACCATAACATGAACAAAAGGTTTTTATTTAACAAAATGATGAATATAAAACTCTTTTGCAGATGCACTGATACATTTTATCACAAAATCATTTAATGGATTGAATAGTGAAAATTTAAAAAAAAATCCGCGAAATCATCTGGAAGTACAACCTACAGCCAGCTGAACTGACTAACAACCATTACTTCAAGATATTGGTGACATTAAACAATAAAAACTCTTTTCAGCAGTATAAATGAACCATTCATGTTTCAAAATAACAGTTGAAGCATACTTCAGATTCACTGGCGTTGGCGTAACGAAACGACTGGCCCCTTGGAAAGGTAATAACAAATGGAAAGGATAACAAATAATGGATTGCTATATCAGACAGAATGAACCAGAAGTGAAAACTGCAGTTACACCACTAAAACATCAATTTAAGCGCAGGTAAAATCTGGCCACTAAAAGCACGGGAGATGCATAAATATACTTAGCTAAAAGTTTAAAATATTTAAACTTATAATATAACAAAATTAATGACGGGTAAGTGTTATATATTATATTCTGCTTTATCATTCCCGAAATCAGGGTGACTTAAAAACAAGAAACAATAATATTAAAATAGGATCCCACAGCTGAGGTAATAATGAAAGTAAACATACAATTCGACGGCTATCATGTGCCTGAGAGGAATATCGATATATATTATTATTTAGAATAGATGATATTAGTGGACCTGAAATGTCCACCAAGGCAGACAGCAGTAGTTAAAGTTCAATGGCAATCTCCATTGAGATCCGAAAGAACATTTTTAACACAAGGCTCTTCCCAACATAGATTAGCTCTGTGACTGTCCTGGAATAACGATTTCATAGCCGTCGGTGTCGTATGCCAACGTTAATGTACTCGGGCTATAGAGAATAAATATCTGTGGAGTAAGCGTTCGGGTTCGCGGAACGAGAATTCTGTCCGCAACACCTCCTGCAGCCCAAGTCCTGTGCTTTTGGGACGGTGCATTTTAGCCTGCATGACGCTTAGCGTATTTTGAGTGTCATTATTTCGCTGCTACAGATAGATCACCTTCAAAATTACCGTAAAAGTTGGTGCACTCGTTTCACAGACCTCTTAACAATTTGATATCAGGAACATAAGTTGGCTCAAAGATACTGTGCTTTTCCGCTTAGTATCACACCTCAGAGTCCACTTTACTTACATTATTTAGGTAACTGGATAAGAAGTGAGTTCCAACAATCTTTTCTCTTTGTATTTGCTTTGTACTGATTATTAGTGTCGACTCTGTCCTAATTATGTTATAAAGACACTGTATAGGAAACTGTCTCATGCGGAAATACGTAGATACACACAGGGGTTTGAGACCCTGCGTAAACTGGGGGAAATTAATGAGACAGTCATGTATAAATTTTATCTGCGTCTGAACATAGCATCAGTATGTAAGCATTGCTTGGATATTTACTAAAACACACTTGCAGATTTATTAGCACTTGTCTTGTAAACACATGGCCACAAAATCGCAGAAATTATCTCTATAGTACAAGATTTTATATGAGCTTGTCTCGATATTTTTCAACATATGAAGTGCCTCATATCAGTATGACTTTTGAAATTACACAGTTATTGTACATACTTATGAAACGTAAGTGTTCCTTCTTTGACATACGTAGCAGCTACAAAACTGCACCATAGCCGTTACTAAAACTCAAACGTACAGAAACGTACACTGATCAAGGCGAATACTTGTAATGCTCAAGTTTCGCCATTGCTGTAAATTGTAGACAAGCAGCGTCATTCCCAGATCCCGAGACTAGCCAAGTTTGGTGTTAAGAACATACGAATTTTTTTTGTTATTATGAGAATGACTTGGTACTATCAAGACATTTCAGTAGACCATAGTCAAATGATAATGTAATATAAGCTGCAAATGGGAGAATAAATTAATTTGATAACAGAATAATAATTAAAAATGGAAAAAAGTAAAAGAAAATAGAGAAAAAGGAACATAACACAGGCGACAAACCACCACCAAACTCAAATGATGTGTGTCAATAATTATTTTTATATGGGTTTTTTGTAATTTTTTTATTTTTTTATAGTTTGTAATATAATCTACAAGTAGAAAGGAAACGAAACCAGATTACATTCGAAATAGCAAACTAAGAAAACCGCAATTTGGTTGCAAGGATTGTCGACGCTCCTATGTATCTATACTTCACCTATACAGATTTTATAGTAGAACTGGAGCGATTCTGAGTCAATACACAAATCAAAACGAACAGTGGAAGGACAAGCCGAAGCAAATCAGATGGGAACATACATAACAAAGGAAAACCTTATCAGAAAAATTAAATTAACCAACACCTTGCCGACGGAAAACAAGAGTCAACATGTTGGCGAAGAGGTCTCGATATTGAGGTATTCGCAAGCATGTCCATTAGGCAGTGATATGTACTGCATGAGGTTCATGTGATCTTCCCTCTCGCCTTCTACAACCTATTGAACGAAGTTTCCCAGCAGTCACATAACGATACGGTTTTCCAACCTTGGAAAGAAAGAAGAATCTGGGTGCAATATGATGTCCGTAGTGTATGCAGTCTCATAAGATCGAGTAAGGAAGGCCAGTTGTATCCTGAGCCAAGACCAGTTTGCCAAATGACCCCCAAAAGTAAAGCGATGACGTATCGAATCCGGAGACCGACACTGGCTGCATAAATCCGTGTCACTAAGCCCAATAAGGAAAAGTCTTTCGTTTGCTGGAATCAAGTTATTTATTACCTTATACCACGAGGACGCTACGCGCATCGGCAAAATCAGAAGACTGATATTGAACCAGGTTGTATGAGGCGATTCTCTTTCAACGGGTTTCGGGCAACGAACTGCTTCCCATCGAGTCTTTAAGAATTTCAGGTGAGGACAGGTCTCTATAAGATGTCAGCCTCTATATAGCTCACCCAAGATAGAAGTCACGAATGTGTTTTAACTTATAATTTATGCGACCGGCATCAATAGGGGTTCAAGACTAACAGGATGGACACAGAGATATAAATGAGACGTGAATGTGTGAGTCTCTTGCGTCATCGTCAATACAGTATGCCGCACTTGTAGCATCTGCGTCTTCCTCCGTACATCTGTCAGGTCCAACCCCCCCAAAGGAACGAGGCTTCGTTATCACCTCATACCGTAAGCGAAACATATGTCTCTGCCATAAGAAACGACCAGACAATTGTTATGGTTTCTTCGCCATCACCGAGGGAAGCGGATAAACTTGGGCCATGTAATAAGCTTTGCATAAGACGTATGTATCCAGTATTCGGACTTTCTGGAGCATAGTAAGAGAACGTCTTTCATGTTGTAGTATCGCTCCCTGAATTTTGTCCACAACGGACTTCCAGTTGAGCGTCGCCATTTTGAGTGGACAACTATCAATGATGATACCGAGAGACGTATGCCGATGCACCGCAATAGCCCATGGAACAAACGCGTCACCAAAACCTCACAATGGAAGAAGCTTCCAATTACCTCCATTAAGTTTGGCACCTGAACTGACAAAAATCATCGATTACAGCATTCAGTCGAGGTATTTCAGGAGGATAATGAAGTAGAACAATCACGTCATCCGCGTATGCACGAACAGCTATAGTCCCTCCTGAAAGTGTCCAGCCTCTCAGCAGGAGCTCCAGAGGCAACACAAACAAAGTCATGGACAGCGCGCTTCCTTGAGGCACTCCCCTGCTGATACTTACTGTGGGCGTCAGTTGGCCATTAACAACCACCGAAGCCGAAATACCCGTAAACAGATTTGAGAGCACTCGCTATGTGTCAACAGAGAAACCAACTGCCTCCACAATCCGAAGTAGAAAGTCGTGATTAACACGATAAAATGCCTTATCGAAGTCTAGAAAAGCAAGGGCACAAGGAACAGACGGTACAGCAGCAACGGAAACCACGTCACGACACTCGACTATATGGGTAAGAATGGTACGACCAGGTACGCAGCTTTGATGTTTCGCAACAATCGTCTTCATCAGAGCCGACATCCTACTGTTAACTGCCCTCGCCACTGTCTTATGATCAAAGTTTAACAAAGTGGGCGAAAGCTATCAGGGGCAGCTGGTTCAGTGCGTTTCGGGATTAAAACCATTTTTCCCACTTTGAACGAGGTCGGCACTACTCTACTCTGTAACACTTCATTCAAAAGGGAGGCAAAGGCAGGACCCAACAAAGGTCAAAAGTGCACGTAGAACTCCTTGGGAGCTCCATCTAGACCCGGGGACTTTTGAGAAGGCTATTCCACAATAAGTTTGTAAACTTCCTCTGGCTAAAAGACAGCTAATTGCGTTGCATTATGGGCAGGTGCAGTTGTCGTATCCAATATGCTGACAAGTGGGTCGTAAAAGGTTTCATTGGACTTATCGAAATCATAATTTCTACAAAGTGCTGGTGTAAGATACGCACAATATCAGCTTGCGCCATTACGGTACGGCCATCATTTGTCGTAAGAGAATGAATACAAGCGCGTCGGCGACGGGTCTGATGCCGAAAAAAATGATATAAGGAACTCAGTTCTGCCGTCACCAATGAACGCGGCTTCGATCGGATTTTCAAACCTTCCATTTGTATTCTCTTCAAAGTCAACAATTTCGCTTTTACATGCCTAACATCCGCAATTCGCAGAAGGGCGTGATCGGAAGCAGCATAAAGTTCACGCAGGATGGAATAGTAATATTTATATAAGTTCTCCTTAAGTGTCGCTCTTTGGCAGCACAGAAAAGTATCAAAGCTTGCCTAAGCCTCGGCTTTTACAGCTGTGTCTACCATTCAAGGGTGGATTTCCCAGTGGACCGTAGAGTACGCTCCCACACGACTCGCATCACGTCATCGAGAGAGGGGTGAGCTAGGTGAGCGACGTTTAACATCCACGGAGGGTAAAAAAATTTGACTGGTTGCCGTTCAAGATTGAGAGTTGTGCCCACAGCACAGTGATCCGTAAAGGAGGCTGGGATGATTTCAACATTAAGAATACTATAGCTCAGGAAGTCTGATAAGTAAAACCTATCCAACCTGCTTCTAGAAGTCGCAGCAAAGTGGTTAAATTTAACTAACGTCGGGTACTTATACACCCAGACGTCTTTTAGGTGTAAGGAGCGGACCAATTCAAGTAATTCACGAGAGAAATTAAAATTGGGGAATTGATTTGCAGGACCAATACACAGTTAAAATCACCACCCAACAGAATACCCGGAGCACTCTTACACAACAAATAAACAGTATCCTCTTTATAAAAACGCGAACGATCCACTATGCGACCAGTTCCAGAAGGCGCATATAAAAGAATCAAGGTAAGATTAAAGAGTTGACAACCTATGCCCATGCCAGAATCCAACATTTCCACATCAGCAATAAGAATTCCATTCGCTAAAGAATAAGGCGGTCCCCGTAGAATCTTCCGGTGCTACATTAAGGATCATACGAAAACCAGGTAACGAGAAATTACAAAATAACACCCTCTGTAAGAAGACTATATCCGCACATGAATCATAAATGAATTGACGCAGCGAAGCCAATCACAATTCTGATTCCACACGATTAACGTTTAAGGAAAGGAACGTGTAGGCTTGGGTCATTAGGTAGACAGCTGAGAGTCAAGATCCATGGCGGAATCCACGGAGCAATGAGACATCGGAGGACCAGAACCCCCGTCATCGCAACCTTTTTTCTTAGATTTCTTACGTGTCACCGCACGGCCAGGTTGTATACGCTGTTTCTGTCTGCTACGTGGGATGGCGGTCTCTGCAGACGGAGGTGTGGGAGGGGTCATAAAAACAGCTTCCCGCACCACTGAACCAGGGTCGTGTAATGCAGTTCCAGTCATTAAGGTGGAAGCATTTTGTGGAACTGCCAGTGCAACAGGTGATACTTCGTCGCTAATTTTATTCTTCTCGGGAGTTGCTGTAGTCGGCAAATGCAGGAAACCGTCGGCGGCTGAAGGTGAAGGAGCAGGAGGACATTGCATCGCCTCAGACTGTAACGGAGGACGCAAAGACGAAGGGGGGGGGGGGGGGGGAACTTCGCTCCCTCTCCACACACAGGCAGCTCAGAAGGAGACACTTCGCGAGCAGCAGGGATGCTGGAGATAACTTCTGCGCCACTCACCGTACCACGGACGGGAGGTACCGTAACATCGAGAGGAGCAGGGGATACAGTCGATGAGGAGGAGGTTGGCGTAGTAGGCACAGCCAAATCCTCACCCTCACCATCCTGAGTGCGATGTCGCTTTTTGGTCGCCGTTATAGGTTCTATCCTGGGGCCAATAGGATTCTGAACCGGTCGCGGAGGAAAATGTGGAAATTCATTAGCACGATTATCAGAACTGACTGTATGTTCATTATAGTCCGAAGCATAAGTAGGCCCAACGGCGGGAATGGAAAGAACAAGATCAGCAACCGTCACTTTGCGACGCTGCACTAATGACGGCTTTAACACAAAAAGCTTCCGCGTACAATCACACGGAACGTGTCCATTTTCATTACATAGGAAGCAGGTTCCTTCTTGACCAGTATACATGACACAGACGCGCTAACCACACACTTGTAAATATGTTGGAATATTGCGTTTGACATGCATTTCCAAGGAACGAATTCCACTACAACACTGTAATCTGTGTTGAGTAGACCAGCGTTCACGACGGACGTTTTTCACATTACCATATGGTATCAATATGTCCTTCAGAAAATTGTCATCAACTTCCGGCGGAAGGTTGAACACTAGAACATTGTTATATTCGATTTCAGCATTTAAAAGGGACACCATACTAACGGAATTATAGCAAAGCCATGTCGCCACAGTAATCTTTCAAAGTGATGATGATGATGGTGAGGTCCCATACTCAGAGTAGCGTAGGGGACGATGCGGGAGACTCGTACCGCTGTACTAGGCAAGGTCCTAGTGGAGGTGGTTTGTCATTACCTTTCTCCGACCATAATGGGGATGAATGATGATGATAAAGACGACACAACAGCATCCAGTCATCACGAGGCAGGAAAAATCCCTGACCCCGCCGGGAATCGAGCCCGGGCCCCCGTGAGCGGGAAGCGAGAACGCGACCGCAAGACCACGAGCAGCGGACTTCAACGTGAAGGTGATCCATAAATTTCACGTAAAACACGTACTCGTCTGCATCACGGTGTGGACCTGATCAGAGTTCACATGAATTGAATCGACAAGCCAATCGTGAATTTCTAGAGACCCGGGCTTAACGTGTCGCGTTGTTTTATCGAAAGTAAAGCTCACAGTACCTTTTCGTAGCACACACGTAGACACCATGGTAGCCATAGCGGAGCGGCCGACGCCGCTGCAAGTAGACGAACACAAACAGACAGTAAAGGCGGAGCGGAGGCGCTACGACTCACTTTGCAGACAGAACAACACTAACGAGGAAAACACACAAGCGACGCTGCGGCAAGTGAAATAAAAAAGACCCTTCCCGCTCGGCGCTCGAAGCGGAACTGCTTTTGCATTAGGTTATGCTGACTCCACAGATACACATACTCTATGACTCGGGCTCACTTCCTTCTTAAGGTGCTTCCCGAAGTAACAGCCCCTAGGACTGCAGTAAACACACCAGAAACAAAGGCCCCAAGTAGAAGCCACCCCCTCAGCCAGAACAGGCAGCAATACAACCAAGCAGCATGCCTAAACCACGAGCGCAGATACTGTCCGCACTTCCTCCAGCACACGACTGTCCCGGCGAAAACGACCGCTCTGCTTAAAGCGGCATACGCCAGTTGCCCAACGCCGGCCGCGGTGGTCTCGCGGTTCTAGGCGCGCAGTCCGGAACCGTGCGACTGCTACGGTCGCAGGTTCGAATCCTGCCTCGGGCATGGATGTGTGTGATGTCCTTAGGTTAGTTAGGTTTAAGTAGTTCTAAGTTCTAGGGGACTGACGACCACAGCAGTTGAGTCCCATAGTGCTCAGAGCCATTTTGAGCCAGTTGCCCAACTTGGGCGAGGAATGCAAACAAGGTAAACGACTACTCGTGAGTCTAGCAAAAATACAGTCATACACACATTTTCGATCCCGCGCACTCTCATGGGTCGGAAGTAGAACACGTAATTAAGGGTGGGCGAGAGAGACACTGCCTAATGATGACACATGACGGTGGAACGTGGATGAGTGTGTTAGCGGTGGCCGGGGTACGATCGTAATTACAAGTTCTCATCGTAATGGCCGATGATTTGACTGTCACAACTAGCTAGCAATTGTTTCTCTAACCTTTTATCAACCTTCTGGTGTCTGTGGCACGCAAATTAATTGTCTCAGTATGGCCATTTAGCCTGACTTTACTAGTCGCGGAATTGCGTCTTAATAGCATACCTCGAGTTCAAATGAGGCAGGGTTATTTGAAGCCTTGGGTTCTGAAGAAACCTGCCAACAGTGCAGAGGGTTCAACTCTATGTAGCCAACCTAATAGCTCATTTACACATTTCTGGACAGGCTGAGTACTTTGACAGTTTGCCACACTGTAACTTCTTCTAACCGCTTTTATAACGCCTCCGCAGTGTTTGTATGAGCGAGTAACCATTCAAACTGAGCATAAGGGACTCACTTAGAAAGGAAAACACTATCTTGTCCAAGATTACTAATTTCTGAAGTAATTGCAGAGAGGCTTCATTTCCCATAATCCTGCCAAACAGGGTTCGTTTGTAGTTACCTAGGCCGGTTTACTGGGAGAGAAATGTTTCCATGACGATCGTTGCAGAGAGGGTTCATAAGGTCCTTCCAGGAGGCAGCATCTGACAGATGCGCTGTAAGCAAGAGCAGGAAAACGGCTCATAATGATGCTTTTTTTTCTGACTGGCCAGAAGGCGTGTATTTTAAACGATTTCGTAAAGCTATGGTGAGTGCGCGAAATATGATATTTAGCCGTCGGAGCTTTTGGGGTATAGAAGTGACGTGCCCTCTGGAGTGGAGATAGGGTCTTCATAATATATGTCAGAAGTAAGGAGTACGTAATCCTCCGTGAACAAACCAGTGGCTGAGTGCAAGACGGAAGACTGCTAGCTCGTAAATGCCTTCCCGTACGCTGGCGTCGATTTCTACTTACGAGTTTTCCTGTTGTGCTTTGATTTTATTTTTATTTACAAGTGACGGAGTTGGCTAGGATTGTTTGATACTAAAGAACTGCATATGTATCAGTAAGAGTTTGGGAGTGATATTTTTTGCGTAACATTTCCCCTGTTGACACTAAATTGTGTTCCCGCTCGATTGCTAGGTTATTTATCAAAGACAATAGCTAATAGTTATTGAACTGGTAGCGGTGAATCTCCCCTACACAATGGCCGGATCAAGGGCTTTTACCAGAAAAATGTCAGGTAACAACAGGACTTTTTAATTGTTAACTTTAGCTTTGAAGTCTGACCCTGTCTCGCTGATCCAAGCGAGGCTGGAGATCCTTATTTTACCTGACTGAATGGTATGACAATGTAGACACTCAAATAGGCCACCAGAAAAGTTTTCGATTAAATCCACCGTGCAGCACATCGCGCAATTGGAGTCGCGCGCCCCACATCGCCAGCAGTACGAGGACCCAGGCAGCGGCCGCGCGTGTAACTTCACACGACGGTAGCTACGGCAGACACGAATATTTCATTAATTTCGTTTGGACTACTTTCTCTTTACAAGAACTGATACTAGTTGTTTCTGAAGTATGCAAATGGTTTTTGTCCCATTTGCGTGGTGAATTTTCTGGGGGAGTTGAGCTACAGAGAATACTATAGAAGGGTTGCAAATATAAAGACGTCAAAACGGCTGAAGAAATTCATTTCGCTCTAAAGCCAGTTTACACATTACATTACAGTACACATTATGGGAAACAACTTTAGTAAGTGTACCTTGCGTATTATTACAATAGAAATATTTATTACTGCAAAACAACCTTATAAAATATTTTTAGTTTCATAAGGGACATAGAAATTACTACGTTCAGTTACCATTTCAAATGCTTTCGAATTAATCACGCTTTGTAAAAGTATTCTACATAGAGCCCACCCTATTCATGTATATGTCAGCATTGAAACTAAAGAAATATCGGAAGTCGTAGCTCTTCGGCTGGTTATTTATATTCGACAGCAGACGATGCGTGGATACAGTCGTATGAATGTGATCTTACAACTAAATAAGTTATAAAGGCAAAAACTCGACAGTTCCACTATGATGCTTCCGATGCGCTGTACAGAGTGAAGAAAGACGAATTTCTTATGAGCCAATTTTAGCTGCGAGAGCAATTAGGTGAGAATTTCAAAGGACGGTATCTGAACGAAACTAGTTTCTCTCAATATTTGATCAGAGCTCGACAAAAGAAAGCAGGGTGAACTGCGGAAAATGCAGACTGGTGACGTGTAAGGCTTGTCGTGTAAAATGGAGGAACCGCTGAATGCAAGAAAGTACACTCTTTGACATAAAACTCGACCGGCGGCCGGCCGCTTCAGAGGCTAAGTCCGCGAAAACTGGCCAACTCGCTAATTCTCTAAGTCCGGTTATCTGCACAATCTGGCAACACTGCAGACTGCGGCACTTCCTGGAGGAAAACTTGTCCCATGATAGAGAAACACGAGGCTGATTACGCTTGTGGTCTAGCGGTAGCGTGCGTTGTTTCTGTTCGTAATGTCAGTGGATCGAGAGCAGTTGACATAAAATATTTTTATAGCCTCTTCTGTCTGAATGCTGAAGACGTGAATGTAATGGTAGCGCAGATTCAATCTATTTCGCTTTCTGACACACCGATATCAAAATTTTATCCAGTAACGATTTTGCGGCAGATTTCCTGCAGACTGTCCTCCTCTGGACGCCGTATGCGGCAAAGCTCCGGGATCCATTTGCTGGCTACCGGCAGCAGCCGTGGCGACAGCAGCGGCGCTGCACTCCCCCGTTCTTTATCGAAAGCGCCTGCTCCCGCTCGTCGCTTTTGATGTTTTGATGATTTAAAACGCTTTATTATTAAATGTTGCTCCACAGTAGATTTCTACGATTTCCATTCACGCTCAAAAGCAACGGAGACAGACGCCCTGATTAGTAGGCGGGTATTATATTACATTAATCGGTAAGAGGTGAGTATGGCCCAAAATTAATTTTATAGACTGGGACGAAATTAAACCACCTCGCTATATTCGATGAATTTATAAATGCTTCATACCTCGTTTCTTTTCCTTTCAAACTCAATTATTTGTGCAACTTTTGGTCAATGTTCGGATGTTTTCGTCAAGCTGGGGTGAGCGTCTGTAACTCTATGCGATAAACTGTGTGAATACCTTGCAATGCATGCTCTGTAGCAGTGCAGGAACACTGCACATTTGGAGTTCCATGTATGGGTTCATGAAGTATTTAATGTTGATCGGAAGTGATAGCTAAGGTCATCAGATTTAGACCAGAAAAATTTGTCGTTTTGGAGGTTTCAGAGAACGGAAAGGAATTGCTAACACCGGTGTTAGAAAACGTCTACAGTTACATGCTATTGCAAAAATTTAGAAGAGGGGAACTATATTAATCAACATGTGCACTTCATAAACAACCTTCTGACATGTTAGACCTATATGACGAACAAAACTCAAATTTATATCGTTGACAGTCGCTTTGAATCTTTTCAGGATCTATTTTACAGTGAAGCACCTTGGCATTTGCAAAGCAGACATCCATGATATTAACTTAATTTACTAAGTCGAATCGGACGAAGATTGATGTTTAAAGGCATTCTTCAGATTTCGTATAAAGAATTTTTACTAGCCGTTTACAACTCCATTAATTAAAATGGAAAATAAAAGGTTGTAGTCAGCGGCTTCCACCGAGATTGGAACTGCTATGTCATACAGTACGACCACCGCAACGCACAAGGGAACCTCTTTTTTTTAAATTTTGCTTTTTTCTTTTACTTTTTTTGACGATTACCCCTTTTTTTCTCTCTTATTTTAAAGCCCCTTAGGAAAATGGCAATAAAAAAAGCTACTTTTCAACCTACAATAAAAAAAAAAAATCTGGTCCACTTCAGGCGTTGGCTCCTGACTAAACCTACCCCAAGAGCTGCCTATATACCAGGGGAAATATGGGAATTCAAGGTTAGGGTTATCATTACAAACAAAACAAAATCTTCCTTTTTCTGAATTTTATTTTGATTTTGATTTTTGTTTTGTTAATTTTTGTTGTGTAATTGATCAGACGCATTCTGCGCCCCGCTGGTAATTTGTTGAGTCACGTATTCTCGAAATTGGTGTGTTCCGTTCAGTAGTTCAGAAATGTTGATTGGTTCAAACTGGAAACCACCTTCACTCTTGGCTTAACACATTCCAGCTGCGAGGCGGGTCGTGGAAAGCACTCCCAAGGAAGTTCGAGAAAAATTGTCTGTATTTTGGGTGGCGGACAACGACATAATGACGGTCGTTGAGGTATGCCCACAAATCGAGTACAGAGTCTACAGTTTGTCCAACTAGGTAGTGAATGGCATGTCCGCGAATCCAATTCACAGCATTGGTCTTTGTCCGAGGAAAATAGTCACGTCCCGGAACTAATAATGAAAGGGGAGTATTTCGATTCAGAATGTCCCGCGTTAGAAAAGCCACAATATGACGAATAACCTCTGAGCTAGCGACACACTGGCGACCACAGACGGACTATAGTCACTGCGATGTTGCCTGAGCCTCAAAACGCAACCTTAAAACACACAAACAGGTGTTACTTATGTGAAGAACACCGTTCTTGGAGTCCAGAAATTAATTATACTTTCCAAGTGTCTCATCTTACAGTGGATTCTATCGTACGAGTCTTCGATGTGGAAAACGAATGTCAAGTGAATTTAGCGAGGTAACGCCGGCCTACACCCGGAAGTAAATGCTCTATCAGAGTGTTGACAAATACTTGCTACGACGCTGCCATTTCTCAGTTCTCTTACGAGGCAGCTCTTCAGCGAAATGCTTGCAGTGATTCTCCGATACGGTCCTTCAGAGTGGAGACGCGCGCACGTTTGGTTTTTATGCGGCGTTCTCCCCTGATTGTTTCTGACGTCGCCTTGTGGGCTATGTCTACATTTGAGACATTCAATTATCATTAATCCAGAATGATACAAGTTTCAGCTTCCGGCGTGGAAGAAGGCTGTTGACGCCGACATTTCAACGTAGGGAAAGCAAAACGGGTCATTCAATGTTTCTCATTCAACATAAAGCATGTGAGATAATTTTCCGTAACGTTCAAGTAAGTAAAAATACATCTGAAGCTTATTCGTATTGAATATAATGTAAGATACCAAACGCTTTGCACCTCGATGTCGAATTTGTCCACGTGCAATCTTTTGCAGCATACAAAAAGAATGTCATGATTACCACGAGAATGAAGAAATATGTTGGTACGGATGGAAGCAAGGAGAGACGCAGTCAACAAATATTCGATTCCTCATGGCATTCATTTCATTTGAGACGTAAGAAGAGTTAAATCGGGATATTACTTTCGTTAACATGAAAGATATGCCGCACTATTGATAACGAGGAAGTCTGCGTCTTCATACGTTTCCTCCTTGAAATCTGTATGCTCTCTTATATACTAAGTAGCCTGATCATTGTTTCAGTAATGTTACCCTCTTGTTTGACCCCGTAACGATGAACAGATTCCAAATGCATGTCTCTGCATGAAAGTAGCTGTTCGAACCCTTCCTGGGTTGCTTTTTGTGTTTTATTGCTTGGAATTCCTGAAGCAGACCACTGTTCCTTCTCCCCTTGTGGGTTAGGTCTCAAAACTAAACCGCTTTTTATCCAATGGCATAATTTATTCAGACAGCATCAGCACAAGACTGTCAAACAAAGCCTTTCATTTACAGTTGCAACACTCTAACCAGCACTGACCGAAGTGTAATCCACGGTCATGGTCCGAAATTAGCAGCTGTCTGCTACTGTGGCAAAGTCCGTACTACACTTTCGATTCCGTAGCACCATTTTATCTGGTAACACTGTGTAGTTGCAGAGTTGTGCCAGCATGTCTGTCCTCACACTGTCAACTTTATGTATCTCACTTCTCCTGCAGCGTTGATCACGAGGAGCAGAAGTAAATGAGTGTACTCTGCATGACGTAACATTCAGTATTCCCTCCTTTCATAGCCACTCTTCATGTGCATCGATACCAAATAGGAATGTGAAAACTCTTGCGAGTGAGAGAATGACAATAACAATCGTAACAAGAACAATCAAATAATGAATGATGTTTATTCCAACGCAGAACGAGGTTGGTTTTAAATATAAAAATCTATATCTATATCCATATCTATTGATCTTTGAGTTGGCACAATGCAAATATATTCTTAGCATTTAGTTACTGAATTTAGGTCGGGATGTTTTCAGAGAAAAGGAAAAGTCAGTACTTCTCGCTAGTGTAATATAATGTGAACCATCAACTACCCATTCCTTAGAACACGACTCAAGCAGGTCCCCAAGTAGGTACCAAGGCATTGCTGCATTCCGTTCCCTGACATTGCTCTGATGACGGTTAATGCAGATAATTCCGATTATGAAATACAAAACGTATTGCAGGTTAGTTCCTAGGGTAGTAACATTAAATTTGCGTTGTAGACGGCACATGAACGTGACGACTATCCATATTACTCATCAATATAAAAAGACAATATTATGGGAATTTAACAGGATTACTCAACATGAATTCTGAAATTGGTTGACTCACCGCACACGTGCTAAACTTCGTCAAGAGTATACGATGGCCTAATCGCATTAGGAATATGAAGATCGTCTTCGACAGCTCGCAACTTTCACATTGCTATCTCCACCCTACTCCATACAGCCCTCGGTGGAGTTGCACTAAATTGCCGTTGCAATGTAAGGCCTTCAAACCGACAACAGACCACATATTGAAAAATACAAGCGAGTTCTCTTGCAGCGTAAGCTTATTGTAACTAATCTAAAAATTATTGGACAGGAACATTGTCCTACTCAAAAAAAGCTGTCTAGCGGGTCCTCTAATCGCTCCTTGGTACAGTCGTTTGACTATTGAAAATGCTTCCAACAAGTCACCACTAGAAAACACTGCTCTGTACCGCAATAACTCAAGATGTAAAGTAATACCACGGTACTACAAATATCAGGGAACACCTTATCACAGATAAGACTGTCCTTAAGGCTTGTAAGCTCACATTTATTACAATAAATGACATACTTGAAATGTTACCACTCTCATTATTACGTCAGATTTGGTAATGCACGTAGTAAGTTCGTCGTATTCATGATTTCCTCTTCAAAGTAACATACCGTACTTATTATTTAACACAAAATGACATTAAAAATTTAAGTTATTCACGAGCAGCTAGTTGAGAATATGTATGAACTTCAAATGACACGACGAACCGTCTTGTTCCGCATATGGATTCAAACCCAGCTCATGCAGACTATGCAAAGATTTCGTTACTGACGGAAACTAACAGTCATTCCTGATTAAGCATACAGAGAGTGATATACTCGATTTTAGACAGTATCAGTTAGCAAATATCAACTTTAAATTGCATAACGCAAACATGTTTAACAGACGCGAATTCCTACCCATCATCTATTGTCCCTGTTAACGAACTACGAGAGATGTTAAATATAGCTTCTTCACAAGTAACTTACTTGAAATGCCGTGAGGTAAAGCTTTGTGTTGGACACGGATTCGAACCCAGAACCTAATCGGATTGCTATCGAAGCACAGTCAAATGTGACATATCGGATTTTCGCGGCAGTAGCTAGATGTTTTATCTGAAATGACGAGACGAAACATTAATTTTTTCCTTCCCAGGACTCCTACCCGGCACCTATCGCTGTTATATTCTAGAGAAAACGAACGTTAAATATGGGTTTGTTGCGCCAGCAGTGATATATGAGCATGTTTGAACTAGAAATAATATAACGAAGAGTTGAGCGCTCACTGGGAATAGAGCCCCACACATATCGTTGTTGACTACACACAAAGAGACGTCAGCTATCGAATTTTTCTCCACCAGCTGCTCAGAATAACATCTTGAACTTACAGTCATCACTCAAATAGTTCTGTGTCTCACTGGGAGTTAAAACGTCAGATATCAT
The DNA here is from genome assembly GCF_023864345.2 of Schistocerca serialis cubense. Taxonomy (NCBI): domain Eukaryota; kingdom Metazoa; phylum Arthropoda; class Insecta; order Orthoptera; family Acrididae; genus Schistocerca; species Schistocerca serialis. The sequence goes on along the minus strand of NC_064638.1, from coordinate 1,022,471,094 downwards.
TAGTGTTGACAACGAATGAAAATACATTAAAAATCAAAATTCTTATCCACCAGCAGATAGGTGTTCTCATGCTAGAGCTTGATAATACATAATTAAATCTTTAGTGCCGGGCCAGGATTCGATCCCATTTACGCGTAATATGTGGAGATGTTGAGGAATCTGCAGTTTTGAACAAACAACAAATTGAAGCCGAGCTTTATTGTCACGAAAGGATCAAATTTCGCGTTGAGGGCGGTCTGAGTTGCATTCCCAGTTCAGAACCAATCTTATCGACATACAGAAGCTCAGATAAAAGATGGAATAAGTGTCCTGTGACCATACATAGCGTTTGTTTCGTCACTTGAAATAAATAACTAGTATAAGAAAGGTTACTGGTCATAGAGTTTCTACATGTCGCCACTCCAGACTTTATTGTGGTTCAACCTACCGTCTACTTGGTAGAGAAGGAAAATTATCTTTAATGTGAATTTTCAGACCACACTGCCATTACATCTTCTTCACTTGGTGTAGGCAGGAGAGAATGGACTCTGTCTCTCCCTATCTAAAATCATTGACAGAAGTGGGAATCCAACCCAGACCATAGGTATAACAACTACCATCCGTCCAACAGACCACGAAATCCTCTTCTCTCATTTTTCTATCGTAACGCCGTTGCGTCACACTGGATGAGAATTCTGACACACAGGCGTCCTGTAGTAATTTGCACCATGTTCAGTAAATTCATTTACTTGGTTGACCGAATCACCATGAACTAGCTGCCTCGGCTACCCAGTGCATACATTCCACTCTATATTTTGTAATCACCGAAATAAAATCACGTAACTGCCACCTACACAGAACTGCCAACAGTGTAGGATGCAGAAGTTAAAATAGAAAGTGTTCCTTTCCACTTGAGCTATTCTATTGCGCTGTCTGTTTGTAGAAAACGTCGTTCAGTAAAAAAAAAAAAAAAAGAAAAGCTGTAACTGTTTGTCTCTCAGAAGTCAAGACCTGGCCATATGCATAATCTCACAGTGCTGTGGAATCAAAAAGTTCTGGAGGAAAAGTTGTCGAGCTCTGGAGCTGTTGTAGCTACGTGTCAGCTAGTAGCGTAGATAAGATGTCGCGAGTTCGAATACATTCAGTGCTACATTTTTTAAAACGCAATTCTGCTGTCTGCTGAAGTTGTCAATCTAATGGAACATTGAACATACTTCCCTTCACTTCGCAACCCAAAGTCGTCGCATGTGGAAAAAGGTCTAACTACTGTGACATTTTGTTCTGTTCAGGTTTAATAGACAGCAGGCAGCAGATGCATCTCGAAGATGTGTAGGGAGAGCGCATCATGCCATAATATGTCAGAAAAGTATTTTCTACATTAGCTGTCGTGTGGTAGTGAGATTTTATTCTTCTTCAAACTTTGTTTGACAGCTTTAACTCAGAACAAGTTTTCTACATGCATGTAATCAATAAACTGCACGTGCATTGTCATACTGTCATAGATAACATCAGAGAATTCGCATATATCGTTGATGATTAATTTATCTCTCATGTTTACTATTGTTTTAACAACACTAAAGGTAACCTTACGAAAATTGTGCACTGTATTATAAGAAATGAAATAAAACTAACCACGATAACCTTACGACGAAAGTATGTTTTAATAAAACCGAGTATCTGTACACAAATGTGCCTCTATCGACACGAATTAGTAAAATACTACTCACTTAGATTTTGATTGGGTCTGTGTTTCATTGTTATGCTGTGTCGTACTCAAGAGGTATGCAAATGTGGCATTTCATAAATATAGTTACGTATTCCTAGAAACCCAAAATTCGCTTGTCAGCAGCGGAAAGAGGCGTTACCTGTTGTGCAGCATTGTAAGTTTTTCAACATTGCACTATGAGCCGAAAGTATTTTCTTGCGATTTCCTTATTGATGTTTGATCCGACTCCTTGTGTAGCTCTTTCACAGAAGGGATAAAAACGTTGCAGTCAGTGAGACTGGAACTGCAAACCATAACAGACGCTTTTCCACAGGTCAGCGCGTTACCACAGAGCTGGCGAAGAGGTATGGGTCTGAGCTTCCTCTTACGTGGGTAATAGTGACTAGAACTCGTAAACCGCTATTTAAAGGTCGAGATTAGTTGCGATTTCCACCTGCAACGACAAATGCAGCAAATTTCTTAGTTCGAGAAAATCCACTGTGAAGTGTGAAGTTGCCGGATAATTCGATTATTACTGTTATTATTACTATCATTTAATTCATACCACTGCTGGAACACGACCGTAGTCTTGAGGTAAAACGCGAGACCAGCTAATATGACGTCTGGCGACCGAAAGCACATATCGACAAAATTTTTATCGCCCCTTTCCTCTCGGTGCTGAAGCTATGAGTGTAATTCAAGCGAATCTACTATATAATATTATTTGGTCTCGCGTTTTACCTCAAGACTACGGTCGTAGTGAAGAGTAATGTACTTAGACTGGAGTCAAGACTTCCTCTGGGAAGTGCCGCAGTCTACATGTTGCCAGATCGAGCATATTGCCAGACATAGAATTCTGAGAGGAGCACGACTGTATTGTCCACCTTACGTGAACGACTCGGCGGTCAATTTTTTGGTCTAAGACTGTATCTATAACACATATTGCACGCTGAAGACCCAGAAGAATTAAAAAAACAAAAGTAGTTTATGAGAGCAACGTTAACCATAGCGTTCGAAGTATTCATAGTATTGTATACGTGTATGGAAACGCCTTCCAATGCCCACTCAAGGAAGACAAGGATACACAGTCTAGCTTGAATGTTATAAATTCACCTCAGTTTGTGGATGAACTCAGACTTAGGTTGATAATAATTTTGAATATTTAGCAGCACTGTACCCATTGGTGTTGAACTCGTTTTCAACCAATGATTCCCACAGCTACAGGGACACTACTTGTGATACCTCTTAGACAAAATACTTAAGCCGTGTTATCAGACGAAAAGATCAACCTGACACAAACTGTGGGAAGTTTGTTTCACAACCTTTGTACCTGGATAATGAGCTATTTCCTATTTGAGATATCTGTGAACGTTGCTGCTTAAGACGACTTAGCAGAAACTAAGTTCCCTCAGCTTCGATAATGTTTAAAGAAATCGTCTTATCGGCACTAACTCGTGATTTCTGAATTGTTTACCGGCCGCACTCTGCCGTATTTCGCCGGTTGGAAGGCAAAAGCTTACTGACAAATTTCAGACAGAAATTACTGTTACAGTGTACTTACGGAGCCAAATGAGTGGATTGCGTATTTTCCGGTGAGAAAGAGCACTGGCAAACAGTCTTCGCTACATGAGGTTATTTAAACTGGTGTCACTATGAGCTAGAATTTATGGTCAGGTCAATGTTTCGGATGCGAGTTTTGCAACTGTGAAATACTTTCCTACATTATAGAAGCGAATATTAAATTTGAACTAATATTGCGAAAATTTTGTACTTGGACAGCTTAGAATGAAAATACTTCTGTTTATTTCAAAGGGAAACAATAGATTTTCTAAAACATTGTCTGTCATACACAACTTGAAACAGGTCATGTCGACCAAATCATGTGGAAGAACTGACAGGGACGTATATCAGAAGGCACTAAGATCTCTTGCCTTTTAGTTTGTCAGTACTCGATAGCCATTTCTAGGTGCAAGTAAATGACGAAAGGCAGCGCGTTTTTGTCAACAAGTAACGTCTTCGTCAATTACTTTAGTTTTAATGTAATCTAAGAGTAATTCCTGATGTTTGATATTAGCATGAGAAGGATTCCGTAGACAGGGAAAGAACCTGTTCTTGGGAAACTACTTCTATAGTAACCAAAAGGCATTAAATGATCTTCAAGCACTTGTGTTCCAGCAGCGGTATGAATAAAATGATAGTAATAATAACTGTAATAATCGAATTATCCGGCAACTTCACACTTCACAGTGGATTTTCTCGAACTACGAAATTTGCTGAATTTGTGAAAAATCAAAAAGGGCTTCACATCCAGCCTATGATGCCTAGAAGAGTCTTTACATTCTGCTGACATGAGAATAGCATAATCTCTGCATCAGAAGCATGCTTCTACTTAACCATTTAATAGACTCGCATTTTTTCCACCGTGATTAATTTTGTAAGCTAAGCACATCATCTGTTACAGCACACTCCAGGGGCTGGGAAATGTGGCCACAATGGTCTGGTGGAACAAACTATCACAGGTGCAATTCGTGGGTTCAGGCATTTGCTTTTAAGAGGCACAAACAGATTTATTTTACCTCTGGTAACCTCAAGAGAAAGACGTTATAATCCAGAATCAGCATTAAGCATCACGTTCCTTCACTACCAACTGGGCAGAGCCAATTTACGTTGGGAAATGACATAGCGGAAGTCATTGTAAACAGAAATACAGTCGCCAGTAAGCTTACTTACATTAGCAAATTTTATTTTATTTGATGAACCGATAGCCATTTAAAGGGACAGGGCTCTTAGTTTACTTGTACTTGATTGAACTAGAGACGTTGAAAAATTTGGTGCTGGACTGTGATTCGCATTCATATCTCCTCTTTCGAGGATCTGAATCTCTCGGAACAGTATAGTTCAATCATTTCGTTCCTTTGCCCAAGACTGCAGTCTTCTCTAGGTCTCCTCCGAAGGTAAATATGTGGGTCCGAATCCTGATCCAGTACAAAAATATTCATAATTTCATTTACAGCTCTATCAAGTGCACACCCACCTGCTAGGTCGGCCGAAGTGGCCGTGCGGTTAAAGGCGCTGCAGTCTGGAACCGCAAGACCGCTACGGTCGCAGGTTCGAATCCTGCCTCGGGCATGGATGTTTGTGATGTCCTTACGTTAGTTAGGTTTAACTAGTTCTAAGTTCTAGGGGACTAATGACCTCAGAAGTTGAGTCCCATAGTGCTCAGAGCCATTTGAAACATTTGAACCCACCTGCTAGTGAAAATTAACGCGCATTTTTAATGTCTGTTCATGTGTTGCCAACAATCGCAACAGGTGTCGTTATTTCTGGTCAAACACGCATACATCTTACTGTTCGTGAGTAAGAAACTGATACTTAAGCTACATTCGTGGATGCACGGTAGGTGTGCAGTTCGATTGTCTCTTAGGCACAAAAGTTTGTATCCTTATTTTAGATTCAGACACCTAGCGGCTCGTAAGAAAAACCGATACGTAACATTTGATTTTTCTTAGTTAATAATCCGATTACGTGTTGGTTTGTATCTCCGTCACAGAACTTCACATCATGCACTTCATCTTTAAATGCATGCACACTTTGTTACTTCAGAATGGAGGTATATCAGACATCTTTCGTGGTTAGATAACAGGGACGAAAGGGTCTTGATAGGAGTCACGGTTTATTACAAAACTTGTCGTCTTTCATTTTCTAGTTTAGATTTGGTTACTGGTATTGGCAAAAATTTCGGTAATTCATGACTCTTTATGGCTAGTCATCAATATGATGTATTTAGATTAGATTACATTACATTAGATTACTTCTTGTTCCATAGATCATGAATACGACATTTCGTAATGATGTGGAACGTGTCATTACAATGAAAGATTTCTTTAAATACCATGATTCAATTTCTTTACAACAATTTTTTACACTCTCATTCTTTTTTATCTCTCTCTCTCTCTCTCTCTCTCTCTCTCTCTCTCTCTCTCTCTCTCCCTCTCTCTCTCTCTCTCACACACACACACACACACACACACACACACACACACACACACACACACACACACACACATATATATATATATAAACATTCTTTTTTATTTTTATTTGTTTGTTGTGCTCGACTATCGGCGAGGCACGAAAACGCCTGTGAATGAGTTTCTTAGTTTTGAGTACACTTACTAAAGAAATATAAAAACAACAATGAGAGTTACTGATTTATGATGCTTAGTTTGCAGTCAGTTCTGAGTATTATTAGTAACTACGCTCCAGTCCCTAAACCTAGTTACAGTAAGCGAGTCAGACGCATTACGTATTCCAGGCCGTAGCAGCCGCGACTTGGAGACACCAGCTATGGTCACTTCCCAGCCCGCTGTAGGATCACATCGGTTCGTCTTCTTCCTGCTGGTACTGTAACTGAGATTTGGCAACAAGGCAACGTATGTTTGGCAACTCTGTGATCGACGAGTTACTTCCTGGTGTGCACGGAATTAAGCCTCAAAGTTCACTTGATTTCACCTGTCATTTCCATTGAATAATCTGAGTTATTATCGCTTGAAGGGCAACAAAAGATTGTAAATTTAAGATTTTCAGCACAGGAAAGTCGTTGCAGGTGGAAATCGCAACTAATCTCGACCTTTAAATAGCGGTTTACGAGTTCTAGTCACTATTACCCACGTAAGAGGAAGCTCGGAGCCATACCTCTTCGCCAGCTCTGTGGTAACGCGCTGACCTGTGGAAAAGCGTCTGTTATGGTTTGCAGTTCCAGTCTCACTGACTGCAACGTTTTTATCCCTTCTGTAAAAGAGCTACACAAGGAGTCGGATCAAACATCAATAAGGAAATCGCAAGAAAATACTTTCGGCTCATAGTGCAATGTTGAAAAACTTACAATGCTGCACAACAGGTAACGCCTCTTTCCGCTGCTGACAAGCGAATTTTGGGTTTCTAGGAATACGTAACTACACTCCTGGAAATGGAAAAAAGAACACATTGACACCGGTGTGTCAGACCCACCATACTTGCTCCGGACACTGCGAGAGAGCTGTACAAGCAATGATCACACGCACGGCACAGCGGACACACCAGGAACCGCGGTGTTGGCCGTCGAATGGCGCTAGCTGCGCAGCATTTGTGCACCGCCGCCGTTAGTGTCAGCCAGTTTGCCGTGGCATACGGAGCTCCATCGCAGTCTTTAACACTGGTAGCATGCCGCGACAGCGTGGACGTGAACCGTATGTGCAGTTGACGGACTTTGAGCGAGGGCGTATAGTGGGCACGTGGGAGGCCGTGTGGACGTACCGCCGAATTGCTCAACACGTGGGGCGTGAGGTCTCCACAGTACATCGATGTTGTCGCCAGTGGTCGGCGGATGGTGCACGTGCCCGTCGACCTGGGACCGGACCGCAGCGACGCACGGATGCATGCCAAGACCGTAGGATCCTACGCAGTGCCGTAGGGGACTGCACTGCCACTTCCCAGCAAATTAGGGACACTGTTGCTCCTGGGGTATCGGCGAGGACCATTCGCAACCGTCTCCATGAAGCTGGGCTACGATCCCGCACACCGTTAGGCCGTCTTCCGCTCACGCCCCAACATCGTGCAGCCCACCTCCAGTGGTGTCGCGACAGGCGTGAATGGAGGGACGAATGGAGACGTGTCGTCTTCAGCGATGAGAGTCGCTTCTGCCTTGGTGCCAATGATGGTCGTATGCGTGTTTGGCGCCGTGCAGGTGAGCGCCACAATCAGGACTGCATACGACTGAGGCACACAGGGCCAACACCCGGCATCATGGTATGGGGAGCGATCTCCTACACTGGCCGTACACCACTGGTGATCGTCGAGGGGACACTGAATAGTGCACGGTACATCCAAACCGTCATCGAACCCATCGTTCTATCATTCCTAGACCGGCAAGGGAACTTGCTGTTCCAACAGGACAAAGCACGTCCGCATGTATCCCGTGCCACCCAACGTGCTCTAGAAGGTGTAAGTCAACTACCCTGGCCAGCAAGATCTCCAGATCTGTCCCCCATTGAGCATGTTTGGGACTGGATGAAGCGTCGTCTTACGCGGTCTGCACGTCCAGCACGAACGCTGGTCCAACTGAGGCGCCAGGTGGAAATGGCATGGCAAGCCGTTCCACAGGACTACATCCAGCATCTCTACGATCGTCTCCATGGGAGAATAGCAGCCTGCATTGCTGCGAAAGGTGGATATACACTGTACTAGTGCCGACATTGTGCATGCTCTGTTGCCTGTGTCTATGTGCCTGTGGTTCTGTCAGTGTGATCATGTGATGTATCTGACCCCAGGAATGTGTCAATAAAGTTTCCCCTTCCTGGGACAATGAATTCACGGTGTTCTTATTTCAATTTCCAGGAGTGTATATTTATGAAATGCCACATTTGCATACCTCTTGAGTACGACACAGCATAACAATGAAACACAGACTCAATCAAAATCTAAGTGAGTAGTATTTTACTAATTCGTGTCGATAGAGGCACATTTGTGTACAGATACTCGGTTTTATTAAAACATACTTTCGTCGTAAGGTTATCGTGGTTAGTTTTATTTCATTTCTTATAATACAGTGCACAATTTTCGTAAGGTTACCTTTAGTGTTGTTAAAACAATAGTAAACATGAGAGATAAATTAATCATCAACGATATATGCGAATTCTCTGATGTTATCTATGACAGTATGACAATGCACGTGCAGTTTATTGATTACATGCATGTAGAAAACTTGTTCTGAGTTAAAGCTGTCAAACAAAGTTTGAAGAAGAATAAAATCTCACTACCACACGACAGCTAATGTAGAAAATACTTTTCTGACATATTATGGCATGATGCGCTCTCCCTACACATCTTCGAGATGCATCTGCTGCCTGCTGTCTATTAAACCTGAACAGAACAAAATGTCACAGTAGTTAGACCTTTTTCCACATGCGACGACTTTGGGTTGCGAAGTGAAGGGAAGTATGTTCAAAGTTCCATTAGATTGACAACTTCAGCAGACAGCAGAATTGCGTTTTAAAAAATGTAGCACTGAATGTATTCGAACTCGCGACATCTTATCTACGCTACTAGCTGACACGTAGCTACAACAGTTCCAGAGCTCGACAACTATTCCTCCAGAACTTTTTGATTCCACAGCACTGTGAGATTATGCATATGGCCAGGTCTTGACTTCTGAGAGACAAACAGTTACAGCTTTTCTTTTTTTTTTTTTTACTGAACGACGTTTTCTACAAACAGACAGCGCAATAGAATAGCTCAAGTGGAAAGGAACACTTCCTATTTAAACTTCTGCATCCTACACTGTTGGCAGTTCTGTGTAGGTGGCAGTTACATGATTTTATTTCGGTGATTACAAAATATAGAGTGGAATGTATGCACTGGGTAGCCGAGGCAGCTAGTTCATGGTGATTCGGTCAACCAAGTAAATGAATTTACTGAACATGGTGCAAATTACTACAGGACCCCTGTGTGTCAGAATTCTCATCCAGTGTGGCGCAACGGCGTTACGATAGAAAAATGAGAGAAGAGGATTTCGTGGTCTGTTGGACGGATGGTAGTTGTTATACCTATGGTCTGGGTTGGATTCCCACTTCTGTCAATGATTTTAGATAGGGAGAGACGGAGTCCATTCTCTCCTGCCTACACCAAGTGAAGAAGATGTAATGGCAGTGTGGTCTGAAAATTCACATTAAAGATGATTTTCCTTCTCTACCAAGTAGACGGTAGGTTGAACCACAATAAAGTCAGGAGTGGCGACTTGTAGAAACTCTATCACCATTAACCTTTCTTATACTAGTTATTTATTTCAAGTGACGAAGCAAACGCTATGTATGGTCACAGGGCACTAAGAATATATTTGCATTGTGCCGACTCAAAGATCAATAGATATGGATATAGATATAGATTTTTATATTTAAAGCCATTCTCGTTCTGCGTTGGAATAAACATCATTCATTATTTGATTGTTCTTGTCACGATTGTTATTGACATTCTCTCACTCGCAAGAGTTTTCACGTTCCTATTTCGTATCGATGCACATGAAGAGTGGCTATGAAAGAAGGGAATACTGAATGTTACGTCATGCAGAGTACACTCATTTACTTCTGCTCCTCGTGATCAACGCTGCAGGAGAAGTGAGATACATAAAGTTGACAGTGTGAGGACAGACATGCTGGCACAACTCTGCAACTACACAGTGTTACCAGATAAAATGGTGCTGCGGAATCGAAAGTGTAGTACGGACTTTGCCACAGTAGCAGACAGCTGCTAATTTCGGACCATGACCGAGGATTACACTTCGGTCAGTGCTGGTTAGAGTGTTGCAACTGTAAATGAAAGGCTTTGTTTGACAGTCTTGTGCTGATGCTGTCTGAATAAATTATGCCATTGGATAAAAAGAGGTTTAGTTTTGAGACCTAACCCACAAGGGGAGAAGGCACAGTAGTCTGCTTCAGGAATTCCAAGCAATAAAACACAAAAAGCAACCCAGGAAGGTTTCGAACAGCAACTTCCATGCAGAGACATGCATTTGGAATCTGTTCATCGTTACGGGGTCAAACAAGGGGGTAACATTACTGAAACAATGATCAGGCTACTTAGTATATAAGAGAGCATACAGACTTCAAGGAGGAAACGTATGAAGACGCAGACTTCCTCGTTATCAATATGTGCGGCATATCTTTCGTGTTAACGAAAGTAATATCCCGCTTTAACTCTTCTTACGTCTCAAATGAAATGAATGCCATGAGGAATCGAATATTTGTTGACTGCGTCTCTCCTTGCTTCCATCCGTACCAACATATTTCTTCATTCTCGTGGTAATCATGACATTCTTTTTGTATGCTGCAAAAGATTGCACGTGGACAAATTCGACATCGAGGTGCAAAGCGTTTGGTATCTTACATTATATTCAATTCGAATAAGCCTCAGATGTATTTTTACTTCGTTTGTTTTTTAGATGATTATGAACGTTACGGAAAATTATCTCACATGCTTTGTGTTGAATGAGAAACATTGAATGACCTGTTTTGCTTTCCCTACGTTGAAATGTCGGCGTCAACAGCCTTCTTCCACGCCGGAAGCTGAAACTTGTATCATTCTGGATTAATGATTATTGAATGTCTCAAAGGTAGACATAGCCCACAAGGCGACGTCAGAAACAATCAGGGGAGAACGCCGCATGAAAACCAAACGTGCGCGCGTCTCCACGCCCGTCTCCACTCTGAAGGACCGTATCGGAGAATCACTGCAAGCATTTCGCTGAAGAGCTGCCTCGTAAGAGAACTGAGAAATGGCAGCGTCGTAGCAAGTATTTGTCAACACTCTGATAGAGCATTTACTTCCGGGTGTAGGCCGGCGTTACCTCGCTAAATTCACTTGACATTCGTTTTCCACATCGAAGACTCGTACGATAGAATCCACTGTAAGATGAGACACTTGGAAAGTATAATTAATTTCTGGACTCCAAGAACGGTGTTCTTCACATAAGTAACACCTGTTTGTGTGTTTTAAGGTTGCGGTTTGAATCTCAGGCAACATCGCAGTGACTATAGTCCGTCTGTGGTCGCCAGTGTGTCGCTAGCTCAGAGGTTATTCGTCATATTGTGGCTTTTCTAACGCGGGACATTCTGAATCGGAATACTCCCCTTTCATTATTAGTTCCGGGACGTGACTATTTTCCTCGGACAAAGACCAATGCTGTGAATTGGATTCGCGGACATGCCATTCACTACCTAGTTGGACAAACTGTAGACTCTGTACTCGATTTGTGGACATACCTCAACGACCGTCATTATGTCGTTGTCCGCACCCAAAATACAGACAATTTTTCTCGAACTTCCTTGGGAGTGCTTTCCACGACCCGCCTCGCAGCTGGAATGTGTTAAGCCAAGAGTGAAGGAGGTTTCCAGTTTGAACCAATGAACATTTCTGAACTACTGAACGGAACACACCAATTTCGAGAAGACGTGACTCAACATATTACCAGCGGGGCGCAGAAGGCGTCTGATCAATTACACAACAAAAATAAACAAAACAAAAATCAAAATCAAAATAAAATTCAGAAAAAGGAAGATTTTGTTTTGTTTGTAATGATAACCCTAACCTTGAATTCCCATATTTCCCCTGGATTATAGGCAGCTCTTGGGGTAGGTTTAGTCAGGAGCCAACGCCTGAAGTGGACCAGATTTTTTTTTTTTGTTATACGTTGAAAACTGGCGGTGGCACTTAGTTTCTTTTTTTATTGCCATTTTCCTCAGGGGCTTTAAAATAAGAGAGAAAAAAAGGGGTAATCGTCAAAAAACGTAAAAGAAAAAAAGCAAAATTAAAAAAAGAGAGGTTCCCTTGTGCGTTGCGGTGGTCGTACTGTATGACATAGCAGGTCCAATCTCGGTGGAAGCCGCTGACTACAACCTTTTATTTTCCATTTTAATTAATGGAGTTGCAAACGGCTAGTAAAAATTCTTTATACGAAAACTGAAGAATGCCTTTAAACATAAATCTTCGTCCGATTCGACTTAATAAATTAAGTTAATATCATGGATGTCTGCTTTGCAAATGCCAAGGTGCTTCACTGTAAAATAGATCCTGAAAAGATTCAAAGCGACTGTCAACGATATAAATTTGAGTTTTGTTCGTCATATAGGTCTAACATGTCAGAAGGTTGTTTATGAAGTGCACATGTTGATTAATATAGTTCCCAACTTCTAAATTTTTGCAATAGCATTTAACTGTAGACGTTTTCTAACACCGGTGTTAGCAATTCCTTTCCGTTCTCTGAAACCTCCAAAACGACAAATTTTTCTGGTCTAAATCTGATGACCTTAACTATCACTTCCGATCAACATTAAATACTTCATGAACCCATACATGGAACTCCAAATGTGCAGTGTTCCTGCACTGCTACAGAGCATGCATTGCAAGGTATTCACACAGTTTATCGCATAGAGTTACCATAAGGAATGAAACAAGAACTGTAATACACTTTACACCACAGACGCTCACCCCAGCTTGACGAAAACATCCGAACATTGACCAAAAGTTGCACAAATAATTGAGTTTGAAAGGAAAAGAAACGAGGTATGAAGCATTTATAAATTCATCGAATGTAGCGAGGTGGTTTAATTTTGTCCCAGTCTATAAAATTAATTTCGGGCCATACTCAGCTCTTTCCGATCAATGTAATATAATACCCGCCTACTAATCAGGGCGTCTGTCTCCGTTGCTTTTGAGCGTGAATGGAAATCGTAGAAATCTACTGTGGAGCAACATTTAATAATAAAGCGTTTTAAATCATCAAAAGCGATGAGCGGGAGCAGGCGCTTACGATAAAGAACGGGGGAGTGCAGCGCCACTGCTGTCGCCACGGCCGCCGCCGGTAGCCAGCAAATGGATCCCGGAGCTTTGCCGCATACGGCGTCCAGAGGAGGACAGTCTGCAGGAAATCTGCCGCAAAATCGTTACTGGATAAAATTTTGATATCGGTGTGTCAGAAAGCGAAATAGATTGAATCTGCGCTACCATTACATTCACGTCTTCAGCATTCAGACAGAAGAGGCTATAAAAATATTTTGTGCCAGCTGCTCTCGATCCACTGACATTACGGACCGAAACAACGCACGCTACCGCTAGACCACAGGCGTAATCAGCCTCGTGTTTCTCTATCATGGGACAAGTTTTCCTCCAGGAAGTGCCGCAGTCGGCAGTGTTGCCAGATTGTGCAGATAACCGGACTTAAAGAATTAGCGAGTTGGCCAGTTTTATTGTCCCATGACGAGATCGGCGCGGACTTAGCCTCTGAAGCGGCCTGCCGCCGGTCGAGTTTTATGTCAAAGAGTGTACGTAAATTGATATTCCGAATTCCAGATGTCATTAGAAATATTCATTCAGAAGATACAAGCATGCAGTTCTTCTTAATAAAGAAAACAACGCGTGTACATTTAGCTATTTACTTAACAGCATATGAGGGTATATCTTTTTCAATAAAATTAATAAATTGTTACCTACCTTATACAAAAGATTTAAGATTTTATATTGTTAAGAAATATCAGTGCTGAAAAGCTTATAATAGACATTTTATTAACAACTACGATGTTAAAAAAAAGAAAAAAGCGGAATAACTTTGAAACATATCGGAAGGAAATAAATTGGAGAAAATACATATAACGTGTTGGTATTTGTGTGACTGACTGACATTTGTGCTACAACAACGGTTTTTATCCTTGATAGGAGTTTTATTTTAGAGGATAGCATACATTGAAAAACAGCCTATTTGTGTATCATAAGGAGGCTTGAGTGTCTGTAACGGTTGTGATGGAGATGTATATGGAAAATTTGTATTGGTTGTTGTCTCTGTGTATTGCGGTAGCTTAGAAATTTAATTTTTTCGTGATTTTCTGTTTCTATGGTGCGTTGCATCTTTTGGTGGACTGTGTTTATGTCATCGTAGAATTACCGTATGTGAATGGGTGTTTCGTCAAGATACCAAATAATATTTATATAACGATTCCAGCACATGATCCTGTAGTGTTGAGGTTTCAGTATGGCTACAAATATTTTGTTGCGATGTTGTTTGAGTAGATGTCACTGATTGGTGGCCTTATAGACAGTTCATGCTGTTGTTGGTAGAACTGGTGGTCAAATGCTAAATATATTTATGGTGTCTGTCCTTTTGGACATGTCTGAAAGAACAGACACTAGTTTTTGATCCAGCGACCGTTATGAATTAAGACACAAAGGAATTAAAGACAATGGACTTGAATGGGCGTTGACTGAAATCAGTTCCCACTCACAGCCAATATCTGTCAAATGATAAATAATTTTGTTTTGTGATTAATTTTAGACCGTATGTTATCACTTCTGTATATAGTTTGAGAATGTCTTGTGGTGATGTCGATCGTTTCTGCAGTGAGGATATTAGTGTACATAGCTGTATTGTCAAATGAAGTTATGGTAGCTGTTATTGGTAAGTTCATGTTCGATCTTTCCTATTAGCAGCTTTGTTTTGTGTAAGCTCCTATTCGTGAATATATAGCGTATCTGTAAAGACGTATGTATGTCTGCAGCTAGATGACCAAACGTGAATTTTTCAGTTTACAGCTGGACTGACTGGAATATCCGTCTTATGAATTTTTTTGGTAAACTGTTTATTGTTTCAGTTTTCTTTGTTGTGAAAATGTGTGAGACGTTTCTCAAATGTTCCTGTGAATTTTTCTAGTGTCTTTGTATTAGGTCGTAAGTCAGCTTAGCTGTGGCTTTGTCATCTAGAAATTTTGTAGACTTATGATCATATTCTTCCTGCTACATTATGACCACAGTTTTGCCCTTGTCAACTTTTGTTAGGAGGATCTTGTTGTTTCTATGGTTATCTCCTATTTTCATACATGTCTCATCGTCTTCACTATATTTTCCTTTTGTTATGTTATTTTCCTATTATGGTATTAAACATCTGGTTACCTCTGCTATTACGTCTTGTTAGAGTATTTATTATTATTTAATTGTTGTTTTATAATGCACTTTTTAGTTATTAGGTTCCCCACTGTCTTGAGTGCAACAACATTCAAGGATATGACAGGAACAATCATTGGAGGCAAAATAATTTCTATGGTCATATGCCCTACTCTGAATAGTTACAGAGATAGAAAAAGTTTATATTATTATTTATTTTCTGTATTATCCAATACAGTACAATAAATGTTCGAATATCCCACTCTCAACGTCATTGAATTTGTGCACTGTTGGAAGATTACGTTGTGTTGCTGCACGTTCGCTAATGAGTGCAGCAGCGTCCACAGTGCTCTGTCTCAGAAAGTATTAGGAATACTGCATACGACTATCTCTCTATTAAGCATTTTGCTTCAAATGACGGTTCCAATCATATTCCTGAATAATGACCATTCCTCCTGGGATACCCTGTATGCTTGTCTCCTTAGTCACTTACATCCATGTGCTCACCGTCTGTACATAGATGGTTGCAAGGAAAATTTAATCATACTATCAACTCTCTTTCATATAGCAAAATAATAATCAATTCACAATTCGTGTAAAATCGTCGATAATCTTGATGATTTAAGTTTCTATTTAGATATGTGTAGGCTTTCATGACTGAGCTATGGAATGTCCAAAAATATTACAAGCAATTTCACATAGCGCAAAGCAATATTACATGTTAATGTGAAGGTTGACAGTTCGAGAGCTGAGAATGAATATCTGTTGCACGAAGCATTGCATAGGCAAGAATTTTAGCTTCCGTAATGCATACTGAGCAATAAAAATGGACCGAAATGTCTCAGACCCGTAAAGGAAGTTTTTATTATTGTAAAATATTGTACTTAAGTTTGGATGTAATTGAATTGGACAGTGTAAACGAGAACATCAAATAACAAGACGCAAAAATACCTCAGAATCTTGACAATAAGAAATGTGAAGAACCTAGAGCAAACGGCCATGAGAATCATCATCATAACCACTCATTTTTAAATCATGGTTGGCCTGTCTCTAACGTAGTTCCACACTAAGATCTTTAGCAATTGGTATGTCAATATGCCCTGTCTCTTTGCTGATATTGTCTACTCATCGCATGGTACATAATCAAATAATTGCCTTTGTCGTAGCCAATATATTTTCTTCCACATCCTCTGACGAGCTACAGTTCAGTGACGTTCATTACAGTGTCAACTAACGTCTTTTACGCTATCCATTTAATCACTATCTTCTCACTTCACATTAAGCCAAACATGTTTCTATTATTCATCTTCAGATTATTATTACACGTCAATCCGAAGTGTTCCTTTACGTGGAGTACTTCAGAGTCTTTCAGGTTATTTATTGCAACGATAGTAAGTTCTAGAATTCTTTCTCATTCACATATATTGAACATTAATTGTGAAAAATGTTTATCTTCTCAGTGCTCCATACATCGTTTATTACCAAACTTTACAGGAATCTTATAAGTTAGTTTCACTGAGATAAAACTGCAAAGTGATTCAAATTTAATGAGACATGTATAAGACATAAGGGTGAAATCAGTCTTTATGAAGTGTATTTATACAGGATATATTTACAACTCAACCATGGAAAACCTGGAATTTCCATTTATTAGAGTACTAATAAGGTATATACTGAATTATAAGTCTGAGGTAACACCAATATAAATATACAGTGTGCGTTTTTACCCAATTTAAATGTAGTTTCTTTCCGCAGAGAACAGAGAAAACTGTAAGGTGTGAGCGGTATAATAGCAATCCAAATGAAACCAGCGTGTTTTGCGTTTCAGTTCAACATGGGTGATCCTTGACAACGTCAATGACTTGACGTATATCTGAATCCAAGTTTGAAAACTGGACCACAGTTAAAAATAGGATTCGGACCTCTCCGCAACCCCCCACACCCGCCTCTTCACCACTTAAGATCCTTTTCCTATTCGTGGAAAAGAATATTTTATATTCGCTTTTATTGCCGCAAAGCAGAGATGCAAACACTTCCGGTAATAGGGTTTCGAAAATTACAGTATTTTAAGGTCGAAAAACGGCCATTGTCGGAGCGCAAATTAGAAGAGGTTCTCTTTATTTCCTTAAACAGTCAAGCAGCTTAAAAAGCCGCCTTTCAGTGGGACCTGGTTCATGCAGCAAAAATACGAGCGGTGGCTTTTAATTAAAAAATTGCGCGCTCTGGCCTCCTCCTTTGTGGGGGTTTAATCTGCAGGAGGGACGCCCCACGCTGGGTCGCGGGCAGGCGGGCAGGCAGGCAGAGCCGCGCTCCTCCCGCGGGACCCGCCGCTCCCTGGGGAAGCGCCTGCGAGGCCTGCAACCCGCGCAGCCTGCAGCCGCCAGGTTTCCCCAGCACTGCGATCCGCGCATTGCTCTGGCGCGGCCAGGTCAGGGTCGACGGGGCGGCGCTCTCAAGCTGAAACAAAAGCACATCCATGTGCGTGGGCCGGTTTCTCGCCGTCTTGACTACCGCACAGAACTTTTTACTAAACCTAAATTTTCACACATGCACAACCCGACCAAAAGTACTTGTATCCCGACACCCCTACGTAACGCCGAGTTACCACATAGATGTCAAGAGAGGGGAACCCCTTCCCCCTGTACGGAAGGATTTGGGGAGTATTAATTGTTATCAGAGAAACAATAACAGCAGAATGTACCAGCCCTCCCTCCCCCCTAACCTGTCACCCCTCGTTTTATCTTCCTTCCACCGAACCTCCCTCCCCCACAATCCTTCTCCCCACAGTTCCCCCATTGTAGTCGAGCTCCCTCCTCTCGCCAATGTCTAATTCTTTTAATGTCGCTTAGGCCGGTATTACACTATCAAATTTCTTTGTCAAATATCCCTGTCAAAAATCTTTGTCAAAGATATTTGATGGTGTAATAGGGAACTTTCTCAAATGTCGTCCAATATTTCATCAAATTTAGGGCCTCGCTGTAGACGTCGCTTGTCTTCTGTTCACTGCAATGTGACATGTTACCACATGGAGCGCTAGCATCGCTGCAGCGTTCTTTCGTCTGTAGTGTTTTTATAAACATTGCCGGTAAATACAATTGGTGTGTCCCGACAACTACAAAATTAATAGAGATGTATTAAGCTGATGAGGCGCTTTACAATGTGAGGCACCCTGAATACAAAAATAGATTAAGAAAATTGGAGATCTGACCTGACATAACCTAACCTAACCTAACCTAACCTAACCCTCTCCTGTACCAAGGAATCGGAGTGTTACAGTGAGCCTCTCTTCTGCAGATGTAGCAGTTCTTAAGTGAATATTGTGCTTTGTGATATGAGGATACACTTCACTGAGCACATACCGAAATGTATGCTCATCCATTGTTAAGTAATTGATGTACGACTTGAAGTCCTCCACTATAAGCTCACATTACAAGTTTTGTTGAATGCTTTTATCGTGTCGTCGTAAAACCCACGGCTTCACCCAGGTACGTTCCCTTCTTTTTCCCCCACTTCTCTTCCGCATGTGCACACAGTGCAACAGTGGAATTGTGGTACACGCAACTGCTGCGGTTAATAACAAGTTGTTGATGTCAGCCATCTTGAAATTTGACGAAAAATATGATAACAGTGTAATACCCCTTGCAGCGCTACGTCAAAAATCTTTGTCAAACATATTTGACGGAATATTTGATCACATCTTTGATCATATCTTTGACAAAGAAATTTGATAGTTTAATACCGGCCTTATCCACATTTCCAACACTGCCTGCCTCCATTCCCCTCACCCTACATCCACACCCTGACTCTTCCGTTAAAAATAAAAAATAAGGTTTAAATTTGTAACCATTGCACTCACATGATCGTAGTTGCCAGTTGACACATATATCTAGTTAATTACCTACACATGATTTTGACTGAACAGTTAAAAAATGTAGATTGATTTCGTTATAATCGATGGTTCCTGCAATTGAAATAGTCGTGGTTTACGTTGTCATGTTCAGCACGAACATTTTAACCCTTCATGTCGACTATAGGTGAAATGGAAATGCGAAAGAACATACGCAGCTACACCAAGAGCATGCAGACCGCATATACTGCCTGACAGGTACCATCGAGGTCTTTGCAGCTGTTTGTTATAAAATATCACATGAAAATCAGCGGAAGAAATTACTCATGGGTTCCGATGTACCACCAGCTCTTCAGCTAGCACAGTAGCTGTGCGTAGGTCATTCAGATGATGGGGTACAATAATCGAGCAGCTCGTCATAGGCCACACATTGCTGTAGTCAATACTTAGCGACGCTTGAGATGAAGAAATAGTGACGTCGCAGAACAGTGAAACGAGTGATTTGGAGTGAAGAATCACGGTTTACCAAGCGACCAGCTCAGAGACTTAGGGTGCCAACAATGAAGCAGGGAGGAGGAGGTGCTATGGTGGTACAAGGGTGTGTTTCGTGGATAAGGTGTGATCCCCTCATTGCGCTTTACAAAATGCTAAAGATGGAACTATATCAACACATTTGACAGCATTGTGTACTGCATACATTAGAGGAAATCTCAGAGACGACGATTGTTTGTATGCTCCTTGTCATAACGCACCGTCAATCAGAAAACGGTTTATAGAAAATCCTGAAATGGACTGTCCTGCCCAGAGTTCGGATCTGAATACTGTGGAACAGCCGCGCGCGATTAGCCGAGCGGTCTAGGGCGCTGCAGTCATGGACTGTGCGGCTGGTCCCGGTGGAAGTTCGAGTCCTCCCTCGGGCATGGGTGTGTGTATTTGTCCTTCGGATAATTTAGGTTAAGTAGTGTATAAGTTTAGGGACTGATGACCTTAGCAGTTAAGTCCCATAAGATTTCACACACGTTTGAACGTTTTTACTGTGGAACACGTTTGGTACGAGTTAGAAAGTCGACTACACTCCAAACCCTGCCCTCAACGTCACTACCTTCTCTGGTTTCGGCACTTGAAGAAAAATGGGCTGCCATTCCTCCACAGACATTCAGACATCACACTGAAAGTGTGCTCAGCAGAGTTACCGTCATCATAAAGGCGAAAGGAGAACACACGCTATATTAATGTCAACTAATAGGTGTAGGCATACTTTTGATTAGACAGCGCTCTATAAGTGATATTACTGAAATATACCTGTGAAATGGGAACAAAAAGCTGGTACAATCTCGTGGTTCCAGCAGACGCCGAACAGGTTGGGGCAGTAAACCTTCGAGTAACACCTCGGGGATCACTTAGCATGTCTACCAGCAAATCCTACTCCCATGTCCACGAAGTGAAAAACCATGTAGCCCCTGGGAAATGCACTCGCTCTCTTTAGGACTGTATCAGACGGGAAAGAGTGGCAGCCAAGTTCCTGGCACCCTAAAACTGGGATCTTCATCTAAGGAAGAAAACCCCGTCAGGAAACAGACAGCTCAGGAGTCATCAAGGCGGCAGCGCCATCACCTGACTACCCCAGTAACAGGCTGGTATCGCCTATCCTGTTATAGGGGAAAGTTGAACACACTCCCAATCTTTACGAAAGAAAACCGTACAGCTCTCAAAGAAAACAACCAATGACAAGGACAACCGATATGAAATCTCTGGAAGAATAAAAATAGGAATGTACGCAGACTGCAAAAAAAAAAAAAAAAAGAACCAACAGATAAACAAAGAGCTAAAAGCCAGAGACATTAATAGGGCAGTAATAACTAAAAAGAAACTGAAAGGGACAAAGGATTTGGATGATTATGTAATGGTTTACAGTTAACTGAGACCAACAATAAATGCAATGCGCTGGTTTTCTTTTGTTCTACAGTATTATTTTTATTGTGTTAACCGGTTTCCGGCTTACAAGGCCGTATCCAACTAGAGAAGGAAGGAGAGAAGAAACTGAAGTGTTCTATATAGACCTTAGGAAGCAACTAGAACAAAACAGATTACGCGATTATAAGTGGAAAAGTTAGTGCGGTTGAGGGAATTTGCCGACACGTGGAGCAATAGGAGCTTTAGGAGAACAGATACAAAATGATACTGGACACGAGTTCCGTCTCTTTGTATTATATAACGAAATGAAAGTTACCGAAAGATTCTTGAGAAAGAAGGATAGTCATAAACTGACATGGAGTGCAGAGGGCTATAGATCGAGAATTGAATATGTGAGACCGAACAGAAATCTCGGAGGAATAGTGAAAGATGCAAGATTACATATAGCCAGCAAATTAGTCAGATCATTTTCCGATAATTGGCCAAGGTAAACCTGATTTCTAGGTGGCAGGAACAAACTATTACAAGCAGTAAACCCTGAGGAAAAACTATAGATACAAAACAGGAAAACATAAACGCATACAGTATGTGAACCAAGAGGTGACGGAGACAAGAGATAAGAAAAAGAAATTTAGGAGTAGTAATGGTATCAAATATACAGCAAATATACAGGGATCACCAGTTTAGTATTGGAGGGCAGCGTGGAGGGTAAAAATCGTAGAGGGAGACCAAGAGATGAATACACTAAGCAGATTCAGAAAGATGTAGGCTGCAGTAGGTACTGGGAGATGAAGAAGCTTGCACAGGATAGAGTAGCTTGGAGAGCTGCATCAAACCAGCCCCAGGACTGAAGACCACAACAACAACAACAACACATACAGAAAAGACAATTAAAAAGAAAGAAAAAGTCTGTATGGTAGATCTATAGCATAATACAGAAGAAACGAAAGTGCAGTGAAGAAAAGAGATGTCTAAGCAATTCCTGAAAAAACTTAACAAACAGGAAAAAGATTCTGCACGATTTCACATAATAGATGAAGAAGCTTGGATAACACACTATCAATGATTATGGGTAGAAAAAAATGATAAAATAGAACTAGCAACAAGAGACAAAAACAAAGACGATGATAAAAAATATACAAAGGGGACTATATAACATCGGAAGTGATAAGACAAGCACTAAAGCAGATGAAGAACAGAAAACCAATGGGACCCTATGATATTAATTGAGAACTTATCAGACGTGGAGAATTAATATTAGAACTAAGGCTGCTGCATTTAGTAAGTGAATGTTGGAAATGGGAAATGATACCCCACTCTTGGAGACTGGCGGAAGAAATGCTTGTGAGAATTACAGGGGAATAAGTCTGTTGAACACTATCAATTATATTCACAAATAATTAATAACAGATTGAAAAGAGTAACTGAGGCCCTCCTATAAGAGGAGGAAAATGGTTTTAGAATAATGCGACCATGCAGTGACAGTACTACAATATTGCGGCAGATAACTGAATAGAAACGAGAACATAAACTGGAGACTCATATCGCATTTGTAGAATACGAAAAAACCTTCGTTAGAGTGAATACATCTATGCTTTGCAATATAATGGAAATACGACGTTATCCTAAACATTTAATGCAATTGATAAGGTTAATTAATTAATACAGCCAAAGAGATGACAGGGGGATAATAGTTAATAAAGGAGTATGGCAGGGGTGCAGTCTCTCATCTACTTTATTTAATATATTCATTTACGCTACTTTTAGAGAATGGAAACGAGAGGTCTACCCAGGAACAAAATTAATTGCTAGAAACTCATATTTAAATACTGTACCCTTTGCTGATTAAAAAATAATTTTAAAAAGGACGGAAAACGATTTACAACTTGCTCTACATCGTTTGGACTACATAGGTAGACTCTGTAACTTGAAAATATCAGAAAATAGAAGTGAAGTCGTGGTTTTCAAAGGAACATACTTAGCATGTTTTAAAATAATACTGAACGAAAAACCAGCTTAAGTTTTAGTTGTTAGATAGTGATACAAGTTATGAATATGGTAATTACATCTCCAATAAATTGTCAAGTTACAAATTCACTGTACGTAGAATATCAGCCAATAAATCAGTAAAGACATATAGACAAAATTTTAGAAACTAGATTGAACGCCGCTGCTCTCATACGTCAGAGAAACCTAGACAATAACTAAATAAGACCAAAGTAAGATCAAGTCCACCAAAACAAAATTCTGAGGGAAAGTGAAGGAATTCTTCAATAAAGATAGAACTAAACATATGTTACATGAATGAAAGAATAGAATGTAGGTTAACGAACTTAAAGAAGCATGTAGAAACAATGGAGACAGAAAGCGTAGACAAACATGGCACAGATTGCAGAGCTAAAGGAAAGAGAGATACAGGAAGACGAAGGAAAAGGTGGCTTTTGTGAAGACGGAACAGGTTATAAGCCAATTTATTAAAGTGAAGAAGAACAGCAAGAAGAAAATGTCTGTGAAAGTTACTAGACTATGCAATGCGCACCGCAATGTTTGTGTGTGCAGACAATTCCAAATCTGATATGATAAGAATAACTGTTACAATCTGACTAATGGTACCGCGTTTGTTTTAATGGCACACGAACTAATAAAAAGACTAGGGCCGTACTCTCGAGCATTTAATTATGAGTGGCAGTTAAAGTGCTTTCTCGAAGAGAAGGATGAAAATTCTCAGTGTCTGTTACGCTGTGGCATAATCGAGAGGCACCGTAGATACAATGGCATTAAACAACAGTGCGCAAGGAATTTAAAGACTGAGTTGTCGATGCAAGAGAAAAGAAGTTGGCGCATGTAGAATGTGGCCGTGTTGCACAGCGAGCCGATCTCAACGTAAAAATCATTGTATTTGTGATGTTTTTATTTTTTCACATATTTTTTTGTAGAAATCCATTGTGTTTGTACTCTTAGTCCATTCTGTTTATTTTTTGCCAGTAACAAACTGCATCTGCAGGGTAAAAAATGAAGCTTAAAATAGCCAGATCGAATAAACCTTTCAGCGATGGTGAGTTCATTAAAGAGTTCATTGCTGGAGCAGAGGAACTGTGACGCCATTGGAGGTACAGAAGTTTCCCGAAATTAGTCTTTCGTGACAAGTAGTAACCAGCCGCACAGCTGTCAAGGCAACGGGTATTTACAGTTAACTGTCAGTCCCAGCAAGCTCACCGCATTCTCGAGTGCTTTGGTTGTGTCAGTCGACATTTCGGACACGGTACAGCTTTCAACTTACTGTATGTTCGTGAAGTCGACAGAAATTTGCAGGTGATATAAGAATCGTTAGATTCAGTTCCAATGAAAGACGCAAGGAGAGGAATCGACTTGCTGAAAACTGTTGGAAAGGCAACTGAAGCCTTTGGCCTGAATTAGAACATGTTCGTCTCAGTTACAGTCAACAGAGCGTTAGCGATATGAGAGGCACTTGATGGCCTCGTACAATTGTTGCGCAAAAAACTATGACGATCAACAGACGACTTCTATGGAGTTCATTGTTTCGCACATCGAGAAGCACATTGTACAAAATTTTCAGGGATGGAGCACATCATGAAGTTGATGGTTCGAAACTAAATTACCTATTGTCACCTGGTTTATTACATCATCAGTTTAAACGATTTTTGATGGAATTACAGCAACAATATGGAGAGGTAGTTTACTACTGCGACGCACATTGATTGAGTCGAGAGACATGGCTGGAACGATCATCCTAGTTAAGACCAGCTACTGTTGAATTTATGTAGGAAAAAGGAAAACAGGAACCAACGTTATAAGATGCAGAATGGATTGCGCACCTCGCATTTTTAGTTGACTTGGCTGCACACTTGAATACCCTCAGTGAGACGTTTCATGAGAAGCAGTTAATATCTGGAATGAAATTTTCACTCTGCAGCGGAGTGTGCACTGTTATGAAACTTCCTGGAAGATCAAAACTGTGTGCCGGACCGAGAATAACTCGGGACCCGTCTTCGAGTTTCGGTCCGGCACAGTTTAGATCTGCCAGGTAGCTTCAATTAACGTATGAATTAATGGTAGAGGTGGACGCATTTAAAATCAAAATTAAATTATGTAGAAGACAACTTCTGAAAAAGAACACCGCCCATTTCCCTGAGTTCTCTTTTGTTAAAGATAATGCGAGTTTTGAACTATTCATTTCGGAGCTGGAAGAAATACAGGAACCGTTTTCAAATCGTTTTCGCGACACTGTCAACCTCACATCTGTTTTCGAGACGTTTTCAAGACCATTTTCTGTATCACTTAAAAGTACCATCGCTCATTTGCAGACTGAACCGATCGATATGCGACGTAATACCCGGTCAGAAGACAAATTCTACTAGGTTAAAACTGTCCAGAAGTTATACGGAGACTTTCCTCTTGAAGAGTTTCGATGTCTCCATAATGAGGCTGCAAAAGTGATATCATCGTTTGGATCAACTCATGTAACTGAAATATCTTTTCCGTTAATGGAGCTAAATAAGTCACGATTACGTCGCTGCCTGAGTGACGACGGACTGATAAACTGCTTGCGCCTGTCAGTTTGGCGGCAGTTTGTACCAGATGTCAATTTTACTACGTTCTTCAGCGAACCGAAAGTAATTAAATAAGAAAAATTTTGTTTTTTTCTGATATATTTTGTTGAGAATTGTACACATGGCACTGTTGCTAGAAAGAGCTAGTTAACATTATTGTTTTACTTTTATTTGATGTTATGATAATTTATTCTATTCCTAACGGCATTCTATAGACATTATATGTTTTTGCGTCATCTTTTTTAATATATTAACTCAAATTATAAAAGAATTTTTCATGGAAGTATGTGACCCGTACAATATTAAACACGTAATGTACTTCACCACTCAACTTAGTTTTAATATTTTATTTTTGTAGGTATATGCGCTTGTACCAACAGTCGGTAACAGTTTAATACCGCACTCCATGACAGGAAGCTTAAGTTCTTCGAATTTGAAACTTCCTTCGAATTTCCTAATATGGCATAATATGATACAAAGCCGCGAGCAACCCGGTCTGTGTTCGTGCGAGAATGTTCTGCCGTCGAAGCGGAGCGTTTGCAGTTCCCGTTCGGACAGCATAGCGGGCGGTGGAGCAATGTGCACTGAGACGAGAGAGAGCGGCCCGCGCGTCGAAGAGCCGGCCGCGTGCAGAGTTTCTGCCCGCCCCTGGTTAAAAGGCACACCTTGGCAACGTTGCAGGGCGATTTACGCATCTCGGCAATAAAGTAACTGTGCAGCGCCTGAGCCTCAAAGCAGAAAGACCACGTGAGGGGCAGACCAAGGTTTCCTTATACTCCCATCTCCTACTATGGAAGATTCTTCACGTCTGTGTCACTTTTTACGGCGAGAAGTAATGCTAGATCCTCTCGTTTCAGTGTGAATCTATCGCAGTGAGAGCACGAAGGCCTGTGGTGCACTGAACTTCAATGAACGGATAAGAACTATCTGAGATGTCATCCTACAATATTCTGCAGCGGAAAAATTTGTGCATTTCTTGTACGATCAATCCTACAAGTAACCTGCAGAGGCTTTATAAATTTCGACGGCAATGACTATTAAAGAAAAACTTCTGCTTGAGATGTTTACTTAGATTTTAAACAGGACTGAGGACTTCTTCATAGGTTTAACGCACCGCGTTATCCATACCAGCAATCCACAGATTGATAGGTAATTTACCTTGTGCAACTGAGAAAAACGACAGGCCTCTATTGGGAAAGTTATTTGTGAATGAATTAACGTACAGTGTTAATTACTATCAGAGCTCACGCAGATGAAGAAACTGTATTTGAGAGGCTGTCATCCTATAAATTATTACTGTATGTCAGATATAGACAAAGTACTAACAAGTAACGATGTTTCGTTTCTTACATTTTTATTTTGTAGTCTTCTCACTGGTTTGATGTGGGCCACCACGAATTTCTCTCCTATGCCAACATCTTTTTCTGAGAGCAGCACATTCTGAGTCTGCCGTTGTCAATGTCACCCTCCATGCCACCGATTAAATTTCCCGTCACGGTGGGCAACTGCATAGAACCGTGTCTCTGCTGCACGAGTCCACGCCATCCGCGGTAGAAGAGCGTGGTTTCGATCCAAGGGCTCAGCACGCTTCCATACAGGGTGTAGCAAGGATGTAATCCCAATGGGTATGGATCGTGCTGGGTTGAGACGGAATACACCAAATTTTAGACATCACGAAAACATTTATTAAAATCCAAGAACAGTTGAACAGTTTACTTGCTCACCTAAGTGAATTTTCGTTCAGAAATTACCAAGCTTCTTTACCACAATTGAAACACTCGATCAAGCAAACATAAATGATTATAACTTCAGTCATGCTTCAGCAACTGGCATATAATCTTTTTCACTTGTCTAGACATTTACTCAAATTGAATATACATAAAGCTCAAATAACTGGTATAATTCCCTCTCAGATGAAAGATAAACTGCTATAATTTTACTCAGATGGAATTTTCAACGCAGATCTCCATACAATGACTGGGTTCAGTGTGAAATAATGACTCCTCACATGAATGAGGAGTCATTATTTCACACTGAACCCAGTCATTGTATGGAGATCTGCGTTGAAAATTTCCTTGCAGAGACAAAAAGTAACTTCGATGAGCTGCTATTATTATTATTATTCATTTAACTACTGCTTTGATTTTATTATTATTATTATTAACGATTCAAGGAATTATTTCTTTAGTAAACAGTCTCTCTAAGAAAAGAGTTTAAGTCTTTGAAATGAATAAATAACCAAACAAATCTCACTAGACGACGTTTATGTTTAGGGGATTGTGCATGGTAGACTAGAGATCTACTGCTGCACGCTGACTGTAAGCTGTACTCGATGCCTCTGCCGGTCATCGAACTGCGTGCTGAATCTGTAGGAATCGTAGTCTACGTTAAGTACGGTCCAACTCTCATTTCTATGGAAGCCTGTCCGTCGAAGTGGATTTGTTTAAAAGTCTTTAAATTAACGATCTTATACGGTGATGCTGAGGGAATTAGATTAGGAAATGAGTTTTGCTATTTGGGGAGCAAAATAACTGACGATGGTCGAAGTAGAGAGGATATAAAATGTAGGCTGTCAATGGCAAGGAAAACGTTTCTGAAGAGGATAAATTTGTTAACATCGAGTATAGATTTAAGTGTCAGGAAGTGGTTTCTGAAAGTACTTGATTGTAGTGTAGCCAAGTATGGAAGTGAAACATGGACGATACATAGTTTAGACAAGAAGAGAATAGAAGCTTTCGAAATGTAGTGCTACAGAAGAATGCTGAAGATCAGATGGGTAGATCACATAACTAATGAGGAGGTATTGAATAGGATTGGGGAGAAGAGAAATTTGTGGCACAACTTGACTGGAAGAGGGGATCGGTTGGTAGGACATGTTCTGGGGCATTAAGGGATAACCAATTTAGTATTGGAGGGCAGCGTGTAGGGTAAAAATCGTAGAGGGATGAATACACTAAGCAGATTGGGAAGGATGTCGGTTGCAGTAGGTACTGGTAGATGAAGAAGTTTGCTCATGATAGAGAAGCATGGACAGCTGCATCAAACGAGTCTCTGGACTGAAGACCACAACAACAACATAGAGTTTGCAGGTTCGACCCTCCACAACCCAAAGAAATGTCTCGTGGGCATTCACAAATATTTGAAAATGTGAAACCATAAGATGGAGAATAATTTACGCAATACACACCTTGTTTATGCTGCCGAGAAATTGGTTTATTGGCTTATTATTCTCGCACAAAGTCAGAAAATGCCTTTCAATTTAAGATGGCGGTCTCGCACCAATGCCTTCTCTCTTAAGCCGTAATACATTCATCCATACTCATTAAGATCAGAAGCTAGACTTATCTCTTCACAACACTTAACATCGAACCAAAGCTCTCTTAGTTCAAGGAATAGAGAGAGCGTCAACGATAATGCTGCTTTCTCGCAGTCCGTTGCACGTGAGTACGGTTCAAATAATTTCTTGTTCAACCATGGTTGTATTATCTTCTTATAACTGACACCGCTACACAGGTCTACCATCAACGTGGATGAGTACTGTACAGGTCTGCTGCAAAGGTTCATCAGTTACACACTTGTCAGGAAGGCTACATGCATTCAGATTCCCCAAAACCTTACATAACTGATACTACAGAGGACATGTTTAGAACGGAGAACATTTCTTCAACAGCAGTCAAAGCAGCAACTATCAGATTCTGTTGTCCAACAGACACAATTAGTCCGTCTGCTTAGTGACTAGGTAGTGAATTCAGGTAATGGGCATGACTAGTGACACCAGACTAATTCAGATCGCACTTACCTTAGTCAAAAAAGCAAATTGACTGTCGCCCATAAACTAATAACAAAACAAGATGTATATTGACTGATGGGAAAATTGTGAAACGGTCATAAGACAACTACAATTTTAACAGGCAACTCGCTAATGAATATTTAGCAAGAATTCATTGTGTGGTATCAAGGCACACAAAGAAAAGCAGTTCCTAGCTCACGCTCAGTGCTCTGTGGACTCTAAATGTAACATACGCAAGTGAATATTTCACATCAGCGCATACTCCGCTGCAGAGTGAAAATCTCATTCTGGAAACATACCCCAGGCTGTGGCTAAACCATGTCTCCGCGATATCCTTTCCTCCAGGGGTGCTAGCTCTGCAAGGTTCGCAGGAGAGCTTCCGTGAAGTTTGGAAGGTAGGAGACGAGATACCGGCATAATTGAAGCTGTGAGGACGGGTCGTGAATTTTTTTTAATCTCATTTTGTTCGTTAATGTTCGTTGTATTTGTTCGTGGCGGACGTCCGATGACACTCGTTCTAGTTGTTCCTTGATCCGTTCACTCAGTTTTTTTATTACAGAGGGTAGCTAAACCCTCTGACCGAACACGCTGAGCTACCGTGCCGGCAGAGCTTGAGTAGCTCAGATGTTAGAGCACTTGCCCAATAAAGGCAAAGGTCCCGAGTTCGAGTCTCGGTCCGGCACACAGATTTAATCTGCCAGGAAGTTTCATATCAGCGCACACTCCGCTGCAGAGTGAAAATCTCATTCTGGATACATAAATACAGCTTCTAAAACTAAACTAAAACGGGTGTAAGAAAATGACAAGTAAACATCCATGAATACCACACTCCTAGACTGATCCCTTACCTGAAGTTTAGTCTGGCAAGATGAGCAGCCCATCAAATACAGTTAGTGTTGCGTTAATTGTTTCCTATGCCACGTGTAAATGCTAAAATTAGTTACAACACACAGTCTCTCCTTTACCCCGGACAGAGGTCCGCTAATACTGACCAAACGCATGGTGAAGTTTCCACCACAGCACCACTGCCGTGTACCCCAGTGAACTGAGAGTAGCACCTGCACTCTACATTCACAACTGTTTGTTAAATACATTCCTACTTCTGGAATACCCTCTGCCAGATGTAGCAAAGAAGTGTGCCCTGTGGTGGGAATACGACTGTGATGTTTGTGTTGGTTCCTTTCCTATTGTATTTTTCCCTTTACTGTGAACGCAAGCTTTGCAGGGAACAAACCAGGAGTGGAGAGGTGTACTACTGCTGAGATAATTCAAATTTGGTAATATAAAAGTTCAAGGTATGTGGTACTGACTAGTAGTACGAAGAAGAAAGCAGTATAATCCAGAGCCACAAAAGTGTGAGCTGCGAATTGCATTTTGTAGCAACATTTTCAACAGAGACTTGGACATAGCTCACTACGCAAGTGGAAGACGTAAGTTCATTTTTGTATGTGCTTTTGTGCATTTTATACAGGGAAGTCATTTTTGAGTTGTGAAAGCCATGATCTGACCTGATTTGAAAGTTACGTAACAATTCATGATAAAGTGAATTTGAATAAAACTCGAACAGTCCTTAAGTGATGGTATATTAACAACCGGCTTCGCTGCGTTAAAACCGCATCCTCAGGTTACTCCAGGAAAGGAAGAATCCTTGTAATCTATACATTAAGTGTTTATAAGGACAGCCAGTAAAAGTAAACCTAAATAAAACTACGTTCAGTAGTATCACATAGAATATAGACAGGCCGTCCGCTCTGGCCGAGCAGTTCTAGGCACTTCAATCCGGAACCGCGCTGCTGCTACGGTCGCAGATTCGAATTCTGCCTCGGGCATGGATGTGTGTGATGTCCTTAGGTTAGTTAGGTTCAAGTAGTGGTAAGTCTAGGGAACTGATGACCTCAGATGTTAAGTCTCATAGTCCTTAGAGTCATTTGAATTACACATAGACACGGATACGCTCCTAACTTTCGTCGTCACATAATCCACCCCATGAAGAGGGGAAATCGTCAACAACTAATAAGTTGCTTCTTGTGATGTAGTGGGGTACAGAGTGGATAATTACGTCCACGTCCTTGAGTTTGCACACTTATGAAGGAGAGAAGTGCTTGACTACTATCTACTTACTTACCTTCCCTCACGCTTCTATCCATAGTGGTAACTGACATTCTTCTCCGGTCAGGTGAACAAGAACATAAAATGTTCTTTTTGTTCATTCGTTTCAATTTTATCACTGGGCTGAAAAATATAGCAAGAATTTTACATCTGCAGACATTGTGCCAATTCTCTGTAACCACACTACAGCGATTTTAGAAAATATTATGCATATGGAGCCTCAGAGCTTCTAAAATATACAAATGGGTCGTATTAAGCAAGATCAGCAGCAGATTTGTCTAAATGCTTCATTTAGTACCAAATTGACGAGTGCGGGCGAAACTGGCATTGAATGAGATACTTTGTTTAGTCAGCAGCTTACTTTGCTGGATACGGTGTTCGTTAAAGAATTACTATGTACTGTTGACGTTGGAACGCCGTGGACTCCCCAGTCGAGAGATTCTTCGCTCGCTATGCGGCCACGTCATTCAGTGAGTCCTCATCACAGAAAGCGACAAAGACCGCAGTGGGTCGAGACTTCTTCCTATTCAGCAGCACGCACCACACGACCTTCGATTGTCGAAGAACCCTTCAGCTGGGAGAATCCAATCCAGTTAAAGGCACAGCCGAACTCGAATAGTTGGAGACTGTTGGCGCATCTGTATGCGCGTCGCAGCCGCCTCGATTTCTATCGGAAAACATCGCACAGAAAAAAAAAATGCAGAACTAGGTTCATATTCAATGGCCTCGCTGCACGAGATGCATCTGTGAAATCAGATTCGTTATTTGAATATTTTCCGACGACAAAGTAACTAAATTATTTGCGTGGCTCTTCGAAATATTGCATTTAGACGAAAGCATTTGAATACTTAGTCAACACTGAGCTTATTCCGAAAACGTTGCAGTCTTTCAAATTCTGTCACAAATTTCTGAATGGTGTCAAAATATGTGCTCCAAATATTAACGTATATAACATTTCATCAAACTTCGAATTAAGGAAAAGAACGTTTTGGAGCTTTGCCATGGTCTTCTTCAAGGTGGTGAGGAGGTACAGACTATTGTATCAGTGTAACTAAAAACCGCTGATGTAAACTCTGCTTGTCTTTTACTGACATATATTTATATGATTTCTGGTGTAAGTAAAGAAAAGATACGAGGGAGAGAACTTGTCACCAGCGTTGCCCACAACAACAGCTGAAAACAGTTTATTGACTGCATTCAGCAGTCTTGGGCTCTGACCTGACGGCGGTACACACGTTTTCCATTAAGTGCGCCCACAGAACGGCGGTTTGGAGGTCGCCCACGCTTGCTTTACGGTTTCCGTCTATATGCTTGAGTGTGCAGTTCGATGTTAGATAATGCATCCAGTGCAACTTTCCGTTCACAACAGTATGGTGCCCATAGAGGAGCTGTTGTTTTCAGATATCGAAATTGGAAAAGAGGTTTTGGAAAGTGATTAAGAACAGTAACAACGCGACAGATATTGTCCGTGTGGCATTATATTGATCAGCAGACTGTGGAGATAAAATAATATGGCAGGAATCCCGGTTCATATTATAATCATTTTAGGTTTCATTGCTGCGCACTAGATCACGTCGCCGCCCGTATGCAAGTTCAATAAACTGGCTGACAGGACTTAAAGAAATGCGCAATTCTCAAATAAAAGTCGTAACTGAAAACAGGAGTTATCAGTTTCTCTGTGAGGTTGTCTTTATTTTTATAGAAATCTTGTTTTCAAAATCTTTATTGTGATCCTTGCTCTGCTTTTACACTGTACAAATGAAATGCGCAGAAAGCCATCCAGCGCCAGAGAAAAACAGCTAATGAAATGCAGTGACGTTGGATATTTACCATTATCCTCTCAAAAACTACGGTTTCGGTATTTTTTACTTACTTGTGGTCTTATTAAGTAAAGGACCAGATTTGAACAGACCCATTAGACATAAAATTGCAGCAGTCCAAAAATCTTACTAGCAATTTCAATTTACTCCGTGAAAATTGGTGCCTTTATTTGTTCTTGAATAAACAACGAAGTAACTATGAAGGGCTATGGTAAGCGCTAGAAAGGGAACCATTGTGATATTATCGAAAGTGAACATTCTTAAGCGTTTAGAAATTTTAGTAGTATAATTAAGAATATCTTTAAAGTAATGTCCATATGTAAAGTGTTTACGTTCGGTAAATTTGAGGAAACTTCTGCATATTATCTGAAAAATTAAGAGCAGTTTTGCTATTTCTATTTACTAGGAACGTCCTTACAAATCTGATGTCAACAGTACCATTTAGAGATCTAATTACAGGAGAAGAGAGAAACAATCATGATTTTGGAACTTCGTTAGCATGTTTCCTGAACTCATATTAAATGTGCGGATATTGCAAAAACCTCTGAATTGTTACCAGCAGGAATGCAAAAACGACAAAGGACCAAAATTGCCTTTTACTGTTGGGTTGCCTAGATGAAGGGGCAGGGGCACGCACTTGTCATCATCATGCCCTACCCCTTTAAGCTACGCCACCCTCCTTCACAATCACTCCCCGCCACTTGTACTCCAACCGTCCTTAATCCATGTCCTTTCCCCTACCTTCCCCTTTCCCAAGCCCTGCTACTTTTTGAAAAGAAGCCAATGAGAGGGAGTCTAAGACTATTTGTTGCGTGTATTAAGCTCTTTCAGTAACAGCTCAGTGTTTTCTTGCCCTATCAGCTCATCCAATCCCATTTCTCAACTCCTTCTTAGGCCAACCAACTTACTTGGAAACAAGCCATCGGAGAGCTTCCTACAACAGGGATGGGTGAGTCATAATGTAATTTTCATCCAGTGGTGCTGGGAACGGCATGACGTCTGCATGGCGGCAATCGCAGTAGCCCCATCGTCAATGAAAAATGCAGTCATCGTATGGCATTGATGGCCGGACGTTCAGCAGCTGGGTTGCAAGTCTTTTCAGTTGTTGCCAAATCGAGCGACTTGCGTGTTGATGATGGTGAAGTGATGATGAGGACAACACCTGGTTCCTGGGCAGAGAAAATCTCTGACACGGCGAGGAATCGAACCGGCGCCGGCAGACGTCCTGACCACTCAGCTAACGGGACGGACATCGCCCATGTTAGAACTGTTTCAACACACCGGTGACCTAAAATGGTGAAATATTTCTCTGTGAGCGGTGTGAAAGGATATTATGGTTTATTTTGCTAGATTTTATGGTTTCGGTATAGTCATTGTGAGCAGTATATCTCCAAAAATATGTGACCATCACAAATAGATGGCGAGTCCTGGCGACGACTCCTTATCGATTCTTCCCTGCCTTCTATAGCCGTATATATCCATGGTGCCGTACTTACGTCTGTGTATCGATTCTCCTTGTGAAGCAACATCTCTGCCGGTGCATCGAGGAGACTAATTTAATGTGATTACTCATCGAGCCCCCCTTTTTTATTCATTGGTCTTTTTTATTAATTGTGTATTTGTGTCATTCAGTGCCTCTCTAAGTCTGATTTTCCGCGTTATTTATTGCGTGTGCAATTTGGACGCCGAAGTTAGTTACAGTGATCGAAGGCAGTTACGTAACTACACTCCTGGAAATGGAAAAAAGAACACATTGACACCGGTGTGTCAGACCCACCATACTTGCTCCGGACACTGCGAGAGGGCTGTACAAGCAATGATCACACGCACGGCACAACGGACACACCAGGAACCGCGGTGTTGGCCGTCGAATGGCGCTAGCTGCGCAGCATTTGTGCACCGCCGCCGTCAGTGTCAGCCAGTTTGCCGTGGCATACGGAGCTCCATCGCAGTCTTTAACACTGGTAGCATGCCGCGACAGCGTGGACGTGAACCGTATGTGCAGTTGACGGACTTTGAGCGAGGGCGTATAGTGGGCATGCGGGAGGCCGGGTGGACGTACCGCCGAATTGCTCAACACGTGGGGCGTGAGGTCTCCACAGTACATCGATGTTGTCGCCAGTGGTCGGCGGAAGGTGCACGTCCCCCTCGACCTGGGACCGGACCGCAGCGACGCACGGATGCACGCCAAGACCGTAGGATCCTACGCAGTGCCGTAGGGGACCGCACCGCCACTTCCCAGCAAATTAGGGACACTGTTGCTCCTGGGGTATCGGCGAGGACCATTCGCAACCGTCTCCATGAAGCTGGGCTATGGTCCCGCACACCGTTAGGCCGTCTTCCGCTCACGCCCCAACATCGTGCAGCCCGCCTCCAGTGGTGTCGCGACAGGCGTGAATGGAGGGACGAATGGAGACGTGTCGTCTTCAGCGATGAGAGTCGCTTCTGCCTTGGTGCCAATGATGGTCGTATGCGTGTTTGGCGCTGTGCAGGTGAGCCCCACAATCAGGACTGCATACGACCGAGGCACACAGGGCCAACACCCGGCATCATGGTGTGGGGAGCGATCTCCTACACTGGCCGTACACCACTGGTGATCGTCGAGGGGACACTGAATAGTGCACGGTACATCCAAACCGTCATCGAACCCATCGTTCTACCATTCCTAGACCGGCAAGGGAACTTGCTGTTCCAACAGGACAATGCACGTCCGCATGTATCCCGTGCCACCCAACGTGCTCTAGAAGGTGTAAGTCAACTACCCTGGCCAGCAAGATCTCCGGATCTGTCCCCCATTGAGCATGTTTGGGACTGGATGAAGCATCGTCTCACGCGGTCTGCACGTCCAGCACGAACGCTGGTTCAACTGAGGCGCCAGGTGGAAATGGCATGGCAAGCCGTTCCACAGGACTACATCCAGCATCTCTACGATCGTCTCCATGGGAGAATAGCAGCCTGCATTGCTGCGAAAGGTGGATATACACTGTAGTAGTGCCGACATTGTGCATGCTCTGTTGCCTGTGTCTATGTGCCTGTGGGTCTGTCAGTGTGATCATGTGATGTGTCTGACCCCAGGAATGTGTCAATAAAGTTTCCCCTTCCTGGGACAATGAATTCACGGTGTTCTTATTTCAATTTCAAGGAGTGTATGTTAATTATTCTTTAATTGGATTGGTAGTTACTTTTAGGATTGCCATGTTTCATTTAAATGTTGGTGACCACACTTTTTTTAATATTAATGTTGTTTAGTGAAGTTTAGTCCTTTAATATTCTTTCAACAATTTTGTGGTGTGACTGGGTCTAAGTTTCCTTGTGGATGGCTACGTCAAATTCTGATTGAACTGTGACGTTTAATCAGCCATATGAACACCTCAGTCTAAAGTTAATTAAATTTACTAGTTGTATTTTCTGCTGCTGTTTATTTTAACAGTTGCCTTTTTGTTTTTGTTTTATTCGTGGAAAAACTTGTGTGTCTAATCAGTATGCAAACTGTGATGTAGATTTCCTTGCTTAAAGCGTTCCGCAAGCAGCTAATGGGCGTGAGAATCTGCTTGAATCCTGTTCTGTAGAGGTAATCTCATTCCTTCTTGCCTTATTGTAAGATACGCTAACAAACGTCTTGGTGGTCTGAAGGTTATTGGCTGTATTTGTCACTGAGCCTCTTATTATAACTGTGACTGGCCAGTTGATTGAAGCTTGAGGCTGCCATTAATTCTCACGTTCTCTTTTCTTGAGCAGAGATCTCTGTTACGAAAGTTAAGTTGCTACTCTACGTTATGTTCTTGTAGGGACTTCATTTGTAATTATTAAAACGTTTCTTTGACCCTCGCATATTTAGTGCCTTTTGTTAACAGCACTAACTTTTCTCAACTTGCGTTGACATCTCTTTGCCTCAAGGGCCACAGATCCTGCTGATGTTACATTCTGGCTTGTTCTTTGCTAACTTGTGTCCTGACCCGGGAGACTGATCGATGGTCACTAATTGCGACCAACTATTGGAATGAGCAAAGTAAGTTCTATTGTGTATTTTACGCCCTGTATTCTTCTTCAAAATTGTACCCTTTCCCTCACAACATACTGCCCATTAGAGTTTTAGATTTAAGTAACTGTCTGTACCAGTCTTCTCTCAACCACTAGAGCTACATAGATTATTTGAAGGGGTTCCTTTTAACTGGCTTTTACTGCTTTCACCTTGTATCTTCTAGAGGCACTTTATAGTGCTATTTTTTTTAACTTATAAAAAAGGGGGCGAAATATTCTACTTTTCTTAGTGTAAGGAATGGTTAATGTTACTGTGAATGGAATTATTGCCATTTATGACATTACTGATTGTACAATAAATTGTAGCAGTTTTTGCGATTAGCAACATGGCTTGGTCGAGTGCAGACTGAATGTGAGAACAGACCCTAAGGCCTAATTTTTCCATTTTCAGTAAATGAGTAAAGGCCAAAGAAGCGGTTTAACAATTATAAAGGAAGCCTTTTCAAGAATATACCACAAAGTAGCAACTGATCTTTAACTCTCGTAACAAACATCTCTATTCAAGAAAAGAGAACATGAGAATTAATGGCAGCCTTAAGCTCTACTGAGCTGGTCAGCCACGATTATAATGAGAGGCTCAGCGACAAATAGAACCTATAACTGTCAGGCCAACAAGCTGTTTCTTGGCGTATATCACAATAAGGGAAGAAGGAATGAGCTTTCCTCTACAGAACAGGAATGAAACAGGTTCTCACGCACATTATCTGCTCACGCAACTCTTTAAGCAAGGAAATATATAACACAATTTGCATACTAATTAGAGGTACAAAGTTTTTCCACAAATGAAAAGGCAATTGGTAAACTAACCAGTAGCAGAAAATACTACTACTAAATTTAATTGACTTTAGACTGAGGTGTTCATATGGCTAATTAAACATTTCAGTTCAGTCAGAATTTCACGTAGTCAGAATTTCTATAAGACAGCTCAGACCCAGTCACAGTACAGAATCGTTTAAAGGATAGTAAAGGACTAAACTTCAGTAGACGACATTCTTATTAAAAATTCACCAATATTTAAATGAAATATGGCAACCCTCAAAGTAATTATCAGTAAAATAAAAGGATAAAAAAGGATAAATAACATTAGTTAAGTATCTGGCTTCGGCCACTGTAAATGGACTTCAGCGACAAAATTACAAAAACAGTGAATAACGCAGAAGATCAGCCTTAGAGAGGAACTGAAAGACAGAAATACACAAATAATAAAAAAATAACAATAAGTAAATTAAGGGGGCTCAATCAGTATTCACATCAAATTTTACACTTCAGGAAACCATGAAGACCAGGCAAAGTCAGAAGCTCTCGTAGTTCGATCGCCGTGCATCAAAGGTGCAAAAGACGAAGGCAAGTTGAATATTGTCTGGGCAACGTTAAATATCCTGTCGCACATGGCATTAAATCGCCTGAATCACAAACCAACTGACGTCAAGACGAATTTAATTCATACAAAATGA
The DNA here is from genome assembly GCF_023864345.2 of Schistocerca serialis cubense. Classification (NCBI taxonomy): domain Eukaryota; kingdom Metazoa; phylum Arthropoda; class Insecta; order Orthoptera; family Acrididae; genus Schistocerca; species Schistocerca serialis. The sequence goes on along the minus strand of NC_064638.1, from coordinate 1,022,432,403 downwards.
CTCTGTCTGCACAAATACTGCAGCCGACGAGACACGTTGAGTCCATGAGCCAAACGAGTAGCCGAGAAATATTGCTGCCGCTGGTCGTCCTGGTCCGCCATACCCAGCTGTTCGGTTACTCTTGTCGTGCTGGCTCCCTCCACGTTCCGCTGCCTCCTAGATGCACCGCCAGATATGTTGCTTCATAAGAAGAATTGACACACAAAGGTAAATGTAGCGCCATAGACACATACGACTACGGAAGGTAGGGGAGAATGTATAAGGAGCCGTCGCCATAGCTCAACATCCCCCACTCAAACCGTAGGAGCTTGCCTCTGGACAGAAAGCTTATTACCCTGCTTATCCTGGGTCACATGTACCTTGCCAGTTAGCATTTGTCAGGTCACGGACGAGAAGATTCACAGTACTCGAGAAACTAACAATGGAACAAGGCCTCACAAACTGGGGGGGGGGGGGGGGGGAGGCGGGAGGGGGGGAAACGGGGGACTAGTTTGCCAGTCCCCGCACCGTGCTGATCTCTTCTGAGGTTGTGATTACCCATAAAAACTTATCCCCAGCATACCCTTGACTGTAACGTTTCTCTTGACAGCGATTGGCTAACTTAATGTTCCTTGCACCCCTGCCCTAGTTCTGCTTGATAACCTCCAGGGTAATATGCTTCGGAAAAAGGCCATTGATATTCCACAGACTGGAAAGTGGGGAGTTGACGGAGTCAGCGACCATAAGTCCCACAGGAACGGACTTAGAGGCCACATGTTGAGTAGAATTAAAGGCAAAATTGATCCAGGTGAGAGATATATCCTATTTTATCTAACCTTTATTATGACAAATAACTAATGGTGTCTTAAGATTTCTCTTAACGCTTTCCGAGAATTAGGACTGCGGACAATAAGGGGTAGTCGTAATACATTTAACGGCGTTATTGAAACAATCACGCTTAAACTCATTAGAGACAAAGGTGGGGGAGTTGTCGCCCACAAGAATCTTAGGCAGAGCGACACAAAGAAAATATATTGGTAAGATGACGAGCAGTAATAGAAGCAGTAACTCCTCTGCTGGGAAGTAACCAGAAAAATCTGTTGAAGGCATCGACTAGTTCTAGTATATAACGATTCTCTCCTGTAGCGGGAGGAAGGTCCCACATAATCAATGAATAATTTACCCATTGGGCTCTCTTCTCGCTGAGATTGTAACAATCCTTTGAGAGCGTTGGTGTTATGTTTTTCTTTCTTACACAACTTGCACTCGCCCACTAAACGACGAATATGTCAACATAACGACGGCCAGGTATAGCCAGAGTTTTATAAAGGAACAGATGAGATGCTAACATGACGGTCTAATTGAGATTATTACTTATTTTAACATTTTGGAGAAGAGAAATTTGAAGTTGTCGCTACGGTAGGCGATGCTACATGAGCAGTTCGTATCGATAACCAATCATTCACTAACCACCATTTTAGAACAGGAGTTGCTAACGTATCAAGTACTACACTAGAGAAATATAACTGTCTTGACTAGCTAATGTGGTTTTTTATTGGTTTCGATTTTAGGCATAGTTGAGGTTATGATGCACTACTGGCACAAAAACGTTCATCGCCTGACTTTTTTTAGAAGTTTTTCAATAATGGTTCCCTTCATCAGCCACCATTTTAAGGAATAAGATGATAACGCATCATGTTCTATACCAGGAAAACTGCATTTTTCGTTGTTTTGAGTAAAATATGAACTCTCTATCTTCTTACATTTGTTTACACTCTGGCGCCTAAAAAGGTATAGCTTAACGTTATGGGTACTTTTGAGAGGATATTTTCTATTTATTTTCTGCTTTTAATAAAACTATTGTGGGTAGTAAGTACCTCAAAATATGTGTCTTACCTATAGGAATCGCAAAGACATGGTGGTCTATTTCGAATCTTAATATGTTGCAAGAAAAAAAAAAGATTTGTATTTACAGCCAATTGCATAGCGAAATCAACTTTTTTTGCAATTTTTAAAAGTGAGTGTTAGGTAATATTGAGAGAAGTATAGGAAGTTTCGTTCACTTCTTGTATACAACAGTTTTTGCGCTTTCAGGTATCTGCGTTTCAAATAAAATGCGCTGCATTTTAATTATAATGTCGTCTGCTATGCGGAGGAAAGCATTTACTATTGCAAGTAATGTTCAAGGAACGGTGCATACAAAAACCGAACTGTCACCACCTTACTCTTTTAAATAATGGTTCATTTCACCAAACAGTTTTTAAGGGGAAAAGGTGACATGAAGTACATCACCTCCTCAGCAAGTTTTGTATCTATAGCTACAGCTGCATTAACTTCAGAAAACGAGCGCCTTGGTATACCAACAGCAAGACCCGCACATCCTTCTAGCAGCAGCTAAGCGAAAGAGGGAGAAAAATCTTTTGGCAGTAAGAGATAAAAGAAACTGTAATTTGCCCCTAAAGTTTACCTTCTTGAATTACAGAAACTAAAGTTTTCGACTCATGTCGAGTATCGAGATTCTGTGTCAGCCTTTAACCGTCTCACATTCATGCTGTTATTCGATGCCTACACCAATAGGCCATCAGATTTTCTGAGCTAAAGATTTTAGGAATCTGGAGCACAATGCAACACCAGATTTTTATCATACTTGCCATCAGAGACGTCGTAAAAGTCAGGCAACTCTCAACACTTACCTCCAGCTGTCTGTTATCAACTGGTGCATTCTTACTGCTTGTATATTCGTAGTGCAAAACTGGGCAACTCTCTGGCACTCTTAGCATGTTTTGTAACGTAATATCATGTAAGTACGTACTACAACTTAAAATTTCCACTTGAATGGAATTTTATAACCTTTATTCTTTACATGTATAAAGAATAAAGTTATTATGGGCATTGAAGTATTCGGAATGTGGACTAGTAATTGTCGCAGAGTTACTCTCCCTCTAAGTACAGCATTATGATATGAAGTGTAAGGAAAGGAAAGTAGGTTTAAATAAATGTGTTATAGAAACTGAAATTGGCTTTATGGCACTCAGTTTTAGATTTATTGCTGATTTGCTCAATTTTCTGAGTGTTGTTTTATCAATACACAGAAAAATATTTGTCACAAAGTTTGCTAGTTCGGTTACATTTATTTTCTAATTTTCTTAAAGTCCAAATAATTATACGCGTATCCTCGGTGAAATGAAAAATCTGAAATGCATTAGGCCAAGTAATTACACAGATCTTTTACGCACCTATTTATATATCTGCTCAGTGGAGCTGTGTGACCACGATAGTTAGCTAAAACTGCTAGACACTTATTTAGGAGGCAAGGGGTATGAGAGAAAACAGAACAATTATTCCTTTTAAAACAACATTCTGAGTAAAATTTTTCTACAGTTCCACTTTTATGCAGAATAGTCCACACATATAACTTATTTATATCAATTTACCTTCAGCTAGTTAAGTTTTGAAATTTATTGGCAGTAGCAAAAAGTATCGATTTGCAAACGAAATGGCTTCTTGACCAGCTCAAGGGTAATGCAGGTACGAGAAGGTCCCATCACCAATGGCACAACTACACAAGAACACACAGCATTAGAACTATATGTTGAACGTTACTCCAAGTTACAATATCTAAGAATAAAAAGTTAGAGCATGCAGTTGTTACACATAATACCAAAGTCACAAAGTTGCCCAGTTTACGATGTTGAAGTACTTGCTGACATTGAGTACTTCAGTGAAATGACCCCATATTTTACTAATTACTGTATGGGGAACATGCAAATAAAAAGACACCCCTAGATAAATTTTGTGCATGTCTACACACAGCACTGACTGCCATGTCCTAGAACGATTTACAGAATTAATGATGCAAGCAACACAGTAATCCGATACGTCCCGAACTCATTCGTCGTCATCAAATAGGCTCCTTGTTTGAAGTACACAGATAGCTGCAGAACGAAGCGAAGCAAAATACTCGGAACGCTAATATCTTCCTACTTTGTTGTTTGCAGTACTTAGGACATCGCTGCTGCAGTATCAGCTGTGAATGTGGAAAATAACTAGATTTAGCACAGGAGAAACAAAATCTGATACTGTATTACCAGCTTCTGCAGACGAATCAAACGAATTTCTCTCTACAGCATTCTTTTCTCGATAGCATTCATATCGTCAGACTGCGATAAATTATCAGCTACAAGATAGAACCTTCACGACATACGTTTCTACCCACACAGCACAAGCAATCACGAGAATCTCTTCTGTGGCAGCAGATAATGATGCAGTAAGCACAGGTATGGTTACAAACATTGTCGATACTATTATTCTATATCTCATATATAGTTTGAATGTCTGTCTTGTTATTGTTACATGTAGGAATGATAATACAGAATCACCAGGCAACTATACGCAAGTCAGGGTATCGAAAGACCTGAAGTATGCAGTAAAGCATTATCTTCAAACTTATAACGACCAGGATAAATATAAATTAGGCTTAAACATCTTAGTACAGCAACTTATTCGATCAAAATTTGGTACTGATAGGTTTGAAGTAAAAATTTTAAGGCTGCTTGGTTTCAGGAAAGCTCTTGATTCAGCTGGTTCGATTTATTGCTTACGAAAATGAAGCAACTGAATTTCTCAAACAGCACACTAATGTTGATAGACAGACCCCTTAAAAGACGAGGCCAACGAGTTGTTTGTGTGTCGGAAAGGTCATCAGGCCTTCAGTGTTCAGTTCTTGGTCCGTTGCTTTTCTGGCTGTATATCGATTAATTTAATCTGTGCTTCATTCTTGTAACTACCATATATATTGTGACGATATCTGGTTATATTACAGCGTCATCCCTAAAGACATCACTACTACCTTACTAAGTATAAATAAGTGCCTTAGTTCACTATCACCACAGGCAAAGAACTTGGGTCTTACACTAAATATTAAGAAGTCACAAGCCATTCTCATGCCATACTGAAGAGTGATGAGTGGATTTTTTATGAAAGAGTTCTTCCAGTACTTTTTAATGATATTCAGTAACCAATCACATCAAAAAACATTGAAAGAAATGGCTTGTTCTAGGATCAGAATTTGTATTCAGAAAAACAAACAGTTGCATTATTGAAGGAAATCTCTCTGGTGCCTACATGCAATTTAAAACTTTTGAAAAATATTTCCACATCAAATGTAGCCGGATCTTTACTACTGTGATGTAGATCAATGCGGCACAAATATTATAAACTTTATACAAGTCAATTCAGCTATAATTTGATGTGGCGTGCCAAGATTTCGTCTCCTGTGCCGACCTCTTCATATCGGAGTAGGGCTACACCCTATGTCATCAGTTATTTATTGGATGGACTCCAATCTATGTCTTCCTCTAACGTTTTTACCCTTTACAGCTCCCTGTAGTAGCCTGGAAGATGCTACCTGATGTCACAACACACGTCCTATCATCCAGTCCCTTCTTTCCGTCAATGTTTTCGATATGTCTCATTCTTCGTCGTTTCTGCGGAGAAACTGTACGTTCCTTACATTATCAACTGCAGTACCAGATTCCAAACGCTTCCATTCTCTTCTTTTCGGGTTTTTCCATAGTCCATGATTCACTACAATGCGATGCTGTTCTCCTTCCGTATATTCTGAAAAATTTATTCCTCATATTAAGGCCTAAGTTTGATACTAGCTGACTTCTTTCGGCCAAGAATGGCCGCTTTTACTGTGCTAGTCTGCTTTAGTGCCCTCTTTGTTTCGCCCTTCATGGGTAATTTTTTTTGCCGAGAAGCAGAATTATTTAACTCAATCTATTTCCTGATCATCAATTTCGATTTTAAGCTTCCCATTATTATCACTTCTGCTACTTCTCATTACTTTTGTCTTTCTTCGTTTTACCTTCAGTACTTACTCTGTAGCCAGTAGAATGTTCGTTCCATTCAACAGATTCTGTAATTGCTCTTCACTTTTACTGAGGATAGCGATTTCATAAGCGTAGATTATCATTGATATCCTTTCACCCTGAATTTTAATATCGTTTTTGAACCTTTCTTGTATTTTCGGTTCATGGATTGACAGCATGGGCAAAACGCGGGGACATAGAGGATGCCGTAATCATACCCGACGCCTTTTTAAATAAAACTAGTTAATTGTACCTTACGTACAGATAAGGGTAAATAAAGGTTATGGTGAAGCAATGGTGGCCGAGGACTTTCAGTTTAGGAAGTTACCTTCGTTTGGCAAACAGCCTTGTCAAAGAGGACGGTGGAACGATCAGGGTTTCAGGTCACTTTCTTAGCCTTAAAAGGCGGAAGAATTAGCAATGATCAACGGCATCGCGATGCAGAAGGCAATGGAAACGACAGCATTAAGGACACATAACAGGTATCCGCAGGATATGTGTCCCATAATTGAAAAAGTGTTACGATGTTCTCACCATTGCCAAGAGATTCCTGACTAGTCTCCTATCCGGATATCCGGAAGGGGACTGCCAAGACGGAGGTGATCATGAGAGGAAGATTGAATAACCAACGAAATAATAACTTTCTACGAGTCGGGACGTGAAATGTCAAAAGTTGAACGTCGTAGGGAAGCTAGAAAACCTGAAAATGGAAATGCTATGGCTCAGTCTAGACATAGAGGGCGTCAGTGAAGTGAAATGGAAAGAAAACATGGATCTCTGATCAGACGAATATCGGGTATACCAATAGCGGCCGAAAATAGTACACTGGTAGTAGGATACATTATGAGTGTGAATTACTATGAACAGCTCAGTTATAGTGTTGCTTTCATCAGAATCGACAGCAAACCCACATCGACAACATTAGTTCAGGTATACAAGCCGAAATCGTACGTCGAATATGAAGAGATAGAGGAACTATAAGAGCATATTGAACGGATAATTCAGTGCATAATGGGAAATGAAAACCTAATAGTGATGGGGGATTCGAATGCGATTGTATGGGAAGGAGTAGCGTAAAGTGTTGCTAGAGAACAAGGACTTGGTCGCAGCAACGAGAGAGGAGAAAGACTGACTCCTGCAACAAATCTCAGATGGTAATAGCTAATACTCTATTCAAGACTCATAAGAGGAAGAGATATAGTTGGAAAGGGCCGGGAGGTACAGGAAGATTTGAGTTAAATTATATTATGGTCAAGCACACTTATTGAAACCAGATATTGGATTGTGAGACGTACCTAGAAGAACAGATATAAACCCAGATCACAATTTAGCAATGATGAAGAGTAGGCTGAAGTTTAAGAGAGTACTCAGGATGAATCAATGGGCAAAGAAGAAATGAGCTTGAGTGCGAATGAAAAAATAAGCTTGAAGTTCTCTGAATCTGTAGATCATGCGATAGTGAATAGCTCAGTAGGCAGTTCAGTTGAAGAGGAATGGACACTTACAAAAAGGGTAATCACAGAAGTTGGAGGGGAAAAGAGGTACAAAGGAAGTAATTGCGAAGAAACCATGGGTAACAGAAGAAATACTTCAGCTGATAAGTGCAAGGAAGTGTTCAGGAATATTAAGGTGTAAAGATTGAGCCGCGGGCGTATTGCAATCGATTTCGCTCGGTTTGATTTTGGGCATTATTCACTGTCGCTACTACTGGCAGCTCTAATCGATTGTAGCTTGTCGCTGCCTATCTCTGGCAGAGCGAGTCTTAAAGTAGGCCTCGAGCAGCGTTGGTGGGGCAGAGCAGTAAGGCCGAGTGACAGCGGACTAGAGGACATCATGGGCCGAGTTCCGGATATAGTGGGGTCATTTGGCTGTCAGCTGTGTATATGTCAAGACTTGGTGTAACCTGTGAAGTCGGAGTTGCGACAGTAAGTTAAGTGCGGCGTCCTTCTTTACGTGCCCACTGATTTGTCCGACTTTGCGCTGGGAGCCGCACTGGATATTTCGAGGATTATCAGGTATCTGCCACATCGTGCTTTTATAGTCAGTATTTCTCACACTACGCCACAGCCATCTCAAATGCGTGCGCTTGGTAGCTTACTGGATTATTTTTTTGAGCGTAATTACACTCCTGGAAATTGAAATAAGAACACCGTGAATTCATTGTCCCAGGAAGGAGAAACTTTATTGACACATTCCTGGGGTCAGATACATCACATGATCACACTGACAGAACCACAGGCACATAGACACAGGCAACAGAGCATGCACAATGTCGGCACTAGTACAGTGTATATCCACCTTTCGCAGCAATGCAGGCTGCTATTCTCCCATGGAGACGATCGTAGAGATGCTGGATGTAGTCCTGTGGAACGGCTTGCCATGCCATTTCCACCTGGCACCTCAGTTGGAGCAGCGTTCGTGCTGGACGTGCAGACCGCAGTCCCAAACATGCTCAATGGGGGACAGATCCGGAGATCTTGCTGGCCAGGGTAGTTGACTTACACCTTCTAGAGCACGTTGGGTGGCACGGGATACATGCGGACGTGCATTGTCCTGTTGGAACAGCAAGTTCCCTTGCCGGTCTAGGAATGGTAGAACGATGGGTTCGATGACGGTTTGGATGTACCGTGCACTATTCAGTGTCCCCTCGACGATAACCAGTGGTGTACGGCCAGTGTAGGAGACCGCTCCCCACACCATGATGCCGGGTGTTGGCCCTGTGTGCCTCGGTCGTATGCAGTCCTGATTGTGGCGCTCACCTGCACGGCGCCAAACACGCATACGACCATCATTGGCACCAAGGCAGAAGCGACTCTCATCGCTGAAGACGACACGTCTCCATTCGTCCCTCCATTCACGCCTGTCGCGACACCACTGGAGGCGGGCTGCACGATGTTGGGGCGTGAGCGGAAGACGGCCTAACGGTGTGCGGGTCCGTAGCCCAGCTTCATGGAGACGGTTGCGAATGGTCCTCGCCGATACCCCAGGAGCAACAGTGTCCCTAATTTGCTGGGAAGTGGCGGTGCGGTCCCCTACGGCACTGCGTAGGATCCTACGGTCTTGGCGTGCATCCGTGCGTCGCTGCGGTCCGGTCCCAGGTCGACGGGCACGTGCACCTTCCGCCGACCACTGGCGACAACATCGATGTACTGTGGAGACCTCACGCCCCACGTGTTGAGCAATTCGGCGGTACGTCCACCCGGCCTCCCGCATGCCCACTATACGCCATCGCTCAAAGTCCGTCAACTGCACATACGGTTCACGTCCACGCTGTCGCGGCATGCTACCAGTGTTAAAGACCGATGGAGCTCCGTATGCCACGGCAAACTGGCTGACACTGACGGCGGCGGTGCACAAATGCTGCGCAGCTAGCGCCATTCGACGGCCAACACCGCGGTTCCTGGTGTGTCCGCTGTGCCGTGCGTGTGATCATTGCTTGTACAGCCCTCTCGCAGTGTCCGGAGCAAGTATGGTGGGTATGACACACCGGTGTCAATGTGTTCTTTTTTCCATTTCCAGGAGTGTATATGAGCGAATGCGCTGTTGCCTCAGGTTATTTATATTTCTGATCAGTCGAATATTTGGCTGCATATGTAACTTTTTCTGTATTGGAGATTTCTGTGTACCACTAAGAACTTCATTGTGGTGTATTTGTGTTGGTTAAAAGCGGTGTTAAAACTAAATTCAGTGGTTAACCTATGTTAGATTACCCCATTGATATCGCCGTCAACATTCTAGTGAGAAAGTGTTTTGGCAACAAATTGTAGGAAAAATTTTGCTAATTAAATAGTGGTGTTAAGTATTTTTAAGGAGTTTGCATTTAATTTTCCATTTTATATTTCGTTTGCTTTAACAGACATTTCCTGTACTTAATGTATGTTTTAAAATTGTGTAGTAGATTTCTATGTCCAAATACCACGGGAGAAAGTATTTCTTTTAAGGAATAACTATTAAGTACCCCCTCACAGATGTAAGATTATCATTTTCCTAATACGTCCTTTTGCTTCACGCAACGTTCCTCGCTGTGTGGTTTGCCTAAATTACTCTAAGATCTTATTCTCTGGGCATTTATCAAGTTTTGCTGTGTCACATTTTATTCAGCTAAATGGTTTAAGAGACATTAACTTTGCCACTACTACACATTCTTAAAATTTTAAAATTTTGTGAAGGATAAATTCTGAAACCTGGTTGCATATTAAGAGTCCTTATGTTCACCATTTCTCGAGAAGGCAGCCATTAACATTTGCTTAAATTGTTTGTTTGGCCTATGTTCTACCGAAGTGGCGTTTGTTAACAGCCCTACTTAGTCTTCTGAGCCTTGTGGCGAGTTTTTCAGGGGCTGGTGACCGCGGAGGCTTGTTCCTGTTACACACCGCCTTGGTGTCCATTGCTGCGTTTGAGGCGCGTCCACGATCCTCTTGCCGCACTGGTTGCCCATGCCTGCTAATACATTTTAAGTTAAGTGGTGGCTAATGTACTTAATGTTCTGATCTATGGAACCTTATCTACAGTTTCACCTGAAGTTGTACATCTTCTTTGGAATATGGTTGTACGGCACTTGTTATGACTTTCCAGTAGCTAGTTTTTTCAAAATTTGCTTAAGAACAATGTACTGTCTTCATTATTATCTTAAGCAAATATTTTCAAATCATTTAACCATAATTACTGTTTGAGCCTAAATTGGGATTGTACTTGCCTCACATGTGAACAACCCTACTTTGTTTTGCTGTTTTGGTACTTGATAAAATGATCAATAGATTTTATATCGATTTTGGCAGTGTGTTTTGCCTCTTGAGTCTTAGGGCCCTATTTGATTTAAAAAAATTAATTTCCCGAAAGTCCTTTGAAGGCCTTAAATTGCCTTAAAGATATCTTTGCTGTTGCCCTTTGAGCAGCTGCTGTTTTATAGGGAAACGAGTTTATTTTATGAGGAAAGGAGCTTTTTTGAGCTTTCTTTTAAAAACGTTTTACTGTTTTATATTTATTCCGACACTGAGTTTTGTGCACTGTTGAGGTAAAGCTCATTATTGCTGTAACCAATTAATTAGTCTTACCCTGTCGCTCATTAATTTTTGTGATTATTGTATTTATTTATTCATGCTATTATGTGGTAGTTCAATGAATGTAGCAATTCAAACGACAAATGACGTTGCTATTCTGGGTTCGCCCTTACGTGCTTTCCTTGTCGTACATCATTCTGTGTTTAGGAATATCACTGGTGTACTGGTGAGCACTAATTCTGATTTCCTTTCATATTACCTGTGCTGTTGTATCGTGCACACTGTTATGAGGCCACGCCAGTCGTATAGTGAACTGTGTGGCCTATGATGCTTTCCATTTAGTTATATTTCATGTCTCTGCAACGGTTGACCAAATGTACGCTTCACCGACAGTACAAACAGTCTGGTTGCAGGATTTATTTCTGTATCAATTCTTTATTGTAGCTAGCAAATTTAACTGATGCATATAGGTATTTTAGCATCGTTAATTCAACTCTTAGCAGAATATAAAGTCATTTATTAAATAGCGGTGCACTGTGTTTACTTTAATTTTAAGTGACTGAGCTGCAATTCTTTTTAACTTAAATTCAGAGTACTGTTACACATTGCAGTTCATTTGTAAATACTTGGGTATTTGGGTTATAGTAATTTAATGTGCCCACATTTAAATTCAGTATGGAGTAGTGGCCCTTTAAGTAACTTTTTATTATTTTCACTTTTCCTGGAGTTATGTCTTAACGAAGTAAATCTTTATCATGGTTTTAATTTTTTAAATTATTATCTTAACGAGTTACGTAGTTGATTGGTCAAGCTTGACGCGGTATGTGAGCTCATGATACTCATTTTAAATTGATGATTTCTTGTTTTAGTGTACGTGTTGCTATAAATAAATACATCATATGGTCATTCTGCCCATTATTCACCCAGACCGTGCTCCACGCGCCTATGTCGTGCATTATGGGGCGGGATTTTTCTGATAGCATGTAAGTGAATTAACTGACTGTGTCGCATCACCTTTTCTTGTCTAATCACGCACTTCAATGTGTCTGTGTCGAACCGTTAATAGTGTTAGTTATGTATATAGGCAGTGCACCACTGGCTGACCTAAGTTTGTACGTGTGTCAATCGTAAATGTAAAATGCGCTCTGTGCATGCACTGATTATTGTTTGGTTGAGAGTATTGTGAGATATCCGTGTATGGAATCGGGAGGGAATGCAAAAACTCACGAGAATGTTGTCAACAAGATATAAAAAGTCTTTTGAAATACATACTAACTGAATGAAAAATGAACTGTCATAACGAAGGAGTTGAATAAAATCTTTATCACGTGATCGCTGGTGAGGCACAAATCAAATTACGTTGGCTTCCTATTTTATTAATCAGTAACCAAATTTTCAGTTACGACGGTACAGGCTTAATAGATGTGTTGGATGCTGTGGATGAGCCTTCTAAAAGGCCGACTTCGTTTCACGGCTCCGCTGTGAGAGCTTCCAGTTGCACTATACAGGCCCGCATTGCACATAGCGGAGTCCCTCCGATCATAGACTAACCTTTGTTCACATGACCTGCTGCATTATCTGAACCTTCTGGATAGACTTGGGAACTAAATGAGAAATTATATTTAAAATCTTAACTTAAACATTTAAACTCATTAACAATTAGAGTAACAAATATCGGAAGAGATAATACAAACGGTTAGAGTTTTTTTAGTTTCCATCAAGTTATATATGCATATTTTTAGTTATCATCTTCTCAGAAACTACTTGTAATAGGGAATCAAAACGTTGCATTGTGTTTTCTATAGTGACACACTTCCAAATGACTGGAATAACATTCTTAATGTTTAAGAAAAAATAAGAAGAAATTCGGAAATGTAAGCCTTCTCCGAGGAATTTGTCTGTGTATATAATTATGTTTTATACTTCACGTTACAGAAAAAAATAAAACAAAGGTCTCTGTTTACGTATTGTGTTTTCGTTACTTCACGCAAATCTTTCACTTTCAAACCAAAAGCTGTTTGTCTAATATGTAAACATCGTAAGATGACAAATGCAGGTGTAAATCTTTTTGCTTCAGAGTTACCGACATGCAGTACTAGAAGAAACTGAGCTAAGTCAGTTATCGTTTTTATAAATTATTGTAAGCGTCTGTTTACAATCCTGGAACAAGCAATAAACCTAGGCTGAATATGAATGGAGGAAAATTGATTTTTAACACTGTCAGTTTAGCTGCCTACTATACCCTTAACACAATGGTATGAAGACTAACATTTCTTAAATTCCATATATATTCATTATTACATACATTGTATGTTTTATTATTATTACTATTATTAATATTACCATCATTGCATGTTGCTAATGTGTTGTAAAAATTGTAATGTAGGCTCACTGCAGACGTCTAGTTAGGTGTAAGAGAGGGCCTGAAGGCATAATCCTGTTGAGCCGTGGTAAAAATTGCTGAAGAGCGCGTCGCAGCGCGTGGTGTGAAGAAGTCGCCCTCCGTTTCTCACGGTGGCGCCGCTGTGGCAATCGCAGCTTTGGTGTCTCCCTCTGGTGGAAAAGGGGAAAGGTTGGCTGTTCACGTGTATTTAAGGGGCGCTATGAGCTCCCCAGTCAGTCCAGTCTGGGTCAGTCTCTCGTCCCCAGCTTGCCTGTCTGTCTCTCGTCCGCATTTGTTAGGCAGTTAGTGTCTATCTGTCGTTCGGAGTCCTAGTATGTCAGTCGTTCGGATCAACCTTTAAGGCCAGCAAAATGAGAGTCTTTCCACTCCGCCAGTAAGAGAACTCAGCGAGTGGTCGCCCGGTCGGGGCTTAGTTCCTGCGTCTGAGTCTGCGCGTTAAGCCGCCAATCTGCTCGAGTTTGCTCAGGCAATGGTCATTGGCGGTTAGATCGATCGGTTGGTCGGTCGCGCACTGAGAGACACAAGATGACTTGTCCGTCTTGAGCGTCGGCGCATGTTAGGTCGCCACGTGAGTCCAGTGGGCCGCGGCGTATAGCGAAGGGCAGTGACTTCGCGGTCGACACGAGAGCAACGGGAGTCAACCCACGACATCAGTCTGGCCGGTGCGAGGTGAAGTGCCTTGAGACTGGAGATCGGCGCGCCTTTCTGCGTCCGTTGAAGCGGCTGGCAGCGGACAGTTCGGGAGAGCGATTTGGGGGTGCTGCGCCAGGTCTTCTCGAGCAATCGCAGTTTATTAGAAGTTAAGTGATTGGTGATATCTTGTTTGATTTAATCTTGTTCTAATTGTTTTCTTGGTGAGGTCACCAGCCGTTTTGCTTTGGGGTCGTCCCACCATTCTTCTCCGTTTGCCCACCCGCAGGAAGATGCTTGTTTATAAATTGGGTGGTCCGTTTTTCCCTTGTGGAGTAGGGGCGGGTTACAGCAACCTGCGGTTCGGGTTGTTCGGTAATCTCCCTATCAATCTACCGTATGTTACTAGCTGCCTCTGTCATGTTTGTCGGATTTGATGTGTTAACGAATTAATTGCTTGGAGTGTAACGGCCTAATAGCTGAAATATATTTTGATCTTTGGAAACTTTGATATTATTGCCTATGATCTCGAGAGGCTGTATGTGTGTACTGTAGAGCATCTTAACTATTGTTTGGCTAAACTTGTAGAATTTTATATAAGATAGCATTTCATGGGATTTTATTTAAATGATCGTTTTGGTATATAAAGTTGCCACCCTTTCACCGTAAGACTTTTCTTAGAAGTTAAAATCTAGTTGCATCTTCGGTGGCAAGGTTAATATTTTATTGTTAGTGTTTTGTACCATTTCCATCCATCCTACGGGGGTGCATAGTTTGTGTGCTTATGTAAATTGTTAAAACACTTAGTTTATAGTTATGTGATGTGTTGCAGATTTGCACCAGTGAAACTTTTCAGAGGCTATTGTGAGCGTTCGTTACTACGGCCGTGTCAAAAGGGAGCGGCAAGGTTCTCTGCCCGAAAGCTCATACAGTCAAAACTTGTTTCTTTCTGCCTCTGAATAAATTGTAACTTTGATATTTAGAGGGTGCTTTCTGATTATAATTTTAAATCCGTTTTTTTTAAGAAAATGCCTTTAGGCACTATTAAAGTGAATAAAACTACCATTTGTTAAAAGGAATTTGGTTATGACTTCATCAGTTACTCCCTGGTAACTACTTCCATGCTTACGTAGTGTGAATAAATGTGTTAATGTTCTTGATGAATCGCTAGTAAATAAAATAAATTCTTAAGAATATTCTTTGAAAATAAATCACGGTTAAGCTGTTAGGTGAAATAAATTCATCAATAAATGATATACACTCCTGGAAATTGAAATAAGAACACCGTGAATTCATTGTCCCAGGAAGGGGAAACTTTATTGACACATTCCTGGGGTCAGACACATCACATGATCACACTGACAGACCCACAGGCACATAGACACAGGCAACAGAGCATGCACAATGTCGGCACTAGTACAGTGTATGTCCACCTTTCGCAGCAATGCAGGCTGCTATTCTCCCATGGAGACGATCGTAGAGATGCTGGATGTAGTCCTGTGGAACGGCTTGCCATGCCATTTCCACCTGGCGCCTCAGTTGAACCAGCGTTCGTGCTGGACGTGCAGACCGCGTGAGACGACGCTTCATCCAGTCCCAAACATGCTCAATGGGGGACAGATCCGGAGATCTTGCTGGCCAGGGTAGTTGACTTACACCTTCTAGAGCACGTTGGGTGGCACGGGATACATGCGGACGTGCATTGTCCTGTTGGAACAGCAAGTTCCCTTGCCGGTCTAGGAATGGTAGAACGATGGGTTCGATGACGGTTTGGATGTACCGTGCACTATTCAGTGTCCCCTCGACGATCACCAGTGGTGTACGGCCAGTGTAAGAGATCGCTCCCCACACCATGATGCCGGGTGTTGGCCCTGTGTGCCTCGGTCGTATGCAGTCCTGATTGTGGCGCTCACCTGCACGGCGCCAAACACGCATACGACCATCATTGGCACCAAGGCAGAAGCGACTCTCATCGCTGAAGACGACACGTCTCCATTCGTCCCTCCACTCACGCCTGTCGCGACACCACTGGAGGCGGGCTGCACGATGTTGGGGCGTGAGCGCAAGACGGCCTAACGGTGTGCGGGACCGTAGCCCAGCTTCATGGAGACGGTCGCGAATGGTCCTCGCCGATACCCCAGGAGCAACAGTGTCCCTAATTTGCTGGGAAGTGGCGGTGCGGTCCCCTACGGCACAGCGTAGGATCCTACGGTCTTGGCGTGCATCCGTGCGTCGCTGCGGTCCGGTCCCAGGTCGACGGGCACGTGCACCTTCCGCCGACCACTGGCGACAACATCGATGTACTGTGGAGACCTCACGCCCCACGTGTTGAGCAATTCGGCGGTACGTCCACCCGGCCTCCCGCATGCCCACTATACGCCCTCGCTCAAAGTCCGTCAACTGCACATACGGTTCACGTCCACACTGTCGCGGCATGCTACCAGTGTTAAAGACTGCGATGGAGCTCCGTATGCCACGGCAAACTGGCTGACACTGACGGCGGCGGTGCACAAATGCTGCGCAGCTAGCGCCATTCGACGGCCAACACCGCGGTTCCTGGTGTGTCCGCTGTGCCGTGCGTGTGATCATTGCTTGTACAGCCCTCTCGCAGTGTCCGGAGCAAGTATGGTGGGTCTGACA
The DNA here is from genome assembly GCF_023864345.2 of Schistocerca serialis cubense. Lineage (NCBI taxonomy): Eukaryota > Metazoa > Arthropoda > Insecta > Orthoptera > Acrididae > Schistocerca > Schistocerca serialis. The sequence goes on along the minus strand of NC_064638.1, from coordinate 1,022,415,877 downwards.
CACCGGTGTCAATGTGTTCTTTTTTCCATTTCCAGGAGTGTATTTATGTTCGGTAAGAAGTCTTCAGACCAACTGTATAACTGTTTGGAATTCCGTTTGCACGTATTTGGAATACTGTGGACGACGATGTGGAACGCTAACGAAGGCTTTGTGGAAGGCAACCAAAACGTAAACCTAATGTTCGCTGTATATCGATTTCTGGATATCACTTGCCTGCCGACTTCCACGTACAAGGTACGTAGTCAACGTAGAATAGAGAAATCCTAATGAAATCTGTGCAGCTCAACTGCCCCTTGGTGCTCTAGCAATGCGTCCACTACTGTCACTGCCTGTGATGGATTCCCCAGCCGCGAGTGGCCCGGTGGCGGGCCGTAGCCGGCAGCCTGCTGGGAGGTTTCGGCCCAAGAGGATGCACGCAGGCGCCGGCTGAGAACACAATTTGCCGCCAGAGTGCTCGTCCCAATACGGCGCGGCCGCAGATACCAGCCGAGAAATAACTTTGCCGGAATACCGCCGACACACGCGCCCGGCGCGCCCCAATCCGGATGCCCCAGAATTCGCAGTATCCCGGCGCACAAAGGAGCAAACAATGCCGGCAGCTCCTTCTGCCACTCCGAGTCGCCACTGCGTCCGCCGGCGGCTGCAATAAAAGGAAACACGGCCCTGTCCCCCTGTCATATATTTTTGTTACGCCCTTCCATTCCATCCGTCTTCTACAAGCTGCAGCCCGTTTCCTGTGGGCAGTCTGCGGTAAACCCGCAGCAAAATGGGCCACAGAGATAAAGGAGCATTTCCCGGCCTTTGAGCTGCCTTCATTCCTATGAAGCTACTTTCGAGTAACTGTAACATTTCTAGCAATTTTACTAGCTTCTCTTACCACTTCACTCCGAATATAGGTTAAGCTCGGGCTGAAGTGACCTTAGCAGATATCAGTGTTCTCGAAGTGCTGTACACTTCTAACCTTTCCCTCAACGTAATTCGGAATACTTACAAGGGAACCTCCCCATCGCACCCCCGTCAGATTTAGTTATAAGTTGGCACAGTGCATAGGCCTTGAAAAACTGAACACAGATCAATCGAGAAAACTGGAAGAAGTTGTGTGGAACTATGAAAAAATAAGCAAAATATACAAACTGAGTAGCCCATGCGAAGATAGGGAACATCAAGGATATTCTGAGCTTAGGAGCGCCGTGGTCCGGTGGTTAGCGTGAGCAGCTGCGGAACGAGAGGTCCTTGGTTCAAGTCTCCCATCGAGTGAAAAGTTTTTCTTTATTTTCGCAAAGTTATGATCTGTCCATTCGTTCATTGACGTCTCTGCTCACTGTAATAAGTTTAGTGTCTGTGTTTTGCGACAGCACTGCGAAACCGTGCGATTAGTAGACGAAAGGACGTGCCTCTCCAATGGGAACCGAAAACATTTGATCGCAAGGTCATAGGTCAACCGATTCCTCCACAGGAAAACACGTCTGATATATTCTATACTACACTGGTGACGGCATGTGCGTCACATGACAGGAATATGTTGTCGACCCACCTAACTTGTATACTTGGCGAGTGGGCAAAAAGATTCTTCTACGTTGCCCGATTTAGGTTTTCTTGTGGATGTGATAATTACTCCCAAAAAAGTGATGAAAACATAAGAGTTTGTCACATAAACTGCAACAAATCAATCCAACAGTTTCACAGTCGCACACTTGTCAAATGGTTCAAATGGCTCTGAGCACTATGGGACTCAACTGCTGAGGTCATTAGTCCCCTTGAACTTAGAACTAGTTAAACCTAACTAACATAAGGACATCACAAACATCCATGCCCGAGGCAGGATTCGAACCTGCGACCGTAGCGGTCTTGCGGTTCCAGACTGGAGCGCCTTTAACCACACGGCCACTTCGGCCGGCGACGCACACTTCTCCCTGTGCTCTGTCAAAACATATGTTTTTAACGTTTTCAAATTGTTCCGTGTGTAGACCGTCAAATGCTACATATGTCCAAGCAAATCTGAACATGTCCTGAAATTTTGGAGAGCGAAGTTGATTATGTGTGAGTGCCTGAACTTTGATAATTGTCTGAAAATAAAAAAATAAACTTCTTGTTCGAAGGAAGACTTGAACCAAGGACCTCTCGTTCCGCAGCTGCTCACGCTAACCACGGGACCACGGCGCTCCTGAGCTTAGATTCTCCTTGATGTTGCCTATCTTCGCATGGACTACTCAGTTTGTATATTTTGCTTATTTTTTTCATAGTTCCACACAACTTCTTCCTGTTTTCTCGATTGATCTGTGTTCAGTTTTTCCAGGCCTATCCACTGTGCCAACTTATAACTAAATCTGAGAGGAGGTGCGATGGGGAGGTTCCCTTGTTAGTTACGTTTCCAATGAGTTATTAGTAAAATATATCGTAACAAAGCAGAACCGACTACAGGAGAAATATGGAACTACCAAAGCCAGTGGTAATATGACATTTTCCTTTCAACGAGCTCCAGCAGTCATTGTTTTAGACACGCAGAACGCACATACATTGAACTGACAAAAGTCATTGTATAGCGATATGCACATAAGCAAAGCGAGTTAGTATCACGTACACAAGGTAGAGAAGGGCAGTACATCGTCAGAGCTGTCATTCGTACTCAAGTGATTCGTGTCAAAGGGTTTCCGAGGCGGTTTTGGCCGCACGACGGGTTGGAGCTAGACGCATAGGACGTTCCATTTCGGAAATCGTTAGGGAATTCCATATTTCGAGATCTATAGCATCAATAGTGTGCCGAGAATACCAAATTTCAGGCCCATGAACAACACAGCGTCCGACGGCCCTCAGTTAACGACTGAGAGCAGCGGCGCTTGCTTAGAGTTGTCATTGCTAACAGACAAGCAATATTGACTGAAATAACTGCAGACGTAATTGTGGGACGCGCAGTGAACGTATCTGTTAGGTCAGTGAGGAGAAATTTAGCGGCGATGGGCTGTGGCAGCAGACGACCGATGCGAGTGCGTTTAGTAACAGCTCGACATCGTCTGTAGCGCCTTGCTAGTCTCGTGACTATATCGGATGGATCCTAGACGACTGGAAAACAATGGTGTGGACAGATGAGTCTTGATTTCAGTTGGTAAAGGTGATGTTAGGGTTAGAGTGTGGCACCGGCCCCACGAAGCCTTCGACTCAGGTGGTCAGCAAGGCATTGTGCAAGCTGGTGGTGGCTACACTGAGGCCTGAGCTTTGTTTGCGGGGAATAGAGTGGGTTATCTGGTCCCGCCGAACCGGTCATTGACTCACAGTGTTTATGTTCGGCTACTTGAGACCGTTTCCAGCCATTCATGGGCTTCATGTTCCCATAAAACGATAGAATTCTTGTGGATGACAATACGCCGTGTCACCAGGCCATAGTTGTTTGCGATTAATTTGAAGAACATTACTGACAGTTCCCGCGAATGACGTGGTCTCTCATTGAACATTTATAGGACACAATAGAGAGGTCAGTTCATGCAAAAAATCCTGCACCGGCAATTTTGGACGATTATAGAGGCAACATGGCTCAATATTTCTATAGGGGACTTCCAACGATTTGTTGAGTCCATGCAACGTCGAGTTGCTGCACTACGCCAAGCAAAAGAAGGTCCGACACCATATTAGGAGGTATTTCATGACTTTTGTCACTCGCTGTACATAGCACATACGACCCGCCAGGGTAGCCGAGAGCGCTAATGCGCTGCTTCCTATACTCGGGTAGGCGCGCCGGCCCCGGATCGAATCGGCCCTGCAGATTAACGACAAAGGCCGGTATGCTTGCCAGCCTGGATTTGGTTTTTAGGCGGTTTTCCACATCCCGCTAGGTGAATACCGGGCTCTTTCCCAAGTGCCGCCTCAGTTACGTGACTCACAGACATTTGAAAACGTTCGCACTATTTCATGACTTACACAAGACGCAGACTGCGGGGGTACACTACTTCCGTCCTGGGGGTTTGGGGTGGCGGAGGAAGGGCATCCGGCCACCCTCTGCCATTAAAACTGCCAAATCCGTCATAACCAAGCCGCCCCCGCATTGGAGCGGGACAAAGGCCCGAGAAAGAAAGAAAGAAAGAAAGCTGTACAAAGCACATACAATTGCTCATCGTTGTATTCTGTTGTCGAGGATTCATCGAGTCTCGTGTGAATGGTAGACCATATCAAAAATCACTATGTTTCACAATAGAATCTTAGCACTTGATAACCGAGGCGAAGCAGTACAATGTTAACGCTCTAATATCACATTCAGGGGAAAGACGATTTAAATCTCTGAGCGGCCATCACGATATGCACTTTCCATGGTTTGTCTAAAGAAGACACATAAATCCGATCCTGTGCCTAGTGTGCAATGACCTCGTTGTCGACGAGATGTTAGACCCTAATCTCACTTCATTAGTTGTACCCCTGTTCCTCCCCATCCCCCAACCCCACATCCCACCTCATCCCATCTCTCTTTTTTTTCATGAACCACTTTAAAAACTTAATTTGTGTCGTTGGAACATGGGTAACGGATTGTTAAGAGACAGAATACACATAATTGCGAAATCTGACCGTACAGTGTAAAACGTAAACGTGCCTCCTTATTTTATGAAGCTCCTCAAATTTAGTAGAATATTGTTGTTTTCAAACAATAGCAGTACATGTATTTTTACTTTGTATGAACTGACTTCGCAAGCAACACACTTCGTAACAAGCCCAGACACAACCATGCTAGTATTAATAATTAAATTAATTACACTTCCTCAACGAAGTTTCCCATTTTGGTATTGCTTTTCCAAATAGATCTTTAGCGGCTTAGCAGTCTACGGTAGCAATTTTGTATAAATTCACTTGGTTGGTAGTTTGTCCTGGAAGAAGAATCTCACAAGAATACGTACCAGTGTGACGTTTTCGTTGGTTTTCTAAGTTTGTCTTCTTGAGCGAGATTCACATTCGACGTGTTCTTGGCCTTCCAAAATTGAATCATTCCAGTGGAAAAATTTTTTCACTTGATGAAAAATGTTTCCCATAGGCCTATTTTAACTTTTAAAAGGTCACACTCATGGATTCCCCGAATTTAACACAAAACTTGACGGCACAATGTTACCCTAAACTTTGCTTTTCCATTTTCGTAACACACAACAAAAACACAGCTTCACTGATGGCGCTTTCAAAAATTACAGATGAGTAAGCGGACCTCAAACTGAGCGCCTGGAAGGGATGAGCACAGCGGTTTGCACAAGTAGAACAACACGGCGTTGTCAGATCGCTCGCATTGTTGTCAGAGTCGTTACTTTCCTCACATATCTCGTTTATTACTTGAACAGCTATAATACGAGGTGCGTGAAGAATTGTTTGCTTCTGGTGTTTCGGTTTAATGTCGTTTTTTAAATGAAAAGCTCAAATTCAGTCTTTAATGTGTTTCCTTGGTTGAGCCTTGTATTGTCGGTTAATAAATTGTTTTATGGAGTACTTGGTAACAAATAATGATTAAATGGATACATGCACTGTCCACCTCGTCATCGGTAATACAATGAAAATGACGCTCGTAACCTTACCGTTCTCGCCTGTGTTCAACTGGATCCCGAAATGAGTAGTCGTGCAATTCAGAGACAAACTGGAATACCGAAATCAACTGTTTTGAAGATTTTGAAGACACATAAATATCATGCATATCATATCACACCCACACAAGCATTAACGCCAAAAGATATCCAAATACGAGTGCATTTCTGCCAATGGGCCTTGGAAATGATAACACGTGACAATGATTTTTTTGATACATTATGTTCACCAATGAAGCCACATTCAAAAACAGTGGCGAATTAAATCGTCATGGTTTTCATTATTCGTCCCCTGTCAATCCATACTGGCACATTCCCACTGACAGTCAATACAAATGGTCGTTAATGGTATTGTGTGGAATTTTAAACGATTACTTGATAGAACCGTATTTCTTTGACTGAAATGTTACTGAGGAATCTTATATACAACTTCTCTGTGATGATTTGTTGGAGCTAATGGAAGACGTTAGCAACGGCGTTGCCGCAGTGGATACACCAGTTCCCGTCAGATCACCGAAGTTAAGCGCTGTCGGGCGTGGGCGGCACTTGGATGGGTGACCATCTGGGCCGCCATATGCTGTTGCAATTTTTCGGGGTGCACTTAGCCTCGTGATAGTAATTGAGGAGCTACTCGACCCAATGGTAGCTGCTCCAGTCGAAGAATACCATAATAACGACCGGGAGAGCTGTTTGCTGACAACACACCATTCCTATCCGCATCCTCAGCTGAGGATGGCACGGCGGTCGGATGGTCCCGATGGGCCTTTTGTGGCCTGAAGACAGAGTGCTTTTTTTAAAATGGAAGATATTGATTGAAAAACTAGGCAACGAATTAGGTTCCAACAGGATTGAGCAGCTCCCCACTATGCTAGAAATATGTGGAACGTTTTAAATTTATGGTACCCTGATCGGTGGATAGTATGCAGCGGAATAATTCACCAGACCCAACATCTCCAGATTTTTTCTTGTGAGGTTATTTAAGAAATATTGTTTACAAAAGACAGCCATGCCACGGGATGTGCTGCTCAAAACTGTGGACAACTTTTGCAGACAATTGACTTTATGCATTGAAGCCATTGGGGATAATTTTGAACAATTTCTTCGTGGCTAATTTCATTAATTACGCACCCCAAATTGCGAGGGGCAAGAGGACTCACACTAGTGAAGCACCCCAACATGTGAGATGCAAGAGGACTGACATTAATGAAGCACGCCAACATGTGAGAGGCAAGGGGACTCACACTAATGAGGCACCCCATGGGAATATCATTCTACTACGTCCATGTCGTTGTTCGTGAGTAACGCTAAAAGTAGGATACAATACACTTTGTACATAAATAGCTTAATTTGGTGTAACGAAAGAATTGGTGTACAGTTTTATCGATTTGATGCGCCTTTCTCAGGTAATTCTAAATAAATTGGAGTTCTTTCTCAATTTTACTTTTTTCTCGATTTTAGCGCCATCTGTCAATGGTTTGAAAAATGTTTCAGAGAAAACTTGATTACATTTTTATGTAGAATCCGAATCTGCTATAAAAATGGGTGTTTCCATTTAAGATTTAAATGTTGCACCCCGCTCCATCCAAGGGGGCGGTGGCTGGAGGTCACGTGTAGTATCATTTGTTGTCCCTCTTTGAGCTTATGAACTTGTCTTGCCCACTATTTTTACCTGGTGTATAGTTTTCGAGATAATCGCATCTGAAACTTCAGGTGGACCACCCTATACATATATTTATATATAAACATCTCAGAGAAATACAAAAAAATTAAAAATTAAGTGAAACAAAAAATAGAATAAGATAAGAAATAGTACATTTACTTGCTTCTTCGAGTGTATTAACTCATACAATTTTTGTATAAACTGAAACTAAACTGACAATCAAGGTGCTGTAAAAAATATTTTGAAACATACTTCACTGTCTATCATCTTTGTCGAAGAATAAAAAATGTCACACTTATCGCAGTTTATAACCTGTTTCCCTGACCACCAGAGGGATAACCATGACAAGTAATTAAAAATTACCCCCATTTAAATATGTCAGTAGTAACCTGCCTCAATCTTCTTATTCACTTGTCCCAATGCAGTCACATGAAGAATGTACCGTTAATGACCTGGTAAGTTCTATGTGAAGACCATTCAGAGCAATAACAACATATAGTTCCAGGATTGTTTATTTTATCGATATTAATTTTTCAGATTGATCACATTGATTCAGAGATGATTTAAAGAAAATGAGAATTACAGACCCAACGAATTTTTTTCACTGGTGCTTTTGAGAGGACAATATTATACAACCTCAATAAAATAAGGCATGTAAATTAAAACACAAAACATGTTACATACAAAAGAGGAAGTTGTAGTTTTCAAAGAATGTGGTACTGTATGGTACTGATCGACAGTAAAAGCATAAAAAAAATTTTGACATATTTTTGGAAAGTAATATTTTTCAATTTTAAGAAAACTAATAGAAAATTATAATGAAAAATTTGTAAATGTGTCGGCATATAAAACTAACAATAAATGCAGTACACTGGTAGCAGATTTTCAAAATAAAATTTGTTTGTAGCTACTTATATGTTCTACCTAGCTATGACGATCAATGTGAAACCATCCAGATAACTTTGCACATTAGCACTGCTAATAAATCATCAATTACGTCAACTCATAAGCACAAATTTACTGAAACTATGGGTTATTCTACGAAACAAATATGACCAAACCATTTAAAGTAGATATTCCAACTCCAGAAAAAAACAAAAAAGGAAGCTTGTGCATTTTGTTAGGAATTTTTGTCAACCATCAGATCATATACCCTCCTCCAAACGATTCCCGAGACAGAACACTTTTAATGTACATTGTTATTTATTTTCTGTATTATTTAATACAGAAAATGTACAGACACACTACAGTTTGTCAACATTACAACACGTGTTTTACAAAGTATCGTTTGGAAAATACGTGTAGAATGTCGTGCTGGTAGTAGGACTACAATGCACCATATCAACAATATGAAAATGTTGAATGCTTGTATTCCCCCTTGTAGGAAATTTGTTAAAGGACGTTTCCGACCTGTCAGTTCCTTGTTTACATTGTATGGCAGTTATGTCAGATGTGATCATAATCTGTAACTGCCTAAGCTGTGACAGCAGTAACAGATATGGCAACACATGCTCTGTGAGATAGGGTGGGACACATCCATCGATAATATATTCTCCTTCACTATTTACAGTTTACCAACGCTGGGGTAATTTTCGATTAGAAATCATGTGGTACTGAGGCGACTAACTCGTCGAGCCGTGTTCGGAAAGTATTTTCATCCAGAAAAGAACTTAGTTGAAGGTTGTTCGCTAGAGAGTGGAAAAGGGGAGGAAGGACGTCCTAAACCAACTCCTCTATGGCATTTTTTGTCACTCTAGCAAAATTAGGGCAGGCGTTATTGTAGATTAGTATCACTTCGTGCAGCCTTTCTGGTCTTTGTTCTAGGACTGCATCTGCAAGACGTTGCTGTTGTTGACAACAAATGTCAGCAATAATGGTTACTCTTTGGAGAAGAAATTCGTAGTACACTGCACCGCCGCTGTTCCACCAGATGCATAAAATTATCTTTTGTGCATGGGCGTAGGTCTTTGTAAGGGGAGTTGTGCTTAATTTGGGCTCAACTTTACTTTCTATTCCTTATTTTAACATAAAGACACCATTTCTCGTCACTAGTAAGGATACAGGATAAGAATAATCGGTGTTGTCCCCGAGAAAGTTCATGATGTGCACGTAGAGATGAACATATGACCACCTGCTGATTTTCGTGATTTTGCATTAGAGCATGCGGTACATATCCAATCGATTTTTAAACCTTTCCCATTGTATGCAAAAGATGCGCAAAGGTGGAATTATCACGTTTCATCATATTTCACAGTTCCTGAGTACAACGACATGGATCACTGTCGATTAATGCATTTAAACAACCTTCATCAAATCCCAAAGGTCTTCCTGAACGCAGAGAATCACTAATGTCAAAACGAGCGTCCTTGAAACGAGAAAACCGTCCTCTTGCCTCGCTCCAGTGGCATTATCCCCATACAGGGTGCAGTGCCATACAGTAGCCACAAGATATGTCATGACTATTCCTGTGCCAACTGGAATGCCTACCAGGATACCCTAACTACCCGGATCGATAGCCACCCCCTCGTCTACCACCACCCTGATGACGTTACCCGTGCCACCTCCTTTCTCCAGCAGACCTTGTCTGAGGCTGTGGAGGCCCTCATCCCTACCGTCGACATCCACCCACACTGTCCCACCTTACCCCCACAGGCCGTCCTCCACCTCCATGAATCCTGCCATCTCTACTGCGCCTTCCTTCACACGCGTGACCGGGACACACTACGACGCCACTGGCAACTCTAATTACATGTCCGAAACTTGCTCGCAGCCAAGAAACGCCGGGACTGTCGACAGACATGCATCCGTCTTAATGCTACCCTAACTATCAACTCGTCTAAGTACTGGTCAGCCTTCCACCACCCTACCGGATCTAAACCCCCTCCCCTACCACCCTCTCCTTGATGATGACCACCCACTTTCCCGTTAACCTTAGTAATGCCCACCATTTTGCTTCTTACCTCTTCAATGTCTTTACCCTCCCTGACGATCCCCAGTTCGATTATTCCCTCTTTCCTGATGTCTGCGATCGAACTGACTCCTCTGCCCCTCCACTCGCTCCTGGCTTCCAGTACTTGGACAACATTACACACACCGACCTCATTGCCCCAATCACTACTCAAGATATCATCTCTACATTCTGCACGAAACGCAACACCACTCCCGGTCACAACCGTGTTACCTATTATCATTTCCGTGACCCTCCCGCCTCCTTGCTCTCCACCCTGGCCAGACTTTTTAATGTGGTCTTGTCCACTGGCTTCTACCCCAGCCTGTGGAAAACCTCCCGGATCCTGATGTTCCTCAAACCTGACAAACCACTGTCGCTACCCATCAGCTTTACCTAGGTCTTCAGCAAGGTCTAGGAATCCACCCTCACCTGACGCATCCACCTGCATCTCCACCAGCACCGCCTCCTTCCCGCTACCCAGTGTGGCTTTCGACCGTCCTCCTGTGCCGATGACCTTCTTCTCCACCTCCGAACAACTCAGTTCCCGTCGCCCCGCCATCTTCCTCTCCCTCGACCTTGAACGTGCCTATGACCGTGTATGGCACTCCGGCCTCCTCTTCAAGCTCCAAACATTCACCCTTCCTATTAACTACATCCGTCTGATCGCCTCTTTTCTTTCCCACTGTCCTTTCTGTCACCATCCATAACACAGATTCCTACACCTTCTAACGCCAGTGTGCCCCAAGGTTACATCTTCTCCCTCTTCTCTACCTTCTATATAGGGTGGACATGCTGCCGCATTAACCCCATCCACCTTCTCCAGTACACCGATGACACTGCCTTCCTTGCCCTCGCCCCCACTCTGCAACACTCCCAACACCTTCTCCAATCCTATACTGACTGGTTCACCACTTGGTGTAACCAGTGTCCACTCAAGGTCAATCCTTCAAAAACCCATTCAATCATTGTAAGCAAAACCACCCCTTCCCTCCACCTCCTTGATTCTTATATAACCATTTATGGCCATCCCATTCACCTCACCCAAACCCTCATGTACCTTGGTGTCACCCTTGACCATTGCCTTTCCTGGAACCCCCATCTATGGACAATCCAAGCCAAGGAACGTTCCCGACTCTGCCTACTCAAACTCGTTCTGGGGTCTTGACCTGTCCACCATCCTCTACACTTATAAATCCCTCATCCGCCCCATCCTCTGCTATGCCCATCCCACCTGGATCTCATTCCCTCCCACCTACTATAAGTCGCTCCAAATCCTTGAATGCCATGCGCTCCATCTTGCCTATCGCACACATCACCCATGCGGATCCTATATGACTTGATTCCCTTCACACACCATCTCCTTTTCCTCGAACAGATACGGATCCTTTACACCTGCCGCTAGCTGGATCCATCACATCCACTTGTCTCTCCCATCCTCGCCCATCCCTGACCACTGTTGCACCTGTATTCTTGCATCCTACCTGCTCTCCATCTTCACACTCTCCATATCCTTTCCCAAGGTGGATCCCACGAACACCGCCTCCTGATGATGTTCCATCCATCTACCCCTCCTACCAGCTCTGACTCTCCTCTCCTGTTCCCCCCATTGTCCCCCCAGGACTCCCTCTCTCCCCCTCATCTTCCTCTTCCCTACATCTGCCACTTTCACCCCTGTCCACAGGCTTCCACCCCCTCTCTCCTCCCCCACTCTCCCTTCTTTCTGCCACTGGCTCTACCCCCCTTCCTGCTCTCCTACCTCTCCCTATGACCTGCAGGCAACCCCTACCCCCTTCGTCAGAGTGAGTGCTTCGCCGATTATCATCGCCAGTGATTTCTGTGCATCAGTGTCTCTCCGTTTGTGTTCTGTGTCTTTGTCAGTGTTTTCTGCTACGTTCGTGTCTCCACCTGGACGTCTTCATCTGTTTTCCACTGGTGCCACCCTACATTACGGTGTCTTCCGCCGAACGACTTCTGATTTCTCGCACAGTGTTCATCTTGTGTTTACCATGTTTTTTATGTTTTCTATGCCTTCTGTGTATTTATGTTGTGTCTTATGGCCGAAGAGCGGCGTGTAGGCTGCTGCCAGCCTGCCTCAGCTGAGGCATGAAATCGCAATAAAGGAGAAAGGAAGAAAAAAACAGTGATGAAAGCGCAACCGTGTCACCTGCACAGTCCCGTTACAAATGAGTGTTCAGCAACCCCTATCCGTGTTGTGAACAGTAACCATACTGTCGCTATTTGTGTTTTTCATCTCATGCAAACAGAAAGCAGACTGTCGCCATGTTTTTTTAATTGTGCCAGTCTATTTTGTGTCTACATCCGCATTGTCACTGCGGTGTTTTTTTATTTTAAATTCCACATCTTTCTGCCATTTTATATTTTTTTACAATGTCACCATTTTATCGCCTGTTTTTCTTGTTTGTTTATATTCTCATTATGTTTTATAACTTTTCTGCCGGCTGTAGAGCAGCATATTACACTGCTGCAGGCCCGACGCACCCTCTGCTGGGAGGGGGGGGGGGGGGGGGGGGGGGGGAATCGAAATGCAATAAAGGAAAAAAATTATGAAAGCATCATGAAGGTTGGATCCCCTCCTTGGAAGACATCAGATTCCAGAGCCTGGGCTACCCTCAGGGTGAAATCTACATTTTCGAAGCACCTGTTGCTGTTGCTGTGGCTGTCAGTCCTTCCGACCGTCTGTGTGTCTGTCTGTTCGCCTGCCTGCCAGCCTGCCTCCCATTGTCGTCCGTCCGCCATCGCCGCCGCCGCCGCCGCCGCCGGTGTTGTTGTCCATCCGACTGCCTGCCTGCCTGTTCGCCATAGCCGACGCCGCCCAGTGCTCGCCGCCACTTGCTGTCCGTCCGTACGCCCATCCTCATGTCGCCACCACCACCAGCTATTCGTCCATCGCCGCCGCCAGCTGTTCATCTATCGCCTCCGCCCCACCGCCGCCGTCGCTACCACCATTGCTGCCTGCTTTCCACCCATTCATCATGAGCTTTCCCACCTCCACTGTCATCTTCATCTCCCCCTCCCCCTCCCCCTCTTACACGGTCACTTCTTGGAGTGCCGCCCCTGGCCTCCCTCCTCACACCTCGCCGCCCCTTCCTCCACTCACGCATTCCCCATTTCCTCCCCCGCTGTGTATCCCCACATCTACACCCTTCTCCCAGCCTTCACACCCACAGTTCTTCCCACTCCTGCACTGCCCTCATATGCCTCTGCTGCACCCATCAGGTGGCTGGCTTACCCTCTCTCACCCCGCCCCCCCCCCCTGTCACTTCATCATCTGCATCCCTCACACACATCATGTCATGCCAGGCTGTCAATGCCACCACTGAACCAGCTGCTTCTCCTGCACCTCCACCCTGCCAATGGGATCTGCCACCTTCCACCTCCCTCTCCTCTCCATCCCTCTCCCCTCCTCCCAGCCTACTGTCTCCAAAAAGCCCCAAAAGCGCGTCATTTCCGACTCTGCTCCTGCTTATTTCCACAAAATGTCACCACCTTTTCCCTGTCCCCTCTGTCGTCCCCATGGAAACCACCCCTCCTCCTGCCACCCATACCCCAGCCCCCACCCTCCATACGTTTGTCCTGTTAACCCCAGACCCTAAGTTCCTCAATGCCTGTACCGTCACCATGGAGATACGAAAGTCTCCCAGCTGATTCCTCACAGGGACTCAGTCCTCATTGAGTCTCCCTCCCCCTCCTTTCAAACGGACCTCCTCCATAAACTCTCATGCTTGATGTTGACTTCCATGCAACCCTGACTCCCTTCCTCTCCTCTTCTTCTCCCTGTCAGCCCCAGCCTCCCCGTCATCTCCCCACCTTCACTGCCATGATCAATAATTTCAGGCAGGTGATCACGGAGGATGAGGTGTTGGCGGATCTGAACTCCCACCCACACCTGGAAATCTGCTCTGTCTGCCACATCCACAGTGCCCTTGGTCCCACTTACCTCATCTGGGTCTTTCCGGAGTCTGCCCCCTTCATTGACCATCTCCTCACTCAGGGTGCCCTGCTTTACCACTGTTGCCACCCTGTTGAATCCTCCAAATCCCCTCCCCAATCCTACCACTGCCAGCGATGCCTCATGTACAACAATCACCTGACCCCCAACTGCAACCACCTCAATTGCAAGGCCTCCCACTTTCTTAAAAACTGGTTCCTTACCACTGTCCTCCAAAACATTCACCCTTTTCAGCGCCCCTAAATCTTCCAACAGTTCTCCCTTGCCACCTACTCTACCAGAACACCTTTCCCACTTACTCCCTCAACCAAGCCCACTTCACCTTCACCTGCCTTGACACATTGGTGTAAGCCTCTTCCCTTCCCTCTCTTCCCCCACTTTCTTCTTGTCTGACGCAGCACAAGTGTTGCATCCTCTTCCACAACATCTGCCCCTGCTGCACCAATAAATACCTACTCATGAGCACCCTCTCCCACCACCAGGTCAACAAGTTCCTCTTGAACAAAACCTTTCTCCAGCCCCACCGTTCTATCTGCACCACTCTATCCTCCACTGCACTGATGCTCATGGTCCTTGAGCACAGGGTGGGGTCGTGATTGGCATCCTTAAGAATATCCCCATCTTGCCACAACCCCTCCTCAATGACCCCACCGTACACCCTATCCTCAGCGTCTTCTTCCCCTCCCTCACCATTAACTACGCCACCATCTATGTCTGCTCCACTGTTCCTCTTGCTTATGACTTCATCTTCCACATTGACTGCACCTTCTCCACCTACATGACCGACATCAACATCTATAGCCACTCTCCTGCCGCCCTTTGGCGGTGGCATCAGTTCCTCTCCATGATCCAAGTTGACCTTGTTCCCCTTCCACAGCACACCTGTCCCGGAAGTGACACCACCCGCAAATTTGTCATTGACTCTGTCAACCTCCTCGGGTGTATCACCATCGTCTTCCTTGACCCCACAGGGAGTGACCAACACCCCATCCTTCTCACCATGATGTCTGCTCATCACCTCCCTCTGGCTCCCCATCCTGCAACTGTTCCCAAGGTCATCCAAGACTACCATTGTGCCAACTGGGTTGCCTTCCTGGAATCCATCGCCACCCATGTTGAAAGCCACTCTCTAACCTATCACCATCCTGTTGACATCATCCACGTCCTTCCTTTAGAATTTAAATACCGACGCTGCGGAGGCCCATGTTCCTATTAAAAGCATCCTCCTCCGTGAATCCTACTGCCTCTGTCACTCCTCCCTGTCCACTCATGACAGGGACACACTCCAACGTCACTGGCAAATACTGTGACAAATGTAGAACTTTATTACAGCAAAGAAACGCCAGGACTGGCGCCAGACCTGTACATGAGTCAACACCTCCCTCCATATCAACTCCTCCAAGTACTGGTCTGTCTTTCATCGCCTTACTGGTTCCCATTCTGCACCCCATTATCCCTTCCTACAACCTCAGTAAGGCTGATCAATTCACTTCTCCACTTCCCCATCCACATCCACATCCACTTCTCCATCCCTAATCCTCTCCACTTTGATTATTATCTTTCCCCCACTGTCATGGAATGCGCTGATATGTCGGTCGCTCCACTTGTTCCTAGCTCCAGTACTTGGGGTGGTTGCCCCCATCCGACATCAACACTCCAATTACAGCGCAAGATGTTACACTTATCCTCCTGTCCAAATGCAACAATGCCATCGTCCCATTTGTCTCACCTATGTCTTCAGTAAGGTCTTCGAATCCATCCTCTCCTGTCGTATCCATCAGCACCTTAATCAACACCACCTCCTCCCCCTTACCCAGTGTGGCTTCAGACCCTCCTTCTCCATGGAATACCAACTACTTAACCTCGTTCACCTTCTCTCCCTCCAGCTTAACTTCGGTTGGTCTGCCATTTTTGTTTCCCTTGACCTCCAAAACTGATTATGACCGTGTATGGCATCCCATTCTCCTCTTTAAATTCCAAACCTACACCCTGCCTATCAGTTTTGTCTGTCTGGTCACTTCTTTCCTCTCACAACATCCTTCCTATATCACCCTCGACACCAACTCCCATGTCTTTTATCCCACTGCTGG
The DNA here is from genome assembly GCF_023864345.2 of Schistocerca serialis cubense. NCBI lineage: Eukaryota > Metazoa > Arthropoda > Insecta > Orthoptera > Acrididae > Schistocerca > Schistocerca serialis. Next base: position 1,022,399,664 of record NC_064638.1, on the reverse strand, counting down.
TGTCCCCCGGGGCTCCGTCCTCTCCCCTCTCCTCTGTCTCCTGTACATCACTGATATGCCCAAGCCACCCCACCTGTCCACCTTCTCCAATATGCTGATGACACTGCCTTCCTGGCTCTCTATCTTATCCTTCAACGGTCCCAATGCACCCTCCAAACCTACCTTGACCAGCTCACCACTTGGTGTAACCAGTGGTTCCTTTGTCTCAACCCCTACAAAACCCAGGCAATCATCATAGGCCACATCACCCACTCCTTCCATTTCCATGACTTCTACCTCACCCTTTATGGTCATCCCATCCAGCTCACCCAGTGAGGCCTTGTCCTCACCCTCGACTGTCATCTCACCTGGACCCCTCACCTCCTCACCATCCAGCAGAAAGCCCATTCCCACCTCCACCTTTTGCAACTCCTGTCTGGCTGGACATCCTTTCACCATCCTCCACACCTACAAATCCCTCATTCATCCTGTCCTATGTATTCCAACGTTGCCTGGATCTCAGCACCCACCTGCTTTTACAAAACCCTCCATATCCTCGACCTTCATGCACTCTGCCTTGCCTTATGTATCTTTGTTCCTTTCCCCACACAGCTCCTGTATGACCCCCTGGTTTCCTCCTTCCTCTCCACCCCACCGCCTGTTGCCGCTCCTCTATCGCTATATCCTTCCCTCTCTCCACCTCCACACACTCCATCTCCTTCATCAGGGCAATTTCCAACACCTCCCCTTCCCAACTGTAGCATGGCCTTGTTCCCTCCCCTCCCCAGGACCCCCTCTTCCCTCCTCCACCCAGAACAGATTTTTCTTCCTTCCCCCCCCCCCTCCCAGAGTCCCTGCACCCACTCCTCAACTGCGTCCCTCTCACGTCCTTCCCTCCCATGCCCTCTTCGTCGCGCCTCCGCCCATCTACTCCGCTTTACCCCCCCCCCCCCCTCCCACCTTTCTTCCCTTCTTCATCATCTACAAGACCCTGACAGATCCTGTGTTTTGCTCATCGTCATCAGTGTGCTACGCCAGTGTTGTGTTTGGTGTTGTTCTCCTGTGTGTCAAGAGCTGTGATTTTAGTTGTGTGCTGGATTTGTACATAGTGTTACTGTCAGTGATCGTTATGTGCTACACCATCCATCGATACTTTTATGCTGGAGCCATACTTCGCCTTGTGTTCTTTTAATTGTTCCAGTGTGTGGATTTTTGTGGTCAATACTTTTTAAGGTTTTTGTCTCCTCTTTAAAGTCGCCACTTTTTTGTCTGTTCTCGACCATTGTGTTCGCATTTTTAAAATTTTTGTCCGCCATATTTTCTCCTTTGTAATTTTAAATGTCTTTTGTTGTATCATTATTTTCTTTTGGCTAAAGAGCAGCGCATATGCTGCAGCCAGTCCGCCCTGATGGGGAATTGAAATTCAATAAAGAAAATAAAAAAAGTGAACCATTGTCAAACAAAGCAAAGTAGGCATTGAGCACAAAGTCGCTTTGCCAGTTAAGCAGTTTTGTTGGGTCTTTCTTTTTTGCTTCATAAATTTTAAGCTCCCCTAACAAATTAAGAGCATGCAGCCTTTTTCCACTCAGTGGAGAATACGCATACCATTCTCAGTGCTCCCTATGGAATGACCAGTTTCAGATAAATGCTGCCCGAAAGCAGCTTTGTTCTGCGGCTATGAGAGTTCTTTAAACATTAATTTAAAAGAGCGGCCTGTTTGACCGATATGATATTTGTCTCAGTTACTCAAAAATGTTCATATTTGTGTGAAATCTTATGGGACTTAACTGCTAAGGTCATCAGTCCCTAAGCTTACACACTACATAATTTAAATTATCCTAAGGACAAACACACACACCCATGCCCGAGGGAGAACTCGAAACTCCGACGGGACCAGCCACACAGTCCATGACTACAGCGCCCAAGACCGCTCGGCTAATCCCGTGTGGCGTCACGGTTACTGCAGTCAATCCGTATACTCCAGAGCCATGAAATTTTTCATACTTCCCTTTCACAGTTTGTTTTATTCGCAGTTCTACGGTATTGTTAACCTGAAAGCCACATCTGACATCACACTTTTTAAAACATTTTTCTGTTTGCAGGGACATTTAGCCGTTAAATTCATAAGAAAGATTTTCATTCTATCTTTACCGGTGCTACTCTGTGTGTGGGTGGGTGTGTGCCTGCTGTTTTTTATACGTTTCTTTAGCTTACTGTAGGGACGCGTGACGTTATTTACAGAAAAGCCTTTAGCTACCGCAATCTGCTTTAAAATGCTGAGTTCTTTACGTATTTCGTTTTCGTCCAAAGTTTGACGAGGGAGCCGGTGAACCTTGGCGGTGAAGAAAGCTTTTTTGTATCGGGGAGGAAGGCATGAACTGGCATTAATGACACTATCTGTACAAGTAGGTTTTCTAAAAATCGAAAACTTATGTTTGTTGTTAACTTTCCTAATAGTAAGGTCAAGGTAGTTAATGGAGCCATCTTCTTCAACTTCAGTGATAAAAATTATTTTTGGGTGCATGCTAAATATTGCTTGGGCAAATGTGTTGACCTCACTGGTGTCAACTATCAGTAATAAAATGTCATAAACATACTGTTTGTAATAAATCGTTTTATCTTTTAGCTGTGGAAACTTGGCAAAAAATGTTCATTCTAAATCATTGATAAAATATCTGCTTAAGTACCAGCTAGGCTATTACCCATCCCAAGCCTGTCTTTTTGATAATAAATTTTGTCATTGAAGGTAAAAAAAAATTGTAAGCTAAGACAAATTCTAGAAATTCAATTAGTTCTGTACATTCTGCAGTACTAATATTGTTGTGGGATAGGAGATTACGTCTAATAACGTCAATAGTTTCTTGTACTGGGTCATTACTGCAAAGATTTCTTACATCCAAGGATGCTAATGTCGCATTATGTGGTGCAGGGGGTATATCCTTGATTATATTTGCTAATTCAGCACTGTTTTTGACCCTAAAACAATTATGGAATGTGTAAACTGATTTAAGTTTGTTGTTAAGGAACTTATTTAATTTATAGCATGGTGATGACACATTGTTCACAATCGGACGAACCGGATTTCCATCTTTGTGAATCTTAACTTGAGATCTAAGCTGGGGAAGTTAGACAGTCATTTACATATATTTGACGATGCTGGTGCTGATTTCGTATTTAAAATTTGACGATGCCACTATGGCTGCAGTATATTAGAACTTTGTTTTTATAAAGTAGCTATGCTTCTCCATACTTAAAGCGCACAAATGCATATATGTGTCAGTAGTACTTTTTATTATGCTCTATTTGTTGTTTTTAAGCTTTAGACAATCTGCAATATGTATTTCCCATTTTTTGCTGCAGATCTGATGATGGTCATTATAGACCGAAACTGGTTATCTGTTAACAAAAAGTTTGTGACTATAGACGTAAATCGAAGGAAACATATTGTATGTATGGATCCCTGTTTTGTTCGCGACAATGTCGCAGCTATATGATCACTATTCCTATCTTCTGCAACAGAGACATTTTTATTCCGTTTCCTGGAACATTTAGAAAAAGATATTATTTATTATGCGAAGAGAAGAAGAGAACAACATATGTGATCAAAAGTATCCGGACACACGTTTTTTTCATATTAGGTGCATTGTGCTGCCACTTGCTTCCAGATACTCTATATATCAGCGACCTCAGTAGTCATTAGACATCGTGAAAGAGCAGAATAGGTCGCTATGCTGATCTCACGGACTTCGAACGTGGTCAGGTGATTGGGTGTCACTTGTGTCATACGTCTGTACACAGTGAACACTGTGAACAGTGGACAAACGTTGTGTGGAGCAACGAATCACGGTACACAATGTGGCAATCCGATGGCACATGAACGTCATCGACCAGCGTGTGTAGTGCCAACAGTAAAATTCGGAGGCGGTAGTGTTATGCTGTGGTCGTGTTTTTCATGGAGGGGGCTTGCACCCCTTGTTTTCTGTGGCACTATCACAGCACAGGCCTACACCGACGTTTTAAGCATCTTCTTGCTTCCCACTGTTGAAAAGTATTTCGAGGATGGCGATTGCATCTTTCAACACGATCGAACACCTGTTTATAATGCACGGCCTGTGGCGGAGTGGTTACATGAGAATAACATTCCTGTAATGGACTGGCCTGCACAGAGTCCTGACCTGAATCCTATAGAACATCTCTGGGATGTTTCGGAACACCTACTTCGTGCCAGGCCTCACCGACTGACATCGATACCTCTCCTCAGTGCAGCACTCCATGAAGAATGGGCTGACATTCTCCAAGAAACTTCCAGCACCTGATTTAACGTATGCCTGGGAGAGTGGAAGCTGTCATCAAGGCTAAAGGTGGGGTAACACCATATTGAATTCTAGCATTACCAACTGAGGGCGCCACGAACTTGTAAGTTGTTTTCAGCCAGGTGTCCGGATAATTTTTATCACATAGTGTATATTTATATCATATATATTCTACATGAAAAAACATACTACTTCGTGTTGTGTGATAATACTTTCTCCCTGAGTTTGACTAAATTGCGATTAACTATCAGCGGCACTTAAAAAAAGCATAAAGAATACAATAAAAGTCTGTTAGGGGGATCGCCTGTCGAAGGGTGAATGAGAGGGGAATAGATAGTATAAAAAATGCGACTGAGTGCATCACATTCTGATTGTACGAAACAATTTAACCTTCAAAAAAATAGAATTCGATATTCAGACAACAAATACAATAGTTCCCTGGCCGAACTGGGAGCAACGTAATCGAAATTAATTATTCCGGTTAGAACTGCCGCTATTTACAACATCGCACGGAATAAATTTGCATCTCGTTGGCAAAACAGTTGGAGTCACCACAGTTTACTTCACTTTTCATTGTATTTTGCGATGTTAGAGATGAATTATTCATTCGGGACGTCCCACCACCCAGCATGGCATGGGTGGAACTAAGGAAATTAGATTCACTATTAAACAATTGCTGCAATGACTATAGCTTGTATCCGTACAACTGTAAATGGTCTTGAACAGGTACAGCGTAGAGACTTTACTGTTGCATATTTTCCATACAATTTGCTGTGAATGAAGAGCACAGAAAAAATTCCTCGTGCCTAAATGAAACTCTTTAAATAAATAATATTGTTATTATTAGAAACCTATGTTCCTAAGTTTTATTGTAATGTATTTTATCTTGAAGAAAAGAATACTATAACTCGTCTTTAGTTACATTATTTTATTTTTGTCTCTTAACCTAATTCACCTCACTGGTTTAGGTACTTTCAACCATCTGTACAGAAATTTATTATTGTAATATCTACTCTTTCAACCATTTCCAGACACCAACAGTCGCTACCAGTCTGAGCACAATGTCTTCTAATTTCTGTGGAAATTGTACTGTTAGATCGTTGCGACAGTTCTAACAATCTAATGTTCCTCCTTTCAAAATACACTTCCTAACTAATACGGTGAAGCATCCAGAATACAAGCTCGAATGTAAATGTAACTTCGTAGACCATCGGCCGGTATGCAGACGTTTTGATTGCAACTCACTGTAACAGGTATAACAGTCACCAGAGTGTATTAGTGTTGTTGGTGTTAATTGTTGTCACCAGACCTGGTAGAGTATACAAGAGGTGTGACCAGTGTCAGATGTAGAGCGATCACTGCGAAAAATGCAGAGATGCCACTTACTAGTGTAAGACACCGTTATCAGTACTTCACAGAGCTTGAAAGATGCCTCATGGCCCCTGGCAGCAGTAGTTATCAAAATCTAATAGATTTATTGTTGGTGCTGTCTAACCTGCCTGCCATCTTTAGTCGACATTTTACACAAACAGGGGCTACCGATACGTGATTTAGCTATTCAGCTACTGCATATGCAGTAAAGAAATAAACTTCCGCTTCATCCGCGGGTTTAACTAAACAATTAAACAACATTCCCATAAAGGTTGAACATTAATGAAACCAAGAAACTGCAGGGACCGATTCCTGGCTGCAAATGTAGGAAGAAAGGCCCTATGAAAATGTGTACGGAATGCATCGTTGCTACGGTAGAATGCGCTGACGAATTAAAGTTGCTCTGCCCACGTGTGTATGTTCCTTGTTTGTTGCAGGCTGTGTGATTGACGCAGCGTACTGTAAGAATCAGAATGGTCCGGTACTCATGTGAAGAACAAGACGAAAAGCTGTTTGTGTACGGCCGAGAGGTCGAAACGGTCGAGAGGCGGAAACCAGTCCTCCAAATATGATGTACTGTACGCAGAGTCCGCCACCTTCACGCAATTTTGTCAGTCTGAAGTGGCCCATGATCATACAAGCGCCCAAAAAGAAGAGCTTGAAGTGCATGATGTGGTTGGTGTGCGCGAGGGTACTTGTTTTGGTATAGTCGTGCTGTGTTTCTACCACGTCCATCCAAAGATCTAGGCACTCAAGCTCAATATTCATTTCCGAGCGTCTACAACACGGCAGCCCAACTCGCTGACAATGCCAACAAGCTCCAGATTACCCAACAAACCGAATTACGAAGATGAGAAACACAAAGAGAAGTTCCCCACGTCTAGACAGTGAGTACTAGCGAAAACGACAAAGCTTATGCTCCATAAACCATCGGAGAAGATGAACTTCTCAGTGAAGATCCGCTGTGGGTTTCAAGCCGTCCTTCTTGTGGCGTGGCGAGTGTCCTTTTACCATAGTAATAAAATTACATGCCTTTAAGTGGGCCCAGGAAATAATTTTTTGCAGCAGCCGAGAGTGATGATGCTTGATTTCTTACTTTGTCGTGCATACCGCTGAAAGAAGCAAAGAAATGGAAAAGACGTTAATGTGGAATAAATTAGTTCCGACAGAAACCACAAACAAAACTGAGGTGGAGTCTGAAACAGCGCACCCAGCAAAACTGCTGACTTGCAGTTTGTTGCCTACGTGATACACTGAAGCGCCAAGGAAACTGGTATAGCACGCGTATTCAAATACAGAGATACGTAAACAGGCAGAATACAGCGCTGCAGTCGGCAAGTCCTATACAAGTGTTCGGCAGAGTTGTTAGATCTGTTACTGCTGCTTCAATGGCAGGTTATCAAGATTTAAGTAAATTTGGACGTGGTGTTACAATCGGCGCACGAGTGATGAGACAGAGCATTTCCGCGGTAGAGATGAAGTGGGGATTTTCCCGTACGACCATTTCAGGAGTGTACCGTGAGTATTAGGAAACCGGTCAAACACCAAATCTTCGACATCACTGCGGTCGGAAAAAAGATCCCACAGGAACGAGACCAACGACGACTGAATTGAATCGTCAAAGTGACAAAAGTGCAATCCTTCCGCAAATTTCTGCAGGTTTCAATGCTGGGCCATCAACAAGTGTCAGCGTGCGAACCATTCAAGTAAACATCATCGGCAAGGGCTTTCGGAGCCGAAGACGCACTCGTGTACCCTTGATTGCACGACACAAAGTTTTACGCCTCGCCTGGGCCCATCAGCACCAGCATTGGACTGTTCATGATTGGAAATGTCTTGCCTTTTCATACGAGTCTCGTTTCAAAATGTATCGATCGGATGGTCGTGTACGGGTATGTAGACAATCTCATGAATCCATAAACTCTGCATGTCGGCAGGGGCTGTTCAAGCTGTAATGGTGTGTGGCTTGTACAGTTGGAGTGATGAGGGACCACTGATATGTCAAGACGCGACTCTGGCAGGTTACACGTATGTAAGCATCCTCTCTGATCACTTCCATCCATCCAAGTCCATTGCGCACTTCAACGGACTTGAGCAATTCCAGTAGGATAATGCGACAACCCACACGTCCAGAATTGCTACAGAGTGGCTTCAGGAACACTTTCTGAGTTTAAACACATCCGCTTGCCACCAAACTCCCGAGATATGAATATTATTGAGTGTCCGATGGTACATGTGTACAAATGTTTACAATTGTACAATAAATACCATAAACAAAAAAAAATGGTGGAATGTAATTTAACGTGGACTACGTAATTTAAAGCAACAGAAATCTGATCTGAAACTTCCTGGCAGATTAAAACTGTCTGTGGGACCGAGACTCGAACTCGGGACCTTTGCCTTTGGCGGGCAAGTGCTCTACCATCTGAGCTACTCAAGCACGACCCACGCCCCGTCCTCACAGCCTCACTTCTGCCAGTTCCTCCTCTCCTACCTTCCAAACTGATCCTTACGATAGCACATATGAACGTTAAGATGCGCTGGACAGTATAAAGCTACTTCCCAAGCTGCTTCGACAAAGCTGTCTAGTTTTTTATATGAGTTTCTGCTTCATGGGGGCAACGATTGGTCAGCAATTGGAATTAATAGTAATACCTTCAGCTGTCTGTTTAACTGTCACTAATGTCAAAACCATCCTCCTTGAAACGAGAGAACCATTTATTTGCCATGCTCTGTCCTGTGGCATTAGCCCCATACAAGGAAAATATGTTTCTGGCTGCCTCGGCTGTTGTGGCTCCTCTACTGAACTCAAGCAGAAGAATATGTCGGAGTTGTTCCGATCTCTCCACTTGGCATCCCACTTTCTAGCTTCCACAATCCAGTTCAGTATCTCCAATTCACAAAACGGTAATATGTAAACTGTAATAGCAACAGTGAACCACAAATAAAAACTGACAATCGATACACAAACCCATAGCGACGGAATACCGACAAGCAAAACAAAAACGCTACGAACTTATGCACCAACCTTGTGCATTAATTGCAGTTTGGTTCCGTTGCGTCTTAACTACTCGTACACCAAAAGAGGGAAACCATCTTAATCACCATCTGAAATGTTCGATGTTTTATTATTATAGAAAAAGACTCCCACCACTGCCAGGAACCTTGTCATGTTACATGTTCTAACAAGCAACATAAGAGACATCTACTGATATTTAACCCAACAGACTAGCGCAATCCGAAGAATATGGCTTCAAATACCTGTTCTGTCATCCATTTATAGGTGCGAAATTATTTTCCTACGTACTTATAGCAGATGTCGGAATTATTCATTTGGGAAGGACGCTGTCGATTTCCTCACACACCCTTCCCCAGTCCGAACTGTTTCTTCATCTCTAATGACCTCGCCGTTGATGGAACTTTAAGCGCTAACCTTCCTTTTTCAGTGAATTGCACTAATTTACAGTATGCAGTTAAACTTTTCGTTCGTAAACGTAGTCATGATATTCTTCTTTATCTGGCATTTGAATCTTACGTAATGCAGTCACACAGAGGCAAAAAATAAATAGTGGCCCCTCATTACGCGAACGCAAACTGAAGAACTCAAACTGCTACTCTTCTCATAAATAAAATTTTAAGTTGCGTTCGTGGTTTCTAAATCAGAAGTCTTCCCATTCCTTTCGCACAAATATTCTACTTATGCGAGCTGCATGCAGTGAAATATTATCCTCCAATAGGAGTTCATATTTGAGAAAGTTGATATAAACACCCGATGACCTTGTTTCCCTTTCATTTACTAGCCGTTACTCCATTTCAAGCATGCAAACATTACTCAATAGGACGTTATATTAAAGAAAAATATCTTCCGTGATTGCAGAAATACTCTACGTTGTTATGAAGTGAAATATGAATTGTTTTAAATTAGTCGTGAATGACTTCAGTGTCTCGAACTGATGTAATATGCAACGACGCAGAAGATAAAATTTAAAAAATAAAACATTTAACACAAAGAAAATTCCTTACAGAAACTTCATGAAATTTTCTATTAATTTTTTGTTAGTCGTACTCCGTCTTCGCTCAAACATTTCTATTTAACTCCAGCGTTTTTGAAGCTTCTCTTTGTGACAATGAACCTCATATTCCTTATATTCACCATGCTTTAAGCAAGTCAGAACCATAGCTTGCATTAAAACTGGAACAACAAAGCACTGTTAGGAAAACAGCAGAGTCACAGTTAGCAATTCTGAGTTACAGATAGCTTAATGGCGGGTCGCCATAAGCTGCAGAGTTTATATTCAAGGACAGAAGATAATTATTAACAACAAGAGTAAAACTGACGTGGCAACAGGTATTAAATTTACATTCATGAATGCCAATAACCTGGTGCATGGAAGTAGGAAACTACTAAAAGACATCGTAAACTTTTCTACCTTGAAATTTAAGTGGTGCAAACAAGGGAGTAACAAGAGTAATAAAAACTAGCACTAGATAAAAAATCCGAGTCATCGATAAATATGTAACACAATTCTAACATCTTGAAAACGAGGTCACAGCACACTCGCGAATAAACGTAAAGAATACATTGACAGAGTGGGAAAAATGTTTTTCGACGGTATAAAAGCACTAATGTGAAACGAAAGTCCATGATTTCGGGAAAAAATTCGGAGCCCCGAAACACTCAGCAATATCACAACATAAATCACAGAAACGCTGAAAAATAGCAAGTGCTGTATTCTCCCCACTTGATTAATATTGGGTACCAAGGAAAGCTGCTTTCTCGGATCACTAGATAACAATTAAAGGAACTCGTATTACTGGTTCCAATGGCTCTGAGCACTGTGGGACTTAACATCTGAGGTCATCAGTCCCCTAGAACTTAGAACTACTTAAACCGAACCTAAGGACATCACACACATCCATGCCCATGGCAGGATTCGAACCAGCGACCGTAGCGGTCACGCGATTCCAGACTTAAACGCCTAGAACCGCTCGGCCACAACAGCCGGCTCGTATTATTGGAGTTTATTGCAAAAGGAGATGATTAACATACTTAACTTTGTGAGATGTAGACGTGTCGCAAGCAAGGGGTGACAGACTAACATAAGAAAACTCTTCAGTATACAGGGTGGTCGATTAATAGTGATCAGGCCAAATATCTCACGAAATAAGTATCAAACGAAAAAACTAAAAAGAACGAAACTCCTCTAGCTTGAAAGGGGAAACCAGATGGCGCTATGGTTAACCCTGCCATAGGTCAAACGGATACCAACTGCGTTTTTTCAAAAATAGGAACCCTCATTTTTATTATATATTCGTGTAGTACGTAAAAAAATATGAATGTTTTAGTTGGACCACTTTTTTCGCTTTGTGACAGATAGCGCTGTAGTAGTCACAAACGTATAAGTACGTGGTGTCACGTAACATTCCGCCAGTTGGACGGTATTTGCTTCGTGATACATTACCCGTGTTAAAATGGACCGTTTACCAATTGCAGAAAAGGTCGACATCGTGTTGATGTATGGCTATTGTGATCAAAATGCCCAATGGGCGTATGCTATGTATGCTGCTCGGTATCCTGGGCGACATCATCCAAGTATCCGAACCGTTCCCAGATAGTTACGTTATTTAAGGAAACAGGAAGAGTTCAGCCACATGTGAAACGTCAAACACGACCTGCAACAAATGATGACGCCCAAGTAGGTGTTTTAGCTGCTGTCGCGGTTAATCCGCACATTAGTAGCAGACAAACTGCGCGAGATCGGGAATCTCAATAACGTCGGTGTTGAGAATGCTGCATCAACATCGATTACACCCGTACCATATTTCTATGTAGCAGGAATTGCATGGCGACGACTTGGAACGTCTTGTACAGTTCTGCCACTGGGCACAAGAGAAATTAAGGAACGATGACAGATTTTTTACACCAGTTCTATTTAGGGACGAAGCGACATTCACCAACAGCGGTAACGTAAACCGGCATAATATGCACCATTGGACAACGAAAAATCTACGATTGCAGCGACAAGTGGAACATCAGCGACCTTGGCGGGTTAATGTATGGTGCAGCATTATGGGAGGAAGGATAATTGGCCCCCATTTTATCGATGGCAATCTAAATGGTGCAATGTATGCTGATTTCCTACGTAATGTTCTGCCGATGTTACTACAAGATGTTTCACTGCATGAGAGAACGGCGATGTACTTCCAACGTGATGGATATCCGGCACATAACTCGCGTACGGTTGAAGAGGTACTGAATGGCATATTTCATGACAGGTGGATTGGTCGTCGAAGCACCATGCCATGGCCCGCACGTTCACCGGATCTGACGTTCCCGGATTTCTTTCTGTGGGGAAAGGTGAAGGATATTTGCCTTCGTGATCCACCGACAATGCCTGACAGCACGCGTCAGCGCACTGTCAATGCATGTGCGAACATTACGGAAGGCGAACTACTCGCTGTTGAGAGGAACGTCGTAACACGTATTGCCAAATGCATTGGGGTTGACGGACATCATTTAGAGCATTTATTGCATTAATGTGTTATTTACAGGTAATCACAGCATGCATTCTCAGAAATGATAAGTTCACAAAGATACATGTATCACATTGGAACAACCGAAATAAAATGTTCAAACGTACCTACGTTCTGTATTTTAATTTAAAAAAACCTACCTGTTACCAACTGTTCGTCTAAAATTATGAGCCATTTGTTTGTGACTATTACAGCGCCATTTATCACAAAGCGAAAAAAGTGGTCTAACTAAAACATTCATATTTCTTTACGTACTACACGAATATGTAATAAAAATGGGGGTTTCTAGTTAAAGAAAAGCAGTTGCCATCTAGCGGACCAACCATAGCGCTATCTGTTTTCCCCCTTCAAGCTAGACATATTTCGTACTTTGTAGTTTTTTCGTTTGATGCTTATTATGTGAGATATTTGGCCCGGTCACCATCAGTGGACCACTCTGTGTACAGTCCGTGATACAAGTGAACCAATACAGTTTCTAAGTCACTGCTGTAGCGTTTGTAGATAGGCCCTACTTCAACTCGGGCCGCGGAATTTATTCTCTTCGTGTAGACCCCTCTCCTGTCTCGGTGTCGTCGTAGAGAGGGGTCCGTCAGCGTACTATTGGCTGACATCGTCTCACAGCACTCTCTGCTGTAATGTTCCTGGCCGAACTGCCGGCGCTTGACGTTACGCCGGAGCAGAAAGAGTCTAGAAATATTACAGTAAAACAGACAGGGAGAAAAACTTTCAGAAACAGGTATGTGACAAAGCTGAGCCATCAATCAATAACATTACATTGATCGAGTACACAAGAGATGGGCTGAATCTGAATACTAATGAAAACCTGAATCACAGATAATGAACAAGATTGCATTAAATCAAATGAAACATATCAGTTTGAAGGCAGATAATTATAAATCGAAATTAGAATGTTATTCATATCTCGTGGACTGTACTGAAAATACTTCTACCCTCTTTTATGCGCACCTGGTAGATTCTTCACTGATTCATTGTAGTTGGTGAAACGACTAGCCACTTGCGGAAAAAAAATTATTAGGTGTACCGAGAGAGTTGGCTGTGTTCTAGACGAGCTAGATGCAAAACCTTTGGAGATAATCTTATATGGATCTTCCCTGATTTACTCATATATCTTTCGGAGTACTGCTGAAAGGTTCCTTTGATAATTTCACTGCTGTTTTCCTGCCACATCGTCCTGCATTCTGACCTTCTGTTCCATCTTGCACGGGCGAAATATATCATTTCCTTTTGTACTAGCATCCTTCAGCCACCATACGAAGCCGTCGTTTTAGCACACTGCAGTGTTATCATAGCGGGTAATGCTGTCAGCGACATAATCATGGTCACATGAAACATCATGATTCGTGGAACGCTGAATACTAACGAAGCCTTCGAGAGGAAATGTTCCATTCGTCTAGCGCTCACTACCAAGTCTGGTCCAAGCATCGAGAGATTGATGCAGTCATAAAGAGATTAGCGTGTCTTCGTTGGATGCAAACAACCAAAAACGCTCTATAAACTTACACATGTATTGAATTAATGCATAGTATCTCGCAACTGTCTCATGTTTCGAACGATATAGAATATAAAATAGTCAACGAGGATTGGGCAAATTTTTTCGAACGCTTTGAGAAAGAAGTCATGGAGAGATACATGATCTCTCCACAGGCTGCATCAGTAATCAATGAGCTGTTAACTCAGCAACCGAGGAATACTAGAATTTTGTATTCCCTTCATATGAATGCTAAGTGAAATCAAGTTCAACGCAGGGGGACCATTTGGAGAAACGAGGAACGTATTCGGAAAAAATATATCACCTACCGATCTGAGATAAACTACCTATTTTGTAGGTCAGTGCTCATACTGGTACTCCAATGATGGATGACACTGCGAGGGTCGAAATACTGAATTTTGTATTACAAAATTCTGCTTCTGGGGAAGGTCATAATATGGGTTCTCTTTTCACTCAACAGACGAATACGTAAATATCAGATGCTGTGATAACTGATCACTGAACACAAAATGGAATATGATCAAAAATTTTTGAATGAGGCTGCAACGAGTTACAAATACTTGTGATTGGATAAAATAAATTAAATCTCAGGAGAAATAAAAAGACATTAAAGAGGCAAGAAGTAAATTATGCCTTGAACATAGTTATTAGAAATATCATACAAACCTTCTTGAACATCTTAGATGACTTTTACAGCCACATATTCAAAGAACATTTAGCCATATTGAAAGTTGCGTTTCCCAATGAGCGAATGCACAAAATATTGCGAATAATATGAGACTTCAAGTAAATTAACCATTGCAACAAGAATAGACGTTCCAACGACAATGGTGCAGCATTTGGTGCCATAAGCTGATAATCTGAAAATTAAAATGCATCATCTTATAAAAGTGACACTATCAATAAGAGAAAAAACTGGGACTGTATCAGATCGGTAAGCACGTTGGATAAGTCTTTGATCGATGATGCGTGACCGGTCAACAGAGAATAATTCTTGTGTTGAAAGATATGTCAGATAAAGAAAACGGTATATAGAATAATGACAGAGGGTTTCTGTCTTCAATTAAAAAATAATAAAAAAAGAACACCAAAAGTGGTCGGTCGTTTCATCATTGAACCATTCGCTTTCAAACTCTGCATTCGTTTCCTGTAAAACATCAAAATACTATAAAATTATTATTATTTCAATGAGATAAGGAAGATATTTGACTTTTAAATGATTCTATAAATTTATCATTATTACAACGACGTAAGGAAGGTATTTAACCTTTAAATAATTCTAAAAAATCATCTTTATCACAACTAGATTAGGACGGTATTTTACCTTTAAATAATTCTATAAAATCATCATTATTACAACGAGATAAGGACGGTGTTTGACCTTTAAATAATTCTATAAAATTGTCATTATTACAACGAGATAGGGAAGGTATTTGACCTTTAAATAATTTCACATGATAAACTATAACGAAAATTTCAGTTACTTCACTAATCAGTAGTACCTTGAAACTTACATGTGCTCTTTTGGATCCCACACATAAGAAAGATTCAAATGTAATGATAAAATAATTGAAGATCAATATATTCATTTGTTATCAACAATATAACCTAAAAGTCTATGTCACTTCAGAGCTTCTCGTTTATCCCCAGAGGGTTCTTTGATAAAACAGGTTTACTTTGATTATGAAAGAAGGAAAAAAAATTGCCTGTTTTTACTAATGCCATTTCATAAAAATATTTTCACGTAAATTCACTTAGGCGTTCAGCATCCCTTTCTCAAAGAGTTGTTTAGAGGTGGCATTAAAATATAGTACTTCATTGTCCCTTTCAATGCTGGATGTTATAGCATGAACAGCCTACACTTCAAGCGTTCAATCACATAATTTGGTTTATTAATGTTCAACAACGCAAATCATAATACTTTTAGTGGAAATTAGGAAAGCACTGAAAGAATAAAAATGTTTGTTAGACGGATTTGTTATGAAATTTATAATTACAATATTTATTGGAAACTTTTTATTGACAAGTGCTATCATGTCATGTATATTTGTGTAAGTAATGACTTAAGAGTAACTTAGTGCTGGGTGAGACTTTTGAAAAGAAATTAATTAGCTTATCTAGGTCAAGCAAAATATTACATTTAGTATTCTGTGCCCTTCTCAGTTTGGGTGCAGCTCGTGGAAAAAAAAAAGCTCGAAGGGCACAATTTCTCACCTTTTACTCATTTTACAATAAGGTTATTTACATAATTAAATAACAGATGAAGTATTGAATGTTTTTCATATCAGCCATCCTTATAAACTCTGCATAAACCTTAAATCTTTCTATTTTTAATACTAGTTTTCGTGAAGTTTATAAAGGTTTGTTTCATAGGTCATATATGTTATTCATTTATGTAAATACAGGTTTTAAACACTGAAGGTGACGATGTCTCTTGCTTAAAACAAAAGTTTTTCTCTTTTAAAATTGCATTCATTCATGAATTTATACAAATAAAAGTAATGACAGCGCAGTTTAATCGGTCGCTGTAGGTGCTTGACGCGGGGCAGACGGCGCCATGTCGTTGATCCCGATGGCCTCATATGAAATGGCATGAACCCCATGGTTGGAGTCGGAGGAACAGCCGACGGTCTCAAAGTTGGAAAGGCAACGCATCTTCAAACAGCTCTTCATAGGACTGCGTGGTACAGTCCTATAGACAGTATCAATCATACATAAAAATTTCGCATACGCTATGCTGCCCTGGAATAAAGTATGATTAATAAATGCATTTCATCGGAAACTTTAATTTGCTTCTATACACCTTAGAACGATTTGAAGTTGTTGGTGATTTATGTTTTTCTCTGAGTTTCAGTTGGTACCCCTGGTTTCTGGCTCTAAATCATTACATCATCTCAAACAGCTCACTACACAGCTCACTAACGTTCATTACTTATATGAGTATCCACCACCTGTGCTAAGACAGTGACTCTGAAATTGCACACTTTGACATTTTTTGTATTAGGCATGAGGACTAACACGCGATAACATGGTCTGCAACGGCCGTTATTGCCAGCCACCGACATGTGGTTGTTTGGTTTATTGCTGCAGTAGTATGGCATGAGGATGTAGAAGGCCATCGAAACCACTGCATTAAAGACACATAACGTGTATCCACAGGACATGTGGTCAGTAATTGAAAGAGTGTCATGATAATCTCTCCATTGGCCAAAGATTCCGGAATAGTGCCCCATTCGGATCTTCGGGAAGGGACTGCCCAAGGGTAGGTGACCATGAGAAAAAGATTGAACAATCAACGAAAGGATAACGTTCTACGAGTCGAGGTGTGGAATGTCAGAAGCTTGAACGTGGTAGGCAAGCTAGGATATATGAAAGCGGAAGTGCAAAGGCTCAAACTAGATACAATAGAGGTCAGTGAAGTGAAATGGAAAGAAGACGAGGACTTCTGGTCAGATGAGTATAGGGTGATATCAACAGCAGCAGAAAATGGTATAATGGGAGTGGGATTCGTTATGAATAGGAAGATTGGGCAGAAAGTGAGATATTGTGAACAGTTCAATGATAGGGGTGTTTGTATCAGAATCGACAGCAATCTAAAACCCACAACAATAATTCACATGCCAACGCCGCAGGCGGAAGATGAAGAGACAGAGAAAGTATATGGGAATATTGCAGGGTAATACTCTATGTAAAGGTAGCTGAAAATCTAATTATGATTGGGGACTGTAATGCAGTTATAAGGGACGGAGTAGAAGAACAGATTACAGGACAATATGGGCTTAGGACAAAGAATAAGAGGGGAGAAAAACTAATAGAGTTCAGCAGCAAATTTCAGCTAGTAATAGCTAATACTCTGTTCAAGAATCACAAGAGGAGGAAATGTCCCTGGAAAGGCCAGGTGACACGGGAAGATTTCAGTTACATTGCGTCGTGGTCAAACAGAGATTCAGAAATCAGCTACTGGATTGTAAGCCAGGCAAGGAGCAGATATAGATTCAGATCATAATCTAGTAGTGATGAAGAGTAGGCTGAACTTCACGAGATTAATCAGGAAAAATCAATGCGCAAAGAAGTGGGATACAGAAGTACTAGCGAAAGAGGAGATACGCTTGAACTTCTCTATGACTTTAGATATAACAATAAGACATAGCTCAGTAGGCCGTACGGTTGAAGAGGAATGCACGTTTCTAAGAAGAGCAGACACAGAAGCTGGAAAGAAAAACATAGGTACAAAGAAAGAAACTGCGAAGAAACCATGGTAACAGAAGAAATACTTTAGGTGATAAATGAAAGAAGGAAGTGCAAAACCGTTAAGAGGGCAGTGGGAATTTCACCGTTAAATGCAGGGGACAGAGCGGATTGATTGAAAGAATACACTGAAAGTTTTTATGAGGGCGAAGATTTGTCTTATGTGATAGAAGAAGAAGCAGAAGTCCATTCAGAAGAGACAGGGGATCCGGTATTAGAATCGCAGTTTGAGGGAGCTTAGGAGGACTTAAGATCAAATAACGCAGAAGGGATAGATAACACCACATCAGAATTTCTAAAGTCAGTGGGGAAAGTGGCAAAAAACGACTGTTCATGTTGGTGTGTAGAACGTACGAGTCTGGCGATATACCATCTTACTTTCGGAAAAGCATCATCCACACAATTCCGAAGGCTGCATGAACTGATAAGTGCGAGAATTATCGCACAATCAGCTTAACAGCCTATGCATCCACGTTTCTGACAAGAATATTATACAGAAGAATGGAAAAAAGAGGGTGTGTTATATGAAGATCAGTTTGGCTTTAGGAAAGGTAAATGCATCAGAGATGCAATTCTGACATTGCGGTTCATAGTGGAAGCAAGACTAAAGAAAAATCAAGAAACGTTCGTAGGTTTTGTTGACCTGGAAAAAGCGTTCAGCAATGTAAAATGATGCAATGTAAAATGATTTCTGAGGGATATACTGTAGAGAGAGACGGGTAACATACAAAATGAACAATAGCCAAGAGGGAAGCGTAAGAGTAAAAGACCAAAAACGAAATGCTCCGATTAAAAAGGGTGTACGACAAGGATGTTGCCTTTGCCCCCACTGTTCAATCTGTACATCGTAGAAACAATGATCGAAATAAAAGCTAGGTTCACGGGATTGAAACTCAAGGTGAAAGGATATCAATGATTCGCTGATGACTTTGGTATCATGAGTGAAAGTGAAGAATTCCATAGTATGGTTAATGGAATGAACAGTCTAATGAGTACAGAATGTGAACTGAGAGTAAATCGAATTAGGGTGAAAGTAATGAGATGTAGCAGAAACGAGAACAGCGAGAAACTTAACACCAGGATTGATGGTCTAGAAGTAAATGAAGTTAAGGAATTCTGCTAACCAGGCATCAAATTGCCAGTGTTGGACGGAGCAAGTACACCAGCACTGGCAAAAAGGACATTCACAGTCAAGAGAAGTCTACTGGTATCAAACATAGGCCTTAATGTGAGGGAGAAATTTCTGAGAATGTACGTTTGGAGCACATCATTGCATGGTAGTGAAACACCGACTGTGGAAAACAGGACAGAAGAGAAACGAGGCATTAGAGGTATGGGAGGAGGTTCTGCGCTGAAGAGGACAGGAAAGGAATCTGTCGAAAACACTGACAAGGAGAAGTAGTAGGATGATATGACACCTGTTAAGACATCAGGGAATGGCTTCCATGGTACTAGAGGGAGCTGTAGAAGGCAAAATCTGCAGAGTAAAATAGAGATTGGAATGCATACAGCAAATAATTGAGGACGTAGATTGCAAACGCTACTCTGAGATGAAAAATTGCGTTGTTTTTAATATCTGCCTTATGCAAACAAAGTTATGTTTTTATTTACAAAACAACCCAATTTTTAAATTGCAAACACAGAAGAACATTAAGAGGAGCTTCAAATCTTAGTAAACATGAGATGAAAAGTTGACACAGGAGAAAAATTCGTGGCGGGCACCATCAAACCAGTCAGAAGACTAATGACTCAAAAAACAAAAAAAAAAGTGCACCCCTCGTGTATGCTTAAAAGTACTTGGGACGCACACTTGCATCTCAGCATTACAGAGGAACCAGCAGGGCCATAATATCAAACATAGATAGCTTGTTTTAAATAATTTTATTTACCTTACACAATTCAATACAACAAGACAGCTTTCAGTTTAATAACCTCACCACAATTAAAATGAAACTTTTCTCACATCCCTTTGAAGATTTACTTAACCAATGTATAAAGCATTAATTAGAATTGCTCCTGTCACAAACTAAAACCAAAACTTGTCAAACTCAAAATCGGGAAGACTACGCTATACAATGGCTTCCTTTTGCAATAACATTTCATAGCAAAGGAATAACGTAAATAAATATTACAAAACACAAAAAAGGTAACTTCTAAAATGCTAACGCTCCCTACCGAGGCAGCCAGTGCCCAAACTTCTGACTAAAGAATAATCATGTAGGTGCCAGTGCAGATGAACAGTAATTAAAAAACAAACAATTGATAAAAAGAGACCCTTGGCATTTAAAGATTGCTCAGTAACATACACACATAAAACCTTATGTTATAAAAATTTAAACCCTTTCAGCTCACACACAAGGTATAAATAACAACATCCTGAACGATAAAAAGGACAATTAACCAAGTGGAGCCTTAATGAACCTGATCGGG
Organism: Schistocerca serialis cubense; assembly: GCF_023864345.2. NCBI lineage: Eukaryota > Metazoa > Arthropoda > Insecta > Orthoptera > Acrididae > Schistocerca > Schistocerca serialis. The sequence continues at coordinate 1,022,379,279 of NC_064638.1, read as the reverse complement.
CACTAATGACAGAGTGCCACTCAACATTACAAGATCGAAGTCATACTTCAAAACCAAAGTACATTCGCTAGAGTGGCGTAGGAACGGGGTACGAAGCTAAACGACCTGACGGGGCCAGAGACAAAGAGATAAGGAATACTGAACTTAAAGACGTGACCGAGGAAGAGGGCCTCCACAAGGAGCCAGTCAAACGAATCACAGTTCCGCTGGCAACGGCCAACTCGTTCAGCCCCGACGCCACGCCCCACCGTACCGGACGATATGCACTGCACTCCAAGTAACTAAAGTATAAATCAAATGCAACAGCACATTTGCCTTTACACGTTCATGTTACAAAGACTTAAACCATAATTTTTAAAACAGGAAATCTCGCCTAAAAATGGTTTTTTACCTAGCATCTTAAGCATTCATCATAACACCACGCGATAGTGACAACTGAGTTTATTTCAAGGGTAAGGACGAGCAAAACTACATTTTCATGAAACATGTTATGTTTTTACGAGACTGCGTCGTCTTTCGTTACTCGCCACTGATGTACAGATATTTGTATTTAAAAAGCACGGTTAGCACCACCATAAACATACAATCACTAAATAATGAGCAGCTCAGCAGTCTTGCTTACATATATCTGCTAATCCTTCATCAAGCAGTAAGAAACCGAAGCGGAATGGTTCAAATGGCTCTGAGCACTATGGGACTTAACATCTTAGGTCATCAATCCCCTAGAACTTAGAACTACTTAAACCTAACTGACCTAAGGACATCACACACATCCATGCCCGAGGCAGGATTCGAAACTGCGACCGTAGCGGTCTCGCGGTTCCAGGCTGTAGCGCCTAGAACCGCTCGGCCACCCCGGCTGGCTCGAGGCGAAATACCTAAGGCCCGTTGTCATGGCATGTGTGACTTAAGTTGCCATGGTACAGTCAGGATCAAACTCACATTGCAGACAACATTGATTAACCATTAATAGATATAACTAAGCACACAGCTGCACCTGATTTAATGAAACACACACCATATGAGCAGGCGGGCGGTTAATCCAGGCGACACTCCGGCAAGCTCTTCTTCTCAACGTTCACTCCATGGTGAGCACAAAACCAAACACCTCGTGTCGTACCAGAACCCAACTTCGCCGCCGTCTCCGGCCGCAGCTCTCCACTCGTAACTCGCACAATGAGCAGGCGCACCAAGTAATAGCCAACTTCCCGCCCCCCGTAGTACCTCCCGACCGATAGACCACACAGTTCCCGTTGCCTCGACGCTGCAGATTTAAATAACCGGACACGCAATGAACAACTGACTCGCGGCTGGCCAAAGGTGAAACGAAAGCAAAGATGTCAGTAGCGGGACAGAAGTATTGGCGCCAGCCGCGTAGCTTATCAGTATTTGGTTTCAACACTATCTGCGTTTTTCACAGTAGACAGAGGGTGTCCATGGAATAAGCGTACTATTACACTAGACTTCCAGTTCGACAGAGGTGAGTGCACATTCAAAGTACGTCATCAAATATTTTTTAATTGTTTGTCCTTCTGCTTTAACTTTACAACATCACTCATGTCAGTGTACGATATCTTCCACTCTACTAAGCATAAACTTTCCCTACAACCAGGAAGTTCACATATTTGTCCATTTACGTTCATCCTCAAGTAGAAACGCATGTAGTGTTTTGGTTAGTCCCCCTGGCGCTACAGTTTTTGTGAAATAAAAGGTCAGATAACGTAATGGTTACATAGTTCAGATTATATACAAAACCTTATTTGTCTGAAATATTTTTCCATATTTCTACGCATCAAACTCAGATGCCTGACACAAATATACTTTTTTCTAAAAATAAAATTACATAATTCAAAGTTCAGGACACTATGATTTCTTTACAGTTACCTTTCTAGTACCTATGTTTTTCTTTGCAACTTCTGTAATTACCCTTGTTAGAGATTTTCATTCCTCTTCAACTCGACTGCCTACTGAGCTATTCATTATTGCAATATCTATATCCAGAGAGTTTCAAGTGTATCTCATAATTCCTGAGTACTTCCGTATACCACTTCATTGCACACAGATTCTTCCTGACTAGTCTCCTAAACTTAGGATATTCTTCATCATTACTAAGTTATCATCTGTGTCTATATATATTCCTGTTAAGCCTTACAATCCAATATCCGATTTCGAAATCTCTGCCTGGCCTTGATGTAATCTAACTGGAATTTTTTCATATCGTCCTGCCTTTTCCCTTTTCCTCCTCTTGTAATTATTGTACAGCGTGATCCCTATTACTAGCTGAAATTTATTGTATAACACAATTCTCTTTTATTTCTATTAGCAAGCGTATATTTTCTCGTAACAGTTTATTCTACTTCGTCCCCTACAACCGCATTCCATTTCCCCATGACTGTTATATTTTCCACTCCCTTTATGCACTGAATTAACGGCTCTATCTCTTCATCTTCTGCCTGCGACGGCGGCTTGTATACCTAAACTGTCGTTGTAGCTGTTGGTTTGTTGTCACTCCCGGTGAGAACAACACTATCGACAGAAGACCACAATGTACTAAGTGAAGTCTGCGATGAGTTTACAGTGGATCGCAGTATAGTTTCAAGTTGGATGAATCGTTTTCCTGGTGGTTGTATGAACATAGACGATAACCCAAGACCACAAAGGCCAAAATCGTCAAAACGTGAATGAGCCGTGACTTCCTGCGATGCTCTTGGCAGGATAGTTTGCGGCGTCCTGGTTGGCTAGCGCCCTCTGTTAAGAACGGCCACGGTTCGGGAGGTGGACTCGGTCGGGGGGAGTGACGGAGACTCGATCGGCGCGAGGCCCACGAGAAAGACAGGCCGCGGCGCATACGTCATGAAGGTAGTCCTGCGCTCGCTCGCTCGCTCAGATCAGCCGACAAACTACGTTTCTACACCTGTTAACTCGTAACTAGGCGTGTCAGTACAAACGAAAACTGAATCTTCTACTGGAATCCGCTAATATGGAATCTTACTGTTATTAGTCCTACAATGATGGGAAGTCCATGGGCCCACTTATAATTTTTACTGCTGTACCGGAGTACAATAAAATAAGATCACGCTAAAATGATTATCAGTTGCATAAAGCACCACTTCCAGCATGTAACGAGAACTGTTAAGCAGAAGAGACTAAATGCTATAAACAAACCCTTGTACTATTTATATCGAGTACTGATCTTAAATTAAATGTAGCTGTAGTACTGGTAATCAGTAAGACTTCATAACAGCAGATTTCAGTGGAAGATGCAATTCTTGTTAGTACGTACACGCCCAGCTGCGAGTTAACACGTTTAGAAACGCATTTAGTCTCGGAGCAAGCGAGCGAGTTCAGGACTACCTTCGTGAAGTACGCGCCGTGCCTGTCTTCCTCGTGGGCCTCGGGTCGGCAGCAGTGACGAGGGAAGACAACGCACGGAGCATCCCCAGCAGTCAGTCAGCGCGAGGTGTACAGCGAGGACGCATGGTGTTGACATTCCGGCGCCGGGATCTGGCAGCGAGCGGAACGGGAGTGCGGAAGCAGTCACCGGGCAACACAGGCTCTGTTTAAGAGTCTTGTCTATCTCGAATCCTGAGGGGAGCGCGGGAGTTTACCCTGGCATGCATGTTAACAGCGAGCTCCTGGACTAACTTTAAATAGTGAGCCATTTTGTGGTGGAATTTTGGATGCGATTGCTCCGTGTAGCCACTTTGATTTTCGCAAGACATTCCTTGAACCACTTGGACGTGGGTCCGGGATACTTGGTATTGCAAGTCCATGTAACTGCGCTGCGCCCTGGTTCCGTTGTATTTACACTACTGGCCATTAAAATTGCTACACCAAGAAGAAATGCAGATGATAAACGGGTATTCATTGGACAAATATATTATACTAAAACTGACATGTGATTACATTTTCACGCAATTTGGGTGCTTAGATCCTGAGGAATCAGTACCCTGAACGACCACCTCTGGCCGTAATAACGGCCTTGACACGCCACGCAGCTTCAACACGATACCACAGTTTGAAAGGTGGCTACACAGATCCACAGCGCCAGAGATTGCGCAAAAGAGTATTATTCAGCCGCCTCCACTGGCAGTTCTTGTCGAGAAGTAGCAGTAGGCAGTGCTTATTGAGAAGTAGCAGCAGGTAGTGTTTGTTGAGATGTGGTAGTGTACAGTGCTTATTGAGAAGTAGCAGTAGGCATTTCTTATTGAGATGTAGCAGTGGTGAGTCGTTGTTGAGAAATTCCCATGGAGAGTGCTTGTTCAGAACTTGTAGTATTGTTTTGATGGGCTAGACACCAGATGTTGTTGGATTGGGGATGCCGTAATGATCAGAGTGTGCTTTCGTCGATATACATGAAGGTAAAAAATTCCTTTTTTTTCATTATTTCAATGTCTTAAACAATAATGCCTCTTGGTCACAGGTTCAGTCAACAAAGCATCTGGCTCGTGTTCTTGTATTAGACTGTATTTCTGGTTTCTATGTGGAGTTATAGTATTTCTGTTTTTTTTTATTACTTCAGTATAAATGGTATTTAAAATATCTTGCCGTATTGAGGAAGATCCGTGCCAGATGTGTAAGTTGAATCACCCTTCCACACACACAACAGCGACACTTGTGCCTTGTTGTTTCGTAGCTTTCATAGTTGCTGAGGACTTAATTAATTAATTGTGTAACGGAAATTTCGTTTCATTCTTTGTTATTGTTCTATGCAGCCAGATTGCGTACAAATACTAATCAGGGCCAACCGTTTACGATACTTCGTAATCGGACAGACAGCGACTAAAAATAAAAAAGTATTTGCATTATATATATATAATTAAGCCCCCATGCACGTGGCGACCGCCGCTTCGGATCGTCCCTTGGGATTCTTCTGATTGTAAAAATAGCAGACAGTAGTATTGTTGTAGTAATTTGTAGTTTAGTAATTGTAGTCTATATTGCATGTGTAGATTTGGTAATTGTCATTCTTCTAATGGTATTTTTTGCAGAATTTAATTTTTGTTGTCTTGTATACGCGTTTGACAATTTTGTGCAATTATGAAGATTTCAATTGTTCGTTAATCGTGTTTGAGGGAAGCATTTCTTGTGAATGATATTGTTGGTGATAAAGTGTCATTGTGTGTAATTTTCATATAGTGGCGAGTTTTGTATGTTTTGTAAATGATTACGCGATCGATGAAAAAGGCAAAAATGATGAATAGTGAGAATGACGAAATTGTTAACATGGCGAATTCGCCAACACAGGAGAACAGGATGATGAATAATGAAGTTGAAAACAATTTAATAAGTCGTGAAAATAGTCCGGAGCCAATTCAAAATTTTTCACACTCAAAAAATTTTCAGAATACGAGGTTAACGACAGAAGATTCTGGAATAGTATCGAACACAGATAGCTTTACGGCTATGACGAAGGAAGTTAGTTTTATGGGAAATGTTAGGGGCGAAAAGAATTTTGAACCAGTTAATATGGAGCAGTTGATGAGTGCAATATTAAATTTGGGATCACAAATAGGAACAATTACAACTGGTATGGGAACAATGGAAACACGTTTAGACTCACTGGGATCACAAATAGGAACAATTAAAACAGAGATAGGAACAATTAAAATTGGTATGGGAACAGTGGAAACACAGTTAGGATCTGAATTAAAAAGAGAGATGGGAACTTTGGCAACACGGTTAGACTCACAAATAGGAACAATTAAAACAGAGATGGAAACAATGGAAACACGGTTAGATTCACGAATAGGGACATGTTTCAAAAACATGAAAGATGAATTAAAGAAAGAAATTAGAGAAGAAGTACAAACGATTTTGAATTCTCACAATAATAGATTAATTGCAGTAGAGATTAGACAAAAGGAACAGGATAGAGAACAGGAAGAAAGAGATCGCGTGATAGTACAATAATTTTCAGTGTTAAATTTACAACGCGCACATGATAAGGAAAAAATATTTGAGAGAATCGAGGAATCCGTACCAAATGATAGATTAAATAACCTAACACAACAGTATGAACAGTTATCTACTAAATGTGTTAACACTGAAACCTGAGTCGCGACATTTACGGAAGACGTAAATAAACAGAAAGATATAATAGGTGACTAATCGGAAAGAGTTGAGGAGATTTCAGATAAATTGACAAATCTTAGTTTAAATGGGGACAGAGGTTCAGATGATACAGCTCCATTGCCATTTGCAGAAACCAAAGAGTACCAGAACATAAATAAGCATGTTAACAATCAGGGAAAATTTAATGAACGCGTTAAAAGGGAATTTGAGGCGTTACGAAAGTAAGTCAAACAAATTGAAGGCGAAATCGTAGCAAAAGATAGCAGAAGAAATTTAGAATCACAAATAGCAGAGGGCTTTGAAGAAAATAATTTATTTCATTTACAAGATGCAACAAGAGAACGCCAGGCGCGCGAACTTGACAATAATCGACATTCGGACTGGGACAGACGCGGTAGGTCTTTGTCGCCATGAGGCGAAAACTTTGACTATAAACACTTTTTAACTGTTCGGAAATTTAAGATCTTTCGCAATTCTAAGAATGACATACATCCATGTTCATGGTTAGATCAATTTACGTACGCACTTCCGCCAAATTTGCCACTAAGTCACAAACTGGAATTTATTTGCGGCTATTTAAGTCCTCAGGGGATTCTCTACACTAAGTGAATATGTGCCGTAGCGTGCACAGGGCCCCGAGCTGTAGTGGTGCTATTTCCCTTTTAGTTTTCTGCACCGCTGCCTACTCTTTTACTATTATTTGTATCTGTCAAAACAACTCTTCAACTATCAATCTATCTAGAGAATCGGTAAAGAATAACCGGATATGACTATTTTACCCAAAAGTGATTTCGGAAATTACCGTTTGGACTTACTGTATCTTCTGCAGCATTCATTCGTAGTTTAAACAAAATTTTACCTGTTTATCTTCGTGACAATATTACTTCATATGTTGACGGCATTCTTGTTGCTAAATGTTCTTGGAGTGAGCACAACAAAATTTGGGATTCATTATTACGTATTTTTGCAAGAGTTGGCATTACAGTGAACTTGGAAAAATCTGAATTTGGTCGTTCTCCGGTGAAATTTCTACAGAAGGTTTTCTTCCTGATCCAGAGAAACTAGACGCTGTTCGAAATTATGCTGTTCCTACTACAACTATTCGTAGTTTCCTTGGTGTCTCTAATTTTCTTAGACGCTTTGTTAGATTGGACAATTGGGCCACACCTCGTTTTTGCGATCTATCTGGAAAGTTCTTTTTAAACGAAAATCGGTTGACAACTCTTTTTGGTTAGTTTGCATTCCTGATGAGTGGGTTAATAAATTGATTTGGTATACACATTTCAGTTATACACACTTTAGTCCCAGAAAATGCTTTCATAAATTACGAGAATATTGCTACTTCAGTAATATGGAAAAACGTATTCGATCTGTTCTTGCCAAATGCAAATTATGTCAAAAGGCTAAGCCGCCAACTATTTCTCACAGAGCACCGTTGTTTCCTATCATTCCAGCGAAATTAAAGGACATGGCTGCAGTCGATTTGTTCGGTCCAGTGGTTCGTTCTACTAATGGTTTTGCATACATTTTAGTAGCAGTGGAACTAACATCAAAATATGTGTGTTTTATACCTTTACGCAAAGCAACAGCTCGTTCAGTATCTAACGCATTCATCAAACATTTTCTTAAAGAAGTGGGTCATGTTGATAAGGTTATATCAGATAATGGATCACAGTTTCGTTCTAAAGTTTGGCTTTGTACTCTACGGCGTCGTGAGATTAAACCAATTTTCATTTCACTTTTTCACCCTCAGTCTAACGCTTCAGAGAGATGGAAGAAGGAAATCAATAAGTTGTGTCGTCTTTACTGTCATCGGAATCAGAACGTGGGATCAGTATCTTCATATTTTTCAAAACATTCTGATTGAACTCCCTAATGATTCAACTTCTTTACCGCCTATATTGATATTAAAAAATAAAGCACCGACAAATCGCATTTCTGAAATCGTTCCTTTTCCGCCTACACGGAAACTGCGGCATTCTGAAGTTGTCAGTCTGGCTCTACAAAATATTGCGTCTGCGGCTGCTAGAAAAGAGAAATCAGCTAAGCGTCCTGGTCGCTTAAAAACCTTGTCAGTTGTTCAAAAGGTGTTAATTAAGTCTCATTGTTTGTCTCATAAAGGAAAAGGCTTGTGTCGCAAATTTTTCCTGCTTTATAACGGACCATATAGAGTTCGCAAAATTGTTCATGATAACACTGTCGAAGTAGAAACTCTTAAATCTCGGCGCTCTAAGGGAATACATCATATATCTAACGTTAAAATTTTTGTGGAATGACATACTTTCGAGAAACCAACAGTTATACGTAAACATGCAGAGAATACAAGGATACCGCGCCGTGTTCCGGCGGTGGCACATACTCAAAGCAGCAGTCAAGTCTGCATGGCCCACATGGCAGTCGTTGACCGCAAACAATTACTTCCTACGTCACGCGTACCTACAGCTGATCGAGCGCTCAGTGCGAATGCACTGACAGCCGTAAACAAATACACAGTCCAATTTCTCCGAATAAATTCAGTATAAAGCTATAGTGACTTGATAAATTATGTTATTAACGTTCAGTATATTTCAGGATACGGTTGTATAAAATATTTGAGAACTTCAGGTAAATTCTGTGCGTGTCCGACGTTAAGAGGACGTGCTATCGAGAAAATTTCAGGAAGAATGTAATTTTGAAGAAGAAAGTAATAAACTAAAAAGGTAACTATTAATTGAGTTTATTTTTCAGGTAACATATTTCCACTTAGGTACGTACTTTAGACGTAATTTGCTGCTCGCGATTGCGTGTTTTATACTTTTGACAATGATTGATTTATGAACAGGGTTGTTACTTATGTATATTATGCATCGCTTGGCTGCACTGCTTTTTCAATGATGCCACATATTTTTTTATTATGTGCCTGCTGTGCTTATTTATTTAAATTATAATTGTCACCTGATTTATTGTGCTGATATGGTTATTTATGTAAGTTATACTTTGTGATTTATCTGCTTGCGCCTTTATGTTTACTTATTAAGATTACATATGAACATTTATTTGCTTATGCTGATATGATGCTAATGACCTGTTTATTATGTAAGATATATATTTGCTGCTTTGCGTATGGATTGCATATTTACACATTTCTGTTTTGTTGTCATAACTACTCTTTAATTTGGTGTATAGAAATGCTGATATATGGTGTACGAACATGGAGTTTAGGTCACACTATGGTATTAATTATAGTTTGTTTGCTTGGCAGAGCCTCGTTGTAGGGATTGTACTGCCTCCACTTGTTGACATTCTGTTCTCTACTGGTATATTTACTCGCTATTGCATGTTTTGCTTACGCTCAGTGCCTTATATTTTTAAGATAAGAAAATGAACTACTGTAATGCTACGAACGACATTAGTACAAGAAACTTCATTGAAGTCACATGAGCTGGAGGTTTTATGAAAGCTGTATAAATGTATGCTAATCGGAAGGAAGCTAACGACATGACACACCAACACTAGGTTTAGACCATTGACAGTTATTACATTGCATTATTCGTGAGCAATTGAAATAGCAAGTGACACTTGACAAGAAATACTCCACATGTTTGTTTCTGTTTTGCCATAATTCTTGAAATGGTGTACACACTGTGAAATATTATGATCATTCACACTCCATACTCATACTTATTTACTGAAAGTTATTCGAACTAAAGGCTGTTAGAGGTCATGTATGCATTTCTTTTATTTAATGATGGACAAGGTAACTAAAATGTATTCCATAATTCATAAGAAGTAAAAGATTTGGGTCAGATGAATTACACAGAGGTTGTGCGTGGACATTGTGTCTTCGGATTGTATGGGATGATGAATTGAAATTTGCACTAGAATTTTATCTGTACTTGTTTGAGGAGACTGACTAGAGGAAAGAGTTGTTATGGAAGTGAAATGATAATGGTAATAAGGTTTATATGTATCGACGTATTGAAGAGGTATTATTGAGGTATTGAGATTATGTGAAGTTGATGATTATTGGAGTTTTGGTGGACAAGAGGTAAGGTAAATGATTCCAGAACGAGATTTTCACTCTGCAGCGGAGTGTGCGCTGATATGAAACTTCCTGGCAGATTAAAACTGTGTGCCCGACCGAGACTCGAACTCGGGACCTTTGCCTGCGAAAGGAGAGCTTCTGTAAAGTTTGGAAGGTAGGAGACGAGGTACTGGCGGAAGTAAAGCTGTGAGTACCGGACGTGAGTCGTGCTTCGGTAGCTCAGTTGGTAGAGCACTTGCCTGCGAAAGGCAAAGGTCCCGAGTTCGAATCTCGGTCGGGCACACAGTTTTAATCTGCCCGGAAGTTTCAAGGTAAATGATATTGATGATAAGGTTTATATGTATCGATGCCGGGGTATTATTGAAGTATTGAGATTATGTGATGCTGATGATTATTGGAATTTTGGTGGATGAGAGGTAAAGTAAGTGAGGAGCATATTTTTTTTTTTTGTTTATATGGAACAAGGAGGATGAAGATGGCAGACTAGAACACTCAAGTAGAAGGAAGATGGTCTACACACACACTTTGTTAAATCACTAAGCAGTATACACTTTTTTTTAGAGAGAGGAAGTATTTGCATACATTGGCACACTGACAGTTGTTCAGCAACCGTACATTTTAATTTGGCTTGGCAAACATTGGTCTTGACATGATGACTATGACGTTGACTAACTATTACTGACTGTTATACACTGCTGCCACTACTATTTGATACACATGTTGAACATTAAATCTTTGACAGAATTGCGTTTACACAGTTAACACTATTCAATTATACAGTAGCACTTAATGTGGATGAAAGATGAGTGAGTGTGTTTTCCTTTCCTAATCCCAAATAATTGGTACCGACCTATCTCCTAAATATTATTTTACGTGTTTGTTGTGGCTTGCACTGAGACCCATAAATATTATAGGTTTACTGATATTTGTGTATTGTAATAGTTAATATGACAATTATCTGATATCATTTGTGTGTTTGTTATAATTTGTATGTTTAGTGTAAGAGCATTGATAATAATTTTGTAAAAGCAATTGTGTGTGCATGCAAACTGTTGTTCGTGCTTGCACCTATCATCATTCATGGGTGCTACCTGGAAATGTTTAATTTCTGCTGAGAAACTCTGATGAACTGTCTTATTAGTGATAGTGAATGTTATGGACTGTTACCTGCACCTGCTCAACATTGTTGGGTGCCACTGCTGGAACTGTTTCTACTGACATAATGTCACTTGTTGATGTCTGCACCTGCTCAATAATGCTCGGTGCCACTGATGGACTGCTTCTACTGAAATAATGTCACTTGTTGGTGTCTGCACCTGTCAACATTACTGGGTGTCACTAATGGAACTGCTACTGAAATGATGGTACTTGTTGCTGTCTGCACCTGCTCAACATTGCTGGGTGCCACTGATGAAACTGTTTCTACTGAAATAATGTCACTTGTTGGTGTCTGCACCTGTTCAACATTACAGGGTGCCACTGTTGCTCAACCAGTGATGAGATGTTACTTGTTGCTGTCAGCACCTGTTCAACATTCCTGGCTGCTACTGATGGACTGCTTCTACTGAAATAATGTCACTTGTTGGTGTCTGCACCTGTTCAACATTACTGGGTGCCACTGATGGACTGCTTCTACTGAAATGATGTCACTTGCTGGTGTCTGCACCTGCTCAACATTACTGGGTGCCACTGATGGACTGCTTCTACTGAACTAATGTCACTTGTTGGTGTCTGCACCTGTTCATCATTACTGGGTGCCACTGATGGGCTGCTTCTACTGAAATGATGTCACTTGTTTTTGTCTGCACCTGTTCAACATTGCTGGGTGCCACTGATGGACTACTTCTACTGAAATAATGTCACTTATTGGTGTTTGCACCTGTTCAACATTACTGGGTGCCACTGATGGACTGCTTCTACGGAAATGATGTCACTTGTTGGTGTCTGCACCTGCTCAACATTGCTGGGTGTCACAGATGGACTGCTTCTACTGAAATAATGTCACTCGTTGGTGTCTGCACCTGTTGACCATTGCTGGGTGCTACTACTGGAACTGTCAACTACTTGTTTGTTGAACTATGGAAAGCATTTTGTGTGAATATTTGTATAAACTGATTTTTTTGAGTATTTACTGTTTGTGAAATGTTATGAGACTCTTACCTACACCTATTTGACATTGCTGGTGCCATTGATTGAATGGTACTTGTGTAAACTATTATGTAAATTCACTTGTATGAAAGCATTTGTATTCATTACTGTATTTTATATATTAGGTTTCGGAACAGTCAGTGCATAGCAAAAATTGACTTATTAATATTATCATTTATTTTTGTCTGTATTTTTTTTGGACGAAATTTTTGGTATTTTCACCACCAATGCTGGCAAAAATACCATCAAATTCTGGCCCGTGGAGGAGGGGCATATGAAAGGTGGCTACACTGAGCCACAGCGCCAGAGATTGCGCCAAAGAGCATTATTCAGCTGCCTCCACTGGCAGTTCTTGTCGAGAAGTAGCAGTAGGCAGTGCTTATTGAGAAGTAGCAGTAGGTAGTGTTTGTTGAGATGTGTTAGTGTACAATGCTTATTGAGAAGTAGCAGTAGGCAGTTCTTATTGAGATGTAGCAGTGGTGAGTCGTTGTTGAGAAGTTCCCATGGAGAGTGCTTGTTCAGAACTTGTAGTATTGTTTTGATGGGCTAGACACCAGATGTTGTTGGATTGGGGATGCTGTAATGATCAGAGTGTGCTTTTCGTCAATATATATGAAGGTAAGAAATTCCTTTTTTTTCATTATTTCAATGTCTTAAACAATAATGCCCCTTGGTGACAGTTTCAGTCAACAAAGCATCTGGCTCGTGTTCTTGTATTAAACTGTATCCTGGTTTCTATGTGCAATTATAGTATTTCTGTTTATTTTTTTTAATTACTTCAGTATAAATGGTATTTCAAATACCTTGCCGTATTGAGGAAGAACCGTGCCAGATGTGTTCGTTGAATCACACTTCCACACACAACAGCGACACTTGTGCCTTGTTGTTTCGTAGCTCTCATAGTTGCTGGGGACTTAATTAATTAATTGTGTAACGGAAATTTCGTTTCATTGTTTGTTGTTGTTCTATGCAGTCAGATTGCGTACAAATACTAATCAGGGCCAACCGCTTACGAGACTTCGTAATCGGACAGACAGCGACTAAAAATAAAAAAGTATTTGCATTATTTATAGTTAAGCCTCCATTCAAGTTCATTAAGAGTAGTGGCTGGCGTGTTGTGACGAACCAGTTGCTCGGCCACCATTGACCAGACCTTTTCAGTTGGTGAGAGATCTGGAGAATGTGCTGGCCAGGGCAGCAGTCGAACGTTTTCCGTATCCAGAAAGGCCCGTACAGGACCTGTAGCACGCGGTCGTTCATTATCCTGCTGAAATGTACGGTTTTGCAGGGATCGAATGAAAGGTAGAGCCACGGGTCGTAACACATCTGAAATGTAACGTCCACTGTTCAAAGTGCCGTCAATGCCTACAAGAGGTAACCGAGACGTGTAACCAATGGCACACCATTCCATCACGCCGGGTGATACGCCAGTATGGCTATAACGAATACACGTTTCCAATGTGCGTTCACCTCGATGTCGCCAAACACGGATGCGACCATCATGATGGTGTAAACAGAACCTCGATTCATTCGAAAAAAATGACGTTTTTCCATTCGTGCACCCAGGTTCGTCGTTGAGTACACCATCGCAGGCGCTCCTGTGATTCAGCGTCAAGGATGACCGCAGCCATGGTCTCCGAGCCGAGCTGATAGTCCATGCTACTGCAAACGTCGTCGAACTGTTCGTGCAGATGGTTGTTGTCTTGAAAACGTCCCCATCTGTTGACACAGGGATCGAGACATGGCTGCACGATCCGTTACAGCCATGCGGATATGATGCCTGTCATCTCGCCTGCTAGTGATACGAGGCCGTTGGGATCCAGCACGGCGTTCCGCGTTACCTTCCTGAACTCACCGATTCAATATTCTGCTAACAGTCATTGGAACCTGAACAACGCGAGCAGCAATGTCGCGATACGATAAACCGCAGTGATGATAGGCTACAATCCGACCCTTATCAAAGTCGGAAACGTGATGGTACGCATTTCTCCTCCTGTCACGAGGCATCACAACAACGTTTCACTAGGCAACGCCGGTCAACTGCTGTTTATGTGTGAGGAATCGGTTGGAAACTTTCCTCATGTCAGCACGTTGTAGGTGTCGCCACCGCCGCCAACCTTGTGTGAATGCTCTGAAAAGCAAATCATTTGCGTATCGCAGCATCGTCTTCCTGTAGGTTAAATTTCGCGTCTGTTGCACGTCATCTTCGTGGTGTAGCAATTTTAATGGCCAGTAGTGTATCTTGAATTACAAGGTGACCGATATTCGGCGATTCCTTTTTTTATTATTGTTGTTAATACTTTAAGTGGTCAGTTTTACGAATCAAAGTTTATTCTCTGTGTAAAACGTAAGCCGCTAATTTAAATCGGAATTACAAACTTCTTCCTTGTTGGCAGCTATAGTAGTAACAATTCTGCGCCGTCATACGGTGCTTTGGTATTTAAGATTGTGTGCGGATTGTCTGGTCATAATCACCTTGAAGTAGTTGTGGTTTATAAATTTATCAAGTGCAATTCCACGTCATTGGAGAATGTTTAATGTACTATTGCTTGAATAGTAACTGCGGTTGTCACACTATAACGTTTAACATCTCGTCCTGCCTTTCGCACTACCCAGTGCTCGGCTGTTGGTTTTAGTATTTTAGTGAAATGTATATTAATACTGAGTTTGTATGTTCTGTAAGCCGTTATTGGTGTGTGCAGGCCCTCCTGCCTGTCGTTGTCACTTGGGTTCTCAAGCACAGAATTCAGACGCATGGCCCATGTGAACGTCAGGCGTCGAGAATGTGCTGATTGCTGGGTAGATCTTCAGGGCTATGATAACATCATATTGCCGAATGTTTTCCATAGTAGTTAACTCACGTATTTATGAGATATTGAGTATTTTTGAAACCTATTAGCTTTTACAAATTGTTATTTTTCATATTCACAAGGCCTGATAATTGACTTCATTTCTCTACACTTTTGTTTTAAAGTGGATATCAATGTTTAAATGCTTTCGAAATGATCAATGATCTATGTGGCCTATTCTTCAGCGACACAGTCAAGAGCAGTGTTTATCTGAATGGCAAGATCTTGCGGTAATTCATCAAAATTAACGTTCATCATGGTTTTTCTAATTTATTAAATAGCTTTGTAAATGGATCAGGTGTTTTACTAGTTTCCCGAACTTCCAAGCCTGACTGGGTCTGAACGTGTCATTGATCTTCTGAGGTGATGGGATGTATGTTTTACATTGTCGGATCGGCAACAACGCCCTCTTTGGCATTAGATTCAGTATCTACATCATTTATCATACCCATTTTTACTAATTTTCCGAACTTGTTCATAACACACAACAAGAAATGTCTTAAATTAGTTACTTAAAATAAGTCAGCTAAATTATGTGCAGCAGTGGTAACTCAATGTGCAAAATGGTACGATGGGTGTCATTACATAAACAACTGAAGAGCATTTCAAAGCCACCTTGTACTTGCGTTGTGCAGTTGGCTGTGTTGTCTTTGTTGTACACGATATGTCACAAAAATGTACACTTTTACAAATTAAACGTTATGATAGCGGTGTATGGGTCATGACTCACCCAATGCAGTGTTTGAAGAGTCGTAAACGCAAATTTAACTGTCAGAATGATGGCACCCTTGCCTTCATAAGTGATTTCCCGCTGCCTCATTCGATATTAAAAAATCTTTGTGGTATATTTAGTGTCAATTTTACGATTGGCCTAGTAATATTCCATCCTAAACCTTTCAATTCCTGTCCAGTGTTGTTCAATGAAGATGTATCATAAAAGTAATACAGGATGAAATTATAAATAATAAACATTTTATAATTTAAGCCCCATGTTGGGCGCAAAATGAAACATGCCTTTCTTGTATGCTGACATATTTCAATGCAAGGTTTCTCATTGAGCCAATTTACAAAATATTGCGAATAGTATGAGACTTCAAGTAAATTAATCATCGCAACTACAACGCAGATTCCAAGTAACCATGCGGTGTTAGTACGCTGATAACGTGAAAATTAATACTCATCAACTGTCTATGTGCCATATTCAATGAGACAGAAAAAAAATGCGACTGTATCAGACCAGCGAGCATATTGGTTGATGTCATTGTTCGATGATGCGTGACCAGTCAATGAGAACAATTCTTACGCCGAAAGGTACTTAAGATGAAGAGAACTATCGGAAAAATATTGCCAGACGGATTCTGGCTTCGATTGAAGAAAAATTAACGAAAGAACGCGAACGGTGGTCAGTCGTTTCGCCATCAAATAGTCTGCTTCCGACTTCTGTATTGATTTGCTGTTCAGCATCAAAATACTATAAAATTATAATTATTGTAAGGATATAAGGAACACATTTGATTTTTAAGTAACTACACATGACTAAATATAAGAAATATTTCAATTGTTTCCAGTAAATAGTAGTACCCTGATACTTACATCTCCTCTCTCGGAACACAACCAGAAGAACGATACGAATGTAATTATAAGCTAATTGATGATCAATCTGTTCATTTTCTGTCAACGTAAAAGTCTATGGCATTGCAGAGGATTCTCTTTTACCCTACATTTACTTTGAATACGAAAGCAAAAATACGGTATTATTTATCTGCTTTTTGCTAGTGTCATTTCATAAAAAATATTTTAACGTAAATACACTTAGGCATTTAGCATCCTTTTCTCACAGACAGGGTTGTTTACAGGTCAAAGAAAACGATTCTCTGTCCAAAAGGCACAAAAGTAAAATTCAGCCACTTACTTTAATGACAATACTTCGTTCTGCTGACCATAGCCACACATTACAGGTAAAATTATATGAAAATGTATTAAATTCTATCATTATTTCATTTGATAAACCTGAACATTGTTTAGTATTAGTCTGTACATGGTTGATCGCCTTCTCCCTGAACAATATATACTTGATCAACAGCCACATAGTTCAACAAGAACCATGAATGATAAAACAAAATGTAACATAAGTGGTCAACTGTGGAAAGTCATCTGGATCTGCAGGGGGGACTTGAAAAATTCTGTTTAGAATTGGCCAAAAACACTTGCTGCTCTCCTAGGAGCTGTTCTTCGAAGGCTTCTGGTGTTACAAAGGCTTCCAGGCCACTGGAGAAAGGCTAACTATATTTCCATTTTCAAGAAGAGTCCACGGACGGAGTATCAGTGATAACAACATCTTGTTGAATTAGGAAATTTTTTATGCTCGGACCTTATGACCATTTTGGAGAAATAAATGTCCTCTATGGGAATTTACGTAGATTTTGAAAACAAACTATCGTCTGTAAGTCAGCACGATGTTTCCCGCTATGAGGTGCATAAATCAGGAGATAACGGTTCTTAAACAGATGTCATGGTCCGTGACGTCCAGAAGGCGTTCTATGCAGCTACACACCCTTGCCTAATGAATGATTTGCGATCTTATTGTGTATTAGACCAGCTCTGTGATTGGATTCAGGACCTTCGTATTACAGGACGCTTAGTGTGGTAGGCCGAAACAGATGCCTTCAAACTTAGAGAAATCTGAAAAATGCATGCAAAGAAAAAATACTACTGAGCATGGGATAGGTACATGAATCAGCAACTAAATATTCTTCGAAAATACCATTTGAGATTGCGGTGGAAAAGATCAAATATCTGCTGTACTGTCAGCCATCGAAGAGAAGTTGTCACTATGGCAAAAGGATGGAAGGCTGATTATCTCTTGGGCTCATTGCTATCGGAAGGCGAAGGGGAATGAGATAATTGTCTGCAGAAAGAATAAAGAAGAAAGATGAATGAGCCATACAACAAAGAAGGAACAGTTTTCCCATTTTCTCAAGAGGAATAACTTATATCAATTATGAAACATAAGAAAGGAAGAGCTCCTGCACTTGAAGACTTACATTCGACACTGATTCACACAACGAATTACCGGTTGCGTCTCCACCGACATATCTGTTGAATGAATGTTTGCTACAAGGCACAATACCAACAGTCTGGAAGGACACTAAGAGTATGACTATTAAGAAAACAACGTAGATCCCACTGTCGTTAATTCGTACAGACCTATTTGTCTGTCGAACACTCGGAGGAAAGTTCAGGAACAACCCATATTCGTAGGTCCCGCTAATTGCCCACAGAGAGCTAATTGATCTTAAAAACGCACAGCATGGTTTCAGGAAGGGGAAATCGGTTAACGACGGTTTATGTAAGGTGACAGCAATCACTGATAACAGTAACAAGAAATACGCTGTAGCCATTATGACAGATGTCACTAGAGCTTTATATATTTACGGTGGCCACATTTGTTTGCGAGGTTTAGACAGCTTAAATTACACAAATGATGGATAGCCCGTTCAAAGACTACCGTCACTACAGATCAGTGACATGAATATCTCCTGATACGGCTACCAGACGAGAAATAACCAAAGGAGGACCCCAGACGTACGCAGTACGAGTCATCTCTGAAAATTACATGAGTGCTATGGTCACTGCCACCGTAGCTTACGTAGATGGTGTCCAGTAGTTAATGGAAATTTTAGAACTCAGAGAGAGCAGAAGTGTGACGTAACTCTATCCACAATTCAGCAGCGGTGCAAACAAAACCAATTAATGACTGCCGCAAACAACACTATTCACATGCTAAGAAAGCGAAAATTGTCAGAAACTAGCAATCTAGCAGATGATGTTTCGAGCAGTAGGAAACTGTTAAACTGATGTTAAGGGCTATATCAGGATGACGGAAAGACATACAATGCCTTCATTACTGATGTCTGTTAGAAAGCTCATACACATAATAGCCATTGCCGAAAAAAATATTTTATCACTGAATGTCGTCAAGCTTTATCATGAGGCCATACTTACATCTATAGCCAGTTTGGGTTCTAATGTACTGGTGTTCAAATCGCAGCAAGCGTGATCTGTGCAAATCCTCCGAAGGAGGTAGCTCATTAAGGATCTCTGAAGTCTACCGGACAACGTCGGTAGAAGAAATGTTGGTGTTTCTTGTAATCGATCGACCTGAAGATCAGGAGAACGAGTGCCGAACACTGGCTCAGAAAATGCAATTTTGAAAAATAATGCAAATGATTGGTAAACTAAATACTGACACGAAAGAGCTAAAAGGATGGATGACTGATGAATGGCAGCGGATCTCGGACACTACAAATAAACAAAGAAGAGTAAATTGTGTTCTACCAGACATTAGGGAACGTGAAGGAATGAGTTGTCTGTTTCTTTCGAAGGTGTTGATTCACATGCTGACTGGAGATGTACTTCATCCAAATTATATCTACAGCTTAAATATAAGAAGCGACGACATTTGCTATTGTGGGTAAAGGGGAACACATAAACATATAGTAATGGAGTGCTCGATGAAATGTCTATTCATGATGAAGAAACAAAGACTGTGCTCTGTGAGATATTACACGTGACAGAGATGCATGTACTGTTTTGAACAGAGTAATAGACACTTATTGCAGGGTAGAACTACAAAACTGTCTTAATCTGCAGAGAAGCTCAGTAATGTCTAATAGCACTTCTTCATTGTTAGTCCAGCGTCAGGTGAGACACTGGGACGAAACTGTGACGGAAGTCAGCCTGTGGGATGGACAGCATGATGTTCCCATGAAGTACCTGCAACCTCGACTCCTTATCTGACGAGTGTCAACGGTTCCTACCTGATGTGAACTCCCGCAGAGGAAAGGAAAACAGCGTGTCACAACACTGTTGCAGTGGCGGTGTAAGAAGTGAATCTCAGTCACAGCTGCGTGTGTGTGTGTGTGTGTTTCTTTCTAGAACAACGGGCAGAGCTGGCTGTTTTAGATGCGCCAAATAAAGAATCAAAGTTCTTTTCAGAAAAATGGGAGTTGAGTAGAGGGAATCCCAACTGGGAACATATAGGGGGAGACTTACATTTCTGACATTCGTCTGGTAAACAGAGGGAACCTCCCGATAACCTTGGTGAGACTCGGATGGAGGCTATATAATTTTTGGGACAATTCCTTGCACAAAAAGTAAGTGTGTGTGTGTGTGTGTGTGTGTGTGTGTGTATGTGTCGTACCGTTGGATGACACGACACTTGCCAAAAATGAGTAGACCACGAAAGCATTTGCGAGAGTGAAGGAGACCACTTTTACTAAATGTGATGTCGAGTGTGAGGGGTAGAGTGCCATTCAAGTACAGATACAACAATAACAGAAGTCTGAACAATTACTACCTACACCTAGCATAGTGTGAGGGTTTTCCAGAAAGTAATGCACCACATTTTTTTCCTTCAACAATTCTTTATTGAACGTAATGAGACTTACACACGAAAGAATGTTGTTTTATTCACGCAGCCCATTTTTCCAGGTAATCTCCAACCCGTTCTATGGCTTGCCTCCAGAGCGAAGCAAGAGCGTTTATGCCCTGTCGTTACGAATCTTTGTCCTTATGCCAGAGTCAGTGCTTCACTGTGCAAACTTCGTTTGCTAATTGACAGATGCAGCGGCAACTCCCGAGTCGTAATGCGTCTGTCCTCGTGAATGACAACATCAGTTCGTTGAAACATGTCATATGTGGCAGCCATGGATGGTCTCCCCGACCGCTGCAAATCGTGGAGCTCCGTCGAGCCGCCTTTTGATGACCTCACCCTCCGAAACCAGCGATTAACTGCACTTCCGTCGACAGCAGATGGTCCATATACTTTGTACAAGCGTTTGTGTATATTCCCCTCAGTTTCTTCCCTGCAGAGAGAAATTCTGTGACGGCACGTTGCTTGTGAGATTTTTCACCTACAGACGCCATTTTGAAATTGTCCTGCAGCTATGCTATCGGTCAGAGGTGACGCAAACTTGGCGCACTCACTCAGAAGGCTTCAGATATTACATACGTAACGTTTCGCATTCGTAGCATTGTTTTCTGCTGAGAAAAAAATGCTATCCATTATTTTATGGGCAATCCTCGTACAACTAAGATCTTTAGTTTTATTTGTTTTGTTTTTTTACAGTAACTGCTAATCCCATTTCATTATTTTTGTCATGTGTTTTTAGCTTAAAAGTAACTTGGCTTCCTTAATCTCAATCTGTCCTTCCGTCTATCTTTGCTTGTCCTCACATAATGCATTTGGCCTTCTGTTTTTTAAGAACACTGCAATATCATAATTTTATTAATGCTTTCAAGGAGCAGTGCTCAAAATAACTGGTGTCTGAGGTAATGGAACAGTCATTCTATAGTAAAATTGAAGTCTAGAGTAGTTGCCTTTCATATATAAACTACGTAGCTTCTTATTTTAATTTATTTAGTACCAGTCTCTATTCTCCTTGTTTCCCTGATGGATCCTGCTATCACAGATACAATTTTAATTTGTCTGCCTAAATCCGCAATTTTTGTTCTCCATACTTCCCCAATTCATTTCAATTAGTTCTGGACATCTCATCAAGCATCGTCATCATTTCTGTATTCTTATGAGAAAGGTTTTTCCATAAATTTATTACGTCGCTTTTCCTATGTGATGTCCCTCTTTTTATACTGTGTCTGATCATGAAAAATCATTATTGTCAAGTGCCTATGTTACCGTTTACAAACTGGAATATATCCATCCGAACAATGTTATACTAATATCTTACAGGGTTAGAAACTTCTTTCGTAATAACATTTTGATTAAGTCTGTGTAATCTTCATTAGCAATGGTCCGTGAACCAGGACAGTAAGTTACGTTTATCTGGAAAAGCTTTGCTTGTGAGCTACAAAATTCTGTAACGAGTGCTTTAAACGCTGAAATGGATTGAGATATAATCACCTGAGTAAGCATAATTTCCTATTAATCTATTTAAATCCTCATTACTAATTGTACCTGTTCGTGGTCGGATTGACGTGTTGATGCATTTACAAAGTGCTAACACAGACATGAGTTCCCTCTTCTCTCTCTGTGTATCTCATTCAGAGAAGCTATTTATGAAAACGTTTGAAGCCAACACCGGTCGTCCACATGACCGATCCAAGCTCATTATTTTCATGACCGGAATTTTCAGATCAGACCTGATGTAGAGGATACACATGCGTATTCTTTTCTCTACTAACTAAGTTCGAAACATTGTTGTACATCATTAACTATAATCTGATTTCTGTGGAACTAATACAGTACATGAAATGCAGTCAGGTACGTAATTAGGGAATGATACAATACCTTTCCGAAAACTATGCACGTATCCGTTTTTAGTTATGAAACGCTCATTTCTTTGACTACTATAAATGCTAATTCTACTGGATACTCAATTTAATCACTTCTACCACCAGCTCTTTTACATGCTGATATTCATTACTACATACAAATTTAGTAACTTACACCTTGTAATCCAGGGTGTGTCAAAAAGATTTCTCCGATTTCACAACACAACATCTTTATGAATTAAGATAGGAACTTCATGTGAACTTTTATAAATAATGACTGCAGAATCTTATCCGACTCTAAGGTTACATTTTTTATTTGCATTAACATACAACCCTGGAGTACTTTTTTACGATTATGTTTAAGATCCAAGTTTTTATTTATTTTACAAGAGCGTTCAATCTTTCCTCCTGTGGATGCACAGGAAACATTCAGAAGATAATGAAACTTGTCTCACACTTTTCCCAACATGTCTTCATTCGGAAATAAACGAGCAGCTAAGCAAGGGAGTGAGCTAACCGCACTAACAAGATCCATCCCGGATACCACAATAACCAGCAGCTGGCAGCTCGAGCCACGGAAAACTTTTAGTTCCGATGCTTAAGATAAAATTCACCCGAAGCTTCAATCTTCATTCACGTAACTGATATACTCGTGAAACCGAACGAATCTCGTTCAGACATCCTGCATAATCATTCCTTCAATTGTTGCCCTCATTTCTCATTGATGTTGTGTGATGCAACCAACAGATGTTATTACGTCACAATTTTTGTTTGATCATTTACTCACTGACGTATCTATTTAGTGATGATATAGGTTTATGCTACCACTAGTCATTTCTTCTTTTACTGTAAGTAATAGTATCAAATATAACACAGCCAGATTTAGTTTTCCATGCACTACTGAAATTGTCCTGTTTGGTTCTTTAATTCTTAAGGTTTTTTTGGCGACAAGTTTTTGTTACCGATTTTATTCGGTGATCATTATTACTATGTGTGAGTACCATTACTGTCTTTGCTATGTACAAAACAATTGCTTCATACTCATTTGTAAAATTAGTTACTCACTGTTCCATTTCTCTAACTGGCGGGCATCATTGTGCGAGCTTTGACATTTGTTCTTTTATAACACAGATATATAGAAAATTCACTAGAACTTTCTTTTAGTTTGTCAGTAAGCCACAGGCACAACTTAGTTGTCAGTTTAATTCTTTTATGTGTTTATTGACAAAGTTGTAATTATTTTTATTCTGTATTCAGGATCATTTTATATGACGACAATTACTGGTTCTTTTATATTGTAGGTAATGATTCCACAAACGATTGTATAATAAGTCGTATGGCTTTATCACTCTACTGATAAGTTTATGTACTAACTGATAGTTCTTCGCTTCCGCTGTAAATAACTGTAGCTAGTTTAACCCGCCTTATAACACCTACACCTCAACAGAACAAATCGTCCTGTCACGGGAAAAGCCACATATAACACTACTGCCCCGCTTCTTATACCGGCATGCAGTTTACCTAGTGACAAAAAGGTTTATTTCTGTCACAAGGCAACCACGTATAACACTACTGCTGTAGCAAATTTGCCAAATATGGTCTAGATTTGCAGTAGCTGTTACCCTCTGATAGGAGTTTAGAAATTTGACCGAGTTTGCCTGACGGGAACTTGGTTTCGAACCTTAATTTCGTAAAAATAACTGTAGATAGTTAGCAGAAAGAAAATATTTTTGCAAAAAGTGACAGTAACTGATTAGTGTTAAATGAAAGTTTTATACGGTCGCCAGGCTAATTAGGCATAATAATGTAAAAGCATTATTTATAAATAAACTAATTTTACTAATTCAAAGCGAACTTGCAGTAAATACTGTTCTGTGAAGTGCAATGAACACACCCAAATGAACAAATTACACAGTGAATTGCAGCAGTTGTCACTTTAGCAGTAAAGCAGTCACAAGATTTGCAAATAAGTCCTTTCTCTTGTTTACTTTAAGGATTACTTTTGCCTTGAACTAATATAGTCTAAACTTGCTCTTCACAACCCACACAAGACCAGATAGCACATGATAATAGTCAAGTACATTTACTATACAAAAACAATAAGCAGACTTAGCATAGAAAACTTCTACCTTTGCTTCTCAGAAATCACTTCAAGATTTATTAGCTAGGAACTTACTAATCTGATTTATCCTTTTAGTTATGGTGTAATGGAAATATGGTCCCACAAACTATGCATTTCACAGTAGCAACAAAACTATACACACTTCCAGAATTATGTAGCATTAAGGTTGAATTGGATTACTCTTTCATCAGAGATAATTACGTTTCTACCAATTTAACACTATGCCCTGACAATAACCTCTACAAATCAGAGATAATCTCCAGTAACATTTTACTTCAAACAACCTCAAGACAAAGTGTTATGATACCTGTTGTGAAGAAAGTAGTTTTGAAAACCACTTTAAAGCAACAAACATTAGAACACTTTTGTTTTCCAAGTAATACTATTTGCTAAACTGATATTCAAGTTCATCTTCTAGTTAAGTTTCAAAATACTCAAACATAAATGGTATCTTTTATTTGTATGAGAAACAAGTAATTTTTTACCCAACACATTAAATATACTGCCATAAAACTTTGCCACACATCAATAAATTGCACTTTAAAACTGTTAATGCTTTTTAATTAGTCTATCCTTAGATGCCTTTCTTTATCTATACAACAGTTACTTTAATCAACAATATCACTTTCTCATAGAAAATTAGGCATCCTTATTTAAATCAAAAGTTTAGCAGTTCTTTGTGCAGAAAGGACACTCTCTAATTTCATCACTTACAGGGGAGGATCCTACTTGGATAAGGGCATAAGATGGACACATTGCTTAAAAACAGTTTCAATATTAGGATTATAATTTCACAGAAACAAATACAACATTACTGGTTCATACAGTAATACAGTTTTAGCGTTTCGTATGTGTGACGAAGTGGTTGCGCAATCGTGGTGGGGAGCATGTGGCGACTAGATGGTCTTTCCATTGGCAATAATAAGCTCTATTTACTTCTTCTTGGCGTTGTTAATATCATTTTTAGAGCTTTTCTCAAATCGAGAGCACCACTTTATAGCCGCATTTTAAATCCGAGGCCATTCTATTCCACTTATAATACTTGAAGCCTCACTCGACACCTGCGCTATTTACTCGCTGCCGACTGACTACTGTGCTCTCTCACTTGCCGCCCAGACTGAGCGCCACATACACATTTCCCTGTCGCGCCAACTCACTTCCGTTGCAGAGGGGAACTACTCTGGGTTTTTCTTTATACAAAACAAAGTTCCTATACAGGGTGTTACAAAAAGGTACGGCCAAACTTTCAGAAAACATTCCTCACACACAAATAAAGAAAAGATGTTATGTGGACATGTGTCCGGAAACGCTTAATTTCCATGTTAGAGCTCATTTTAGTTTATTCCACCTATGCTCAATGGAGCACGTTATCATGATTTCATACGGGATACTCTACCTGTGCTGCTAGAACATGTGCCTTTACAAGTACGACACAACGTGTGGTTCATGCACTATGTAGCTCCTGCATATTTCAGTCGAAGTGTTCGTACGCTTCTCAACAATAGATTCGGTGACCGATGGATTGGTAGAGGCGGACCAATTCCATGGCCTCCACGCTCTCCTGACCTCAACCCTCTTGACTTTCATTTATGGGGGCATTTGAAAGCTCTTGTCTACGCAACCCCGGTACCAAATGTAGAGACTCTTCGTGCTCGTATTGTGGACGGCTGTGATAGAATACGCCATTCTCCAGGGCTCCATCAGCGCATCAGGGATTCCATGCGACGGAGGGTGGATGCATGTATCCTCGCTAACGGAGGACATTTTGAACATTTCCTGTAACAAAGTGTTTGAAGTCACGCCGGTACGTTCTGTTGCTGTGTGGTTCCATTCCATGATTAATGTGATTTGAAGAGAAGTAATAAAATGAGCTCTAACATGGAAAGTAAGCGTTCCGGACACATTTCCACATAACATATTTTCTTTCTTTGTGTGTGAGGAATGCTTTCTCAAAGTTTGGCCGTACCTTTTTGTAACACCCTGTATATGAACCAGTTATTACATAGTTACAAACAAACATATTTTAAAATTTCCCATTATTTAAATATACTACGAAGTCAAACAAATATACATAATTAAGTACCACTTCCCTGCAAATAATACAAAGAACTTAATTTGCAAAGAGTAAACATGTCACACTACCTTCCCACTTCTTTACAGTAGATCTAAGACATTTCATAATAAAGAATATACACCTGACATAATGCAGGATTAATCAGTACAGGTTATAAACAATATTGACTGTAGTGTTACAGGCTCATTTGTGATTTTATTAAAAGTACACGATAACCACCAGGCTGGCTGCCTTAGCTCTTTTACATTTTTAGTGACACTGTGTCTTCCGTAACTAAATAGTTCAAGACTTACGATCGTTCCGTGAGATAATAGTATTATAGTTCATGATATTTATCATATCATTATTTTTCAACTGTACTATATAATTATTTATTTAATGTCATAACTACAAATGATGATATAAAATAATTTGGTGGAAACAGTGACAGCTGATCCCTTTTTTATTGCGCGTAATTGTCTTTTTAACATGTGTTTGGCAATACTTCTCAGTTGTTTGGACTAATTATACATTCTTTAATATCAGTGTTGTACTTAAAGTTTTGTCATTGCTTGGAACAACTGTGATCGTACAGTCAACTATCGCACTCGACAGAGGACAAGTACTGTGTCTACATGTTTACCTCTGACGTGGAGAGTACGCAACATGCCGTTTCTCCTAGCACACTTAGGCCTGGCGATCGTTTACGAATAGTGTTTCGGATTCTGTCTTTCACGTTACCTGCGACAACCAAACCATTTATGTCACGACTTGGGCACAAGGCCGTTATCGTTGTGAGTTGTCTGCGGGCGCTAAGATGCAATTGCTTTAGACTGGTTTCCTGTACAGCTTACCGGCAGGCAACCTGAAGATGTTCAACGAATTAAAAAAATGGTTCAAATGGCTCTGAGCACTATGGGACTTAATATCTGAGGTCATCAGTCTCCTAGAACTTTAGAAGTACTTAAACCTAACTAACCTAAGGACATCACACACATTCATGCACAAGGCAGTATTCGAACCTGCGAACGTAGCGGTCGCGTGGTTCCAGATGGAAGCGCCTAGAACCGCTCGGCCACATCGACCGGCTCAACGAATGAAACTGGTCGTAACTCAATAAATGTGGAATAATACAGCCCAGCTGGTTTTCATTAATTATTGACATAAATGATAAATTGCTTTTATGGAAAAATGTTCTCTAATCGTATATGCAAAGACATGACCTTAATTGTATAAACTAAACCAGATCTTTGAATTCTGGAAAATTTTTTATCAGTAAGCAGGAAGGAACTGCCTTCTGGAATCCTCGCCCCGATTAAATTTGTAATAACGTTCGTGCATGAGAGACAGCTGATTTCAATGACTTACGGCACCTATAACGCTTTATAGCACTGGTGGACAACCGGCGACCCCTGATTGGTTTTAGTCCGGTTCAATAAAAAATTCCTAGGTAAAGAAACGATGTTCGCGACGCGCAGATAAATGTAAACACCTGAAGAAGAGCTGAATATGAAATTAGTGTACTCTCGAAAACGCGAGCTTTGAGGCATAATTTGTTGGGGTGGCATAATCATACCACTGCGTTACCCGATAAATATTAATGTCATGAATGCTACAGTTTTGAATTTATGCACTAGGAGTGCTTGTATCACGTGATATGACGAGGCCCGCGAGTTTCACTAACTAACTAATTAACTAACTTGTCCGTGGGTCATGAAGGGTCCCCTTGGCTGCATTAGAGGCTCTCATTCCCTAAATACGTTTGCTTTTTATAACCAGCCTCTCTAATTATAACCACTATTTTGTTTCAGATTTCTTGTTTCAGTCTTTCGAAAATACAATTATCGTTTCCACTTTCATTTGGCCTGCTGCGTTGATCGTAGTACCAGACTCAACATTTTTTCTACCACAAAAAATCTTTCACACTACCCAATAAACCACTTAATATAACATTTTTATGATAATATGTCTGCAATGAAAAACATGGTATTTATCCAGTTAGCTCTGTATTTAAAGCATCGAAAATTTTATTATTGCAGTAGTCGTGTTGAATTTCAAATGTTATTTATCAACAATTCCGTATGTTTCGGAACTTTCAGACGCAATGAAATTTTACGTTCCTCTTCTTCCGAATATAATAAAAAATGTTACTTTACTCTGATTTCATAGCAGTCAGACTTTAAGCACCAGTTCTCTGACGCCTTTTGTAGATGAAACACCCCACGTTTCTGATTAGATCTACGTGGTCAGAAACAGCTCCCACTTTTGGCTCTATGTGCAGTGCACGATCTTATTAGCATGGGAAATAAAATATATAGTGCTGTGCTTTGACATTTGGCGTCGAGATCCTTTTGTGTAAAGGCAGGGACATGTGTCTTACCTAGTCACTTGATCTGTCTTCCAGTCTCTACTTCCAGTTTTTGAAATTACATTATCATATGTCGGCGATTTGTGTCATTTTATAAATGTTAAAAGGTTTCTTTGACCCTCATAGAAGACGTTTCGTTCTGTAAAATTGTTTTCTCATGAAAACACTTTTTTTCGCATTCCACCGTGTTTGTACACATCTCTGCAGCAAAATGAAATGACATGATGGGGCTTTGATGGCCGGGAGGCCCATCCCGGGAAGTTTGGCCGCTGGGTGGAAGTCTTATTTCAGGTGACGCCACACCGAAAGACTTGCATGTGGGGCATGATGATGAGGAGGAGGAGGACAACACAATACCCAGTCGACGAGCGGAGGAAAATCTCCAACTCACCCGGGAATCGAGCCCAGGCCCGCTGCATGATACGCAAACACGTTACCTCTCAGCTAAGCAGCATTCCCTCCGGATACATATTGAAGATCACGTGTTTTCTGACAATATCCTCAGTCGCCAAGGTCCAGGATTGAATTGTGTTCCAATATGGGCCTACTTGTGGTAATATTTGCTGCTCATATTACCGAACAATTTTTAGTTGCCTTTAGAAGACAATTGCTTTACAATTCTCATTCTTTTCTAATCCCCTGTTTTATTTGTTTTTGGATAACACTGGCTGAAAGTTTTAGAGGCATCCTGCTTTTTCTGTATATGTTTTTTCCCCACAGACATGCCAAAGAACCATTACATTTTATCCTCACAATTCACATGTCCCGAGACGAGCCGCGTAGCTTACGTGGCATGTGGAGGACAGGGACCTGCAGTCCAATAGTTCGTATTGATGAGTATGACATTTTCAGTGATCGAAGTGCTTGGATCTCCTTTGACTTGTCAAAGTGAGTAATCACAGATCTTTGCAGAAACAGAATCAGAAAGCAAGAGTTTTTCAGTGTGCTGAAGCTTGGAATTTAGTGCAATGGTTTATGACGTCAGACTGACTGAGGCCTTGTCACCGTGGGTTGTGAACAAATGAATACTAAGAAGATGACGTTAACATTAGTTTCCCTGCACTTTCGTAAAAGCAATGGCTATAAAAGTCTGTAGAGTTGTCCTCCAACAGGAGCTTGGGCACCGGTAACGGCTCTAAAACACTAACAGAAAACCTACTACGATAATGTTTTCTTGTCCAGCCTCCTATCGCACAGCGTAAACGGCAGACAAGCGGCAGGTGTGAGGGTGTGCGCACTAGACACCTGTGCATCTCCCGAACCACATGCTCTGTCCTTGCTGAGCAGCATTGCCAAATCAGCTATTCTTTTTAGTTCAATTTAGCTGACAGATGAGCGTTTTAGCTGGGGTCTAGAAAATACACATTCATTGAACCATTAAATATTTCTGTTTTGAGATTGACGTATAATATCGGCTCTGTGTTTTAAGGGATTGAGCTTATATTATTCCCATTTTTCTTAAAATTTTAACGCAAAACACTATACTAATTAAACAATTAAGCTTTCTAAATTTTATATATTTGAGGTATATTTTTGTAGGAATTAATCATGTTGTCATTTTGACATATGATACAGTTATAAAATAACTTTTAGCACTGTTTTGTGTGTTTTAATTTATTCAAATCACACTGATCAAGCTTTGGGCATACTTCCTTCTCACGTCTTTAGAATAGACTGTGATGATTTCGGCTCATCACAGTTTTTAATTTAAGAAATCTGAAATACATTCCTAAAATTTGCAAACAAAAATTTTGCTGGTAGTATTCTATCCAAGGTATCTGTAAAATTTTAAGACGGAATATTTAAGGTATTGGAGAAAACAGGGAAGGTGATGTGCAAAATTTAACTTATGGAAACGGAAAATCAAACATTTTATATCCTTGACATCTGCATCTCTCGGAACACCAATACACGTATTCTTCATATTAATTATCTTCTGCAGCTATGGTCTTAATTTGGCTTCTTTTCTAGCGTTTTCCTTGAATATAAAAGGAAAATTATTTGTGTGAACTGATATTTCAAAACACGCTGCTATGTTCTCGGAAAATGTAGTATTAGATTGAATTAAAAAGCACAATGAAGCCGACTAAAGCTGTGTTAGTGTATGGTCTGTGCTCGTCAGCTTATAAATTCACGTGACCAGAAACATAACAGCATAGTTGACACCAGCAAAATATCGCAACTTCATAATGCGGTTGGAAGCTGTTCTAAGCAAAGCAGACTTTTATTCATGAGGTATGAATCAGAAGTCACACGCTTCACAGTTGCAATAAGCAATGTGTCAGCAGCTGAACTGAGGTGAGGAACAGCGGAATTATATTCAATGCATTAGTTAGCTCAGTGTAAAAAATAATGTAATATTTCAGTGCAGATATTGTGAAGTTTGTCACGTGAATACCTAGGAGATTATATTTCCATTGTGAAAAAAAGAAAACTATGCAAAAGTAAGTGACATGAAGAGCTTCTTTAAATTCCTTTCTTTTCGATGTTTTAAACATGGGCTGGTATTTTATATACATGACACAGAAATAAAATCGCGAATTATTATAGCTGCATTCGAAGTAGAATTGTATTGAGGAATCATTTCTCTAATGAGATGTGCAAGGCATGCCTCACATTTTTGATTATTTTTTGCTTTCAAAAAGCTTTACATCTTTCAATGTTTCTGCATTTTCTCTCCCGAATTAAATCCAAGAAAATGAAATGTCATATAACCCCTCAAGAAATGATGCAAAATCCTGAGGAACAGTTATTTCCTCAGGTTGTTTTAAAATGAATTGCATACCTGAAATGGGCAAACCTGAGTAAATTATTTTCCAACAACTTGGTTCGATTGTAAAATAATACATGAAAATAATATCAGCACTGATTAAATTTTGACTCGTCTGTGTATAAAATTTGATCCAATTGTTCTTCATGCATGTGGAGCTATCAAGCAATATCATCCTTACAAAATTGTTAAGGCTTTCGTGGCCACTTGTTGACAAACTACGTATTGGCTTCTGTCTCGGTTTCTTCGGCCGACGTTCATCTAATGATTTTTCTGACGTTTCGCCAGCACGAGTGGCTGGCATTGTCAAAGCTTCACCCTCCATTGCCGGTGATGAACTGGAGGCGAGCTCGCGGACGCAGACTATATGTACCTGGCGCGCCAACGTCCGAGGGCTTCTCCGCGGTCATTTCCGGTGCGGTTCTCCTCTTGCTACCTGCCACGGTCGTTCGCTGCAGTACGGGAAGCCAGGATCCGTTTACCTTAAGGCTTTCCTCTTTCTTGTTGAAACTGTTCGCGTGTTTTTGGATTTCTAAAGCTTCTCTGAACAAGCGCGTGAGATAGTGCTTCTCTACAGCCAGAACTTCCGTGTCGGCGAATTTTATTACGTGGTCGGTCTCATTCAGTGCGTGCTCTGCCACGGCCGATTTCTCCACCTGCCCCAACCTGCAATGTCGCTTATGCTCTTTGATCTAGTTGTTAATTGGTCGTCCAGTCATTCCGACTTATGCTTTTCCGCATGTGCATGGTATACGGTATATTCCCGACATTGCAAGTGGGTCTCTTTTCTCCTTCGCCGATCTAAGACACTCTTTGATCTTCCTTGTCGGTTTGAAAATCGTCTTTACGCCGTGTTTGCGCAATATACGGCCGATTCTGTCCGTCACTCTGGGAATGTATGGCAGAAAGGCCGTACCTGACATTTCTTTTTCTGGTTCCTTACTTCGCCTAGTGTTTGGCTCTGTTACACTTCTAATGTATTTTGTGGAGTACCCATTGCTCCTCAGAACAGTTTCCAGGTGTTGCATTTCTCGTTTGAGGTGTTGAGGCTCACATATTCGTTCTGCTCTCGTTACGAGCGTACTAATCATGCTTGCTCCTCAGAACAGTTTCCAGGTGTTGCATTTCTCGTTTGAGGTGTTGAGGCTCACATATTCGTTCTGCTCTCGTTACGAGCGTACTAATCATGCCTCTTTTCTGGATCGGGTGGTAGTTTGACAGTTTGTGCAGGTATCGGTCCGTGTGTGTCGGTTTTCGATACACGCTGTCTCCCAGGTTTTCGCCGTCCCTTGTGACCAGCACATCTAGAAATGGCAGTTTCTTGTCCATTTCTACTACCGTGGTAAATGTTATGTTGGCATGGAGGCTGTTCAAGTGTCTCATGAATGGTGAAGAACAGCTCGGTGAATTCCTGAGACACTTGAACAGACTCCATGCCAACATAACATTTACCACGGAAGTAGAAATGGACAAGAAACTGCCATTTCTAGATGTGCTGGTTACAAGGAACGGCGAAAACCTGGGACACAGCGTGTATCGAAAACCGACACACACGGACCGATACCTGCACAAACTGTCAAACCACCACCCGAGCCAGAAAAGAGGCATGATTAGTACGCTCGTAACGAAAGCAGAACGAATATGTGAGCCTCAACACCTCAAACGAGAAATGCAACACCTGGAAACTGTTCTGAGGAGCAATGGGTATTCCACAAATTACATTAGAAGTGTAATAAAGCCAAACACTCGGCGAAGTAAGGAACCAGAAAAAGAAATGTCGGGTAGGCCTTTCTGCCATACATTCCCAGAGTGACGGACAGAATCGGCCGTATATTGCGCAAACACGGCGTAAAGACGATTTTGAAACCGACAAGGAAGATCAAAGAGTGTCTTAGATCGGCGAAGGAGAAAAGAGACCCACTTGCAATGTCGGGAATATACCGTATGCCATGCACATGCGGAAAAGCTTAAGTCGGAATGACTGGACGACCAATTAACAACAGGATGAAAGAGCATAAGCGACATTGCAGGTTGGGGCAGGTGGAGAAATCGGCCGTGGCAGAGCACGCACTGAATGAGACCGACCACGTAATAAAATTCGCCGACACGGAAGTTCTGGCTGTAGAGAAGCACTATCACACGCGCTTGTTCAGAGAAGCTTTAGAAATCCAAAAACACGCGAACAGTTTCAACAAGAAAGAGGAAAGCCTTAAGGTAAACGGATCCTGGCTTCCCGTACTGCAGCGAACGACCGTCGCAGGTAGCAAGAAGAGAACCGCACCGGAAATGACCGCAGAGAAGCCCTCGGACGTTGGCGCGCCAGGTACATATAGTCTGCGGCTGCGAGCTCGCCTCCAGTTCATCACCGGCAATGGAGGGTGAAGCTTTGACAATGCCAGCCACTCGTGCTGGCGAAACGTCAGAAAAATCATTAGATGAACGTCGACCGAAGAACCCGAGACAGAAGGCAATAGGCAGTTTGTCAAATGAATGATATAGGAGGTCATTTATGTTCACTGCTACGCAAAATAATGTGCTATTGTGTGTAATGTTAAATAAACAGAATTTCCAGGCGACACAATTTTCCAATGCACCTGTCTTTGGAGACGATTACAGTATTACAGGCACCTCTATTAATAACTGTTGATGACACTAAAAGTGATGTGGAACTTCTTTTCTGGATTACCTCGCTCTATCTGCGGTTTTGTGTTTTACCTAGGACGCATATTTGCAACATATTTGCATGTGCCATGGCTTATTAAGTGAAATTTAGTATTTATAGCTGTTAATGATTATAGGTCTCACTTGTACGAACTAGCTACGAATTTGGCCTGACTGCATTTGGTTGCGTATCAGCACGTTGCATTTCTCTCATACTGCTATATTTCTGATATTGTGGAATCGATTGCCTTCACCAGTGGTAGCGCACAAAGAAGCAGCTGCCGATGACTGCTCTCTTTATGAAAAGCTCTCAGCACAACCACATAAAACTCCCGATAAGAAACAGCCAACGATCGTGGTTACCAAAGAATTAATAAAACCCTCACCGACTTCCATGTGGTGGCGAATCTTCTGGTCTAAATTGACTTAAACTATGTCTCAAAAATTAGCAGGGAATAGAGGAAGAGGAGTAGAATAGTGTTTAACTCCCTTTTGACAACGAGGTCGTTAGAGACGAAGCACAAGCTCAGAGTGGGGAAGGGCGCAGAAGAAAATCGACCATGGCCTTTCAATGGAATGGTTCCGGCGTTGGTATTATCGCGAAATAGGGGACAGAGTGTCACTGGCATGATACAGGATTTGGGATGGACATCATAAAACAAAGGCGTTCTTCGTTGCGGCCGAATTTTCTGACGAAATTTCAATCACCAACTATCTCCTCGGAATGAGAGAATATTTTGTTGACGCCGATCTACATAGGGAGGAACGACCGTCATAATAACGTAAGGGAAATCAGAGCTCGCACGGAACGATATAGGTGTTCGTTTTTCCCACATGCTACTCCAGATTGGAATAACAGAGAATTATTGAGAATATGGTTCGATGTAGCTTCTGCCAGGCATCTAAGTTTGATTTGTAGAATGTCCTTGCAGGTGTGAGGATGACAATGATGATGTTTGGTTTATGGGGCGCTCAACTGCGCGGTCGTCAGAGCCCGTACAATGTCCCAATTGTTACGCAGTCCAATGTTTTTACAGTCCACTCTAGCCGCCGTCACAGGTGATGATGATGATGAACAAGAAATGATAAGGACAACACAAACACCCAGTCCCGGGGCAGAGAAAATCCCCAACCCGGCGGGGAGTCGAACCCGGGACCCCGTGATCCAGAGGCAGCAACGATAGCCACTAGACCAGTAGATGCGGACCCATCCAGATGCAGATTTGCCTTAAGCGATTTAGGGAAATAACGGAAAACCTAAAAGTGAATGGGCATACTAGGGTTTAAACTGTCGTCTTCATGAATGCGTCTCCAGTGTGATAACCAGCAGGGAATAAAATGATAACAATCACACAGGAAGGGCTTCACGAAACAAGACACAGCTGCAGCGGACTAAGAGTGCACTTACAGCTTAAAAAGTATTTAAACGAAAGATACTGACGGAACACGTTGGGTGATGATTATGAAGACCACATGAGGTATTTTAAGCCCGTAACATTTCTTTTCATTTTTCTGACAATTTTCTTCGCGTTTCCACATAGAGAAAAGCATGATAATTTCGTAATGGAACTTATCCACGAGCACGAAGAAAGATTACTGTTCCATTAGGGCAGCTGAATCACATCACGATGTTCACATCCGTCAACGAATATTTGTATTGGTTGTTTGATTCAAATGGTTCAAATGGCTCTGAGCACTATGGAACTTAACATCTGGGCTCATCTGTCCTCTAGAGCTTAGAACTACTTAAACCTAACTAACCTAAGGACACTACACACATCCATGCCCCAAGCAGGATTCGAACCTGCGACCGTAGCAGTCGCGCGGTTACGGACTGAAGCGCCTAGAGCCGCTCGGTCACAGGGGCCGGCGGTTGTTTTGTGTATACCAACATTCATAAGAACAACAAGTAATACAGAACACTGTTATTGGAAACATATTATGCCATCATAGCTGAACATCCACACCAAAGTCATCCCTCAATAGAAGAAAATTTTTAAAAAACGTACATACTAGGTGTAGCGGTGCTTGGATGTTCATAAGCATTTAATTTCACAATCAAAGAAAGTAATATCTTCTTTTTCCATTTTAATAAGTTACATTATGGACCTGTTACATTTTTATGCTCTTCTATGCGTTCTCCGAGATGTAGTTAAGATTTTGAGAGAGCCAAAAGGAACATATTAAACCATTTCATGGAAAATAAGAGGAGAAAATATCATTTAATTGCGTTTAAGAGTTGGCTGGTTTTTGTAACAAAACCCCTCTCAGAAGGGCTCAGCGGGCCTTAATTACGCGGGCGGCGAGGCGGTCTTGCTATACCCAGGGGCAGAGCTGGGCCGGGAGAGGCGAGGCGAGGCGAACGAAGCATCCCTGCCCAGGGCGCTGGCTGCAGCTGCAGGGCAGCAGGCGTTCTCAGCTTACGGTCCACCCAGCACCAGGCAGGCGCTTCCTCCAGGCCACTGCCCTCTTTATTACAGCCGTTTATAAATTGTCTCCCATTTATTTCAATCCTGGACTAATCGCTTTCTTTCTGTGGGTGTACCAGTAATGCATGGTCAAAAATACAGCTTAGGGAAATCAGTCTAGGTGGTTAGAATCACTGAGCGCTGTTTCCACATAAGACCTGCTCCTTGTACTACCACTAGTGTGTTTTTGTTCCCTTATATCCAAATTGATCAAGGAAATTTGTTACTACCTTGTATATAGCAAAACGTAGAGCTCCAAATAAAGAAAATCTTAATAATTAGAGCACAACAAGTCATCATTGGGGGAGGCGGCGACAAAACGACACATTGGTGTGTAGAATGTATGAGAAAGGCGACAAACCATCAAACTTCCGGAAAAACATCATCCACAGA
The DNA here is from genome assembly GCF_023864345.2 of Schistocerca serialis cubense. Lineage (NCBI taxonomy): Eukaryota > Metazoa > Arthropoda > Insecta > Orthoptera > Acrididae > Schistocerca > Schistocerca serialis. Next base: position 1,022,342,055 of record NC_064638.1, on the reverse strand, counting down.
AATTCGAAGGTAGCATGAGCCGACAAGTGCGAGAGTTAAGGCACAGTCAGCTTTACAATTCATTTATCTAAACTGCTGACAACTTGTTAACGTAGGTCAGTCTCGCTTTTGGCTGTTGTTCCACGTTACATGAGCACTGTATTACATGAGCACTGTACCCATAATTTTTTCATTTTAGTTACTGCTTCACTGTTTGTTGGTCAAAAATCAGTTTTTGATTCCGTAATTCCAGTCTTTCGTTTTCTAAAATAAACGTTCATCATTGATGGCGGCGCGCGGGGTCTAGGACCTCTTGTCACGGTCCGCGCGGCTCCACCCTTCGGAGGTTCGAGTCCTCAAAAAATGGTTCAAATGGCTCTGAGCACTATGGGACTCAACTCCTGTGGTCATCAGTCACCTAGAACTCAGAACTACTTCAACCTAACTAACCTAAGGACATCACACATACTCATGTCCGAGGCAGGATTCGAACCTATGACCGTAGCAGGAGCGCGGCTCCGGCTGGAGCGCCTAGAACCGCACGGCCACCGCGGCCGGCTGTTCGAGTCCTCCCTCAGCCTTGCGTGCGTGTGTCGTCCTTAGCAGAAGATAGTTTAAGTTAGACTAAGTAGAGTGTAAACTTAGGGACCGATGACCTCAGCAGTTTGGTCCCATAAGACCTTAACACAAATTTCCAAATTTCCATTCATGGTTTTTATCAATTGAAGAAGGCTCAGAACTCTGCGTAACCACGCCAACAGTTACTGTGAGGCACTATGTAATAACACCCTACATCAGATGACATTGCATTGTAAGTACCCTTCTTTTGGTATCAAATTACAGATCTTACAGCAAGCCGCTGTTGCCGAGCGGTTATAGGCGCTTCAGCCAGGTTCGAATCCTGCTTCTGGCATGGATGTGTGTGATGTCCTTAGGTTAGCTAGGTTTAAGTAGTTCTAAGTTCTAGGGGACTGATGACCTCAGATGTTAAGTCCCACAGTACTCAGAGCCATGTTTTTGAACTCATGACCTCAGATGTCAAGTTCCATAGTGCTTAGAGCCATTTGAACCAGATCTTACATTTTCTTATAGAGGACCCACAGTTTTCAGCGAGTACTAATGAAGTTATGATTTAATTGAATTGTTTCACAAATCATCTTTGTTACTGTGAAAAGAATTTCACAAATGTGAAAAACTGTGTGATATAGTCTCCAAAACATACAAAACAAAGAAATACAGCAGTACTTGTCGGAAAAGCTACTGTAACGTGGTTGCAGTCGCTGGGAGAACACCTCAGCTAGCGTTTTTTGTGCCACTCCCCCATTGCATTCGCTCAACCCATATCGTCCAACTCGCCATAAGTAAACCCGCACACACGGGTGTGTATCACAGTTAATGCGAGGCCGCACTGATTGGAACTGCAATGCAGCAGACAGGCGCGGCACGATGCAGCTACGTTTGGTGTGCCGCATTTGAACTGCAGCGGCGCAACAATACAAAGCAAATTTTCTATGGAAGCCGTTCGGCATTTTCCGAGCAAAATGGACGAAAGTGACATGGATGTGATGATAATTTGTTTGTTATATGAGCAAAGAGACCTTGCAAGGATAGCTATGTAGGGATCATTTCTCGGTCAGATTTAGCAACAAACCTGGAAAAAAATTCCTTGGATATACCAGGCCCAAAAGAATTACGAGATACAAGATTTCAACTGCCTTACGGGACTGTTTGGGACGAAGCTTTTGCATTAAAAACCTATTTGACTAAACGATATCCTGAACACAATAGTGATGCGACGGAAATGTAATAACAGAAACAGAAGCGGAAACAGATGTCAAAAGCCAATTTTAGCAGAAGCGGAAACGGAAGGATGTGCTGAAGCGGAAGTGTATACATTAAGAAAAAGGTAACAATTCTTTTTCAAACACTAAAATTTATTGCATTAGTACTCAAAATTTTTCAGTGGTAGGTAATAGCTAAAACATACTTTTGCCCTGCAGTCTACTTCAATGTTCTTCGTATATGGGGCCAGCTCCACTGAATAATTAATTGTTCACTGGCTACGTTACTGGGAGGAGCCGACAAATACTGGCGAGCTAATGGCAATAGATACTTGTGTCCATTTAATTTCCGCCATATTAGTGGATCATCTTTTAGAGAAAATATATTTTTCCTTTTTGTACTCCAGTAGGTTTGATTGTAACATCAAAAGCAGATTGCCGTTTTCGTTAGTCGTAGGCGGTTCTTGCTGATCTTCATTCGTATTTAACTTGAATTCTAAAGTTTGTAACGAGGCCTCTAATTGAGAATCTATGATTAAGCCACAACTTGTTGAAGGCTTATTTTCAATTTCAAATCGATACCTTTTAGAACAAGTAGGTATGCAGTCATCTTGAGATGAGTTTGGATCTCTGTCTTTCATCATCATCAGACTAAGTATTTGGGACTCTGTGACGACGCCACTGAAAAATTTTGACTTGTACTGCGGATCTAAATACGTTGCAATTCTGTTCTTATCGTTTTTGGTCAGTTCTCCAAATCTCGTGCCTAAATTGAATTCACCATGTGATTCTCTTGTAAAATTTTGCAGTTGTTCTAAAGTATGAGTTTTTGTTTCTTCTTGCTGTAAAGTGGACAAAAGAACTTGAATTAGCGGTATGAATGACGAAACGCTCTCTTGATAATTGGTTATGTTCCTAGTAATTTCTTCGAATGGTTTCAATACTTATACAAATTTTTGAACATTTATTCAGTCTTCAGTGGAACTTATAGTGATTGGATTTGACCATAAGTGCAAAATTAGCGAATCCTTGTGCTTTGAAAATCGTTCCATCATATAGAACGTGCTATTCCAGCTGGAAATAGAACAAATTAAATAAACCGATAGGATTTTCATAGAAACAAAACCCACAATGCTTACACTACAGATGTTCCATAAAATTAAAATTTATTTGTATATACTTAACAATATTTATCGTGGTGAACAATCCTGTATGACAGATGAGGCAGGTTGATTAAGGCGTTCCCTTTGAATTTTCGTCAGCTCAGAATGATTGAAATGGGTGCAATATTTTTCAGTGTAGCACTGAGTTGTAGGAGCCACTCCTGTGAGTCCACAGCAGCTCGAATACAAAGTTGCATCTATATTGTACAATTCACATCATCAAGGCGAAAAAACTGCAATTCTTTAATCTCGTTAAACCCACGATTACGAACAGCACAATTCTATATAGTAATGTTATACAGCAACACAATGTAGACTGTCGAGCGAGAAACCGCTATACTTTCGCCGCGATTGATAGAGGTCACTGCGTAATAATCCAATAAACTCAACAATCGCTATGGGCTCGTCTCGGCTTGCTTTACGCCCCACCCAACGATTTCCCGTCTGCACAGCAGCCAGCGCCTAGGGCCAATGAGAGCACGCATCGACAATCTCGCAATTGTTGAAAGCTCCGATAAATTTTCGATACAGTAATGCGGAACCGGACGTGAATATGAAAAAAATTGTGCTGAACTTCCGCAGTTGCAGAGGTCTGTCGCATCACTAGTACACAATTAGATGACCAATCGAAAAACGTATACGGTTACAGACATAACAGAGCCCAAAGAATCTCAGAAACCACTTTTGTCAAATTGCGAGAAAAATTTGAGATGTACTATCGCAAAATCTTTCTCAGTCCGGAACTTATAGGGAACGTGATTTTACTTCCATCTTGCAAAGTTTTGTCAATCACGATACAGTGTTGTTTGACAATGAAGAGACTGAAGTGGTACAATAAAGACCTTCTTCATGTAGGAGGCAACTTCGTAAATAATGCTATTCAGATACGGGATACAGTGAAGGATTATTTCAATTCCCCGAAGAGTAGTTTGGTCCGGCAAAACCACATTGTAAACAGAGGATGTCGTCGAAGAGGAAATATACACTCCTGGAAATGGAAAAAAGAACACATTGACACCGGTGTGTCAGACCCACCATACTTGCTCCGGACACTGCGAGAGGGCTGTACAAGCAATGATCACACGCACGGCACAGCGAACACACCAGGAACCGCGGTGTTGGCCGTCGAATGACGCTAGCTGCGCAGCATTTGTGCACCGCCGCCGTCAGTGTCAGCCAGTTTGCCGTGGCATACGGAGCTCCATCGCAGTCTTTAACACTGGTAGCATGCCGCGACAGCGTGGACGTGAACCGTATGTGCAGTTGACGGACTTTGAGCGAGGGCGTATAGTGGGCATGCGGGAGGCCGGGTGGACGTACCGCCGAATTGCTCAACACGTGGGGCGTGAGGTCTCCACAGTACATCGATGTTGTCGCTAGTGGTCGGCGGAAGGTGCACGTGCCCGTCGACCTGGGACCGGACCGCAGCGACGCACGGATGCACGCCAAGACCGTAGGATCCTACGCAGTGCCGTAGGGGACCGCACCGCCACTTCCCAGCAAATTAGGGACACTGTTGCTCCTGGGGTATCGGCGAGGACCATTCGCAACCGTCTCCATGAAGCTGGGCTACGGTCCCGCACACCGTTAGGCCGTCTTCCGCTCACGCCCCAACATCGTGCAGCCCGCCTCCAGTGGTGTCGCGACAGGCGTGAATGGAGGGACGAATGGAGACGTGTCGTCTTCAGCGATGAGAGTCGCTTCTGCCTTGGTGCCAATGATGGTCGTATGCGTGTTTGGCGCCGTGCAGGTGAGCGCCACAATCAGGACTGCATATGACCGAGGCACACAGGGCCAACACCCGGCATCATGGTGTGGGGAGCGATCTACTACACTGGCCGTACACCACTGGTGATCGTCGAGGGGACACTGAATAGTGCACGGTACATCCAAACCGTCATCGAACCCATCGTTCTACCATTCCTAGACCGGCAAGGGAACTTGCTGTTCCAACAGGACAATGCATGTCCGCATGTATCCCGTGCCACCCAACGTGCTCTAGAAGGTGTAAGTCAACTACCCTGGCCAGCAAGATCTCCGGATCTGTCCCCCATTGAGCATGTTTGGGACTGGATGAAGCGTCGTCTCACGCGGTCTGCACGTCCAGCACGAACGCTGGTCCAACTGAGGCGCCAGGTGGAAATGGCATGGCAAGTCGTTCCACAGGACTACATCCAGCATCTCTACGATCGTCTCCATGGGAGAATAGCAGCCTGCATTGCTGCGAAAGGTGGATATACACTGTACTAGTGCCGACATTGTGCATGCTCTGTTGCCTGTGTCTATGTGCCTGTGGTTCTGTCAGTGTGATCATGTGATGTATCTGACCCCAGGAATGTGTCAATAAAGTTTCCCCTTCCTGGGACAATGAATTCACGGTGTTCTTATTTCAATTTCCAGGAGTGTAATAATAAGCGTATGGTCATAATAAACAAAGACCCGACCGGCCGTTTCACAGACTAAAGAAAAATGTAATTTGCAGGTACAGATACGTCACGTTTACTCCCATTTCCTTCACAGTTTCGTTCCAAACGTTACGTTATCTGGTACTATTCACACGATATTCATCTTGTAGGTCATACAATTCTGGATAACCACTTTCCTCGTCTACCACCATTTTGGTAAACGAACTTCCGTTTCGCCGGCCGCGGTGGCGGAGCGGTTCTTGGCGCTTCAGTCCGGAACTGCGCAGCTGCTACGGACGCCGGTTCGAATCCTGCCTCGGGCATGGATGTGTGTGATGTCCTTAGGTTAGTTAGATATTAGTAGTTTAAGTCTAGGCGACTGATCACTTTAGATGTCAAGTTCCATAGTGCTTAGAGCAATTTGAACCATTTTTTGAACTTACGTTTCTCATCTCAAAGGATTTAAGATTTGACTGAGGTGTAGCGGCGCGACACATCCTATACCGCACTAGCGACAACGGAGCTCCGTGATGCCGTACGGTGCGTCACAGTTGGCCAGTGGACCAACTTTGCCTCGCAGTGCTGCACCATGCAGTTCGCTGTCATGCAGTGCGTTCAGTCTCATAAGACAATACACTATGTGAACAAAAGTGTCCGGATACTTGGCTGAAAATGACTTACCCTTTCGTGGCGCCCTCCATCAGTAATGTTGGAATTCAGGATGGTGTTGGCCCACTCTTAGCTTTGATGGCAGCTTCCACTTTCGCAGGCATATGTTGAATCAGGTACAAGAAGGTTTCTTGGGGAATGGCAGCGCAATCTTCATGGAGTGCTGCACTGAGGAGGGGTATCGACAGCGGTCGGTGAGGCCTGGCACGATGTACGCGTTCCAAAACATCCCGAAGGTGTTCTATAGGATTTAGGTCAGGATTCTGTGCAGGCCAGTCCATGACAGGGATGTTGTGTAACTACCCACCACAGGCCGTGCATTATGAACAGGTGCTCGATAGTGTTGAAAGATGCAATCGCCATCCCGAATTGCTCTTCAATAGTGGGAAGCAAGAAGGTGCTTAAAACATCAATGTAGGCCTTTGCTGTGATAGTGCTATGTAAAACAAAGAGGGGTGCAAGCACCCTCCATGAAAAACATGACCACACTATCACCACCGCCACTATACACGCTGGCAGACGACGTTCACCGGGCATTCGTCAAACCCACATCCCGCCAGCGGATCGCCACATTGTGTACCGTGATTCGTCATTCCACACAACGTTTTCTCACAGTTCAATCGTCCAATGTTTACGCTCCTTACACCAAGTGAGGCGTCGTTTGGCATTTACCGGCGTGATGTGTGGCTTACGAGCAGCCGCTCGACCATGAAATCCAAGTTTTCTCACTTCTCGCCTGTCATAGCACTTGTAGTGGATCCTCATGCAGTTTCGAATTCCTGTGTGATGGTCTGGATAGATGTCTGTCTATTACACATTACGACCCTCTTCAACTGTCGTCTGTCTCTGTCAGTCAACAGACGAGGCCGGCCTATACGCTTTTGTGCTGTACGCGTCCCTTCATGTTTTCACTTTACTATCACATCGGAAACAGTGGACCTAGGGATATTTAGGAGTGCGGAAATCTCGCATACAGACATATGACACAAGTGACCCCCAATATCCTGACCACGTTCGAAGTCCGTGAGTTCCGCGGAGCATCCCGTTCTCCTCTCTCACGATGTTTAATGACTACTGAGGTCACTGATGTGGAGTACCTGGCAGTATGTGGCAGCACAATGCACCTAATATGAAAAACGTAAATTTTTTGCGGTCTCCGGATACTTTTGATCACATAGTGTATTTGGTCGCGTCGTGCCGTGTCGCTTGCTGCAGTGCAGCTCCGCTCAGTGCGGACTTACTTTTAACATACAGCTAACACTGCTAGAAAAAGCAAACACGAATGTAACTGAATAGTACTGGTTGCAAGCTTTACTGGACTATTTTAAAATTCTGAAAAAAATTTATAGTTATTAATGATTTCTTATATCAGGTCCCGTAGCTGTTATACATTTTTCGGTAAAACGTAACACAGAAATGTAATTCCCAGTAGTGAATGTGACTTTTCACAACAAAAGTCATATTCGTATGTTAAGGCTTAGGTTCCTTTGTAAGTAGGCTGTTTAGGTTTTTATGTTGGCAACGCCACGTAGCGCTCTGTATGAAAATCACTGACTGTGCTGTGTGCAGTCTGTGGCTGGTTGGCATTGTTGGAATATTCGCTATTGTAGTGTTGGGCAGTTGGATGTGGACAGCGCGTAGCGTTGTGCAGTTGGAGGTGAGCCGCCAGCAGTGGATAATGTGGAGAGAGAGATGTCAGAGTTTTGAGTGGACGATCTGGACGCGTGTCCATCAGAAAAAGGAAATTTGTTTAATTGGACGTCACAAAATTATATATATACATATTATGACTTTTGAACACTATTAAGGTAAATAAATTGTTTGTTCCCTATCAAAATATTTCATTTGCTAACTATGCCTATCAGCAGTTAGTGCCTTCAGTAGTTAGAATATTTTATTTAGCTGCCAGTATTGGCGCTCACTGTATTGCAGTAGTTCGAGTATCTAAGATTTTTGTGAGGTAAAAAGGTTTAGGTTACTGTTAGTCAGGGCCATTCTTTTGTACGGATTATTGAAAGTCAGATTGCATTGCGATAAAAAAAAAAAAAAAAGAATTTGTGTGTCAGTTTAGTGATGATCAGAATAAGTAAAGAGAGAAATGTCTGAGTAGGTTCGGTTTTGCTCACCTGTTTGAAAATCAAATAACTAAGAGGTTTTCCAGCGCTGTCATTTTTAATTTTTTCTAAGGGGACCTTACGTCTTCTTACACATCTATATAATTTTAAACGGAGTGTTGTGAATGAAAGCTAACAACAAGTAATGAAACTTACGTTTTCTTATTAAATTTTTTGTGGTAGTCACAGAAGTATCCCTCCACTCGGTGTAAACATTACTGGAAATACGTTGGCCTTGCTAAGATTGTGCTAAAATATATTTTCAGGTTCTATACCTTACTTATAACTCAGTACCTATTTAAGAAGTATATTGGTAATAAAAGTTAAACACATTTATCGAATTTCTTTTTTGTTTCTTTGGTCGTGGGCACAAACTACACCCTCCGCCCTCCCCTCTCTTAGTATTAAGTGTTATGAAAAATGCGCTAGGGTTAATGGCGGACCAAAGATTGAATGATTTATTATTGAAACTGTTACTCCTTCTGAAGCAGTTCAAACTATCCTTCGCTTTAGTGATATCTCGTACGGCACAACATGAAAGTAACTACTCCACACTGAAACTTTTAATACAATGAAAACGCGGTTGGAATAGATTCAATGTATTGTCGATTACATTCGAACACACACGTTTCACGCGTCTGCATCTAGCGAATGTAGCAGACCAACACCAACGTCCCAGTCCTACTGTTGACGAACGTATTATGCCTAGCCCGAGGACGAAGCGAGATGGAAATAAAAATTCGAGGTGAACGTCAGCGGGCAAGCATTAATTCTGATTGTGACTACTGGAAACAGCTTAACTAGCTGTTGTTTCATTAATATAATAATCAATATGCGGTAGGGCTAAGGAATAATCTTCGAAAAAGTGTAAAATAATCAAATGTTACGATGTATGCGGATATTAACATCTTCACACTTTCTTGTTAGGCATACGAGACAATGGCAGACTTGCAACAAACATATGCATGAAAATTATAGAATTATCGTATGACCTGTGTCGTAACGTTACATATGCCATGTAGAGAAAGTATACAACGAAATTGGGTGAACTCTTCAGTATCGAGTATCGTCTCTTCACATTTCGAGAATGTGTGCGACAGATCGAATCCCATGGATAGAGTTTCATAGCGTGATTCATATACTTATGATCTCTTTCATTTCATCCGCTGCGTAATGGCGAATTATGAGTTGAAGTGGTAGCTTCAGTGCTTTTATCTTTCTTTTTTTTATCCTTAGATACGTAAGTTTACATTATTACATCGAGCGAGGAATGACTGCATGGTTTCGCTACATCATCTGAGATAAGTAACTGAATGATTTCTATATCAGTGACTAGCACAGTTTTGTTCACGGCGTAATTGAAGAACAGCAGTTAAATTCCACCTAGCGACAGTTAAAGACATTTATGCTGGTTATGGTGAAGACTTTTTTGCGATTTAAACATGTTTCAGGTCTCTGTTGGAAAAATATATCAGTTTTAATGACTGAAACTACCTTGCCAGCAATTCGATGCATCTTTTCTGCCCTCCAGTCACTGTATCTACCTTCAGTTTGTAACTTCCCCACAAAAATACATTCTCATTTACTGTAACCTTAAAACAGAAAAATTCCTAAACTTCTCAACAGTAAAAAAATATAATTATGTTGTTCACATTCAGTGCAACGTCCCAACAAAAAATAAATTCAATAACCTGGTAACAATACAATATAACTAACCTCTCAATTAAATTGTCGCTCACTTATAACTTTTCAGCAATTGACTGTGAATTTAACCTGGTAGATTTTGGACGTCAGCAGTTCTGCGTCATTGCTCTGAAAGATCATTCTGAATAAAAAAAGAAAAAATTCTTACCTCAATGAAGGTCGCCGGATAACGCATATATATCTGCTCTTACAATAAATTTTTGTGGCACAGCCCTGTGCGATGCTGGCCGATAGATTTGTCATTTATGAAAGGAAACAACAGATTTTTTTTCTTTTGCAATAATCGGGAATATCATGGATTGGAGAAATTAGTAAATTCTTTAAATTGAAATGAATGGTTGTTAAAAGTTACTTTTTTATGAGAAAGATTATTATTAGGAGATATTAAAAACATTTACATCGGACATGAGATAACAATACTACATATGCGCGAGACTGCTTTTTACCTTATACAGTAATGCTTAGGCTCCGGCATCGCTGCACCACGACCGGCCCAGCCAACACGATACACCAGAGTAGACTGCTCGCTAGCAACAACTTACTCCTACAGCTACACAGTTCCTACTGCAGTCAACACTGCTCTCTGGTCTGAGATTCTCTTGTACCTTACATATCGCAGGCAGCGCGTGAGCAATACATCGAAATTACATCTGCTCGGACCTCTTACAAGTTGACGAGATATGTGTGTATTATGGCTACAAGGCGATCAGGTCTATCGGAGAATACTGTTTTACGTTGAAGAAAGTTCGACTGCGGTCCAATGGATTTGGCCAATTTCTGCTAATTTGGAACGGCCCATGAACTTATGGTAACACCTCTTATGTTGGACCATTTCTTGAAATGGACCGAGCAGGAACAATTGAGTAGGAAAGATGGCGGAAACATCTGGCGCTTTAAAGTGAAGCTTGCGCTCTCCTCGTTACGAGGAGGAAGCTGCACAACGTTACGAGAGTGTGCTGTGCTGTTGCATGTGCTTGTCTCTTAAGTCGGTGTAATACATAATTATTCGGATACACAAGTAAGCTAAGAAATGGAGTATTCTTCAAGATGGGTAAAGCTTACCATACGCTTTGTAAAAATCAGCTTCATAGTGACGACAACACCGTATTTACTTTTGTGGCTATACTCTTTGTTGTCCGTGCTTCCTTGATGGGATAAAAATGGCGTTTGTCCTATATAGGACAGGCAGTAGCACTGGACTGCTTATTTTGACTGGTCAAAGTTAGCAAAAGAAATTTAAGCCAAACTGAACAATCTTGAAATCTATCATTGCCATGAGCGTTGAAATTATAGCTATAATTTCGTAATCAGTGAAGCCTGTACTAATTATGGTCTTTCTTATTCTTATAGATCAGAACGAAATAAACAGATCCCAACAGAAATGGTGATATGGGATTGAATTCTGCAGCATAAATCAGAAATGAGCTCCGTAAACTCTCTTTAAACTCGCCATCGGGTCCTATGACGTCATGTAAGAACTCACCGTCTCTGTATGCTAGGAGGTTCGCCAGTGTCCGTGTTGCCCATTTATAACTGTAAGCTCGTCGCTTGAGTCTTGTCGGGTACAAGTGGACTCTATGAGCGTAGAAATCAGAGCATGTGTCTGTGCGTCGAGTTAATCCCTGGAACAACTGTAGGGATTTCGATATTGTGTGCACTAACAGATAGACCGATTCACGAGGAAGCTTTGTCTATATAATTCACAAATATTTCGAGCTAACTGGGTGAGCTACAAATTAAAATCCCCACCGCGTTTCTCTGTCTGCACGCGAGTGATGATCTCAGAAACTACTGTAGGAAACCTGATACAGCTTTCACTAATACACAGACTGATTCCCGAGGGACGTTTCTGTAAGCAATTTATTATCGCTAGGCCAGAAAAGTAGTATGCTCGTAGATACTTAGTGCTAAATGTGCAATTCTGCCAACTCTGCAGCCGGTCGCTAGTTATTCCAAGTTGTATTTTCTCTAGTGTTTCGGCAGATATTTACAGTTTCTAGAGTCATTTCCAACAAAAATGAAATGAGGAGGACGAATGGCATTTATGACAGCTGAAGTCCATATCAGTTGACGCCACTCTGGGCGACTTGCCTGTTAATGACGATGGCAACACGACACCCAGTCCCTGAGAGGGGAAAATCTCCGAGCCATCCAGGAATTGAACCCAGGGCCGCTGCATGGCAGTCACACACACTGACCACCCTGCTAACGGGGCAGACTCAATCCTAACAAATACTGCTGATCATGTATTTCTTGCCGATAGATAGGGTCCGATTGTTTCCCGTTGCCAAGAAAATTTTTTTAAAGTGGAATTTAATGTGCCCATTCGACAGAGTGGTACCAGATTAGTCCACGGCCATATTCGTTTTAAAGGTGTGTGTTAAGAGGTACATTAATTCATGAAGAATAACCAGCGCCTGCACCACCCTGGCTGCTACCGCCATGCAGAAGCGCTGCTTAGTCGCTATTGGAGTAGCCGTTATTCTTAGGGTTGTAATATCTTTGTTAATACATATCGTTAAAACGATTAACCAAGTGGACTTACTTGGGACCGCTCTATCGAATGGGCCGTAAAATTTCGATTTAAACAACACGACGCTTTCTGTCGACGCTGGCCATCGTATGGAAAACATGATGAGCAAGATTTGTTTGAGCTGAATCCAGCTGCATGTTGCAAAAATCAAATTACAAGTATCTGCCGAAGCACCAGAGAAAATGGGTCTAGGGACACTTAGGAGAGACACGCAGTGTTACAAGGTTACACCGACAGACTTCGAGAGGATGTAGAAGGTGCCTTGAAGAACAAGATATTGGTAGCAGCCAGCGTCCGGAAACGTCATCCAACGACGCTCCAGAGCGCCGAAGCTATAGGCGCCGGCGCCTCCGCTAGGCTTCCCTTTCGGTAGCAGGCGTGACGCTGAACGCAAATCGACCGCGGGCAGAACCTCTCGCAATCTACCTCATAGCAATCTGTCCGTTAGATGGCGCTGAACACAGTGTGTGAGTGTGTGTGTGTGTGTGTGTGTTTGTTTCAATAAAACTTACCCAAGGACAACTTTGAATTTACTTTAATATATGCCCTCTGTTCAGTCTAACAGTTTTATTATCATACACACACTTCCGACAAGTTACCGAGTTTGTGAAGACTATACAAGGAAACAGGACACAAGAACGAGCTTTTTTCTGTGAACAGTGCTAAAATATTAAAATAAATGTACACCAGTCTTCGAACCAGTATAAAAATGAATGATACGCTGCATAACTCACTATTAGCCTGTACTTGCAGGTTACCATGACAAAAGGAATGTACGAACAAACGTGCCATTAATGTTGTACATACACACATCAAAAAAGGTTTTGCATCACCCCAGTTCCCAGAATTCCAGTCGTTGACTGTGGATACTAATACACAGACACAGTCCCTTCGAATGTTCAGGGGTGTAACTAAACCCGCCTAAAGATGTAAACAACCATGCACGAGCAGCGCCTATTAGACGGAGGGGGTCTGACAGCCGATCAGTGCCAGTCATTCCCCAGGAAGGCTTGACAGTAGTTCAACCATGCCTAGACGGTCAATACCGCGGCTCGATCAAGTCCACATTGTAACTTTGTGCTAGGAAGGGATCTCAATCAAAGCGATGTTATAGTGATTAAAATTTTTCTTTTAATCACTATGACACCGGCCGCAGAAGCCTACGGTCTTATATGAAAGCGATGTTGTTTGGACATGGAGGAGATACAGAGAGACAGGAAATGTCGATGACATGCCTCGATCAGGCCGCCCAAGGGATGTAGCGCATGACCGCTACCTACGGATTATGGCTCGGAGGAATCCTGATAGCAGCGCCACCATGTTGAATAACGCTTTTCGTGCAGCCACAGAACGTCATGTTACTACTCAAACTGTGCGCAGTAGGCTGCATGATGCGCAACTTCACTCCCGACGTCCATGGGGAAGTCCATACTTGCAACCACGACACACTGCAGCGCAGTACAGATGGGCCCATCAACATGCCGAATGGACCGGTCAGGATTGGCATCACGTTCTCTTCAACGATGAGTGTCGCATATGCATTCAATCAGACAATCGTCGGAGACGTGTTTGCAGGCAATCCGGTCAAGCTATGCGCCTTAGACACACAGTCCAGCGAGTGCAGCATGGTGGAGTTTTCCTGCTGTTTAGGGGTGGAATTATGTGGGGCCGGCGTTCGCCGCTGGTTGTCATGGAAGGCGCCGTAACGGCAGCATGATGCGTGAATGCCATCCTCCGACCGATAGTGCAACCATATTGGCAGCATATTGGCGAGACATTCGTCTTCATGGACGACAATTCGTGCCTCCATCGTGAATGACTTCCATCATGATAACGATATCGCTCGACTAGAGTGGCCAGCATGTTCCCCAGACATGAAACCCATCGAACATGCCTGGGATAGTGTGGAAAGGGCTGTTTATGGACGACGTGACCCACTAACCACTCTGAGGGATCCAGCCCGAATTTCTGTTGAGGAGTGGGACAATGTGGACCAACAATGCCTTGATGAACTTGTGGATAGTATGCCACGACCAATACGGGCATGCATCAAGACAAGAGGACGTGCTACTGGTTATTAGAGGTACCGGTGTGAACAGTAATCTGGACCGCCACCTCTGTATGGTCGTACAACATGCAATGTGTGGGTTTTATGAGCAATAGAAATAGCGGAAATGATGTTTATGTTGATCTCGATTCCAATTTTCTGTACAGGTTACGGAACTCTCGGAACCGAGCTGATGCAAAACATTTTTGACTTGTCTAGAATTCATTTTGCCCAGTCATAGAGATTTCTTTGCAATGCCTGTTCCTACGTGCTGCCGCGTGGGATTAGCCGAGCGGTCTAGGGCGCTGCAGTCATGGACTGTGCGGCTGGTCCCGGCGGAGGTTCGAGTCCTCCCTCGGGCATGGGTGTCTGTGTTTGTCCTTAGAATAATGTAGGTTAATTAGTGTGTAAGCTTAGGGACTGATGACCTTAGCAGTTAAGTCCCATAAGATTTCACACACATCTGAACATTTTTTTCCTACGTGCTATTGCTAAAAACCAGCCTGCCATCAGTTAACGACACTTGCAAGAACACGTCATCACTTTGTCATTTGTTGCATAGTAATTTCAGATTCATAAAAAAGCTTAATGCTATTGAATTCCATTGCCCATTAAATACTCCTTGCTAATATAATTGCAGTGATCTAATTAGTTATTTCATAAAATTTGTTAATTATGAAATACTGATAAATGAAAGGGCTCATACTGTACGACCGTATATATGTAGTGAGTGGTAGGAAACATATGACATTTTAACGCCTGTCATTTGAAAGTAGATATCTCCAACTTTACCGTAAACTATCTAAAATTGTCTGAAACTACTTATCTTCCGAATTAATAAACATCAAAGCTTTAGATCAGTGCTGAGTTCAGTTACAAATTATGTCGAAATTACTGTCTGATTCTGAACTCTGGCGTTATAATTTTATTGGTATATTTTTATGTCCGATTTGACATACAGGATTTGTTAATTAATTCACTAATTAGAAAGTTCAATATTTTGAAGACCATAAAATTTTTTTATTTAAGATGGCTGCCATCAATAATGAGTAGTGTAAAACATTGTTCGTAGGTGAAATTATATAAAGGGTGATTCACGAAGATATGCAAATATTTTAATATGTTATTTTATAAGTAAAACTAAAGAAAAATGTTCATATACACATAGCTCCGCATATGTTTTGTTAGTTACAATAGTAAAAGATTTTGCGTGAAATTTAGCAACTTCGATACTATGAAGCCATCGCAAAACTGAACGAGGTTAAAGTAAAGCACGATTTCCATTTATTTTGTTGTTATTGATCCGGTGAATCTAATAAAACATGTCCCAGACGTGTATCTGCAGTAGTTTCCCAGAACATCCAGAGAAGCAAAGAAGTAATTTCGTAAAATTTTTAATTTACTTACTATTTGGCCTAATTTGTTTTTTAAATCTCAGACAATTGCACAAAGGTTTCAATAGAAGTTGTAGATAATTTAATTTTGGAAAAATAATGGTAATAACATTAACTGAAACTGTATAAATGTGTCAGATAATCTACTTTTTTAATACCATAGAAAAAATGAATTCATGTTAAACCAGAAAAAAACAAAGCTCAGTGTCATGTAAGTTGTACAGTGAACATACAATTTCACAATACATTCAAAGTAAATGTTGAAAAATGTCTCCACCGAGTTCAATGCATTTCGCTGCCCTTGTGTAAACAGATTTTGTTGCTCGTTTGAGTTTCAGAAGGTCGTTCATAATTTCGTCTATTGCACTCATAATGCGAGCAATTAATGCCCATAAACTGTGTCTTTAATCCATCCCCATACACAAAAATCAGTTCGTGCTAAATCGGGTGATCTGAGTGGCGACAGACGTTTAGCACCACGACCAATCCATTTCCGTGGTAAATGTTCATTTAAATGTGTAGTAACGGCGTTGGTAAATTGTGGAGGCGCGCCGTCATGTTGAAAATATCTTTGCAATCGTGTACCAAGTGGAACATCTAGCAAGCGGGGCATTTCTTCCTGAAGAATTTGTAAGTACATCTCGCCAGTTAGACGTCCTGGGAAAATGATTGGTCCAATAAACTGTGTGTTGATTATACCACCCCCCCTCCTCCCGACATTTATGCTAAATCGCTGCTGGAAATTGCGTTACACTGTTGCAAGTGGGTTTGCTTCAGACCATACGCGCTCGTTATGTAAATTGTTTCAAAAAATGTTCAAATGTGTGTGAAATCTTATAAGACTTAACTGCTAAGGACAAACACACACACTCATGCCCGAGGGAGGACTCGAACCTCCGCCGCCACCAGCCGCACACTGTAAATTGTTTATGCCATCTCAAGTAAACTGTGCCTCATCTGTAAATAAAATGTATTTGTGTAACTGCCGATTAGTATTTAACCGGTTGCACAACTCCAAGCGAAGGGCAGGGTCTCCGGATGTAAATGATGCTCTTTTTGTTTATCGTAAGGATACAGATTATTGTACTTCAGTGTACTCAATACCTTCCATTGTGAAATGCCTAAGCGTTGAGAGATACGTCGTGTACTGGTACCGAAGCTACGTTGATCAGCATCCATAATAACCTCTTCATCATCTTCACGTATCGAGCGCTCGTACTGATTATGAACGCTAGATAGTGAACCTGTCTCCCGTAACATTCGAAATACTACACTAATGGTTCGTGGATTGGGAATCCTCCGAGTTAGATAACTTGAGCGGTATTCATTAACTGCAGCCAGTTACCATCACATTTGCCATAAAGAACCACCATATCAGCGCATTCTTCTGTCGTAAATTTGAAAGTCATCTCTATTTCATAAATAATCTACAAACTACAACAGTTACTATGTGGTTTCACTTAAATTCGCTGTTGTTATTATGTTATTTCACTGAACAATACAAAAAACTAAGTCGTTTCAAAGTTAGGAAACGACTGAAACAAATCACTAACGGTTGCCAACAATGACATAAACGTTTCTAAATTCTTAATGGAAAGTAAACAGATTTACTTGTATAATAACCCTTGCATCTCTGGATGTTCTGGAAAACTACTGCAGACACACGTCAAGGAAATGTTTTATTAGATTCGTCAAACCAGTAACAACAAAATAAATAGAAATCGTACCTTACTTTAATCTCTTACAGTTTTGCGATGGCTTCATATTTTCGCAGTTACTGAGTTTCAGGTAAAATCTTTTATTAGCGTTAACTTCTTAACTAAACATTTGTGGACCTATGTTTATTTGAAATTTTTTTCTTTAGTTTTACTCGTAGAATAACATATTAAAACAATTGCATATCTTCGTGAATCACCCTGTGTAGATCCAACACATCTTAGGTCAGTCAGTCTGCAGCTGAGAGTACTAAGCAACACGTATGTCTTTCGTTGTGAGCGAAGTGCCGTGGTCCGATACCTAACATTCTGAAATATTGGCGTTTATTGTGTACAGCTCTTTTTCTTCGTTCGTAGGTTTAATTCATGACTTCTGAGACAGTTATTACTAATTAATTCCGAGTGAGAACTTAATAGGGGAACACTGTGATTTTTGGCTCCTATGAACAATGAACAGTTAGCGGGGCCGTGTTGATGGACTTACTGATTGTATTTGTGTACAATCTTAATTGTTTCGAGTCCCTTAAATGTGTATGATGACAGTGATATGATGAACTGAAACGTTAAAATTTTGTCACACGTGATTCGCTTTGAACCAGTGGACTGTGTTGTGTGATTACTGAGCTAGGACTACTTAACAGTCTATGAACTAGTGTAGTAGGTAACAACCTGCTTTCCTTTAAGTCGAACTATGTGTGAGACCCGAAACTGGATATATCTGTGAATACCAAGAGCGTAATTACACCAAGAGCGTGTTTTAAATCTACCAATAGTGTCGAGGTGTTGCTCTAGATTATTTGCAACACTGACATCTTTTAGCCAGTTTTGGAACCAGCACAGCTACCGAGAAGAACAGAAGAGACTTATGCAGAAGGAAGCACGTTTGTTCCAAACATTAGGGCCCAGACGACTAGGGCCCCTAGCTACAAGTGGCAGGGGAAGCATTGCCTTTTCATGTTCCTTCCGCCACCCAAGAATATAATTTTCCACCTCTGTTTCCTTTTCGTTAGCAGAGGTTGGGAGATACAATATAACTTCGTGGTGTATGTCCACTTGATCCCGACTTCAGCGGATGCGACATTTTCGATGAGGCTAATGTACTTTAGAGTGAACCTAGAGTAAGTACAAGAACGGGTACGTAATTTGTAACAAGATTCACTCATCATCATATCATAGAATAATAGCAGTATCTAGTTGTTTACTCACTTTAAATGTTTACACACTAGCATCAACATCTTCGAAAACAATGTCTCTGTGACCGGTGCACAGAATCAAAAGGCAATGATATGGAGACGAAAAAAGCGTTGCGACCTTGTGGTACAAATGCAGTGTAATCTTCTCATTCCTTTCGTCCATGCAACTTGTGCAACTTAATTTAAGTATTTCTATGCCATAACTGTTTACTTCATTAAGACTCAAGTGATCATCCAGAAGTTTATACCGCCCCGAGAAGTGACAAGTGAAGGGTTGGTTAGTTGTCTCGTTGTAGATTATTAATAGCTTCTTTGAATGGTTTAAGGAACATAATATGCTCGTTTAGGGTCCACTCATCTGTATTTTACACTCTACTCAATTATTTTTGTGGGAGCAACCACTTAACTTCGATCAGAGTGTCACGATCTGAAACCAGCATGCTTAACAAAATGTTCAATCGGAATCTGACTTCTTGTTTAAGTGATTTGGTCAGTCCCTTTGAAAGACCAACTTTCTTACGATATTCCGCCAGTGATTTACACGAGTTTATTGTCCTGCTCACACGAGTTAGTTCTGGCTGCGTTTTTAAAAACTCCGTCCCCAGAGTATATATGAGTGAAGTGCTCATCAATAACAGGTGCAAGGAAGTCTAGTGAAATCATTCAGAGATGTTAGAACGTTAATGTGTTGCGAAAGGTGCTGACTTCATTAATCCTCATAAATTTGCAAGGGCTCGAAACACGAAACGTCGAAAGGCTCAGATAAAACGTTAACTGCTGTTGTTGCCCTCATCGGAATATGAGGCGGTAAGCAGTACTGTGTTATCCATAGGCCACGTTTGACTAATAGTGGATACAGTCACTGTAGTGCAGGTATTTTGCGTGCATCACCCATCCATATATCAGTTTGGAAAAAAACTCTTTTATCGGGAACAGCGTCCTTTTCAGAGAGTTTGCAACGAATTTTACTCGATTCTTAACGTAATCGTATTAGGTAGTATAGCCTCCATATCAGTTTCATAACCCACTTCAGCTCCTACAGATACGATTGCTTGGGCTACCTTTTTCAAACCTGAGCCGTAAACCATACAGAATGGTGTAAGACCTTCACAGCAGATGAGTGCCACTGAATCAAAAATAGTACGCTTTTAACATGTGCTACTTCATTGCTGACGCACTAGCGAGTATGAACGCAGATCGTTGCTCTGTTTCTCGATGGGCACAGAACCTAGGTCTGAAACTAAACCCCAAGAAATCACAGGTCATACTTATATCTCATCCAAAGTTAATCAGCCGGTACTTTCGCGAAACAGTCCCTCAAGTACTCCTCAATGGTACCCAACTACCATACCAAAAAACAGTAAAAGACCTTGGAATAATCTTGGATGAACACCTAAACTGGGAAGAACAAACAGTCACAGCTTGCCGGAAATCGCTTTCCTCCCTACATTCAATTCAAAAATTTAGAAAAATATTTCCAACCCATGTTAAACAAAAATTAGTCCACACACTAGTCTTGCCTAATCTTTACTACTGTGATGTAGTTCAACACGGCACAAATAGTGAAAATTCGAGATGCCTCGAGCTAGTGATGAATGCTTGCGTTAGATACGTGTGCAATATACGGTTGTATGATCATCAGTCCTTCATACTCCCAGCTAGGTTGGATACGCCCACATAAGGCACGCGATCTCCACACGACATGCTTACTTCATCGATTTCTTAGCCACTGGTGCCCCCAATACTTATCTTCTCACATTAAACACCTATCATCATTCCACAACCGCAATACCAGTTCGGATACGTCTAGCATCTTGGCTGTACCTTTACATAACACAAAATCTTTTTCCGTGTCATTCTCCATCTCCGCCATGCGACTAAGGAACGCACTCCCATGTGATCTGCGTCTTATCCAGAACCACTCAACATTCAAGATGGAACTCAAAACTTACATATTAGGGACGGTATAGCCACCATTGTTGTGCCCCTTTCATCTCTTTCTTTCTCCACTCCACCATAGCTTCGAATTTTACCATTCTTTTTCTCTTCCTCTAACCTATCTACCTCTTCTATATCTCTTTCACCCCATTCTATCGCCTTGTGTCTCTGCTCGATGAGAATAACTCACAAGCGGCAAGAACATAACGAGAAAATTCCCAACTAGCAATAGGACTGACATTCATAAAAGAAAAATATGTTTACTTTCATATACATAGTCATTATTATTATTATTATTATTCTTGATTGTTACAATTAATTTTTTTATTGTTATAATTATCATTGTACTACTGTTATAATCTCTATTTTTTTTCTTTAACGTTAATACTGTATAACACGTTATATGTCCTTAATGTTCTGTAGAAACTGAAATTCGCTCAATCTGAGTATGCCTGGTTAGGTGTAAGAGAGGGCCTGAAGGCCCAAATCTTGCCTGGTAAAATAAATGCATAAATAAATAAATAGATTACCTACCGCAATATCCAAGTAAATACAGAATTTTTTATCTACGGGATAGTGAAACTTTTTAAGGGCCATCTATGATGAAATGTAAATCGCCGTGGGTTTTTAACAACGTAACAAGAGAACAGACGTTTAGTTTTGTACGGAGAATTACCTTTTTCATGTCCTCTGCCGTTTGTTTACTAAAACACTATTTCAGGATTCCATAGCAATTACAATTTTATTGGCATGATAAAGAGATGAATCTTTGTAAGCTGTGATGAGCTGTAGCAAGAGACGCGAATATCAACATCGGAACGTGAGAAATGTAAATGTTAGTCAAAACTCACCACTGATACACACCTGCATGCTTTAGTAAGGGAATGAATCGACGAGTAGAAAGCGACTGCAGCGCCACCACTCTCTCAAACTCGCCCCTATCGCGGAACTGCAAGGTGAAGGAGAGAAACCAGTATAGTACGTAACAGCTGCGGCTTAACTCCTGAGGTAAACAGTTCTCAATATTGGACTCGTACTCGGTCAGTTTAGGATCACTATTTTGCTGCCCACATTTTCAATGTTCCGAAAGCCACTTTCAAATAGACGTATCGATGATGTTATTGCAGTTGAAAATAGACAGTATTCTCGAAGAAGTGTTGACCTTCCTGAAGAAGGAGAAAAAGACTTGGAAAGCCAGCTATTAAAATTGGAGGAAAGATTTTTTGGACTATCCAGGCCTTACCTTCGAAGCCTAGCATTAGAAATAGCAGAAGTGAATGATTTACCTTATGGATTCAACTGGGAATTGAAAATGACCTGCAAGAGGTGGAATTACGAATTTATCTCTCTCATACTGAAAGCGCACTTTGCCAATCTGATGCAACCTCTGAGGCCAGAGTTCATGGATTTTGCAAGGATAAAGTTGATAATTTATGCAATATGTACTATAAAATGTTGTTGAAGAAAATGATCTAGATGCTACAAAAATGTTCAACGTAGGTAAAACAGTTCTTGCCAACCTATAGAAAACTCAGAAAACATTAGCACAGAAGGGAAAACGTCAGTCTAGTGCGATAACATGTGGCGAAAGAGGAATCAACATTATGGCAGTTTCTTGCGTGAATGCTGACAGAATGTTTATGCCACCCATGCTTACATTCAAGAGGCGCCGGCCGCGGTGGTCTCGCGGTTCTAGGCGCTCAGTCCGGAACCGCGCGACTGCTACGGTCGCAGGTTCGACTCCTGCCTCGGGTATGGGTGTGTGTGATGTCCTTAGGTTAGTTAGGTTTAAGTAGTTCTAAGTTCTAGGGGACTGATGACCACGGATGTTAAGTCCCATAGTGTTCAGAGCCGCTTTAAATTTGAGCTCTCAGCAAGAACACAACCACCAGGAACTAAATTTCCATGGTGAGAACGTGGGAGCATCATAAGTGAGAATTTTGTGCAGTTGGTCGAACACTTCATAGAAACAGTAAAACCCACAAAAGACAACTAGGATTTGCTTGTTCTGGATTGTAACACTAAGAACATTGTCACAATCAACGTGGCAAGAGATAACGGGGTCATTACGCTCTCGCATACTGCCGCCCGCCTGAAACCTCTGGGTGCAGCCCTTTTTCAGCCTCTCTCTATGTTCTACAATCAGTGTTGTAACATATGCATGAGAGATCATCCTCTGCAGTTTACTGCCCAATTAAATATAAGTAAATGCTCGGCAATGCATACGTACGAGCTTCATTAGTAGACAGTGTTGTAAACTGGGTCAAAAGTATTGAAGCTTGGCCTGTTACCAGAAACGTTTCTGATGACAGCGACTTTGCAGCAGCAGATACATAATCAGTTTCAGCAGGAAATTTCACCGCTGTTTCAATAGGAGGTTCTGCAGTAATTACAGCGACTTTAGAAGTTGATGCATGAAAATCTACTGAAAGGGATACCACTTATCATCAATATGGACATTCTCCACGATTTAAAACCTAAATAAAGGCTAAGGAAATATCTCCGCTGCCTAATATCAAGGGAGTGAGAAAGAGAAAAACATCTGTACAGTTCTGATTTAGTCTCCGTACAGAAAGAAGCTGGAAAACAAGGACACGAAGAACGACTTGCGTGCCAAGGTAGTGTCGAATAATACCATTGTCACCCGGTTCCTGGTTTCGTAATATTATGCCAGAAATATGACGAGAGCGACATGACTGAAAATGTGAAGTGTCGGGAGTGGACACATCAACATTGCACGGGAATGGGGTCAAGAAGACAAAAATATCACTGTGTTTAATGTAGTTTGATTATTCATTTAAATTATAAAGCTATTTTCATTTTTCTTCTCACTCATAACATCGAAATTTTGGTAGAGTGGGGGTAGTTTTGCTACATTTTTTTCATCAGTGTTTAGTTTGGAAAACTGAAGGTGCAGTATAAGACAGTGTCGTAAACTGGACTAATGTAGGTTCAAAGCAAATAGTTTTTGTGGTCCTTTATAAATTTTCGATTTAATTAATACACTGAAGAGCCAAATAAATTGATACACCTGCCTAACATCGTGTAGGACCCCCGCGAGCAGGCAGAACTGGCGCAACTCGACCTGGCAGGAAGTCGACTAATGTCTGAAGTAATGCTGAAAGGGAATCAACACAATTACTCCTGCGGGGATGCCCATAAATCCGTAAGAGTACGACGGGGTGGAGATCTTCTCTGAACAGCACGTTTCAAGGCATCCCAGATATGCTCAATAATGTTCATGTCTGGAGGAGTCTAGTGGCCAGCGGAAGTGTTTAAACTCAGAAGAGTGTTTCTGGAGCCATTCTGTAGCAATTATGGACGTTTGGGGTGTCTCATTGTTGTCCTGGAATTACCTAAGTCCATCGGAATGCACAACGAACATGAACGGATGCAGGTGACAGACGGGATGCTTACGTACGTGACACCTGTCAGAGTCGTATACAGACGTACCACGAGTCTCCTGTCACTCCAACTGCACAGGCCCCAAACCATTACAGAGATTCCTCCAGTTTAAACAGTCCCCTAATGACATACAGGGTCCATGGATTCCGTACACGTCCATCCTCTCGATACAATTTGAAACGAGACTCGTCCGACCAGATAACGTGTTTTCAGTCATCAACAGTTCAAAAATCTTTGTGTCGTGCAGTCACCAAGGGTACACGAATGGGCCTTCGACTCCGAAAGCCCATGTCGATCATGTTTCGTTGAATGGTTCGCACGCTGATACTTTTTGATTGACCTGCAATGAAATCTGTAGCAATTTGCGGAATGGCTGCATTTCTGTCACGCTGAACGACTATCTTTAATCGTCGTTGGTCCAGTTCTTGCAGGATCTTTTTCTGGCCGCAGCGACGCAGGAGATTTGATGTTTTACCGCATTGCTGATACGGTACACTTGTGAAGTGGTCGAACGGGAAAATCCCCACTTCATCGCTACCTCGGAGATGCTTAGTCCCATCGATAGTGTGCTGACTATAACACCACGTTCAAACTCACTTAAATCGTGATAACCTGCCATATTACTAGCATTAATCGATCATACAACTGCGCCAGACACTTGTTGTATTCTGCCTGTTAACATATTTCTGTATTTGAATACAGTTTTTTTGGCGCTTCAGTGTATACGCATGTTGAGATTCAAAATAAATGTGTTTCTGTGTTCACATACTTTCATTATTTGAGCTCCTCACATTTTTGGTTAAAAACTCAATACTCTTAGATTATCCACTATAATTTGTTTCATTGTACTTGGTGCTTCTAAGGTTAAAAAGATAAGAATATCTGATTGTGATTGAACCTGTGCGAACAGAGGTAAGCAGTTTGGCTTCACATGTTGTTGTAATCAGTTTCATTTTTCTAGAGAAATGAGTGTGTGAATTGTTACATTGTGTTTCTGACTGAAAGTTCATTTGGTATTAGGGAAAATGTTGCTCCAAGTTTCGTGGAAGATCCTTAATTCTGTCACGCTCATAACCAATGTCGTTTCATTTTGCGTTCACTCTTGTGGTTTTGCTTGGAAGTTATTCTACGCATATCGTTGCATTTTAATATTTTTGTAACCAATCTGTATTCATGTTAGGATTTAGACATAGTTAAATGTATGACTAGTTACACTGAATTTCGTTCTTAGAATATGACCTCAAATACTTCGTTCCAGTTGCTGCTGTAATTCGAATTTCAATGTGAACTTCTTCGGGGAATTAGGCAATTTTCTCTTCAAAATACTATATTTACAGCATAGCCATGGTTCTGAAACGCAAGTATGAATTCATCTCTGCAAACGCAATCTCAGCGTGAAATTCTTCGCGATATCAGGCCTTCTTGTCAATAACAAAACCATAAATCCATCACTATCTATTTCTGAAATATAGACATGGAGAAACTTCCGAGAAAATACTTCTGAATATATCCCCTGGACGTTTAATATCGTCTAAGGATCACATAATTTTATGTGTGAAAGATGTACTGCAAGGAAGTAACGTAAAATTTAGTGTAACTGCTTTTATTATTAAGAGAAAATTGCTACAAACGAGACGACGTCCCCTCTGATATCGTGTTACTTATAGAAGAGTTGGGTTGTTTGGGGGAGGAGACCAGACAGCGAGGTCACCGCCTCATCGGAGTAGGAAAGGACGGGGAAGGAAGTTGGCGGTGCCCTTTCAAAGGAACTATCACGGCATTTGCCTGGAGCGATTTAGGGAAATCACGGAAAACCTAAATCAGGATGGCAGGACGTGAGGTTGAACCGTTGTCCTCCCGAATGCGAGTCCAGTGTGCCATCTCGTTCTTAATATGCTGAAGACACTGGGGGCAGGTAGAAGGTATCAAATAGATGACTGAACTTCCTGTCAGTACTTATTTCTTCTCAGTCGCTCTCCCAATCAAAACTGTTGTTGATAATGTTATTTAATTAACTTCTCGTTCCTAGTATTTCTACGAGTCTGCTTCTTCGTAAACTAACTTAAAATTAAGGCCTTAAAAACGAAAGTCGTCGTTAGTTCATTAGTGGGCTTTCATTCAACTTTTTAATCTTGGTGCCTGAAAACGGAATAACCATTTCTTGTAAAGTTTAAGAATTATTTGTTAAGGCTTACCACATCGTATACTGTTTGCTTGTTCTGGCCTAGAGTCGCAAGATCACAACAGTGTACAAGTGTGATTCGTTCTCTGCATCCGAGAGCACATACGATTGATCTGAACTCTCTAGCAAGTTGTTGTACCCGCGGGAAAAGCGAGCGGAAGTTTCCCTGCGAATAGAAAGTGAAGAGTCGGACTGCGTGATTTAATTTTCTTTCCTTGTTTCCAGAGAACGGATATGGAGAGATAAATGTCGATATTGTGTCACTCTATTTTATGAACCCTAGGGGATTCATACCATATAGAGTTGAAACAGTCTTTCTGCATCTTCTTCCACACATGCAGAATCGCGTAAAACGTGGCAACAGTTATTATGGTTACTGCTAGGGCTGTTTTCATCTGGCATTTTGTGAACATACTGTTAAACTGATGAACGCGTTTACAGCTATTATCTTCAACATCATCTGTTGCCAAGGCTTATTTATTGCAATTATTCGTGCCTCTCTTTATCAACCATCCATCCATAAGGTCTAACTAGTTGTCTTTTTCCAGCCGGTCGATGATATACTATTTTTTGTGGTAATCTATTTCCTGTCATTCTATCAACATGATACTTCCATTTTCTCCTATTCTCTTCTATCTTGCTATTACCTGAAAAGATTTTTAAATCTAATCTTATTGTTTCATTGCTTATTTTATCTATTTTATTACAGCCTCATATAAATTTCACAAACTTCTCTTTGCTGCTTGTATAAATTATTTTTTTCTTTTTCTTGTTACTCTCCACGATTCAGAACCATGTACAAGAGAAGGTACATAACACTGTAGAACTTCATTTGTGTTTCTTTTCTGTTTTTTCCGAAGCTCTTCCAATTTTTTCTCAGGTAGCGAGATATTTATTGACCTTCTTTCCAATGTCTTTCACATACTTAAGACTAATATCACATCGAAAATGCCTGAAGAGGGATACTGATTCTAAAAGTTTCGCATTCATTATTGTTTTTGATCTGATTGGATTCTTTCCTTTGAAAACCATTATGTTTCTCTTATTGGCAGATATTAGTTAAGTTTTAATATATTGTGTTTTCGCTCAATATATGTACTGCGCTTTTTTAAATTTTCTTCTGTCGCCTGTACAGTTATCTGTTCATCAGCATATGGCACAATATTTAATGCTACACTAGATCCCATTTTAATTATTAAGTGTATTTTAACTTTCCACTTCATAAGTATATTGTCAATAGATGAATTAGATAAAGTGGATGACTGACTACACTCTTGTTGAACACTTTGATTTATTAAATTTCATCTGATAATTTCGAAACTGAAGTTACAATTATTTTTATAATTAAATATAGACTCTTTGTGGTATTATTAAGATGTTTTGAAAAACGTTTTCCCATATTTTACACAAAGGGGGTCTATTCACCTTATCAAACGCTTTAAAACCTGTAAACGCTAAATTCTTTTATAAGCCAAATCCTTGACGTTAGTCAATAATTATCCTTATTATAAGTATGTTAACATTACATTACTGCCCCTTTCTGAAGCCTGATTGTTCTTATGACATTATCAGAGATAGTTTGCAGCCTTTGAGTTTTTGATAAATTTTCTATCCTGTGTTTAGCAAATTATTCCTCTTTAATTTCCTGTGTCTTTCATGTTTCCTTTCTTAAATATACAAATAACCTTAGATGTGCCCTAATCTTCAGGTACAGAACTTTCTTCCAAGACATATTTAAAAAAGCGAAATTTTAAAATGGTTTCTCCATACTTGATTAATTCAGTATTAATTAAATCTAGGCGAGTGACTTTTCTAGTTTTTGTTGCATTTAAGGCTGCTTTTAATTCTTATACTATGTCTGTTTAATCTACAGAGTTACCATAAATTTTTATAAAATCAGATGCTTAGATCACATAACTAATGAGGAGGTATTGAATAGAACTGGGGAGAAGAGAAATTTGTGGCACAACTTGACTAGAAGAAGGGATCGGTTGGTAGGACATGTTCTGAGGCATCAAGGGATCACCAATTTAGTATTGGAGTACGGCGTGGAGGGTAAAAGTCGAAGAGGGAGACCAAGAGATGAATACACTAAGCAGATTCAGAAGGATGTAGGTTGCAGTAGGTACTGGGAGATGAAGAAGCTTGCACAGGATAGAGTAGCATGGAGAGATGCATCAAACCAGTCTCAGGACTGAAGACAACAACAACAACAACTCTCTTCACTATCTTCATAATACCACACTTTTCTTCAATGGAGTATCCATTGATTTTCTGTTATTATATTAATATTTGCATTATCTTTCTCCATTTTATTCATATTCTTCATAAGTTCAACTGCTATATTCAGTCTTCCATGAGCATCATGTTCAACATTAGCTATGATTCTTTCTCAGGATTCTCTATGGTATCTTTTTATTAAATTCCTTGTTTCATTTCCTTTCTGTTTATATACCTCCCAGGCTTCATCTGTTTGTATTTGTAAATAGGTGTTACAACAATTTTGTTCTTCCTTAATATTAATAGCTGTTTCTGTATTCCATATTGTAACCCTTTTCCTGCTTTATAGCTCTCTTTTCCCTATTACCTTGCTAGCTATTTTCAGCATTGCTGTTTTTAATTTTTCCCATTATAGCTCAGTACTGTCTCTAGTTTCAACCATTTGGAATTCCCGTACACTTCTTATAAGGTCCTTATGCTTTCTTTCTGTAGAAGATAAACTTTGCGTGTTATGTTTTGGCTTTGGGGTTTCTTTACATTTGTTTGTTTCCTCCATCTTGCCCGTATTTCAAGCTCTGAAGTAAATAGGATGTGATCAGGGCCTATATAATTAACTCTAAGCACATCTCGAATTTCAGAGCTTTTCTTTATTAGCTATTACATACTCAATAACTGATCTTGAAACTCTAGCGTTCTTTTTGTATTTATTTGTGTCTCTTTTTTTGATGAAAATATTTGCAGTTTTTAGATGACTAAACGTCGCAAAATCTCTTAATGTCTACTATTTTAAGTTAAAGTTATTTCATCAATTAAGCCTATTCTATTTACTGTTGGCAATTTTCCAATTCTTGTATTTATGTCTCCTAATTTTAGAACAAGGTGCTGTTAACTGCACAAATTTAAACTCTGTCTATCATCCAGTACCATTTTACAGTTACTCAACTGCAACACTTTCGCTTATTTTACAGCATTATCGGCCATCTCGAACTGATGTTCACCCTATCCCTCAGATCCTTTAAGTATATAGAGAACAAGAACGGACCTGTCACACTTCCCTGGGGCTCACCTGACGATTTCGTTGTATCTGATGAACACTCGCCGTAATATACAGTATGAACCAGATATCCAACAAACTTCCAAATAGCGTGGAACAAAGAAGAAAAATGGCTAGTAAACATGGGCTCTAAAATGCGTATATTAAGAGCTATGAGTACTTGTCCATCTGAAATGCAGTGAAACACATCTCTTTTATTAGACTGGTGCTTATATCTCTTAAGGTATGCATTTTGAAGTCCATGTTTACTGGATATTTTTTCTTGATTTGATCCATATTACTTCCTCCCAACCCATGGAAAGGAAAGATCTTTCAGTAGGAAAGATGTGTCTCAGATTAGCGAAGATGAACAAGTGCACATAACTCTTGAAGTATGCATTTTAGAGCTCTTATTCCCTTTGCTTTTTTTCCTTCATTTTGTCCGTACTACCACCTCTCAACTCTGTCTGTGAAATTTTGGTTCATCTCTTATTTTTGTAGTAGCACAGTGTTTTCAGGAGCCTTTTGGCTACACAAAGTAAAAAAGAAATTTATTCCTTGAATGATGGAAGAATCATTATTTGTCGCTGGCATTAAGAAACTAGTCTAGAACCGAGAAGTCAACTTAAAACGATAAAGGCATTATACTTGTGTTGAGACTAAATTATAATGTTATGGACTTGAGCCACATAACACTTTGAAAGAAAAATGGGGAAGCTGGCACTCAAGGCTTGTGAGCCTATGGAATTGAGATCTCAATTGCTTTATAAGGGAAATAAGGAAAGTGCTGTAAAAGTGTTGCACCATCACTGAAAAGGAAAAGACTCATGGCATAATTCATAAGCGAGAGGTGGAGAATTGTTGGAAGTGTTGTTAAAATTAATCTGAATTTAAAGATGCAAGTTCATGGTTAGTTTATTTCAGGACACGCTCAGGTAGAAAACCATACAGAAGGAAACAGTGTGCGACCGTACAGGAGAAATCATGCTGGTACTAAACGTATATGATTTAGGAACAATGAATGCAGTTAGACTAGGATTCCAACCTTGAACCTCCTCAATACGTCAAATCACTGCAGCATGTTGGTAATCAAGTTGCGTGATGAGTACTTTCTGCTCCACCTTATATGAGATTTTGAAGAAACTGAAACATCTAGCACTTATTCCTAAATTTAATTACATGGAATTATAGCCTTCCGTCCGTTAGTTTCCATTTCTATGCAAACCTCACCGTCTTTTTCAAAAGTCCGTGTGTTGGACACTCGTTTTCTCCCTGCCAGCTGACTTGCGCTATTTTAATTAGATGGGCTGCATACGGCTAAGCTTTAAGGCCGATGGCCCGCTTTGCTTTCATTGCTACCTACTTGTAAGTTAACCATCGAAGACGATGCAGCTTAGCGGAGCAAACTTCTCAGGTGTGATTCGCCCGGAGCTTAGCCCAATTGTTCTCACACAGCCAGCATGTATAAGCCGAAGCTCACACCACCCACATCACGGGAATATCGGTCGGTCCATTCAGACTCGTATCTGATCCGCACGATATTCTGATAGTGGCATGTATAAAGGCACATTTGCATGCCGTGCGTGAGTTTCCTCGGAAACGCGAAATCTTAATTAAATAATTAATCTGTGAGAAATAAATAAAGCCTATGGCACAGAACTGCAGCGCTGTGTCGCTGATAAAACAAAAACACAATTACGATACTCTTATGTTTCATTAAGGAGAGGGAGGTCTTGGACAAGTGGTGCTGGAAGCACGTATATTTTATTGACTGGCACACCGCCATATTTAATGTTATATAAGATCACTGCGAGTTGCAATCTTACTAGGCACTCGAATCTGTAAAGAATTTATATTTATGAAAGTAAGTAGAATTATTTAACTGTAGGCTTATTCGTTGAATATATCTGATTTAACTAACTGTGTAAACTTTTTATGTTTAGTAGACAGTCACCTCTGTACGACGTATTGACATGGCTGGCAAATTATTCTAATATTGAGATTTAGATTTGAGTCCGCACCTACCGCAGCAGTCTTTGGAAAAGATTCAAATACGAAGTCCGATTATTTGAGTCTTATTTCACGGTCAACTACGAATAACATTACATTTACGAAGAAGCCATTGTCAAGCGTCTGACACCGAATAATTTAACGTCCAAGTTCCAGATACGCAAATATTAATTACAACGAATCACTATCATACAATAATACATAATTAATATTTTATTTTATTTTATTTTATTTATTTTATATTGGCGACTGCGTGTCGGACTTGTTATTTTGTCATTTGTTACACTGTTCTCTTTGTTTCATGTGAAAAATCAACTTTCTGGACCTGGACGTGAATGTATGAGAAATAACAAAGATCTGAAGATATTTTCCAATTCTAAAATTTTGCGGGAAGACGCAATGAAGCTTCCAGCAAAATAAGGTAAGACGCAGCATCTTTGCATTGGCAGGCTTGACCAGACGCATAATTCAGTGTATTAGCTCTTCAGTAGATTCTGTAGTATTTCTTTCGCGTGTAGCAGTTTTCAGTGATAAATTTCATTCACAGTACTTTTCCTTAAACAATAACTTCTGCAACAATACCAATACACGAGTGTACAATATGGCCGACTTCTGTACGATACGTTGTAACATAGACAGCAGCCATTAACAATAATCCCATATTCAGTTTACATTTTTAAATTAACAAACAGCCATTGTTGCTACGAGCGATTCATGCTCAACTGCATTTTATTTTAAAACCAGTGTCAAACATTAATTTCTTGAAATATATATCACGTGTGGCATGGTCATAACCAGAAAACAATACGCAAAGATGGAACAGCAAGGACATACTATTCAGACGCAATCCGACTCGGACGAGAGACAAGTGTTAGAAAATGACTTTACGACAGCAACCGGTAGTGACGATTCATCAAATATTGACGCAAGTGTTAACGGAAATTTTGACAATAGGCCGTCCACCACAAAAATTTCAAAGTCTCAGTCAGAGCCCATGTTAATACATGACGTCACGTCTAATGACGCGGCGGGGGCAGAGACCTTGCAAACAGTAAACATTGCCAACATGTTACAAATGCTAATGAAACAGAACGCGGAAAACATGGCAACCTTAAAGACACAAAATGACGAAATTAAATCTGACCTCATAGCAATCAAGGCATGTAATGACACTTTGTGTAAACGTGTGGAACTTATAGACGCCACACTGACCAAACAGATGACTGAACTCAGTACGAAATTTTCCAAGCTTAATACGAGACAAGAAAAGACTACAAATGACGTAGCACTTTTACAGACACAATTAAAAAACCTTAATGTCACGTGTGAAGCTCTTACTGAACAAATTCAAACATATCCTTCAGTACACGACAACCTTGAAAAACGAATTACTGACGTGCAGAATAAATTTGACGATGTTGAACAACACCTGACTGACATCTTACAATCTGATGCCACAGCTCATTTTCAAAATATTAATAAAGAATTTCATGATTGGGTAGAGAACAAAGACAAAGATTTTGATAGATGCATACGTGAAAATTTACCAACAATTGTGCACGACTCCGTAGCCGAATACATCACTAATAACAAACAGCTGATTAGTGACGCAGTACAATCCGTCACTGCACCCATGAGACAATTCACCGATCAACCACAGTCTGAATGTAACGAAAATATCAGTCAAAATGTACAGTTCAGAAACCAATATACATTCGAGTATGACGCACACATACCGCACACGACAAACACACAAGAACAAAACACACCACGACTACAACACATACCACAACGTGCAAACACAAACACAAGCTATTATCATGGTAAACCACAGCAACATTATCGTAATTACTCGCCAGCTGAGCATTGCAGTAATTACAGTGGAACAAATCCATATCATAATGCAAAGGAAGAAGAAAGCTTAATAAAACACAGGCAATTTCAGGCTTTTATCCCAGAGAAACGAACCATTCATCCGGTGATTTTTCTTAAATCTTTTAGTAACGCATTTCCACGCACTTGGAGTGACCGGAAAAAGATTTCATATATTGTCGGTTACATCCAAGGCGATGCAGCTGTCTGGGCATATAGTCAAGCTGACGTATGTACCACGTACAGTGAGTTTGAGCGTGCCTTTCTGAACAAATTCTGGTCGCAATCCGTCCAGGAGCGACTCAGGAGACAAATTTTAGAACCTGAAACTTTTAACAGTAAAAATGGTAACTTACGCAGATATTTTGAAAAATACTTGAACATGGGACATTTTTTAGACGAACCAGTCGCAACACGTGATATACTCCGTGCGTTGAAGGCCAAATTGCCTTTCAACATTAAAGAAAAACTATTACATATTCCGGATGACGATCCAGATTATTTTTTAACAGCTTTAGATTCGGTTGACATGTTACTAGAAGATCAGCGCTTCGCGCGGCAAAACAGCAGCCACAATGTTTATACTAGTGGTATGCAAAACATGCAGGCTTGCCAAATCAATTCTGGCGCGCCAACAGTTGGATACGCGGTACAGCAAAAACAGCAAACTCACATGCCGTCTCAATACGGAAATCAAAATCAACACGCGTATTCTAATACAAACAACAATTACAACAGTAATAACACTTCATGCGGCAATCCATACAAAAGGCACCGCGGTAATAACAACAACGGTAACAACGGATACAAATGTAACAACAAAAACACAAACAGAAATAGAAATAATAATAACTACGAGCCAAGACAGCATCAAGGCTGGACTCGTAGCGATCAATATTTTCATTCAAACACTGCTTTACCACAGCAGCCAGCAGGACAAAATTGGAGCATACCTTACGACCGACAGGTAAGTTATAATGCGCAACAGCAACAACAACCGCAAAAGTTTGGAGATCACAATAGGCAATATCCGAATGTGAATATAATAGAAATGACACCTGATACACAACCTCAATCTGTGTCAGTACCTAGTACAAATGCTAATCCAACAAACTAGAAACAGTCACTTCTATGCCCCGGGTCGTGGCTGAAGAATTCTTGGGGGGCGACTTCGATGTTAACCAGTTATTTGACACCACAATTGAACAACAAAATATTGATATGCCTAATAATTCTAAACAAAAGCTACCTGTTTTATTTATAAGACACAACCATAATGACAATATATCAGATGAACTTTTGCAAGACAGTACACAATGTCGTTCAAACACAAATGAAATTGTTTTAGCATCTACTACTGGTGTAGTAGGTGGGATTCCAACTACTATTATCTTAGATACAGGTGCAGCTGTGAGCGTTTTGTCTTTTAATTTCTATAAAAAGATGTGTGAATTGGGGCCTGTGCCTGAGTTTCCTGCCCAAAACTGTAAAATAACTACCGCTCTAGGTAATAAGTCATGTAGGGTTACGAAGCAAGTTTTTGTAAACATTAAAATAGGGAATGGAACCGTAGAATGGCCATTCCTGGTTGTACAAAACCTTGTGACAAATTGCATATTAGGAATAGATATTATGAGCGAGAAGGACTGCATTATAGACTTCTCCAAAGGTAAATGTATTTTAAATGATAAAGGCAGTGTAATTATTATTGATTTGGAAAGGAGAACTCTAAAGCATGACAAACACTGTACAGGGTACAAGGTTCAGTTAGTACTTGACAATGACATTCAAGACACGCACACACACTCATCCGACACAGAGCTAATGGACTTGAAAACATTGCTTGATCATAAGATAAATGAAGCTACAGCTCTCAGTGTACATGAACGTATAAAACTACAGGAAGTGTTATCCAAATATTTACAAGTTTTTACCAAAAGATTAGGTGTTATCAACACGTATGTGTACAAGATTGAAGTTAAGCCTCACAAGATCTTCTACCACAAGACATATAACGTACCGTTATCTCAACGACCTGCTGTGTGGCAAGAACTAAAACAAATTACAACATAGATTATAAGTAGTATAGAAATTTTCATTTCAGCGGTTCCAGTGACGCAGTTGAAGACAGAAGAACTTTTCTTTCAACGCCGCGGCACCACCGAGAAGACTGAATATTAAAGTAAAATTTATGATTACGTAGCAGTGAATGATATATAAATTTTTCACGGAACATTTGTGACTGTAGGTACCACTGACTTGGTATGACACCTGACGAACCGACAGACGTCATCTGTGAAGCGATCTTTTACTTCGAGAAATAGATTAGACGCACATCTCTCATCAAGAAAAGCATCTACCAGTAGCCAAGGCCACACAGACACTATACACACACGCACAAAACGCGAGGAATCGAACAGTTTTCCGTCTCTTATTATTTTGAATATTTATTGAGTAGTGAAAACGCCTGGTCTTGCCTACTGATGTAATGAAAGTTGTGTCTAACCTATCTTAATTTCAGATGACATCACAAAAAACATCGATAAAATCCCAGCAAAACCGTTAAAGAGGACGTAAATATCTGCAATCCATGTAATCAAATGTGACACAATGTAATAATTTATAGCTATGTAATGATGATGTAAATATGTTTATGTGTAACTGTATTATGTTTATGCTAAGAAAATATGTGACGTGTATATGTATAATTACTTATGTTTTTTTAAACTGATGTATAATGTAACTGTTACTGTGTGAAAATTTGAACGATAACGAGTGCCAAAATGTGAAAAACTTTTAAAAAAAAAAAATGCGTAGTGAACCACTGATCACGGACATTAACGTACATTACTAAGTCTGCAACTATGCAGAAACCTATGTGAAAGAAACTGTTAATGACATTCATCATGCATCGTACCTTTGTAAACGCGATGAATGATTTCTTTGATGAGTAACTACGAACATTTAGGTGAGCTATATTTAGCAAAAAAAAAAAAAAACTGAAAATGTGAAGTGCGTAATTGGTGCATCGTCTAGTGACATTACTACAGTATCTAACTTCAAGATGTTAACTGGACTAAATGGTCACAACGTGCCTGTCCAGAAAACAACACGACGAGTGGAAGAATTTTGGTTGGAACTTCAGGGAATGGTATGTTCTCGAAATGTGACGGACACACTTACCTGGACTGTCCAAGGATCGACGCCAGCTATGTGCCGTCCGAGGTTCTGCAACCAAGCTTCCACGGAATATCGAAAACGAACTGCATATGGACTAATTACTCGACGGGTCACGTCTGATCTGTAATAAACAATGCTTTTTGTCACAACGAACTGCATCACAACGACTATAATGGAAATAGGAAATGGACATGCTTATGTATCAATCACGTTGTTATACAGCGATGTTACTGTGATCAAAAAACTTTACCACGACGACACTAACCTGTGAAACAGTACTGTGCAGTAGATGAATATAAACTGTAATAACGACACGATGTGTATAGGTCAACGCACCTGAAACAACAGAACATTTTTCGTTGAAGCATTTCATTGCAATACTATGTAACTAAGAACATTCAACAATCTAAAGTTGTATTGTATTATAACAAATATTGTAATTTTAAAACTAAGTTACCTGTCATAGAATGTAGTCTTCATATGTAATCTTGGTGGAATATTTTCTTTGTGCAACGACTAAGAAATGCGCGCGCACACGAACAATATGAATTGCAATACTGTGCCGCGTGATCTAAATTTACGATATAACGGCAGTGCCGGAGTTACACAGACGCTTCTGCACATCCGCGCACTCTGTTTTGCCAACATAACTTTTTCGGCGCACGCGCGTCATTCAAATTTTGTATATAATATACAGTATAATGAAAGTCATGTAAATAGTTGTAGATAACTTAGATTTTCTTGTGCCTTTAGGTGAATTGCTCGCCTGCAGGTGTGTCCTTTCGCCTCGCAATTCAGGGGGCAATATAAAGGCACATTTGCATGCCGTGCGTGAGTTTCCTCGGAAACGCGAAATCTTAATTAAATAATTAATCTGTGAGAAATAAATAAAGCCTATGGCACAGAACTGCAGCGCTGTGTCGCTGATAAAACAAAAACACAATTACGATACTCTTATGTTTCATTAAGGAGAGGGAGGTCTTGGACAAGTGGTGCTGGAAGCACGTATATTTTATTGACTGGCACACCGCCATATTTAATGTTATATAAGATCACTGCGAGTTGCAATCTTACTAGGCACTCGAATCTGTAAAGAATTTATATTTATGAAAGTAAGTAGAATTATTTAACTGTAGGCTTATTCGTTGAATATATCTGATTCAACTAACTGTGTAAACTTTTTATGTTTAGTAGACAGTCACCTCTGTACGACGTATTGACATGGCTGACAAATTATTCTAATATTGAGATTTAGATTTGAGTCCGCACCTACCGCAGCAGTCTTTGGAAACGATTTGAATACGAAGTCCGATTATTTGAGTCTTATTTCACGGTCAACTACGAATAACATTACATTTACGAAGAAGCCATTGTCAAGCGTCTGATACCGAATAATTTAACGTCCAAGTTCCAGATACGCAAATATTAATTACAACCAATCACTATCATACAATAATACATAATTAATATTTTATTTTATTTTATTTATTTTATACATGCCACCTACTGGTATCGGTCACCTGATCAAGGCTCATTCCACTAAATATGTTATCTGTTAAATTCTTTGTATGTACCAACAATGTCATCAACTGTTCACCGTAGCTAGATAAGTATATCGTACTTTTAAAGCGTGGTAAACGATGGCAACGTTTTCGTTTTGTATTTTTCGAGAGAGAGGGAAGAAAGTAATGTAAACGAATAAATGTTTGGTCTTATGAGATCTTTACAGTTCTTTTTCTTGATACACAATGAGGTACTGAAGTTTTTCTCTGCTGATTACTAAATCTCTTTAACCTGTCGAAAGTAATAAGAAGCGAAAAAGTAAGGTGTTCAAATTGGTTCAAATGGCTCTGGGCACTATGGGACTCAACTGCTGAGGTCATTAGTCCCCTAGGACTTACAACTACTTAAACCTAACTGACCTAAGGACATCACACACATCCATGCCCGAGGCAGGACTCGAACCTGTGATCGTAGAGGTCGCGCCGTTAAAGACTGTAGCGCCTAGAACCGCTCGGCCACTGCGGCCGGCAGAGTAAGGTGTCTCATCATGTGTATATAGTAACGAAGGAGTAGCTAAATACTAGAAATAATTTAATACAGAATTTTCTGATTACACAGTTTCTGTTAGTATTGGAGAGTGCTCCGGTATTTGCAATTTCACATTTGTTGTAAGAAAGTTATTCACATTCTTTGCTATGATGTGACAAAAACAAAATTGTACAATTTTGTTGCCATTACGAATTTAGATCTTTCTGTCTCAATGTATTGTGGTTAGCAGAAAAGAAAAGAATGGGACATGTCTGGTCGTCATACAACATTATTACTGTCATAGTATTTCTCTTGCGTTTTTAGAATTATTTGTATAAACGTACGGGCTTATAATACTTCCGTATTTGACATGGAAATAAAAATTCTGCTTCTCTCATAAATATTCGTCCGCCTCTGACAATCAGTTGATTGTGGTGAAACGAAGCTAAAGATGTTTACTAGACCGGATGTCCAATGTTTTTCACTGAGTTAATTTAGCAGTTTACGTGTTTCTCTGTTGAAGAAACAACACAAAGAAAGAAAATTAAATCTCATAAACTGGGATAAGATATTTTGACTACATACGGCTGTATTTGGTATTTTACAGTCAAAAGAATGTAATTAATTTATCAACAAAGGGACGTAATATATAGACGATAAGCAGGAGCACATGGGGTTTAATGGAAGTGTGGAATACGTATTGTTGTTCGCAGGGCGTAACATTTTCACGCCTCAATTTTTTAAGGTCAGCCTGAAGATGCCTAAATAAGGTGAAACACGTAGTTGATAAATGAAAAAACTAAAATTGCAGCCAAGACTGTTTTCAA
Organism: Schistocerca serialis cubense; assembly: GCF_023864345.2. Taxonomy (NCBI): domain Eukaryota; kingdom Metazoa; phylum Arthropoda; class Insecta; order Orthoptera; family Acrididae; genus Schistocerca; species Schistocerca serialis. The sequence continues at coordinate 1,022,302,660 of NC_064638.1, read as the reverse complement.
CTAATCCTATTAAACACAGGTTTGCTGATTCAAGCCCCAGATGGATTGAAAGAATTTCTGTAATATATTGTGTCTTGGCTCAGTCTATATACTGCCCTTTTGTTGGGTTGCGTTTTTTTGGGGAAGAGACCAAACAGCGATGTCATCGGTATCATCGGATTACTGAACGACGGGGAAGGAAGTCGGCCGTGCCCTTTCAAAAGAACTATCCCGGCATTTGCCTGGAGCGATGTAGGGAAATCATGGAAAACCTAAATCAGGATGGTCGGACGCGGGATTGGACCATCGTCCACCCTTTTGTAAATTATCTTCTGTCTCCTGTACAGTTATCTGTGATCAGCATATAACAGAGTATTTGATGCTGCTTTAGACGCCATTTTAATTCTTAAGTGTAATTTAACTTTCCACTTCATAACTATGTTGTCAATAGATGAATTAAATAAAGTGGGTTATAGGCTATTTTCCTGTTGAACACTTTGATTTATTAAAATTTTATCTGATATTTGCCATGAGAACGAGAGGATTTGATGACTGCAGTGCACGTGGAGGTAAAAAAAAGGGGAGGTGTCATCACGTCACAAAGCCAATGTCCGCTGTCTTAAGTAGCCCAAAGCTTTAGGTTCACCGCGTTCATACGTCCATGGTTCACGGCGGTGATACTGACGTGCCCGTGCCCTGTTTGGAACGTGTTGGGTGCTTTGATTGTGTGGATAAGTAGTTGTTTCATCAAAAGTGCCAGCTTGCATTGTTTATGGGTGTACTAATCAATCCGATCGTAATCTAAAGTTAAAAAAAGAAAACACATTTCATTCGTAAGTGGAGCGATTAAAGCAATATTTTCCTTTCTGTACATGAATTATTCTTGCTCTGTTTACTTTTGTTGTAATGGTTTTATTTGTGTCATTTGGGTTTAGATTTGCCTTACTTTACTCACTATCCATTATTTCGGTTTTTACCTATGTTTTTCATTGGCTTCCAAGTCGCAAACGCTCCAACATCCGACCACACTGTATCAACGATCTCGTCACCGCACAACACACGGCCATGTAAGCGTGATGATTGTTGTCGCAGCATTTCGTGACCTAAATTACTCTCGCCGATATTTATTACTCATTTTTCACATTTCCTCCCGCTTTAAAAAAGATTCTGGTTACAACTGCCAGAGACAGCGATCATGTGTGCGTGAGTCTTGGATGTATGATTGTTTGAATGTGTATGTGTGCTGTGCCTCCTTTCTGAAGAAGGCTTTGACTGAAAATTTATGTGAACACTTATGTCCTGTGCTCGGCGTGTGAGTAGCGATCAGTCCGTTTCACAGTATACTTAGCCCCTCATGAAGTTTGTTGCAAATAATTCACGATAAATAGTAAATGACAAACAGCTGCTGGTGCTAGAGTTTGAATCGCCGACCTGCAGTATGCCGGACAACGACAGTAAGCAGTACACCACATTACATACGCGAGCGAACTGTAAATAAATAGTTGCCACTATTAAAGGTCCAACCCTCGTAACTTAACGTACTTCACCAAATTGCAGCGAGGTCATTTATTGATCTATCTTTATTCTCTTCGACTTATGACTTATATGTGAGGTATCAGTGTAATTATTTTCTCACCTGGCGATACATTCATTTTCTCTTCGTGGTAGGCTAATTATCTTTCTCGGAAAAGAGACAGGTTGGTTTCTAGAAATAACAGAATTTCTTAATAAATGACTTTAACACTGAGTCTCAGTTTTCATTCATTACATTCATTCATTTATTATAAATCTATTCACTAAGAAGACTGTAAGTTCCAGTGTTACAAAACCTGTTTGCTATTTACCGTCTTCGCCGTTTGCTGAATCGCTATCAATACAGGCCGAGAGTTTATTTTAGTTTCTCCCTTGATGTCACATCATGCTCATCTTAATGGTGTTCTGGGTGTTTATTCATGATTTTCTTGAACACTGTAAGTTGTGTCATTTCTTTCAGTCCACACTCCCGAAGTTCATATACCGTTTTGGTTCATTCATTGTCTTTTGCTTACAGCACTTGTAACAGTCCGTATATTGGTATCTTATCGATAATAATTTATGCAGTGATGCTTACCATCTACTTTAACTTAAAACTTCCTATTAGAAATAACCGTTTAAAAGTATGTCCTCCACTCTTGCGTTGGGTTATCTCTCGGTCACTTAAGCATGACTGCAATCTCCAGTGCAGTCTCTTCGAAACTTTTTTAAACTCCATATTTCTAAGTCACCCGTTATCTACAGCTACATGCACTCTGAAAGCCATTGTATAGTACATGGCGGAGGTATGTTGTACTAGCATTATCGATTTTCTTTCTTATTTCATTGACTTTAGTTCCTAACTCTTTTATTGCCTTAATAAGTTGTTCTCCTGTATTTATACATTGATTTAAATTATTTACCTGCCAGAATTCGTGGGACCATGCGAGCCAGAGCTGCCTACTCTTGGAACGTGTCAGAACATTGTGCACATAATGCTCGTTAGAAAATTCATAAAAGAACGAATTTTCTCTGCCTCGTGATGACTGGGTGTTGTGTGATGTCCTTAGGTTAGTTAAGTTTAAGTAGTTCTAAGTTCTAGGGGACTGCTGACCATAGATGTTAAGTCCCATAGTGCTCAGAGCCATTTGAACCATTTTTTGAAAAGAACGAATTAATAAAACATGAAGAAATCGTGAGAGGGTATATGCATGAATTAGATAGACATATTCTCAAGTATTACGAGGAACTGCTGTACAGAACAGAATTTACGTGCCATAAGGAAACCTGTCCACTTGGATTTGAGTACTTTGAGATTACATCTCCTTTTTTCAGTTCTGATAGGAGTCTATTGTAAAGAAACCTATTGAATATTACACAAACTTCTGTACAATGCTCAGAAAGTGTTGTCGAAGTGCATACTGTTAAAAGTCTAACTTACCCATTTTAATTAACATGGGTTCAAAATATTTCTTCATTTTCATCTAGGGCAGATTGCCATCGGCATAATTTAGCATATCTATTTTTGGTTGAGAATTAGTACACCTGTCCATGTGCCTTCTCTTCCTTACACAGGTTAAAGAAAATAGGTGAGTTTTGCATCTACTTTAAACCACTCTGAAGACAACGACCCAAAATAACAACCACAAAAAGAGTTAGCGATCATCTTATAACAATGATACAGTCTGGTTGATGCTATGGTCTTGTCTTATATCGCTAACGAACTCGACCAAGGCACTGTTATGGCCTCAAACCTTTTTATTATCAGAATATTTGACTCATCAAAAGATGGAGGGAAGGTGATTTACTAGCAGTGTAGCTATGCGCTGGGGTGAGAGGAACGCTGGATGGGAAATGGGATGTCATCTCCTGTAAGTAAGTGAATTCCTTCTCTTGCACGGCATCAGCCAATGGCAGCCACTTTACTGCCAATATGGCAGCACTTCTGGGACATATATGAGTTCCTTCTTCCTCCTCGTTCTTCGGTTTATGGCTATGCTGCACACTCGAGGGCGGGTAATATCGAAGGCAAAAACACAGCTCGTTTCTGAAAGCATATTGTACTTGACGTTGCCGTAAATGCCCCATCATATAAAATACAAAATGCAGTTAACACATTTTTCACGCTGACATATACTTTAGGTTTACCGACAATTTGGTATGTACAACTACGTACTGTTGTGTACAGCCAAGTCAGATATTCAGAATAGCCTGAATTGTTAAACTGTAACCAACCATTTAAATCTCGAATGAGAGAGTGTGTGGTCATAGGATTTACAGGCGCGTTCAAAGAACAAAATAAAAACTGTTCCAATTCTTTGGATTGTAGATGATTCTTAACTTTTTTTCAAATACATACGTCATTACTTTGGTAACGATGACTGCCTGTGATTGTAGAGGCCTAGGTCAGGAATTCTGCCCCCCATCTCATGAAATCTAAATTCTACCTCTCCAGCCGAGCAAGCGGAGCGATCGTCTAGTAAAATATATTCTTCGTCTGGGAAGAATGCTTTCGTCATTAAAGGAACTCACGCACCTAAAACGGAGTCATGGTTCTTATTGCTAGCTTTCCTTTCAATGAAATGAAATGTCGTGTGGCTAGAGCCTCCCGTCGGGTAGACAAGTCGCCTGGTGCAACTCTTTTTAGTTTGATGCCACTTCGGCGACTTGTGTTTCGATAGCAATGAGATGATGATGAAGACAACACAAAACCCAGTTGAGCGGAGAAAGTCTCCGACACACCCGGGATCGAACCCGGGCCTCTTTGCATGGCATTTCGCCACACTGACCACTCAGCAATCGAGGCGGACTTCCTTTCAATCTTAACACGGAATTAAATGAAAAGACCGAAGAAACCGTTACAGGAACTTCCAACATGCTTCACAGATGGTAAAAGACAGCCTGGATTGAGCAATTCTCCAGATTTTGCCCCTATATACGGACAACATACGGAGAAATGACAGTGTAGACTTTTAGTTCTGTGATACCCATTGCCACTGGTTCTTAGAGGTGATATAGTGGCTCTGAAAATCTAAAAAGGTTTGTTTCCACTCATCCGGTTCACAAGAGTAAATCGAAACACTTCCTGGGGCGATATCTTGTACTCCTCTTCGTGAAAAGCAAATAAGCAGATAAAAAAGTTAATAGTTAACCACCTTGGACATGGGTACCTCTCACACCTTGTGTTACAGTACTATGTAGTCAGCAATTATTTAATGTACTACCGGGTGAGCTTTCAAAGTCATCCTTGCGAAGATTGGTTTTGTGTGAGGAGCCTGTCGAGGAACGTCATTATGATGAGGACACCGGCTTTAGAGCTACTACTCATAATTATTGGACTAACAGCTAAACAAAAATGCAAATTATTTACTGAAAAAGAAAGAGACCAGAAGTACAGATTGATATTATGTCAGTAAGTACTTAATAAATTTGTAATAAAAACCTCCCCCCCATGAACCATGGACCTTGCCGTTGGTGGGGAGGCTTGCGTGCCTCAGCGATACAGATAGCCGTACCGTAGGTGCAACCACAACGGAGGGGTATCTATTGAGAGGCCAGACAAACGTGTGGCTCCTGAAGAGGGGCAGCAGCCTTTTCAGTAGTTGCAAGGGCAACAGTCTGGATGATTGACTGATCTGGTCTTGTAACAATAACCAAAACGGCCTTGCTGTGCTGGTACTGCGAACGGCTGAAAGCAAGGGGAAACTACAGCCGTAATTTTTCCCGAGGGCATGCAGCTTTACTGTATGATTACATGATGATGGCGTCCTCTTGGATAAAATATTCCGGAGGTAAAATAGTCCCCCATTCGGATCTCCGGGCGGGGACTACTCAAGAGGATGTCGTTATCAGGAGAAAGAAAACTGGCGTTCTACGGATCGGAGCGTGGAATGTCAGATCCCTTAATCGGGCCGGTAGGTTAGAAAATTTAAAAAGGGAAATGGATAGGTTGAAGTTAGATATAGTGGGAATTAGTGAAGTTCGGTGGCAGGAGGAACAAGACTTCTGGTCAGGTGACTACAGGGTTATAAACACAAAATCAAATAGGGGTAATGCAGGAGTAGGTTTAATAGTGAATAGGAAAATAGGAATGCGGGTAAGCTACTACAAACAGCATAGTGAACGCATTATTGTGGCCAAGATAGATACGAAGCCCACGCCTACTACAGTAGTACAAGTTTATATGCCAACTAGCTCTGCAGATGACGAAGAAATTGAAGAAATGTATGATGAAATAAAAGAAATTATTCAGATTGTGAAGGGAGACGAAAATTTAATAGTCATGGGTGACTGGAATTCGAGTGTAGGAAAAGGGAGAGAAGGAAACATAGTAGGTGAATATGGATTGGGGGACAGAAATGAAAGAGGAAGCCGCCTGGTCGAATTTTGCACAGAGCACAACATAATCATAACTAACACTTGGTTTAAGAATCATGAAAGAAGGTTGTATACATGGAAGAACCCTGGAGATACTAAAAGGTATCAGATAGATTATATAATGGTAAGACAGAGATTTAGGAACCAGGTTTTAAATTGTAAGACATTTCCAGGGGCAGATGTGGACTCTGACCACAATCTATTGGTTATGACCTGTAGATTAAAACTGAAGAAACTGCAAAAAGGTGGGAATTTAAGGAGATGGGACCTGGATAAACTAAAAGAACCAGAGGTTGTACAGAGATTCAGGGAGGGCATAAGGGAGCAATTGACAGGAATGGGGGAAATAAATACAGTAGAAGAAGAATTGGTAGCTTTGAGGGATGAAGTAGTGAAGGCAGCAGAGGATCAAGTAGGTAAAAAGACGAGGGCTAGTAGAAATCCTTGGGTAACAGAAGAAATATTGAATTTAATTGATGAAAGGAGAAAATATAAAAATGCAGTAAGTGAAACAGGCAAAAAGGAATACAAACGTCTCAAAAATGAGATCGACAGGAAGTGCAAAATGGCTAAGCAGGGATGGCTAGAGGACAAATGTAAGGATGTAGAGGCCTATCTCACTAGGGGTAAGATAGATACCGCCTACAGGAAAATTAAAGAGACCTTTGGAGATAAGAGAACGACTTGTATGAATATCAAGAGCTCAGATGGAAACCCAGTTCTAAGCAAAGAAGGGAAAGCAGAAAGGTGGAAGGAGTATATAGAGGGTCTTTACAAGGGCGATGTACTTGAGGACAATATTATGGAAATGGAAGAGGATGTAGATGAAGATGAAATGTGAGATATGATACTGCGTGAAGAGTTCGACAGAACACTGAAAGACCTGAGTCGAAACAAGGCCCCCGGAGTAGACAATATTCCATTGGAACTACTGACGGCCGTGGGAGAGCCAGTCCTGACAAAACTCTACCATCTGGTGAGCAAGATGTATGAAACAGGCGAAATACCCTCAGACTTCAAGAAGAATATAATAATTCCAATCCCAAAGAAAGCAGGTGTTGACAGATGTGAAAATTACCGAACTATCTGCTTAATAAGTCACAGCTGCAAAATACTAACACGAACTCTTTACAGACGAATGGAAAAACTAGTAGAAGCCAACCTCGGGGAAGATCAGTTTGGATTCCGTAGAAACACTGGAACACGTGAGGCAATACTGACCTTACGACTTATCTTAGAAGAAAGATTAAGGAAAGGCAAACCTACGTTTCTAGCATTTGTAGACTTAGAGAAAGCTTTTGACAATGTTGACTGGAATACCCTCTTTCAAATTCTAAAGCTGGCAGGGGTAAAATACAGGGAGCGAAAGGCTATTTACAATTTGTACAGAAACCAGATGGCAGTTATAAGAGTCGAGGGACATGAAAGGGAAGCAGTGGTTGGGAAGGGAGTAAGACAGGGTTGTAGCCTCTCCCCGATGTTGTTCAATCTGTATATTGAGCAAGCAGTAAAGGAAACAAAAGAAAAATTCGGAATAGGTATTAAAATTCATGGAGAAGAAATAAAAACTTTGAGGTTCACCGATGACATTGTATTTCTGTCAGAGACAGCAAAGGACTTGGAAGAGCAGTTGAATGGAATGGACAGTGTCTTGAAAGGAGGATATAAGATGAACATCAACAAAAGCAAAACAAGGATAATGGAATGTAGTCTAATTAAGTCGGGTGATGCTGAGGGAATTAGATTAGGAAATGAGGCACTTAAAGTAGTAAAGGAGTTTTGCTATTTGGGGAGCAAAATAACTGATGATGGTCGAAGTAGAGAGGATATAAAATGTAGGCTGGCAATGGCAAGGAAAGCGTTTCTGAAGAAGAGAAATTTGTTAACATCCAGTATAGATTTAAGTGTCAGGAAGTCATTTCTGAAAGTATTCGTATGGAGTGTAGCCATGTATGGAAGTGAAACATGAACGATAAATAGTTTGGACAAGAAGAGAATAGAAGCTTTCGAAATGTGGTGCTACAGAAGAATGCTGAAGATTAGATGGGTAGATCACATAACTAATGAGGAAGTATTGAATAGGATTGGGGAGAAGAGAAGTTTGTGGCACAACTTGACCAGAAGAAGGGATCGGTTGGTAGGACATGTTCTGAGGCATCAAGGGATCACCAATTTAGTATTGGAGGGCAGCGTGGAGCGTAAAAATCGTAGAGGGAGACCAAGAGATGAATACACTAAGCAGATTCAGAAGGATGTATGTTGCAGTAGGTACTGGGAGATGAAAAAGCTTGCACAGGATAGAGTAGCATGGAGAGCTGCATCAAACCAGTCTCAGGACTGAAGACCACAACAACAACAATAAAAACCTGTCTTCAACTCGAAGGTTGGTTTGAACTCTGCAGTGCTTTATTAGGTATTGTTCCATTGACGGCAATACTACCTAGATTTCCTTCAAACTTTGAGCTGTCTTTTACCCTCCCGCATTAAGCGGATTCCGAATTACGGCACAGCTTGGCATCCACATTTAGGTCGCTGGCGAACTATTCATTTAGAGTGTAAGATCACTATGGATGGACGGAGCAAAGCAGAATTCAGACGTAGAAAACACAAAGAAAAAAAACTTAAACAACAAGAAGATCTTAACTTCAAAAAGTACTAGCTTAGACATCAGACAGCCTATGTAAAGACCATGGCATATTTTGGCTTTGTAATCTGAACTCTGGCTACTCAGCAAAGGAAGAAACTAAATTATTTCGAGGCGCGGTGTTACAGACGTATGCTCAAAACAAACTGGGTTGATGTCGTTAGACACGAAGAGGTTCCTAAAAGAGTTGGTGAGAAAATAAACCCATGGTGGTAAGTTGGTATAAAAAGAGTGTAGCATGAGGGACTTCCGAACACAGCAAGACAGTGATATGTTAATGGAAAGTGATCTGAAGGAAGAGCACTACTAGAGCACCTAGACACAAACTAAAAGAGGTGGGAGATGTAGGACCTACGGAGAAATGATTAGGATACCGGCAGAACCTGAAGAGTGGAAATGTGCTGCCAAGTTAACTTCTACCAAGCAATCTTCGGATTGATCAGTTTATAAGAATATAAATTTCCAACCATTCCATTTCGTATGAGCACCTACTCCACATATCCACAATAACTTTATATATGTTCTACTCGTAATCTGTACCTACATAATAATCCACAAGCCACCTACCAGTGTGTAGCGGGCAGGGGCGCCGACATATAAAAAATATTGGGGGGGGGGGGGGGGCATACTGTGGGTCTTTCCCAGGGAAATTTTCTAAATTTTAGATGAAAGACAGTGAGTTTTGAAATTTTTTTAAGCATTTTAGCGTCATCTGATGGGGGATACTTCTGATACCAATAACTGATTCCGCTTACCCTATGTCACTCGCGTATGGAGCTTTGGAAGAATGATTGTCGATAAGCCTTTGTATTAACTCTAATTTCTCGAATTTTCTCGTCGTGATCACTAGACGAGATGTATGAGGGATGCCAGGATGACCTTGGTGGTTAAGGCGAACTATAGTGTTAAGGGTGAGATCCGGATTCGAGTCTTGTTCCGACACTGTTTTCACCTGTTGCCGTATGCGGCTGTAGACATTGCAAACCTTTGAGAAAGTAATATGCTGTCCGACGCATTCCGGAAAGAGCTCTTCACACAATTTTAATTGTAAACGTCTCCGTGATGCACAACCTTCGTCACTGGAGTTTGTGTAACGCTCTCACACCGATTAAACGATTCCATGATGACACACATCTCTCATCGTTGGATCTTATTCTTCTTCTTCTTCTTCTCTCTCCCCCCCCCCCCTCTCTCTCTCTCTCTCTCTCTCTCTTTGTATGTCCCTCTCTCTCCCCTATTAATCTTACGTGGTAAGAATTCCATGTTGATGAACAATACGCAACAATCAGTTGAGCAAGTGCCATGTAGGTCACATTCTTCCTGGCCAAATTTGCTTAAGAATCTGCCTACCAATCTCAGTTTGGCATCTGCTTTTCCTACTATTTGTTTCGTGTGGTTATTCTACTTAATGTCACTTTGGATGATTAATCGTAGATTTTTATCTTACATACTGTTTCCAGCAGACTCTCATCAATAGTGTAGTTGTTTAGCAGTGGATTTCTTGTCCTATGTACGCGCAATACATTTGTTTCTGTTGAGGATCAACTGCCACAGCCTGCACCATTTTTCAGCTCTCTGCTGGTCTTTCCGCAAATCCACACTTTCTCCTGGCGTTGCTACTTTCTTACAGAAAATCGCATTATCCGAGAGTAGTTTTAAAGAGGTTCCGACGGTTTCTACTAGATGATTTATATACCTTGTAAATAGTAACAGAGCTATCACACTTCCTCGGGGAACTCCAGATATTACACTTACATCTGTCGATTTTCTTCCTTTAAGATCTACGTGTTGAGTTCTATCTGCAAGGAAGTCTTGAATTCAGTCGCAAATCTGGTCCGACACTATATAAGGTCATATGTTATTCACTAACCGCAGTGGGGGACAATATCAAACGCTTCCCTAAAGTGAGGAAACACGGCATTCTCAACAACAATACGTACTTCATGGAAAAACAGAGCGAGTTGAGTTTCGCAAGATTTCTGTTTGCCAAATCCATATTGATTTCTATATAGGAGATTTACGTTCGTCAAGAACATCATAATTCTTCAACATAAAACCTGTCCCACAATTCTACAACAGATTGACGTCAACAATATAGGCCATGATCATGTGCACATGTAGTAAGGCCCATCTTGAAAACGGGAATCTACACCCTTTATCTCGCCCTACAATTTTCGTCATCTGCGGCTCCCTCTAGTACCAGGGAAGTTGGAACCGAATGTTCTAAACACCTTTCCCTTTTTATAATAATGTTTTCCCTATGTTTCTTTCTCATTCGATTTTGCGTCTGCATTTCCTATCTTACAAGCCAACTTATTATTCAGCAACGTTGTCTAACCTAACACTTTAAATACGTCGACTTTTTTCTTTTCCGATTCGGACAGATATTCTCAGGTAATTCATTCACCAGCTAACACTTACGCATGACTGCTTTGTGGAGAATTATTCTATACCATGTGCTAGTCTGGTTCTTATATCTTCGTTTCTTCGCTCGTCGTGTGTCCTGTTGCTCCCAAGGTAGCACTGTCCCCAGTTTATAATGTTAAATTTTTCGCTAATCTCGTTTGTATGCTCACAAATATTTTCGTCTTTTTTGGTTTACTCTCAATCCACATTCTGTGCTCCGTCAACTGTTCAATTCATTTGAAAGATCCTGTGATTCTTGATCATCTTTACAGATTATAGTAATGTTATCAACGAATCATATCATTGTTAATCCTTTCACCAAGAATTATAACTCCTTTCATTTCCTTCGGTATCTCACACTCCTGCGACACTTCGTTAGGCAGAATCAACGACATTACTGTTCATTGTCCAGGAAGGTGATTAGTTTCCAGGTACGTGGTACAAAATCGGTTTTTCACTGATCAGTCCAAATGAAGGGCTTGTCAGATTCATCATACTCTCATTTAGCTGAATGTTTTCAGCATTTTTCAATACAAACACAACTTCTTGTTTTTCAGTTATTTCCTTTGCGGTAGCCCAGTGTGTCACGAGTTTCATGTACGGACAACCACATTCTCTCAATGATTATGTTTTAAGTCGAAGTAATTATCAATAGAATTGAAGTGTATGAGAGTGACTCATATTCCCGTGCAATATTTAAGGGTGCTATTACTATAGTGGGGCTATATGCAGTCTGCAAACTGCGTTTCACTACAACATGCACCCTTATACTAGTCAAAACGAGCGACTATTGGAACCCCTTATACACATTCTAAGCACTGTTACCAGGAGGACGCTTTTGGAACTCTTTGCTTGCCTTAGAGGTTAGAAGGTAAATGATGGAGTGGAGATTCGGAGAGTGATGGCCACGTACCATATTATTTTGTATCCATATGTTTCAAGTTTCTAGATAGAAAAGTGTTAGATTATCAGACTGACCCACATACGTTCACTGCAGAAAACTCGCCTAAAATGAGGTACCTACACGTTTTCGAAATCAGATTATGTAACTGCAAGAAGTTACTGCAGCCATAAAATTCACTGTAATTTTCATTTGTGCCCTCCTTTCATTCCGTTGCGCAAAGCAAACGGTAACTACACTGTTCCGTTTTTAAAATTATATGTGGCAGAATGCATTATACTTTCTTTGTTCCGAACTTCATATAAAAAAGAGTATTTATTTAGGGAGTGTACCTGAATACATACTTTCTTCATCTCAAAATAAGAGGAAAGAGTGTAGTTCGCTTAGGAAGCCTAGAGGCACGCGTTGATGACTATTCCATCGATCCCAGTCGTGCAAGTAATATCGGGAAAGGCTTCCTTCCGCAAGTGTCAGAGCTTATATTCGTGTTAGGAGAATTTTCTTAAAGACAGAATGAGACAGGCTCTATTTAATTCATTAGTCTTAAAGCGTAGCTAGAACTGTTGCGCATAACAGACGATCAGATGCTTAGAGCATACGAGATGTCCTAAGGAATGTGGAAAGGATGCGGTCACGGATTATTGAGGTAGTCTGAGTAGTCGGTATTAAAGAACAATAAATATTTATTTTTAGTATTGTAATTACAGCCTTCATTTGAATACTAATGGATTATACACAAACAAAAGGTCTCGAGCGGAAATAGGTATTATGAAAATTGTAGTTAACATGTCTAACTGCATAAACAGGTGTCAACAAAACATTCATGTATAACAATCATATGTAAGGCAAGCATCTTAGGATTGAGAAAATTATTTATTAACAATGAATTACCTCAAGTAATCCACATTACGTTACAGAATCAAAATAACAAAGGGCTGTTGACTTAATGATTTGCCTCTGCAGAAAACTGCAATAATACGAAGAGAGAAAGTCGTTGAAGTAAGTAGTCAAAGAAATTCTAAAACGATGTATCACCTATTTCAAACTTTATCACTATGTATATGCACGGATTTTTTAAAATTGTGTCTTGCTGGTCTAAATTTATCACTGACTTTATACCCATTCGTTTGCAAATTGAGTATGTCATTTTTTGTCTCAGAGAGAGAAAAAGAGAAGAGGCAGAGGGAGAGGGGGAAAGGAAAGGAGGGAGACCATTATTTCCAGGTAATAAGAAAGTATTTCTGTTAAATAAATTAAATTTTCAGTAACGTCTGTTGCTGTATGTTTCTCAGAAATTATTATCATCCTAGTGTAGCGAGAAAGAAGAGAATTCAAGTTGATGTGTATTAAATGAGGGCTCATTTAAACATACGAAAACCAGCAGCGTCGCCAGTAGCAAAATTTGTGGACCGTGAGATCCGTCGCTTATCGCTGGACATTCCGTCATTCATCTCTTTACGTGAGGAGTGCCGCGAGTCTTTTGCTGTACGCTTTATAGTCTAGCGAACTCCTCTACAATAATTATTACTTTTAAAGTTTCCATGACTATTCTGCTTTACAATATCGTCATTGGTAATGATCCTGGCAAGGTTTAACTCCCATAAAGTCTCAAGGACGAATGACCGAAATTGTGAGTTTATTACGGAAGGAAGGAAGCACATCTCCGATGGTGACGCACTGACCTCACACGGAACAGGCTCACTGGGATGTGAAACACATTTAGTCACCTACTGTGTACGTCGGAAGAAAAGCTGTTTAGTTTATAGAAAGGAGTCAGAAACTCTTGCTCATTGCTCATTGCGATTATTAATTCCGAACTAGCAAAAGTGAGACTAAAATAGCGGTAACCCCAGTTAATAAAGAGAAATGGATGCTAAGTAGAACGTTATTTCTAAACTAAACTGGAATTTATACAGATATTCATCATTTTCCGTTCAGAACTTGGTTTCGAGAATGATAAATTGTACTGTTTTGCTAGTGTCAGTTCTCGAGGAGCACATTTGATAATCGTGCAAAAAGGGCGACAAAGGGTGTTGAAAGACGTACACCGAGGAAGAATATCTCTGCACGTATATGGAACACAGGAGGCAACGTCTTTAGCTTTCGTGCAGTTAATATCACTCTGTACTCCTGAATATTGACAAGCCTGATAATTGATCACTTTCTTCCTGAGGAGGACAGCGAGTTCCACAATCTGAGAGAGATGAATACAAGATTCTCAGTTGTAGTTTTAATAGCCTTTTATTGAGAAACATTTAAACGTCCGAGACCATTATTAATTTATATAAGGTTCTCAACAGCAGACTGGAAGTACCAAATGAAGTCAAGACGAGCAGCATCTAGTACATAATTATTAAAATCGTCGATACAATTTTTGCACAGCATGCATAATGAAAAGCTTCAAATTAATAAACTAGCCGCGAAAAACTATTTGTAACATAAGATAAATGATAATTACAGTATGAAAAGTGAACTAGTTTGTTCAGACGAACGTCAAATATGATCGAAGTCATTTACCGCATGACAACCAGTCACCAACGGCTGCCGGCCACTATGGCCGAACGGTTCTAGGCGCTTCGGTCTGGAACCGCACGACCGCTACGGTCGCAGGTTAGAATCCTGCCTCGGGCACGGATGTGTGTGATGTCCTTAGGTTAGTTAGGTTTAAGGAGTTCTGAGATCTAGGGGACTGATGACCTCAGATGTTAAGTCCCATAGTGCTCAGAGCCATTTGAACCAACGGCTCTTGGAAGGGTCGAAGACGGTGGGCGCAACCTCCTTATGGAATTGCGTTAACCCTTGGATGCGCAAAATGGATCTGTCAGCTACAGCAACCTTTCACATTCTCAGGGAAGTCTCTTAAAATTTATTTATTTTATTTGATGTCCGGTGTGTCCTTGTAAATACAATTTACTTCCTCGAGAAAGTACATTATTTTCTGCAAGTCAAGTTAATTATTTAATCAATTTTGTAAACCTTCGCGTATAATGCATGATAAGGGTCTTCTGCAACACTTTTCGAGCCGGCCGAATTCCTGTATGTTATTTATCTCTTACCTGAACGGCGTGTTATGTATCTGGCGATTTGGGAATGTCTGCAGTGTGAAGGATGTAAAGGAGGGATGAGAGGACAGAGCCTTGAGGCACACCTGCAGCAGGGTGAAGCCACATTTGATATTGAGAGTTGGTAGGTGGGTTCCGACATGCTGGTGGATTCGTTGGGTACGAATGTTTTGAATGATTTTCCTGAAAACTGATGTGAGGCTGATAAATCGATATGATGTCTGTGAGGGTAGTTTATCAGCTTCGAGGAAGAGAAGGACTTTGGATGTTTTCCTACTCTCTTGGTAATAACCTGTGCACAGGACGGTATTGTAAAGGATGAAAAGGGTTTCGCAATAGGCTCTGGGACATTTATTAAGGTGGTGGTATCGTGACTGGCCGCAGTGTTTTGCTTTTTAGCGAGTGTTTGTGCAATGTCGTCAGTTGTTATTGGCGTGTTTAGTCCTGTTTGTGGAGTGCTGTGTAAGTACTGGCGGTTTGGCGCGAGAGGTGGGATTGTTGTATTAGTATAGTCATACATATAAGGGTCCATCATGTAATCAAAGTTGGGATCATGTGGGATGGTGAATGTTTTCTTGCAGGTAAAGCGCCAGGTGATTGGCTTTGTGGCTTTGGTGAGGTCTGTTGTGGCAGCCTGTTGTTGTGTAGGATAAGATAGGTAGGATTGGGTTATTTCTGGAGACTATTTGGGATGCTTCCCAATGCTTTGCACACTTGATAGGTGTTCTGTTTAGTTTAATACACGTCATGAGCCAGTCCCGACGTCCTTTGGCTTGTAAGTAACTCTAACATGTTCCTGAGCAGGGAAAGAGCTCATCGAGGAAGAGTAAGACGGTCGTAGTAGAGAGTTCCGAACAGGATGTAGTTGGAAATGGTCTCCGGGACGATGTGTTTTAGGAAGTCAGTCCCGCTGTTTATGTCGTCAGGATTTTGAATATTGGAATCATGGGTTTCGGTTAAGGTTTGAAATTGATCACCGTATGCATTCCTGTCTTCATGGGAATAATCTTGGATATGTTAGGGTGGATAACTAAGACTCGTGTGGATTGGGCTGGGTACACGGTATGAGATCTGGAGAAGAACAAGTAGCTGATCCCTCCCAGTTGGATCAAGGACTTCCACTGTGCTGCGCCTCAAGAGAATGGGGGAAACAATAACGACATGGATACGGAGATGGATATCGCGCCCATTGTGGATGTTAATAAACTGCTGCCACCGCCGAAGGTTAAGATCGGCTGAGATTTGTGGTAAAGGTTCGGTCTACATTGGTCAGGAAATTGTAATGAATGGGATCGTTAGGGCAGATATAGATAGTGGCAAAGATTAACGTGAATTTAGGGAGAAAGATGGATCATTGAGGGGTCGTTGGAAAATAGAGGAGATATTTTGGAGATGCGCGGAGGCCAATTCGCCACAGGTAATAGGATGGGGATTACCAATGCGATATAAGATGTAAGGAGACATGCAGACGGAACGGTGGGGTTGGAGAAAGGCTTCATTGAGGAGGAAGGCTTGCATTTCATGTGGTTGGAGGGTTTGGATAAAAGGATGTGTATTAGAGTAGAGGGAATGGATTTTTTTAGATAATGTTGTATGTGGTGCCATTTTCAGTAAAACAAGGAGTTTGAGGGGTAGGTTAGACTATTGTTTCGAGACGATCGAAAATGAAATGGGCTTGATTTCGGAGTGAGGTGTTGAGATGGAAGATGGTGCAATTGGCGAGCGTTATTCGTTATAGGATGTGGCATCTTTCAAAAGGATGTATGTTTTGCAGGTTAATGTTATGAAATGAATTATATCTTAAACGATGGGTGGAGGACGGAGGGAGTTGTTTGTGTGTCTATAGGGACGGCGAGTTGAGGCTTTCGGGGAGAGGCCTTGGATTTACATTAGTAGGAGTAAGTGGAATGAGACTGGTCGCAGATGTTGCAGGTAGATGGGAAGCTTAGGTTTTAATATTGTTTGTGAAAATGGTTTTGCTTGCGTTGAGAAAATTCCTGCAGTGTTCTGTCGGATAGTCATCGTATTGGAGGCATCGCTGACATTTATATGCATGCATATTTGATCGAGATGCTTCTACAGGATACTTCCTACGGTAAATCAAGAACCCACGTTTTACAAGTGTGACAATGGTGTCCAGTGAATCTGAGAACACTGTGAGCAAAAAAGCGAGAGCCATTATGACTTTGAATGTGGAGTGCCTTGTGCTTATTCATTCCCATTTGCGAGTTTAATTCACATTCAATCCCTTCGTTAGTGTACTCGTTTATGAGCTTTCTGATCACTGCGGTGAATGTGCGGAGTCAGCGTGGAGTTTAGGGTTGTTAAGGAGGAGGGTAGCATCTCCACAAAAAGAGGGAATATTTCGGAGTAGGGATGAATGGGAATGAGTGTCGCTGATTTTAATCATGATGGAATTTCTCCTAGGAATGAGTTGTTGGATATGCCTTGCTGGTATGTAGCGCTGAATGTGAATTAGCAGTATATTTGGATTGAGAAATTTGGGTTGGTTGGTTGGTTGTTTTGGGGAAGGAGACCAGACAGCGAGGTCATCGGTCTCATCGGATTAGGGAAGGACGGGGAAGGAAGTCGGCCGTGCCCTTTGAAAGGAACCATCCCGGCATTTGCCTGGAGCGATTTAGGAAAATCACGGAAAACCTAAATCAGGATGGCCGGACGCGGGATTGAACCGTCGTCCTCCCGAATGCGGGTCCAGTGTCTAACCACTGCGCCACCGCGCTCGGTAGAAATTTGGGCTCATGCCTCTTGAACAAAAACGAATAGCAATGTATTAAATGTTGCTCTTCTGGGATGATTTAGACTTGCATGTCGTTAGTAACTGGGGGAGTTAGCTGGGTCTCTTTACTTTCACGGCGACGATCACTGGTACTCGGCCTTCGGTTAGTTTGGAGATATAATTTATAGCTGGGTGTGGAAGGGAGATTGTTGGATGAATGGGGTGGGGTGGGGGGAGATGGAGGGAATGTACACCTGCTGAAATCGGAGAGCGCGTTGTAGCTTGTGTTGTGGCTGGCGGCTTTGGGGCTGCTTCTGATGATGGTGTGGCTGCTGCTGTTGCTGACGTGCCGCCAAGCTAGCGATGATGAGGCTGGTGGTGGGAGAGCTGGCGGTGGTGGAGATGGTGCTATGGTCTGGGCGGTCAGCGGCGCCGTTGGTGTACTGAAGTGTTGCTAACAGGACTTCGACAGGTAGTTGTTGCCCACGTTGTTGTCCAGGTAGCAGTCGGTGTTGTGTAGACTGCCGCTGTATCTGATGTGTCAGCAGTTCCAGGCGATGTCCTCATTATGAAGCAATGATCGTCGTACAGCAGTCCGGCGATGGAGGTAGCGTCCTTCCGCGACAGAAGAAGCTGATCTTTCGGCGACGGTTGTGTAAACACTGCTGGCGGTGGGTGACGCGTTGGCGGTGACAGCCCGATGCGACAACACAGCTGTTTTGACTAACACATCCTGAATCTAGAAGAGTAGATTCTAGCGAGTCAGTCATTGAGAGTTAAGGGACTACAACTATCACAATGCCCTCGGGTACGCTGCTCGTGCATGTATATAGTCGTTCTTCTCTCTCTAGTCTGCCTTCTGCTGACACCTCGTATCTTCCAAAGATGTAACCAGGGCGAGAGCAGAAGCGATAGCATGCGGAGCGCCAGAAATTTAGGCGCGCATGGCAACATATATTTAAATAGCTCGAGATACTAATTTAACCATGCAAATCAAGAAGAACATCAGGACATATCTCACAAACAGTAGCCTTCATGTTATTGGAATGAGAGTCAGACTAAACGTGGATTGAGTAAGCAAACAAGAAACACAGAACAGCGTTTTCCGCATGGAAATTAAATTGAGCAGAAAATTGCTTTATGTAACTAAAGAGACACCCAAAGTAAAAATACTGAAAATGCCATTCAGTATATAACTCATTCATTAATCCTAAGACGTTGAGGATTATTTATATTACAGAGTAGGAAATAGTGAAACCCGTCTTAGTTTGACAACTTTTGCTGTAAACTCCTAATCGCACGATCCATTGTGCACATTGGCCATGGGGACACCTTCAGGGATTCAATAGAATGTTGGAAGAATCGTCAAAGTGCTAACGCCTGAGGATAATGTGTGTGGTTGTGCCTGTTTGTGTTTGCTTGTGTGTGTGTGTGTGTGTGTGTGTGTGTGTGTGTTTGTGTGAGTGTATGTGTGTGTGTGTGTGTGTGTGTGTGTGTGTGTTTGTGTGTGTTTGTCTACTGTGGACAGTGACTAGTGACATGCAAATGACGAATTGCATTAAATATAGCGCTACTGTATGCATTAATTAGATAATTACTTAGAAATTCTTTCTTTTCATATTTAGTATGACATGTCTGCTACCATTTAGCAATGATTCATGGAAGAATAAAGAAGCAAATAATTAACTAAAGGACTTTGACTTCCACTCAGTGCTGTGCTCCACACGTACTCTTCTTATATAGCTGCATATTTACCTACTTGTTTGTTAATAAACTGGTGAACAGATCACACAGATCCTGTTGCAGGTGGCCTCTCTAATGGTAAGTTTATTGTTCATTATTTCTGAAGTAATCGTCATAACAGTGTAATGTTGATGCATTAATTTTTTCTGAAAGCGGTTTAAAAGCTGTGAGCTATTTGGGGAAGTTAACCTTGCATTACTGAGCAACTGTAGCACCAGGTATCCAGTCTAGCTTACCAAATTCCCAACCAGACTAACATTAATTATAATCTGTTAGTAGTCATCTTACGATAACTGGTGATATATATATATATATATATATAAAGACAATTTAAATAAAAAGAAAAAAATCAGATTATATTTGGACATTTATTTTAACATTGATCAACGTTCCGCTAAAATTTCAGCATATTAAACTTGATTCATAACTAAACTGGTGCCTCATTTAGGATTGTGAAAATGTGAGTTTGTAATCTTACGGAACACATCAAATATGGAGCCAAGATTGGGAAACTGCATACAACACTGCATTCATAAAATAACACACGAAGAACGTTGAAACATATGCAAGAGAAAATTGACCACAACCAACCGATTCAATTTTCACCCAAAGAAGTTACGTTCATAGCGCAATCCTGTCCGTCATGAAATTACCACACACTGGTATACTAAATTCATACTAACTCTTTGTGAAATCCTCCCAAAAAGAATAGCTGAGGGCTACTTTGATGATTACTCCACACGCTTCACGAGCTCAACTTGGTTTACACAAAGAGTGTAACTCCACAATAATTTTGATAATTAAAGTAAATTACATCGAAACACAACAAAAATACCTCAAACTGGTTACTATCGTCTTACTATTAACCTGATGGGTCAAACAATTGTATAAGCACGTGGTACTGGTCTCACAAAGTACACCCCATGTGGGTTGAACATAAAGAAAAGTTGCTATATTGGAAAATATTGTCAAGACGAGACGTTATAATCTCACGCACATTTAAGATTGATGATCTTAGTTAGAGTTACGGATCTTCCACACGTGGTTCCACTTTACTCACAAAGTAGTGACAAAGCAACTACTGGAAGATATTCTGAACTTCACACTGTAATTACACTGCGCTGCAATTTAAGATAACATTAGATATTTTAGATCTAAACCTGAAATAAAGGTGATTAAATTTTCAGTTAGGCTGAACTTAAGAAATCCATTGTCCTACAGACTTAGCAGGGACGCACTTAGCCGGAGATCTTACCTCTTCAGACGCTCGCCGCGGACAGACTGCCTGAGCCCCTGGCGAGGGTGCTTAACAGATACAAACCGCAAGTGACCAGAGAGGCAGCTTCCTATACCAACATGACAAGGGACGGACAGGACCATATTAAGGATAGAAACCTCTTTGCTTTTATAAAGCGTAGCTACCTGTTCCGACGTTAGGCCTACTGTTCTCTAGCAGACAGGCTTGTCTGCTACCTTCAAGCATGCAACTAGTAATACATTTGCTCATTCATCCTTTCACACAGAAGCGAAGGGGGATGACAGCAGCTTATCATATACAGTATATAAAAGAATGCAGATGTAGGTTCTGTATGAGACTGTGTGACATGAATTACATATAAACTGTGTTTTAAAGTGTAGTAGTGTGACAGATCGTTGTTGACTATGTGTAAAAGTAACACGTTCCACTGCTCAGTGTCCTCCCAGATAGTCAGAAACACCACAATAAATTTAGAAGTGGAATGTATGCTGTAAATGACAACAGTTTTAAGAAATTAACATGAAAGGAATCCAACAGAGACCTTTCAACAGTTAATATATTTTTCCCAGTGTGAGGTAAGACTATCAACGCCTCCAATGAAGAATGTTTGCTGTTGCCTAATGAATAATGATTGAACCCAGATGTGCAAATCGACGTCTGCGAATATATTTCCTCAAGGTTTCAAAAATACGGAAATCCCCTGTGGAGAGTTTGGGACCGTACGGAAGATGTGTAAGAGCCTTCCTGCGAAACTTATGCAGCGTAGTCGAAACAACGATGGCTGGATATGGGGCCGCTTCAGCCGAAGAGGTGTAGGCGTGAATAAAATCGTAGTTCCACAGGCAACTGTAAATACGTTTCCTTGAAGGTACTGATCGTCTTGCCTCAGAGTGGGATAAATGTGTAAACAGATACGGCAATTGCTTTTGAAATAATAAACAGTTTACCTACTTTTTTCCCACATGTCTCGTTTTCATTTGACTGCCACTTATCATTACTGACAGTATTTAAATGACTAAAACTCTGTTATAATGTACTCATTAAGAGATGTGAACTTAACGTAAGAGTTTTAACACAGTAATACAGGTATTAAAGGTACAAACAGTATATATGTTTTTTGAGACAGCGTAACTCACGGAGCGCATATTATACAGACTATATTGAGCCAGTATTTGAGAAAGCCAGCCTTTATTGACTTCCAACGAACTTTTTATGTAATTTCAAACCTTCTAGAAACTTTTTCTAACTGACAACCCTCAAAAAAATAAATTATGTTTATCGCTTATTACATTTTTGCTGCTCATGCTGTAAAACTGCAGAATGTATATCGTTATAAGTATTAAGATGTGTGAAAAAATAGTTTCTCTTAGAACGAAAGTGTTCTATACATGGGAGCTCGATTCTTTAAAGAATGGCATGTGGTGACTATTATTGGTATCTGCTGTTACTAGCGCCCTGTTTCTGAAGACAACTTTCTTCACCTGTGCAAGTCTTGTTTAGAAAATTCACATTGTAACGTCTTTGAACTGGGGAGATAAGGGTATATGCTTACTGTAACTAAAGAACTTTCCAATCACTGTTAGATAATCCACACAGTACAAGAAATTATGTAACATGCTAATTACTGCTTCCAGCTTCGAGAGCTCATTCTCAGTTGGTTGTGCAGGATTCATGTTACATCTTTTACATTCTGTTTCTGGCTATGGAATGAGGGTTGATTTCATATTGCTGTTGAAATTTTATGTAGTGGTATCATAAAGTACATAAATATCCAATGAAATGTGCTATCACACGTGTAATTAACAAACAAATTACTGTGGATGCCATTCACGAGGAAAGTTTTTCTTTTTTCCTTAGGAGCTCCTGGCATTCAATTCGTAATCAAGCAGCTGTAATATAGCTGAAGAGATAAACTGTTCCTAAAATTTTTCTTGTTGACTTTTCAAACGTTCAAGCTGCAAATCATGTAAGAACTGAGAATAATCAAATATGTTTAGTGTTCTTCCGTTAGCACGTCGCTACAGGGATTCGGGGAGTTGCATCAGGCCCGTATCGGGGCAGGTGTGTCTGCCAGCCTGGACGTGGTTTTCAGGCGGTTTTTCACAACCAACTGGGTGAATACTGGGCTGCATCCCACGTCCCACCCTGTTACACGATTCGCAAACGTTTCAAAAACTTTCTACAACTTTCTACAACTTTCACATGCATAAAACTAGACCCAAGTCGGTGGGGTCCCCATAGGATGGGCGGACGTGGCGACGATATGAGGGGGCATGGTGAATAGGTAAGAAGTGCATCCAACTTCAGCCACTCTCTAACATTACTATAGCCAAATCCAGAGTAACATAGCGACTCCATGAACATAATAAATTTTATGGAACGTTCTTCCAGGAAACAGCGATCTAATATTTAAAGTTTATTTAGCAATCGCAGTCATGTTCACATATAAGATGATACTTTTTATTTGTGAATGACCGGTTTCGACTTAATACAAAGATCATCATCAGATCTATATACCTTGGTGATAGTAGAAATCCCGGAGGTGTAGGAGGCCCGTCCGTGCTGGCAACACTGTTCTCAACGCCAGCACAAACGAGCCTCCTCCACGTAAAGGATTTCTACTATCACCAAGGAATATAGATCTGATGATGATCATCTCCGTATTAGATCGAAACCTGTGTAACAACTTATACGACACCACGCCTCTTTTTGCTAAATAAAATACGGAATAAAGGCCAGGAAAAAGATGTTTAGCACCCTTCTCGAAATGAAGGCAAATCTAAATCACAACAACGAATTTCTGAATAACAATTAGAAATGAGAACAAGAGAGATTTTAGTTTAAATAAATGACTACTGCACAGATATCTAACTCAGAACTTTTCATGTAAGCCTTCTACATCTCTGCAAGGTGACAGTACGATCTGTAGTTTTGTGATCAGACGGTACTTTTGTCGAGAGGAAAAGGGTGGCTCAGTTACTGTTAATCGGAATGTTACTGCAGTTTTATGTTGCACCTTCACAACTTCATGGCCCCTCGTTTCAAGATTGGACAGCGTCGTAGCCAGTTAGACGATTGTTGAAAATTTATTGGCATTAACTGCCCTCAAATATCAGAGGATTAGTGCACCAGCGATTCTTTTCCGTGTAAGTCTGCGTTATCAGGAACACCCGACTTGGTAAATGAGATCGGACGAATTACTACAATGAATTAACGACTATGTTGTGGTGCATTAGCTGATATATTTCATAGCGAAATGGGGAACCATAGGCTGATGGAATTGATGTCATCTACAGTACTCAGTTTTCAAGCACTTGCGGTGAGGATTGCCGTATATTAAATGGTGACTTCTGATTTAATTTAATTTGTAGGGATTAGCCAGTTCTTTAAGTACCCATGTAATTCACAATATGCTCTAATAAGTGTTACAATGCGAAGTAGACTCACCACTTCACAGTGGTTTGTAGAGTGCAAATGTAGCTGTAAATATTCTAATAAAATGTTGCATTTATAACTATTTATTTCAAAGGAAATGTGATGTCTGCCTTAAAAGAAATTTGCTATCACTTTGAGTACCTTATTTTGTAGGGAAGTCCATACAGTTTCGAAGCTTTCGTAATGCATTATTTTGACCTTTGTTCAAATTTTAGGTGTTGTGTTACCTCATATCAAGGGCTGTGACAGTCTCTCGTTCTCACAAACCTTCTCTCTTTCTGCGACACCCTTCACAACACATACGCAAAAATGTGTTCTAGCCTACACTGTGATCCGGCATACCAATGAGTCGAAGCGAGCGAGGTGGTGCAATTCATATCACACGTGGCTCGAATTCGGGTGTACGGCGGTTCCAGAATTAGGTTTTCGGTGATTTCTGTGCTTACTTCGCATCAGTCGAATGCCTGGAAAGGTCCCCTGGAGAGGACACGATAGATTACCTTCCCCTGATATTTCTGGCACTGAGATGAAAAGTTCTCCATCAGCGACATTTATCGTATTTTATACTCCTTCTACGGGTCGTGTAGCAAATTGAGAAGTAATAGTAGCCGGAGGAAACGAGCAAGAAATACTTCAGTTAATGAGGAGAAAATTGTTTCCTGCTGGGGTCAGAATATAATTGTTTCCTCATGAAAGCTTCTTTAGAAAGCTCCGCCTGGAGACAATAGGTCTTCGACTGAAGCAAATACGTTCTATTTTCGACGCAGCGTAGAACTCTCAACAACAGTACTGCAAGTGTTTCTAAGTCGTGAAAAACAAGAGATTAAATTAATCGGCTTTGACGTCGAAGTGGAACCATTATAAAGGGCATCGAATGCTATCCTCGTAGTCTCTCGTAATTTACGAGATGTGCCCATAAGAGTAATAATTCTCGTTCTCCAAATACTTTCATTGCCAGCTAAGATTTTGTTGGCTTCTGCATTCGGTCGGAAATATTGTAAAAATTGGTCGTCAGCTTTTCCTGCAATTAGTCAGATCTTTCGTTTCACCGGTTTATAACGCTTATCTGTTTACTTATATATTTGCCCTGGTATACCATCTTGTTCTAGAATAAAGTACTATCCAACGAGGCGACTTCTAACGGAATAACGTTAGGTTTACTTTGTCAGAGTGTTTCTGGCACTAAAGACAACTTATTTGAGATAACTTAAATGTGGTTGACATTGGAAGAGAAATGTAAGATTATTTTATAAGTATTTTATAATTAGCGACTAAATACTTTGCTAAACTGTTATGCACTCATGTTTTGGAACAATCATATTTGTGAACGTTTGCTCTCTTCCTGACGGTAGAAAAATCTGTGTATATTACAAAAATGGGTAGAATCCCCCTAAACCGCTGCACTGATTCCAGTCAAACTAGGTACACATATTAGTGTCTGAAAATCTTCGCAGAAGGTGTAAGAACCACCTCACTATCAAAGGGGTGGAAGTGGGGTGAAAAGCAATGTGGCTCACAACGCCCGAAAATTCATACTTCACTCATCCATTATTTGAGACTATGAGCACGTAGAGACTTGGAACAAACTTGCTCAGAATTCCAAAACCCTACGAAACTTCCTCTCGCAGATGAGTCCCACAAAATGATGTAGGAAGGAAAATTTATCACCTGCTACATTTTCGCTCATCGTGAAATATAACTTCCGCATCAAACACGACTTTTCAGTTAAGTTCGTAGGCATCCATGGTAGGTGTCATTTTGGATAAAACGATTTTGGATATTGGACCGCGTCACTGTAGCTACTAAAACAACTAAACTGTCGACTTATCGACCGACTTGCTGGGCAGTTAGAGCCTAGAGGAGGAGATGAAGGAACCGCCCTGAAGAGGACCGCGGCAAGTGGTTCGAAACGTTGGTTATGGTGCGGCCTAACACTAAGACTATTTTATCCATCATGGCGTTTTAATTTATTGTTTCCTCACTACTAACACTATTCGTGGCACAGTTCACTGACAGTATTCAATAATGAACATACTAGAAAAAATATATCATTGTAAGACACATATTTCGGTTGGTAGGACGTCATAAACGCTGAGATAGATGAAAAACTGCCGCATCATGCAAGACGTTCAAATTTATTACTTCATTGGCACCAATTCTATTCGCAACCCTTTTCGCAGGCAGTATCCACATCTGCCGTTGAATGTACCTACAAAAATATATTGTAGTACAACAGATAGTTTAGGAGATATGACGTCAAATACGGATATGCGTCAAAAACTGCCGAATAAGGCACGACGTTTTAATTTATTACTTCTTTACTACTAACTCTATTCGGGAAGGATTTCACAGACAGTAACCACATACAGCACTGGATAGACAGGCAAAATTATAGGATTGTGTAGCACATAGTTAAGGAGATATGACATCATAAACATTCAGCTTCGTGAAAATGAAACTGCATTGCGAAATTAGCTAAAGGTTAAATATGTGTACAAATAGCGTGAAAGGCATTGAAAATATGTTAAATATATCTGACGCGTGCGTACGCCGAAAAATATACTAGTGAAAAGCTCATCCTAAACCCCTGGAATGATTTCAACCGAATTTGGTACACATATTAATTACAGTTTGGGAAAAAAGTACTTTGGGGTAAGAGCAACCAGCCTGATAATGTGGAGAGAGAAGTGAGAAGAGGAGACGGATACACAACGAGGGGGAAGAAAGAAATGGGAAGGAATAGAAGGGGAAGAAGAGATGGACAGAGGGGGGGGGGGTAGAGGAGGAGATGGAGGGAAGTGGAGGAGACAGAAACAGATGCAAAAGAGATAGGCAGAGAGAGAGGAAGCAGGAGATGAACAGAGGAGGAGGAGGAATTGGACAGAGAACGGAAAGAGGAGGAGATGGACAGAGAGAGGGAAGTGGAGAAGATGGTCAGAGAAAGGAAAGAGAAGGAGCTGAATAGGGAGAGAAAGGGGAAGAGATGGAATGAGGGGACGAACGATATGGACAACCGAGAGGGGAGGGGATGGACAAAGACAAGAGGGAGGAAGAAATGGAATTAGAGTGGACGAGAGCAAATGGACAGAAGTGGGAGAAGCACATGGGGAGAATGGGGGAAGGAGCAAATTGACTTACAATTGGGGGAAGAGGAGATGGACAGATAGTGAGGTATGGAGAAGATGGACATAGGGAGGGGGTGAAGGAGGAGATCGACAACTACATCTTCATCTACATGGCCACACTACAAATGATGATCGTTTCTCCTTATGTAAATAGGCGTCAACAAAATATTTTCGCATTCGGTGGGGAAAGTTTGTGATTGAAATTTCGTGAGAAGACCCCGCCGCAGCGAGAAACGCCTTTCTTGATTGATTTACACCCCAGATTCTGTATCATATCCGTGACACTCGCTCCCCCACTTTTCAATAGTACAAAACGTGCTGCCCTTCTCTGAACACTTTCGACGCACTTCGTTAATCCTACCTGGCAGGATCCCACACGGGGCAACAGTACTGCAAAAGAGTAGGGCAGGTAGTCTCCTTAGTAGCTCTGTTGTATCTTCTTTCCGCCAATAAAACGCAGTCTTTTGTTCGCACAACGTTTTCTAGTAGTAGTAGTAGTAGTAGTATCCTTCCAAATCTAAGTTGTTCGTAATTGTAATTCTTAGGTGTTTAATTTAATTTTCAGCCTTTAGATTTCATTGATTTGTTGAGCAACTGAAGTTTAATGGATAAATTTTACTTTTTTCATTATTTAGGGTTAATTGATAATTCTCGCACCATACAGATATCAAATTCACTTTGTCATTGGCTTTGATCTTCTGATGACTTTACTAGAAGATAAACTTCGGTAACATCAGCTAACAACATAAGGCGTTTGCTCAGATGGTTTATAAAGATAAGGAAGAGTAGAGGGCCTACATCATTACCTTGGGGAACGCCGATGACTTCCCGTCAGATACTACGAACTGCGATCTGTCTGACAGGAAATCAAAAATCCAGTTACATAACTGAGGCGATATTCCATAATCACAAAGTTTGATTGCAAGCGACTTGTGAGATACGGCGTGCCCCTTGTGAGATATGGTGTCAAAAAGCCTTCTGAAAATCTAGGAGTACGGAATAAATCTGAAATCCGTTGTCGATAGTACTCAACACTTCATGTGAATAAAGAGCTAGTTGTGTTTCACAAGAAAGATTTTTTCTAAATATGTTCTGACTATGTATCAATAGACCGTTCTCTTCGAATACAGTATATGTTCCAGAATCCTGCTGCAAATCGACGTTAATTATCTGGGCATGTAATTTACTGAATTACTCCTGTTGCCGTTCTTGAATATTGGTATGACCTGTGCAACTATTCAATCTTTGGGAACAGGTTTTTCGTCGAGCGATCGGTGGTATGTATTTGTTAAATTTGGAGCTTTTGCATCGACATAAACTGAAATGAAACTAGCATATAAAGCTACGACAGTTCCTAAGGGTTACTGATGAGTTTAATTGCTCTGGTGGGATGGCTTACATTCCACCCACACATGGTGAGCGTTCCTACTGCTTGTATTCCTGTTCGGCAAATCTTACCTTGGCCAGCAAGTTCGCCGAATCTCCACTCAGTCGAGAGTGTTTGATGTATTGTGGGCATGGCCACCCAACCAGCTAGTTATTTTAACTATCTATTGCGTCCGTTGGACATAATTTGGTGCAATATTCCTTTAGGAGGAAATCGTAGTACTATATGAATCAGAACCAATGTGAATAACTGCTTTCACAAGAACCAAAGGTAGATCAAAGCGTTATTGACTTTTTCAATTTGTGAATCTCTTTCTCTTGAATAAATTATCAAATTTTTCTGAAATTGTCATGATTTGTTTCTCTGAAGTCCGATTTCCGTTCCATTCAAATAATTCCTTCGTGGCGCGTGAGTTTTTTCCCCTTACTATGTATTTGGTTCCTTAGCGGCGTTTTCTTTTTCTTTTCTTTTTTTTTTGTTGTGGACCTTCCCAAGACGTAACATTAATTGCTGCTCTTGTATGAGATTGCCTCCTAGAATAAAATAGTGTATCTTAAAGCTGGATGGTTTAGTGCTTTAGCATTTAGTATAAGCTGAGGAGGTTTCTAACTTTACTGAAATGATGATACTTTCTCGTCCTCTTTGTGTGTGAATTAGTATTAAGCTTAGTGATTCATGTGTTGGTTACTTCTGTTGTTACTGTGTGTCTTCTAGGTAATGCTAGAAGAGTGTATATTAAGCTTAATGATTCTTGTGTTGGTTTATTGCGTTGTTACTGTGTGTCTGTTAGGTAACGCTAGAAGAGTGTAATAGTTTACTGAAATAATTGCATTTTAAATACTAAGTTCACTGTTGCAGCCAGAAACTGTTTTCTCAAGTCTTTAGTTCGCTGTTGGCAACAGGATTACATCAAATCTGGTTCAATATACATGATAGCAGAGCTTCTCCAGAACTCCACTGAACTCAACTTCGCCTTAGCTGCGACTTCTCTCTAGATGGAAGTACATGATGTTGAAAATCAGCTTACGAGTATTAATAACAGATTTGACTCCAGAATACAAAGAATCGAAGAGAATATTTAACCTATGATAGAATCGAACGTACAAGATAACTGAAATTCATGGGGAAACCAGTGTTCCATACTCGGAGTTGAAAAATGAACCGCAAAGCAGCGTAGATCAATATGTATGTTTGTATAAGTGTATAACTTTACAAGTTTCTAGCTAGAGTAAAGTATATACAGCAAGAGGTACAAAATACGAGGAATATTCGGAAAGTAAGTTCCCATTGGTCCTGAAACGGAAACCACTGTGAAAATCAAAAATGTTTTATTTGCAATAGTTAGCTACACCTTACAGCTACTTTTCTACACATTCGCCGCTCCGACTTAGACATTTATCGTAGGGTTGTACCAAATTTCCAATACCGTCGTCATAGACGGCAGCCGCCTGTGCTTTCCGCCAATTCTCTACGCTCTTGTACAACACGTTGTCTATGTCAAAATGTTGTGTTCATAGCCTGCGGTTCAAGTGAGCAGAGATGATACTCAAGACGTGCCAGTTACGGGCTGTGTAGTGGGTGACCAAACAGTTTCCATCGAGAAAGTATCAGGAGAATTTTCATTGCCCTTATAGAATGCGGCCAACAGTTGCCATAAAGAACGAAATGCGTGACTGCTAGACTATGTAGGCTGCGCCACATCAGGCGAAATCTTGCACCGGGACCTCATACTTGGCGGGAGACACTATTTTCCAGGCAACTTTATTTGCTAAATGTGCACTCAGAACTGAAAAGAGCGACGTGCGACGATCGACGGGAATACTAGAGATAGTACCCAAAATATCTGTGCAAGACTTCATCGGATTTTCACAGTGGGTTCCATTTCGCGATTTGGCCCTTGTAAGTCGAATTGTGTACAATGTGTGATACAAGAGGTCGAAAGTTTAACTAAAGAAAAGCAGTATAAGCTGCAGAAGACCCAGTACAGCCTATAAAAATTAGTACAAAGGTTTTGCCAAAAGAAATGAGTAAACAGTAAAACATCTATATTGCAGTTGGTGCCCTGTCAATGATGCAAAACAGTGAGGATTGAATTTAGTTGCACTGACTACGCCATTATGTACAAATTCTCACAAGAAAATCCGCCTGCTTAGCTGAGAGGTAACGTACTTGCCTCCCACGCAGCAGACACGGGTTCGATTTCCGCCCGGGTTGCCGATTTTCTCTGCTCATGGACTGGGTGTTATGTGGTCCTCATCAACGGCACGTAATTCACCCAATGTGGCGTCGACTAAAATAAGACTTGCACTCGGCGGCCGAACTTCCCCGGATGGGGCCTCCGAGCCAACAGTTCCACACGCTCATTTCATTTTTTCCTTACAAGAATTTTGGTCGGATCAGATAGGAGACAGATTTTGATGTGACTTTGTAGTTACACGAATGCCAGGTTCTCGAGAAAAAAAGTTCTTCAAGAATACTGGGAAAATTCTGTGGTTGTGCAGGAATTGTGCAAAAAGTTGTCGGAAATTTCCAAAAGATGCACGTCAGATCTTTGAAACGCTTTAGGATATCCGCCGAGTAATTTGAAAACAGAGACTGTTTTCAAAATGGGAACGTACCCGAAAGAGTTAAGACAGACATCAAATAAATGTCATGAGAGGACGTGGCAGAGAGAATTATTGAAGTCGAGGACATGGCAATTACGGTAACCGCAAAACAGCGAATGATTTGGAAAACTGACTGGCACGCAAGTCATGCGCCTTTCAAATTCGGGAAGATATAAATGACCCAACCCAAATAAGAAGTTTAAATATGTAAGACGGGGGGTAAGGGCAGCAAGAACGAACAACGGTTCATAGAGTAAAAACTGGTAAAAGGCATGCGGATAAAAGGAAGGAAAAGGGGAGAAAATTACTGAGAGAAAATGGTTATCAGCTGGAATATGAGGAGAATGGCGTCATGGGAAAATAAATTAAAGACACAGGCGGAAGTAGGTCAAAGTTGCGGAGGGAGTAGCACGACATAGCTCCTAGTGGCTGTAAAATGCGTCATAATGCTGAGTCCAGAAATGTTGACCTTCGTATCAAGTAACTTTTTCAAATGTGAGACAGTTTTAGACAAAGCGAAAGAGACGAACAGGTGAGTATAAGAGAAGTAGAGATCTCATAAAAGTTAAAGCTTTACCAAATTAGTTTGAAATAAAATATGAGGTTCAAAATGGTTCAAATGGCTCTGAGCACTATGGGACTTAACTTATAAGATCATCAGTCCCCTAGAACTTAGAACTACTTAAACCTAACTAACCTAAGGACATCACAAACATCCATGCCCGAGGCAGGATTCGAACCTGCGACCGTAGCAGTCGCGCGGTTCCGGACTGAATCGCCTAGAACCGCTAGGTTACTCGGGCCGGCAAAAGTATGAGGGATAAATAGAGAATCAGCATCAGGTTGCCCTCCATGTGGTGAATGTTTGAGGTACTAGCTGGTAATGAAATAATTCCGTTCTCAAGTAACTATCCCAAGCTTGGACCAAATAAGATGTAAGTGCATATGGTATCCTCACTAATGCCGTCTGGTTGTGAACTGCACACCTTATTCTAAACTTCAGATTTAACTTTGTAACCATCACTGCTTGCAATCAGAATCATTTGGAATCGATCTTGGTAAATACAGTTCCAAAATGATTCTGATTGGAATCAATGATTATTACAAGCGTAAATCTGAAATTTTCAGTGAGATGTGCAGTTCACAAACCAGACTGGAGTAGTGAGAATGACATATCCACTTTCAATGAAACAGTAATAATCTCAAAGTACGAATGAAATAATTAAACGAATTCATAAAAAATCTAAATCAGAGGTTGGTGGAGATATAATTCAGCACAAACGTAAAACAATTAAGGAGATAAAAAGTAGGGAAACCAAAGGCGTCCTGATAAAAATGACATTTTGAAAGTCTGTCAGATATCTAGAAATGAAGTTGCAGTAGAAAAGGAATCGTAATAAGAAAGGTAGATGTGAGAAATAGGTAACTGTGTTGTACATACTTTCATAATAACTGGGAGTTTACTATTTTCCAAGAGATAATGAATTATCACAATCATGAGACCTCAGATTCTAATCAAAAGAAATTTTAATGGACACAAAGACTAAAACTTTATTCGTAGAGATGGTAGATTTTCCAGCTCTGAAGGAACTTTCTGTAGGAGGAAAGGAAAAAAAATTGCTAAACACGTTGAGTGCCGCATGCTTAGTGATGGATGTTTCTACTCGAGGCCAGGCCAGGAACGCGACATAAGTTGTGAGGCTCTGCAGTAGCCACAAGCGGCCACAAGGCAGTCAGTACACTAAAGTAGAGACGTAATAGCAAGTAGAACCGAGAATTTGGAGACATAAGGAAAATTTTAAAGGTAGTAAACATACAGTCGGT
Organism: Schistocerca serialis cubense; assembly: GCF_023864345.2. Taxonomy (NCBI): domain Eukaryota; kingdom Metazoa; phylum Arthropoda; class Insecta; order Orthoptera; family Acrididae; genus Schistocerca; species Schistocerca serialis. The sequence continues at coordinate 1,022,269,664 of NC_064638.1, read as the reverse complement.
GCATTATTGTTGGATAAGATGAGCGATAAGTTTATTGAGATAAACCATGAGATCAGTAAATTCAAGTTTGTCTACAATGGACCTTCCAGAATGGCAGACATATTACACACAAATGTATTTTATTTAGAGTTTCCTACACAGTGTTAGAAAATTATGTGATAAAAAATGCATGCAACTAGGATAGACAATATTGGCAACCAGAAGTAAATATAGGAAATATGGTACCTTGAGGAGTACAATGTTTGTGCTAAAGATTACAATCATTAATATTCCATAAACATATTAAACCAAATGATTATTATGTCTATGAAAGTGTTGTGTATTCTTTTCTAAAATGGATTATCTCACGTTCAGAATCACTTATGCTAAAATTACAATAAAGGTCTAAGATTGGTTGTTTTAATATAGTGGAAATGAAAAATATTTGAAAAGTGTTTGAAAAGAACGAGGACTGATGGAAGTACAGTCTTACTCATAGATATTTTTAAAAAGTTAATGTGGTTTAGAACATACATTTGTTATATTTTTTCATAACTTAGTAAAAGATTTTTTGTGCTAAGAAGTATTGAGTTTAAGTGAGACAAGATTCATCAGCAAAAAGAAATATTAAAGCAAATAGGGCGTTTCCCTGAATGAAAGTACCTTGTTTCTAAATAGAACAAGAACTTCTTAATTTTTGTAATGATAGTAGTTAAGAAGTGTAATGTGTTGTAATAACACTGAGCTGACAGAAAGCATGGGACAGAGATCTGCAAATATGCAAATGGCAGTACTATCGCGTACATAAATATAAAAGGACAGTGAATCGGTGGAGCTGTCATTTGTACTCTGGTGATTCATATGAAAAGGTCTTCGACGTGATTATGGCCGCGTATCGAGAATTAACGGACTCTGAACGCAGAATGGTAGTTTTAGCTAGAAGCATGGGCCTTTCAGTTTCAGAAATCGTTAGGGAATTCATTAGTCCGAGATCTACAGTGTCAACAGTGTGCCGAGAATTCAAAATTTCAGGCATTATTTCTCACCATGGATGGCTTCCACCTAAAGATCGAGAGCAGCGTCGTTGCTTAGTCAGTGCTAACAATCAAACAACACTGTTTGAAATAAGAGCAGAGATTAATGTTGGACGTACGACGAACGTATCAGTTAGGACAATGCGGCGAAATTCGGCGCTAGTGGCCTATGACAGCAGACGAGCGACGCGACTGCCTTTGTGAACATCGCGATACCGCATGCAGCGCCATTACTGGGCTCGCGACCACATCGTTTGGATCCTAGACAATCGGGAAACCGTGAAGTGGTCGGATGAGTCCCGATTTCAATTGCTAAGAGCTGACTGTATTGTTCGGGTGTGGTGCATACTCCACGATTTCATGGATCCAAATGGACCACAAGGTACTGTGCAAGCTGGTGGTGGCTCCACAATGGTGTGGGCTTGTGGGCTGTGTTTATATGGAATGGACGGGTCCTCTGGTCGGGTTGAACCTGTCACTAACTGGAAATCGCAATGTTCGGCTATCTGGGGACCATTTCCAGCCACTTTCCTAAACAACGATGGGATTTTTATGGATGACAGTGCGCCATGACGCCGAGTCAACAGTGATTCGCCACTCTGGACAATTCGAGCGAATGAATTGGCCACCCACGGAACATTGATGGAACACAGTCAAGGTGTCAGTTCGTGCACAAAATCCTACACTAGCAACACTTTCACAACTATGGATAGCTGTAAAGGCAGTATGGTTCAATATTTCTGCAGGGGTCTTCCAACGACTTGTTCAGTCCATCCCACGTCAGCTTGCTTCACTGTTCCGACCAAAAGAAGGTCCGATACGATATTAAGAGGTATCCAGTGACTTTTTCTACCTCATTGTGTGTGATTTAGTTGATGTGTGTGGTTCAGACAGATTAGGGCTCCAGCTGGGGTTTGTGAAGACGTTGGCTCAAATTTGAACACAATTTAATACGTAGAATTTCCATATAAAAATTAAACTCACTGAACATTTAGATAGTTGGATCCCGAACACGCATTAGTAAGGCTCAAATAATAAAATAAAATATTATCTTTAAAGTAACAACAGCCAATGTACAATTAATAATCTGTCCCTACAACAGTCAACCAAATACAATATAATAAGCAACAGTATATGGCCCTCGGTACTCTGTTGTCGTGACACTAGCAAATCCTTGTACTAGAAAATACTCGACCTATCTATGATAGAGTAATATAGCCACTAACTACTGCAATTTAACTACTACTAATTACACCAGGATTTCAAATACTAACAACACTACCCAACTGCCGATGCTTATATCTAAATTATCAATAATTCAGTTACACATATGATAAATCCATCCATAAGACGATACAATAAATTTCAGTACGCTGGAGTCAGCAGCTGGTTCGATAGCAACAATTTCACAGCACAGATTAAGATCAGCATTCACAGAACACAACCACCGCTACAATCAGTACGATTGTATGCCCGTTGTATTCTGATTTAATAGGCTTGCTCACTATCATACACCCATCGTGCAATCAACAAACGATCATTACAGAATATTCACAATTTCTGTGGCATGATGAATTACAATTGGCAGAATTAAAGGCATCTCCACACCATTGCACATAACACTGTGCCTCGACTTGAACCTAAGGTGATCAGAATACTAACAGGAATTCCGAAAGCACTCTGAAAGTACTCCTTATAATGTGCAGAGATCAGTTCCTCGTCTTCACTGCCTGGCAACAGTGTTCCGTGCTGAGCGTTGTCCGTCGTATCACTCAGCACTAACTCCGTGAGGTCCCATGGGCTTCTCTCATTGCAGACCAGCCCTGTTTGTGTCCTTCCAGAAACTGACGCCATCACCGTCCATCCGCCCTCTTCGTTGCCCAACGTGGACGGTCGCGGTGCTCACATGTTACACAAGAGCCACGCTCTGGTGTCACCAGTGCTGCATATCAGAGAACATGATCGCTGGCGCCAAGAAAAGAGCCATCCTGTTCGACACTCATTTAACAATGCATTTTGTTTTCAGATAGATATGATACACATTTTAAAACTGGAACACTGATATAATGGCAACAGACACGCTAATGGTTGTTCGTTTAAGAATTACGAAAATGCAGCTAATTAAAATATATATACGTAAAATGATTTAAAATTGCTAAAGTATAGGTGAGGATTTCAAATTTAGGTTACACTACATTCACAATACTGCTAAAAAACAACAAGTGATAGTAAAATTTTCTTGGAACTTGCCTTACAGGATATCTCAATAAAACGTGGAGCATGTGTAATAGAACTACGTTAAATTTCTTGTGTACTGTCAGCAACACAGATACTTTACTTATTATTCTTTCAGTGTGGTTTATATTCGGAGTGAGATAGTATAAACATTTTGTAACAAGAACTTAAACACTTTATTACATTGTTATGCTTGTATATATATTTGAAACTATCATATTTCGGAACGTCAGTTCTCTTACTGAGGAAGGAGTAATTTATTGCAAAACGAAGAACGATATTAAACTACAAAAATAATGAAACCATTACACCTGTCATTTGCCAAGGTTATCCATTTTATTTCCGTCTCTGGAACATCACTTCGCACAGGAGAAAAATGTAGTAGGGTGACACAGTGGACAGAGTTGTTGTTGTCTTCAGTCCTGAGACTGGTTTGATGCAGCTCTCCATGCTACTCTATCCTGTGCAAGCTGCTTCATCTCCCAGTACTTACTGCAACCTACATCCTTCTGAATCTGCTTAGTGTATTCATCTCTTGGTCTCCCTCTACGATTTTTACCCACCACGCTGCCCTCCAATAATAAATTGGTGATCCCTCGATGTCTCAGAACATGTCCTACCAACAGGTCCCTTCTTCTTTTCAAGTTGTGCCACAAACTCCTCTTCTCCCCAATTCTATTCAATACCTTCTCATTAGTTATGTGATCTACCCATCTAATCTTCAGCATTCTACTGTAGAACCACATTTCGAAAGCTTCTATTCTCTTCTTGTCCAAACTATTTATCGTCCATGTTTCACTTCCATACATGACTACAGTCCATACAAATACTTTCAAAAACTACTTCCTGACCGTTAAATCTATACTCGATGTTAACAAATTTCACTTCTTCAGAAACGCTTTCCTTGCCATTGCCAGTCTACAATTTATATCCTCTCTACTTCCATTATCCTCGTTTTGCTTTTGTTGATGTTCCTCTCTACTTCGACCATCATCAGTTATTTTCCTCCCCAAATAACAAAACTCCTTTACTATTTTAAGTGTCTCATTTCCTAATCTAATCCCCTCAGCATCACCCGACTTAATTCGACTACATTCCATTATCCTCGTTTTGCTTATGTTGATGTTCATCTTATATCCTCCTTTCAGGACACTGTCCATACCGTTCAGCTGCTCTTCCAAGTCCTTTGCTGTCTCTGACAGAGTTACAATGTCATCGGCGAACCTCAAAGTTTTTATTTCTTCTCCCTGGATTTTAATACCTACTCCGAATTTTTCTTTTGTTTCCTTTACTGCTTGCTCATTATACAGATTGAATAACATCGGGGAGAGGCTACAACCCTGTCTCACTCCTTTCCCAACCACTGCTTCCCTGTCATGTCCCTCGACCCTTATAACTGCCATCTGGTTTCTGTACAAATTGTAAATAGCCTTTCTCATCTCTGTTTTCTACCCCTGCCACCTTTAGAATTTGAAAGAGAGTATTCCAGTCAACATTGTCAAAAGCTTTCTCTGAGTCCACAAATGCTAGAAATGTAGGTTTGCCTTTCGTTAATCTATTTTCTAAGATAAGTCGTAGGCTCAGTATTGCCTCACGTGTTCCAACATTTCTGCGAAATCCAAGATAAGTCGTAGGATCAGTATTGCCTCACGTGTTCCAACATTTCTGCGGAATCCAAACTGATCTTCGCCGAGGTCGGCTTCTACCAGTTTTTCCATTCGTCTGTAAAGAATTCGCGTTAGTATTTTGCAGCTGTGACTTATTAAACTGATAGTTCGGTAAATTTCACATCTGTCAACACTGCTTTCTTTGGGATTGGAATTATTATATTCTTCTTGAAGTCTGAGGGCATTTCGCCTGTATCATACATCTTGCTCACCAGATGGTAGAGTTTTGTCAGGACTGGCTCTCCCAAGGCAGTCAGTAGTTCCAATGGAATGTTGTCTACTCCCGGGGCCTTGTTTCGACTGAGGTCTTTCAGTGCTCTGTAAAACTCTTCACGCAGTATTGTATCTCCCATTTCATCTTCATCTACATCCTCTTCCATTTCCATAATATTGTCTTCAAGTACATCGCCATTGTGTAGACCCTCCATATACTCCTTCCACCTATCTGCCTTCTCTTCTTTGCTTAGAACTGGGTTTCCATCTGAGCTCTTGATATTTATGCAAGTGGTTCTCCTTCCTCCAAAGGTCTCTTTAATTTTCCTGTAGGCAGTATCTATCTTACCCCTAGTGAGATAAGCCTCTATATCCTTACATTTGTCAACTAGCCATCCCTGCTTAGCCATTTTGCACTTTCTGTCGATCTCATTTTTGAGACGATTGTATTCCCTTTTGCCTGCTTCATTTACTGCATTTTTATATTTTCTCCTTCCATCAATTAAATTCAATATTTCCTCTGTTATCCAAGGATTTCTACTAGCCCTCATCTTTTTACCTACTTGATCCTCTGCTGCCTTCACTATTTCATCCCTGAGAGCTACCCACTCTTCTTCTACTGTATTTCTTTCCCCCATTCCTGTCAATTGTTCCCTTATGCTCTCCCTGAAATTCTGTACAGCCTCTAGTTTAGTCAGTTTATCCAGGTACCATCTCCTTAAATTCCCACCTTCTTGCAGTTTCTTCAGTTTTAATCTACAGTTCATAACCAATAGATTGTGGTCAGAGTCCACATCTGCCCCTGGAAATGTCTTACAATTTAAAACCTGGTTCCTAAATCTCTGTCTTACCATTATATAATCTATCTGATACCTTTTAGTATCTCCAGGATTCTTCCATGTATTCAACCTTCTTTCACGATTCTTGAACCAAGTGTTAGATATGATTAAGTTATGCTCCGTGCAAAATTCTACCAGACGGCTTCCTCTTGCATTTCTCTCCCCCAATCCATATTCACCCATTATGTTTCCTTCTCTCCCTTTTTCTACTCTCCAATTTCAGTCACCCATGAGTATTAAATTTTCGTCTCCCTTCACTACCTGAACAGAATAGCTATAGGACAAGCTCGTGGTCTTGTCACTTCCTTTTTTTATGCCATTTCCTTGGAACGAGGACTGAGGTAGGCACAAGTGGAGAGAACAGCAATCTAGCTGTGGTTCAGTAAAGTTCACTTAAAAATGCGCTCGAAAAGATTTTAATATTTTTTGCTAATATTGGTGTAGTTTGTGGACGAAGACTTTATTTAGTACTTTTGTAGTAATAAGTCGTCTGGTGTAAATTGTAAGGGTGGATGCAAGGTGTGTCAAGACAGCGACACAAGTCACTGTTTGGGGCGCAAATTGAGAGCGATGCTAGAGGCACCGCAGCTGTGAAACTTTTATCAGTGCGTATTACAAGTAGTAGCAGCCGCTTGAGATGCCAAGCTAAGATGAATGCCAGAGCAACATTTGTATATAGTGCGTATCACAATTAGTAGCGAAAATTGATGTCAATGAAACCGTTTCAGGGAAAATAGTGGAGATGATCGGGTTCATTTGACAAGGTACTAGTGTCGAAAAGTGTTCTAGAGCTGGCGCTGTTAACTGGCAAAATAATGGTGGAACAAAAAGTGCACCATCACTACTTCAAGAAAGATTAAAAAAGGTAGACAACGCGGTGTGTTTCGTCTATCTAGAAGCTAGAAGCTATGAGACGTGAAGATACTGTGATTGCAGCTTTGCACCACCTTCTCAACGGCACTGCATCTCAAAAGACAAGCCACTGACAATTTATTTCTTGGTTTTGACTTGTAACAGGACAGAGAGAGAGAGAGAGACCTTTTCAACAGAATTTGTGATGCTTATGTTTCTGGAGTAATAAAATAATAAATTGTCAAAACTGTTAGATTCTTTTCTCTCGTATCTTTCTTTTAATTTGGTTAAATCTATCGTAAAACACTGTTTGTTAATTGGAAAATAACTTGCAGTTAACATAAAAATGTGGTTCAGTCTTGTAAGAAAGCGACGACGAAAATGTGATCGGTCACATTGTGACAGTACTCGATTAAAGTAGTTTGCTTAGTTTCCCAAGAAGAAAGCGAATCTGGTCGAGTATGAATAAGTAACTTCATTTTATTTGAAAGATTTAGTAAAGTGCTTGTTGAAAAGGTGTACGTTAAATATCATGTGAGGTTCATTCTGGTGTTAGAAAATAAAGTTTCATGTATTCGGAAATAAATTCATTAGATTTTTCCAGATCGCTCAACATAATTATCCTCGAAATCCGTCGATTCAGAATCGGCGCTCAAATTTAGAAGGCAGAGTTATTTATTTTAAGAAGGAAGTTACTCATGATCAGTCTATATTGGTTCTTGGCTCAGTAGTAAATAGTGACACTGTGTATTATTGGGGAAGTACTTGACGGTAATAGCGTAGTGAAATGGCAAATATCGAGTGAGGTGGTGCAGTGGTTAGCACACTGGGCTCGAATCAGAGAGGATGACTGTTCGAACCCATGTCCGGCCATCCAGATTTAGATTTCCCGTGATTTTCCTAAATCACTCCAGGCAAATGCAGGGATGGTTGCTTCGACGAGGGAACGGCCAGTTTTCTTCTCCATCCTGGACACAATCTGAGCTTGTCCTGCACCACTTCTGACTTCGATGTCGACGGGTCGTTTAACCCAATCTATCAGTCTACTTTACGTACCTTCTCTATACTGCAGGGTGGTGCGACTACTTGTGCACTCTCCGATTTCGTCGCCAGCTTCTGCCTTTCGCTGCTCACGTACGCCCTTTTGCCTTTGTATTGGTCGGAATCATCTCCTTTAGATAATTAAGTAGTCTGCTGCCGTGACCGGCAGGTGCCATTTGGAGAGGCGCAGCGACTGTACTCCTGGTGTCATGGTGTAGGAAGCCATCGGGTATCGCTTCAGGTCACAGGGAACCCTGACGGCACAACGGAAATTCTGCGTCCTGATTTGTTACCTCTGATGCGACAGTATCTCTGTGTCGTTTTTCAGTAGGACAAAACTCGTCCACTCATCGTGCACGTGTCTCTAAGAACAATTTACTCGTTGTTAAGGTACCTCCATGGCCACTGAGATCCACAGGTCTGTCCCCGGTAGAACATGTGTGGGACCAGTTCGGACGTCAACTTTTTCCCAGCACCGTCAGCGAACATATCCAGTACCACATACAACTGCTGTGGTCCAGTTCGCCTCAGGAGAGGATATAATGTCTTTATGACACCCCTCCCAACGGAAGCAGTGCACAAAACCAGGCCAGAGGGGTTGCAACGCCGTGCTGACGAGTGGATTCGTGGTGCCAGTTTCTTCTTACATGTGACTGGATTTTGTAACCAGTGAGATGACTTCTCATAGCCTCTCAACCCGTGAAGTTTCATTTCGATTCTTCGTCCCCATGTGGGGGATTCACTTATTTTGTCTGGCAGTGTATTATAAATATCGTTTAAGTAGTGTTAGATAAGCTGTCGTTTGAGCAGACATCTCTTTTCTCATATGCATAGTTAATACAAACATTTGACAATATACGCCACGTTAAAAGCTGTTATGAAGGAGGATGCTATTGGAAAATGGGATGAGAAGCAGTATATTAACAGAAAAACTTCTGGTGCCGAAGGAACACGAGGAGCAATATTCTACTTAATTAAAAGGAAGTTATTTTAGTCTAAACTCCGAAATATACCGTTTGGAAAGTTTCGTTCGAGGCGATAGAAAGTTTCCTACGAAGTGAAAGTGTTCTGTCGCAAGTACAATAATGCAATCCGTAAGCCAAAGGTCGTCGTGAGATGTGAGAAAGACGCGAGAGACGTTATCCGTTTCAGAATCGATACGGCTTCTCTATTAAATTCCGTAAGCTCTGACCGTCGGAACTCATTCTGCAAACCACCCAAACTCTGCAAATTGCATCTAAATTGCATTGTAGCCTGAAAAGTGTCATTAGTGAGTTTGTGGTGAAACAGTCCAGGACATTACTTAAGCATTACGTAGGAATATTTCTAAGGGAAGAAAGAAGAAAATTATAATGTAACGACCCGTCGGTAAGTCCGTAGTTCAAGTCTGACAAAGATAAAAATAGATACTTAGACAGCGGGTTGGAATGAACTTGTAATTCGACTGTCTCGTTCAATCTCTACTGTTTCGGACAGATTATCATGTGGCACTCTATATTCCTCAACCCACAAATAGTAACTACGAGTGGAGAAACAACGCAAAGCTAATCTTACTCGGCTATTGCACTTTAACTTAGTGTTACGTAAAATCTGTACACTTATAACTGCTGCTTGCTGTATGATAAATGTTGCCTAGAGCCCAAAGTTAATTAAAAAACGGTTTTCGACACTCAATAAGCAGAACTTCGTTGAGTGCTGCATTCTTACAAAGCCACAATACGCACACGTATTTCACATGAAATACTTGTAATGTACTGAAACTTAAGATAATCTGTATCAATACAGTCACTTTCACCACATTTCAAGCGCACAACAAACTTACTGCCATTATAACAGTCTTTGAAAGTGATATCTCCTTCTTCGTTACTACGCTACAATTAAACAGATTTAACAGATCCCTTTGAAATTTTTGAATGAAATAAACCGTATGTATTATTTAAGTCAGTCTGAAAATCAGCAGCGCTTCTTACAGCAATACACAAACTTACATAAAACAAGTTCTTACACAGATGAATTGATGATTAACTTTCGACGATTACCCACTATTACGTTAACCTTTTCGACTCAGTGGCCCACACCATTGCGAGTTTGTAGAATACCATCTCCCAATGAACGTCTGTCTTCTTGAAACGGCCCTCAGATAAGACTTAATTCCTAAATACTCTTCACTAGCATTTGAGGATTATGTGAAACAAACGTTAACATGAGGATTGTAGCAGGTGTTCGGTGGCACAAGATATTATTAAAATGATCATTTTTAGTTAATTCAGCTTAATACAGATACAAAGTGAAGAAGAAAAATGACTCAATTTCACGTTAAATACAGCTGCTCCACTTATTTGAAGATCCTTCATAGTTAGTGTGTTGTCAATAATGCGTCGTCATTCCTTCAAAATAATAAAGTAACTTCACCATAAATTGGTACTATTTCATTGCCACTTTATCCTGAAGCAGGTGGCCTGTCATCAGAGGTCCACATTAGGCGTGTCCTCATCCATCATCTGCGTAATTCCTGTCTATCGCCTCCCCTAAACCGCAATGTAGTCCATCAATCGTTACAGCAGCAGTAATGTGTATGTAAATACAGCCAGTAGCGAGATCTGTTCATCGAACACTCGTAAGTCATACATTGGTCGTACTGTCAACTTTTTCCTCCATTTTTGCCACCATGTTAAATCTTTCAGTACTCTATTTAAAATAACTGCGTAAGTGTACACGTTCACATATACATACACGCACATTACGCTCTAAAATTTGGGACCGATGACCTCGCTGTTTGGTCCCCTCCCCCAACCCAAACTAAAATTTCCACTTACACTAAAATATCCTGTCAAATTAATACTTTGTGTAGTATTGGGACTTAAACCTTGAACCTCATGTCGATAGTAATCTTACAGCATGCACTAGGCTGTACTAACGACCTGCCTCTTCATCTGCAGATATTTCATTCTTACCTAGCAAAATTCACAGAAGATATAGTGCATAATTGGAATCCCTGGACGAAAGAATACTGGACAAAAGTGCCTTAGCCACAGCCTAATGATCTGTTTTCAGAATTAATATTGTACTCCACAATGGAATGCACGCTGTTTTGAACCATCATGGCAGTCTGATATTGCACTTCAGCCGACAGAAACAACTGTAACAAAATAAGGAAAAGATTGCTCAAGTTTTTTATATTTTTTTCGAAATAAATAAAAAATTCTGAAATACCAAGTGAGTCTGCATTTCTCGCTTCCATAAAAAAATTGTTACTAACAGGCTCACTATTGCACGTACAAACGTTAAGAAAAACAGGATAAAAACAGGTTGATTATTTTTTCGCTCCCACTTCACATTTCATGAATGACCTTCCATTTTGAAAACAAAATGGATAACAAGATGAAATGCTAAAACTTTTTCAGATGATACCCAACAAGTGGGTCGTTATTTACAATTTTCTGGCAGACTTTAAACTCTTCTTTCACCAGTTACATGCTTCAGTACAGACTTGAAAACGATGGGAGGAATAATTCCAAATTACATTAAGCAACAGAATTTTTTTTGCGTGTGAAGGAATGATGTAGTTAAGTAACATATGACGGTAATTCATATATAAGAGATATTACATAAAAATGAATTTTGCTTATTACTTCTTTAAGAATGTAAGTTAGTTCACAAATTTACAACGAAAGATCAATCACCTTTATTTCAGTGCACCCAGCATGTACAAAATGAGCAGTTGTAATTCTGTCTACACTCATAGTTTTCAATTTGCACAGCGTTTATTCTCGTTTTATGCCATCCCTTTTCCGTTCATAGTTATACCTTAAAATAAATAAGTAACTTCCTGAGTCCTTTTTCGCTTACTTCATCTTGAAAGAAGAAACGAAGAACATATTTGAACCCGGTCGTTATAGAAGAAAAGTTATGAGCATTGAATGCATCAGTTTCTCATATGAGGAAGACAGTTTTGGTAGTTGTTTCTTAAAAACTAGAGTTCTACCGATGAAACTAATCAATGGCAAGACGTCGAAAGGTGCCTCTTACACAGCATTTTCCTCACGGTATATTTTAACTTTTTGTGTATCAAGATGCTTATATTTCCTATCAGCTTCGAGATCTTGGTCTGTCTATTGTCATTATATCGATATAATCTCTTTAGCAACCTCTTTGATTGCCCGATGTGACAAACGTTAACTTTTCGGTGATTCAGTTTTGCTCTCGACCAATAATATTCGTTATTGAGAATGGAATATGTGATCTGTCTCTTTTGAAAATAATTCACCATTACTCTTGGTCACCTGTTGTCTCAACTTGGTATGGTAAAGTAGAAAAGGCACATTGTGCTGTGTTTCTTACATTAACAATGAAGCTGCTTTTACCTCGCCGAGGTCCACGCTGCTGAGCAGACATAGCTACACACAAGGAACTGGACGAGAACAACTCAGTTTATTTACTGTGATGGTTAGTATGAAACGGAGAGTTTGGTTTGGGGATGTTCGCTTGTATCGTTCCGCAAGTAGGTATCCGATCATGTAGGTAAACCGACAAGGCGTCTCTGCACACTGAAATAGATAATAAAATTCTGCTATCACGATCTGCTTGGAAACTGATTATTGCATACCTGACTGCTTTACACAATGAAGAGCCGAAGAAACTGGTACACCTGCCTAATATCGTATAAGACCCCCCGCGAGCACGCAGAATTGTCGCAACACGACGTGGCATGGACTCGAATACTGCCCGAAGTAGCGTAGTAAGGAATTGACACCATAAATCCATTAGGGCTGTCAATAAATCCTTAAGAGTACGAGGGAGTGGAGATCTCTTCTGAACAGTACGTTGCAAGGCATCCCAGATGTGCTCAATAATTTTCATGTCTGGGGAGTTTGGTGGCCAGCGGAAGTGCTTAACTCAGAAGAATGTTCGTGGAACCACTCTGTAGCAATTCTGGACGTGTGGGGTATCGCATTGTCCTGCTCAAATTGTCCAAGTCTGTCGGAATGCACAATGAGCATGAATGGATGCAGGCGATCTAAGAGGATGCCTAAGTACGCTTCATCTGTTAGAGTCGTATCTAGACGTATCAGGGGTTCCATATCACTCCAACTGCACACGCCCCATACCGTTACAGAGGCTCCACCAGCTTGAACAGTTCCGTGCCGACATGCAAGGTCCATGGGTTCATGAGGTCGTCTGCATATCCGTGCACGTCCAACAGCTCGATTCAATCTGAAGCGAGACTCGTCCGACCATGTAACAAGTTTCCAGTCATCAACAGTCCAACGTCGTTGTTGACGGGCGCAGGCGAGGCATAAAGCTTTCTGTCGTGCAGCTCCGAAAGCCCATATCTTTGATGTTTCGTTGAATGGTTGGCCCAGTGACACTCGTTGATGGCCCAGCATTGAATTCTGTAGCAATTTGCGGAAAGGTACATTTGTCACGTTGAAGGAGCCTCTTCCGTGGTTGGTCCCGTTCTTGCAGAATCATTTTGCGGCTGCAGCGATGTCGGAGATTTGATATTTTACCGGCTTCATGATATTCACGGTATACTCGTGAAATGGTAGTAAGGGGAAATCTCCATTTCATCTTTACTTTGGCGATGCTGTGTCCCATCGCTCGTGCGCCCGATCCTGTCACACTTTCCTTGGGCGCTCTTGGCGATGACACTTTTCTCCGATGAACACTTGTCACTGCTGGAAAAACGCAAAGTTCTACATACCACCAATGAAACCACAAGGACTATCAAACACAGTGTGGGAACCATTACCTTTCACCTTCACTTTATTGTTCTCGTTAGCTCCAGTAGTGGTTTCAGTGTTATCAACGGCCTTGTAAACGGTACCGTGTGAGCAATGGCTCCTCCTAAAGCGTCACATCTCGTGAGTCGTTCAAAGCACTTGCCTGTGCAGCAACCCGATCCAGATTTCCAGTGCGATAGCCGGAAATGGTCTGGCTTACATAGCGTCGCTCCTTATCAAAACCAAAGCCTCCGGCTTCGAATCGCCCTCGGCGGTCAGAAGAGCTAAGACCGCCGTTTGATTCCGTATCAGCTCTGATTTATCTCGTCTTCGCGGTTATTACGCGAAATGTATGTTGATGGTGGTGGGAACGTTCACCAGTATGGCGCAAATGTCGATTCTGTGCATTTTTCGATAATGTTTCGCAAAAAGAACGCTTAATCTCCTTCAGGGATTGCTATTCGAGTTCACGTAGTACTTTCCTAACATTCGAATTTTCATAAAGCCTACTAGCAATATATCTAACAGTGTTCGTCCGAATTGCTTCGACGTTTCCCTGAAATCCTGTCTGGTGGTGGCCCAGACTCACGAGCAATACTCAACAACGGACCAGGCAAATGTTTGGTACGCGGTCTCCTTTAAAGATGACCTACATTCCCTAGAATTCTGCCAGTATACCATTTCGAACATTTGCCTTCCCGACAAGAGATCTTACTTGCTCGTTCCATTTCATATGGCTTTGCGACATTAGGCCTAGCTATTTAATCGATGTCATTGCGCCGGGCAGCACACCACTAACACTGTCTTCGAAAATTACAGAACTGTTACTGCTCCGCATCTCTGTTAACTTACATTTTTCCCATTTGAGTGTAAGCTGCCATTCATCACACATGACAGAAGTTACCCAAGTCATCCTGTACCTTCCTAGTCATTCGAAGACGACACTTCCCCAGATCTGTAGCATCATCAGCAAATAGTCGCAGATTGCTGCTTTCAGTGCTAGCCGACACGTAGTTTATGTACACTACTCACCATTAAAAGTGGTACACCAGAAGAAATGCAGATGATAAACGGGTATTCATTGGACAAATATATTATACTAGAACTGACATGTGATTACATTTTCACGCAATTTGGGTGCATGGATCCTGATAAATCAGTACCCAGAGCAACCACAACACAATTCATCAAGAGAAGTGACTGGCGTATTGTAACGAGCCAGTTGCTCGGCCACCATTGACCAGACGTTTTCAATTGGTGAGAGGTCTGGAGTGTGCTGGTCAGGGCAGCAGTCAAACATTTTCTGTATCCATTCTGTATCCAGAAAGGCCCGTACAGGACCTGCAACATGCGGTCGTGCATTATCCTACCGAAATGTAGGGTTTCGCAGAGATCGAATGAAGGGTAGAGACACGGGTGTAACACATCTGAAAAGTAGCGTCCACTGATCAAAGTGCCGTCAATACGAACAAGAGGTGGCTGAGACGTGTAACCAATGGTACCCCATACCATCACGTCGGGTGATACGCCATTATGGCGATGACGAATACACGCTTCCAATGTGCGTTCACCACTGTGTCGCCAAACACGGATGCGACCATCATGATGCTGTAAACAGAACCTGGATTCATCCGAAAAAATGACGTTTTGCCATTCGTGCACTCAGGTTCGTAGTTGAGGACACCATCGCAGGCGCTCCTGTCTGTGATGCAGCGTCAAGGATAACCGCAGCCATGGTCTCCCAGCTGAAAGTCCATGCTGCAAACGTCCTCGAACTGTTCGTGCAGATCGTTGTTGTCTTGCAGACGTCCCCATGTGTTGACTCAGGGATCGAGACGTGGCTGCACGATCCGTTACAGCCATGCGGATAAGATGCCTATCATCTCGACTGCTAGTGATACGAGGCCGTTGGGATCCAGCACGGCGTTCCGTATAGTCCTCCTGAACCCACCGATTCCATATTCTGCTAACCGTCATTGGATGTCGACCAACGAGAGCAGCAATGTCGCGATACGATAAACCGCAATCGCGATAGTCTACAATCTGACCTTTATCAAAGTCGGAAACGTAATGGTACGCGTTTCACCAGGCAACGCCGGTCAACTGCTGTTTGTGTATGAGAAATCTGATGGAAACTTTCCTCATGTCAGCACGTTGTTGGTGTCGCCACCGGCGCCAACCTTGTGTGAATGCTCTGAAAAGCTAATCATTTGCATATCACAGCATCTTCTTCTTTTCGGTTAAATTTCGCGTCTGTAGCACGTCATCTTCGTGGTGTAGCAATTTTAATAGGCAGTAGTGTATATAGAGAAAAGACCGGTCACAACAGACATCCTTGCGGTACCCCCACCGATACCATTGTCTCCGATTAACACCCACCGGCAAGGGCAATGTATTACTTAAAACGTAATACAAAAGCACATTCCAAAAGTTGTAAAAGCGACAGACATCTATCAGAAAGCAGAAATCTAATAACTGCAATGCAACACATGTGAAAGAAGGTGCTTACGACAAACCACCGGAACATTCAGTACCCGCTACGAAGAACATATCAGTGCTTGGAAGTATGCGAACTTTTGCAGAGCATTTAAAAGATATGATACACATGCCTACTAGAAGACAGAAACACATGCGTATGGTTAGAATACATTTTACAACAAAATTATCACATATACAAAACAAAGACAAAAACAAACTAGTAGTAAATATTCAATTGAATATAACTAATAACCTACTGTTTAAAATCGTTGATCATATATGAGCAGAAATCCAAATTCATTACCACAAATCCAGTTCCTCTCGTAGCTACATAAAAATTAAAAAAAATTACAAACAAATATGAATAACTCGCCCACACATACACACACACACACACACAATAAAAAGCAAAAACGAGGACACTGGAAACAGTTACAAAAACGAACTACTCTCTAGACACAGGAAATGGCAGTTACAGTGCTATGTTTCGAAAGCAGAGTGAACACTTGCGAGAAAGGTGTTTGTTTTACAAGTAATGAATTTCAGGCTAATCTGCAAGTACCTTCCCATTATGTTGAAAAATTTACATCAACTGTTTTAACGAAAACAAAACATTTAACATTTCAGGACATACACTGAAGATGCCTTGTAAATAAGGCGACACAGATTTAGGTACGTAAGAAGAATTTTTAAAAAAGTTATCAGAATGCAAAAGGCTTTTTTCTTTTAAACTACTGCAATTTACATAAAAAGTCTTCTAACGATTCAGACATCTCAGAACCTGTTCCGTACGACGGGATTTCTCTAGCAGAGTGCAGTGTGGCGCTGTTGAAAACGCTTTTCAAATATCTGGCAATATATAGTCTGCCTGTTTCCTTTCGATGGTTTGCTGGATATCGTACGAGAAAACGCCAACCTGATTTTCGCACGAGCGAGAGTCTGAGGCAGAGCACGTCATAAAAACATCTGACAGATGATTGACTTAAGAGAAAAGAGAGAGTAAGAACAACAGTTAACTAAGGAAACCAGTAACTCACCCTGCCTCCTCCCCCCCACCACCACCACCAGACGTTTAAAGAACCGAACTCTCATAAATAAAACAGCTTCCAGTCCCTGTAGGGGTAAAGCTATCGATGCTGAACTTTAAGGATCGACTCTATCCCTGCGATTCTTTCTTACAGTGCAGCGGTATCGGTGCCCCATACTTCTAGAATTGACAGATTGGCGTCCGGAGATCATTTGGCGCGAAGGAGTGTGTTAGTCGCACCAGAGCCATCACTCGACACTCGAGTGGGACATGTATGTGTGTGAGAAAAGTGACTGTGGTTAAAATAATAATTTTGAAACTTAGGATTAATTTCGTATCGGTGAACTGCTATATAACTAAAAGCAATAGTACGTTAAGGAAACAGCAGTTGTAGTCTCATATAAGCTCCTGAAAGAGAAGTGAATGTAATTGAAGTGTGAGTGCCATCAGAACAAGTAGGGACGTGATACTTGTGTTTCAAGTTAAATAAATTATCTGTGTCGTTCAAAATTGTTCGCATATTGCAATTTCTCCATATTATTAGAATGTTCTGAAAGGGATGAATTACAGAGCAATGTGGTACAATAAACAGAGAATGCGTCGTAGGCTCACAATCAGAGCTTTAATTATAGGCGCATGTAACTTCGTAGTAAGTTCGCCCTAAAAAGCTGATCACTTACGAGTGTTCTACGACTAATTTTTCAGCCAGACAGACTACAGCAAGTAATAATCAAGAGTAAATCAGTAAATAGCATGGGAGAGGTGGCTTACACCCTGGATGAGCGTAGAGTGAGTAAGAAAAGGCAGTTTTTCACTCACCTCAAAGTTAATGATTTCATTTCGCCTGAACTATGTCAACTAGAGCGCAATAATTTTGCAAGTAACTTCGGTAGTATGAATGAACACTCTCTGCAAAATGTATTGGCAATAGTGGCGGTAGTAAAGACAAAATGGTTCAAATGGCTTCAAGCACTATGGGACATAACATCTGAGGTCATCAGTCCCCTAGACTTAGAACTACTTAAACCTAACTAACCTAAGGACAGCACTCACATCCATGCCCGAGGCAGGATTAGAAACTGCGACCGTAGCAGTAGCGCGGTTCCGGACTGAAGCGCCTAGAACCATTTTTTTTATCTCATTTTGTTCTATGTTGTTCGTTCAATATGTTCGTGGCGGACGTCCGATGACACCCGTTCAGGTTGTTCGTTGATCCGTTCATTCAGTTATTTTTATTACAGAGGGTAGCTAAACCCTCTGGCCGAACACGCTGAGCTACCGTGCCGGCAATCGCTCGGCCACAGTGGCCGGCCAATGAAGATATATCTGAAATGTCACACCTGATGTTGAGGTTTTACTGCGCGAATAGCTAAAATATACTAAACGGTAAAACAATTCAGTGCGGGCAGTCAACGAGAAAAAGTTTGTTTAAGGTCTGGAATTATTTGTAAAGTTTGTTGAACGTCGCTAATTTCAAAAATGGCTCTGAGCACTATGGGACATAGATTCTGAGGTCATCAGTCCCCTAGAACTTAGAACTACTTACACCTAACTAATCTAAGGACATCACACACATCCATGCCCGGGGCAGGATTCGAACCTGCGACCGGAGCGGTCGCACTGTTCCAGATTGTAGCTCCTAGAACCGCTCGGCCACCCCGGCCGGGCGTCGCTAGGTGTTACCATTCTCAAATAGTGGAAGAATATAGTCTGGGTAATTTGCGCGTTTTGAGTTACGATCTCTCAATACATTTAGACAGTTTCTGGCGTTAGTACTTGATTTATAGCATTAAACTTTTAACGTAAGTTTATGCCATTTAAGGGGGAGATTATGACAGCATTTTAAATTTATGAATGTACGAAGTAAAAAAAATAAAATTTTTACTGTTCCTGGGAGCTGTTACGGGAACGTTCAGCTGAGAGTTGGTGCCTTGGTGACCGTTTCATCAGTTTGTCAATACTGTCACGACGTTACATAATTTTTAAATGGCTAAACAAATGTTGATTTTCTCTCACGCCCTATTGCAGGGCTGTAATTAACCATCTGCCGGCTACAGCTTAGGCTGTACGTTGAAGCCAAACGCGAGTTCTCGGTTATCGAACGGCCCACAATAATTCTTTTCCGGGGCGCCACGGGCGACGTGTTGACATTTAATCAGCGTTGTTTACTGCTGCGCGCCTCCGCGGGCGATCCGTGACCGCGGGCAGAGCCCGCCAAGGAGAACAGCCGGGCGCGGGTTGCCAGCCCGCGCCGGGCGCCATCTGATTAAAGCTTACATTTTTAACCGCGCGGCACGGAGGGACGTCAGATTGTCTTCGGCTGCCACTGTGGTAAACACAGCGGCGCCGCCGCTGTTCCGGCTTCATTATAAAAATTGAATGAAGCAGTTCTGGTAAGAAAATGAAGTGGGCAACAGAGGGCGGAATTTTTTGTCGTTGCTCTCCTTAAACCCGGAAGAGAGAAATGCGGAAGGACTGCAAACGACGTTCAAGGAACGACTGATAATTATTCGGTGATGAAACATATGTCAATGGCAACTGTGTGTCATCAGGCTCATGGATATGCATTACACCTGGAAAACTGCAACGTACGCTATTTGACCAAAAGTATCCGGACACCACTGGGAAGTACGGAACTCAACACAGGAGTGTAAGAGGAAGCGGCGAGTGAGAAGCAGTAACAGCAGAATGAGTAGATCATGAGAGCTCAGTGTCTTCGAACGTGCATTACTCATCGAATGTCACCTGTGTAACAAGTCCATGAGGGACATTCCATACCTTGTAAGCCAGCCGAAATCATGTTTTGATTGTAATGTAGAAATGCGAAGGAACGGCGGCAGCTAACCCAAGACTGCGTGCATTGTTGGACTGAGATCGTCGAGCATTGAGGCGAGTGAAACATCCTGGCAGATTAAAACTGTGTGCCGGACCGAGACTCGAACTCGGGACCTTTGCCATTCTTTTCTTCCAGGAGTGCTAGTTCTGCAAGGTTCGCAGGAGAGCTTCTGTGACGTTTGGAAAGTAGGAGACGAGGTACTGGCGGAAGTAAAGCTGTGAGGACGGGGCATGTGTCGTACTTGGGTAGCTCAGATGATGCCGGCAAGGTAGCTCAGCGTGTTCGGCCAGAGAGCTGATTGGCCTCTGTAACAAAAAACTGAGTGGAAAGATCAACAAACAGAACTTGACCTCATGTCATGTGACGTCCACAACGACCAAACACAGCGATCAACAACGAACAAAAGGAAAAAGAAGAAAAAAAAAGAAATAATGGTAGAGCACTTGCCCGCGAAAGGCAAAGGTCCCGAGTTCGAGTCGCGGTCCGGCACGCAGTTTTAATCTACCTTGAAGTTTTATATCAGCGCACACTCCGCTGCAGAGTGAAAATCTCATTCTGGAAATAGAGGGGAGTGGTTGTACGAGGGCTGATCAACAAAGGCTGACAGTAATTTTTTCTTACAGCTTCTGTGATAATTTCATATCTGCAGAATAAATATCTGAAAACAGCGGGTTTTTATGTGTTATGTCCATAGGCGACAGGTTGCTAGTAATGCAGTATTTTGTAAACGCTCTTTGCATTTCGCTTCCAAACAAAGGGGGGTGATGCGTCGGGAGCACTAAGGTGCAGTAAAATTGTGTTCGTCTAAACCATACAGCCGCTGAAACTCACGAAAAGTTGCGGCGAGCGTACTGTGAAGATGCACTACCTCGTGTAGCAGTTATTTAGGTGGTTCAAGGGCTTCAAACATCTACTTGTCTGCGTTAAGCAAGGTGGGCCTCAAGTTTCAGCTTCTGCAGAGACTGGAGTCAACAACTTTAAAAATGGGCACATACAGCCTCGATCCCAAAACATTTATATGTTAACCGGTTTCGGGCAGTTTTTGATTCACTGTCACCACCTACTACCATGGTATAAGGGTCAGAGGATGGTCAAAAAGTGACCGAAACCTATTAACATAGATGTAAACGTTTTTGTGGTCGTGACTGTTTATGCCCATGTTTAAAGGACTTTTAGCCGGACAGATTTTCTCCATGAGAAATGTTCTAAAACATTACGTTATGAACGCAGCTGCTGTGATTGTCACTGAGGGTCGGTGTTTAACATTGCGTAATCTCGATTAAGTGTTGAGAATGTCATGTGGCAGAGTCTTTACGTTTATAAATGATCGTCTCGACATGACCTGTATTTGTGCCCGTTGGGTGCCACGTCTGTTGACTCCCGAACAAAAGTTTGCCCGAATGGAGGCAAGGTGCGAGGTACCAGCGTCTCTTTGTCAATGGAGGGGATGGTCTCTGGAATCGGCTATCACCAGTGATGAACAATGGCTGAATCATTATGATACTGAAGGGCAACGAGCCAGCACAGTGTGGAATCACTAGGTTCTCCAACACCTGAAAAGGCCGAAGTTGTTCCATCTGCAGGCAAAGTGATCGTGATCACATGTATTACTGTCAAGGAATGATTTATCAGCGTGCAGTTCCCCTTCATAGTACTGTAACAATAGCACGTCAGTACCCACCTCCGTAGCCGAATTCGCTAACATACTCCTGCCCGGTGTCGCTCGACTCAGAGGTAAGCCTGTTCGAACCCTGCTGGTGGATGAAATTTGCACTGCCAGTAATTGCCCGGCAAGGGAAGGAGAGGTGGTGGCGTAAAGTCCAGTCTATGCGCCAGTTTCCTGCCTTAAATTCCAAGCCTCTCCGCAATATCTCATGAAGTGAGGCCATGTAACACTGTTGATGGTGATCCGTCCGTCGGATTGGGACTTTAAGTTCGGAGACGACCCTTGGTGCTTTTCGAGAAGAGCAGGCTATGTGCCGGCACCGTGTTTCACCCTCTCCCTTCTCCCATAATCTCCAACACGAACGTTACCCTACACCCCACACACACTCATTACAGTCTCCTACACTTCGCAGATGTACTTACATTCACAATTCATACTTTGTAAAAGAAAGATAGATTCGGACACGAAGGATCGTGGAAACGAAATAGAAAATGTTGTGGGGGGAGTCAAATCAAAGACTACGTTTTATTGGCTGGACACTTAGAAAATGTAACAGATCTACTAAGGAGACTGCCTACAATACACTTGTCCGTCCTCTTTTAGAATACTGCTGAGCGGTGTGGGATCCTTACCAGATAGGACTGACGGAGTACATCGAAAAAGTTCAAAGAAGGGCAGCACGTTTTGTATTATCGCTAAATATGGGACAGCGTGTCACTGAAATGATAGGGGATATAAGCTGGACATCATTAAGAGAAAGGCGCTTTTCGTTTCGACGGAATCTTCTCACGACATTCCAATCACCAACTTTCTCCTCCAAATGCGAAAATATTTTGTTGACACCGACCTACACAGGGAGAAACGATCACCACGATAAAATAAGTGAAATCAGAGCTCGTACTGAAAAATATAGGTGCAAAATGGCTCTGAGCACTATGGGACTCAACATCTGAGGTCATCAGTCCCCTAGAACTTAGAACTACTTAAACCTAACTAACCTAAGGACATCACACACATCCATGCCCGAGGCAGGATTCGAACCTGCGACCGTAGCAGTCACGCGGTTCCGGACTGAAGTGCCTAGAACCGCACGGCCACCGCGGCCGGCGAAAAATATAGGTGTTCGTTCTTTACGCGCGCTATAAGAGATTAGAAAATAGAGAATTGTGAAGGTGATTCGATGAACCCTCTGCCAGGCACTTAAATGCGATTTGTAGAGTATCCTTGTAGATGTAGAACCTTTCCAACTAGACGCCTGAACCTGCCCTTTGGAGTCTTCCAGCCATTCATCCCATACGACTTTACTTTAC
Source organism: Schistocerca serialis cubense (assembly GCF_023864345.2). Taxonomy (NCBI): domain Eukaryota; kingdom Metazoa; phylum Arthropoda; class Insecta; order Orthoptera; family Acrididae; genus Schistocerca; species Schistocerca serialis. Next base: position 1,022,246,764 of record NC_064638.1, on the reverse strand, counting down.
TTTAGCACTCCAGTATTGGCTCCTCTGAGGTAGCGTATTCCAAATCATAAATCAAAACTTTATCCGACTGGGTGGCGATTTTATAACGACAATGTGTGGCCTCACAAGTGAAGTCATACAGTTTCTGGCTCTAATTCAGCATTACCGCGTCCGCATAAAGCTCCGATCTTGCACACAGTGGTTATTTTTTATTCCCATTACGAAAGGCAAAGATTCGCGACATTCGGAATATGAAATGTGAAGCTGCACTCAAGAAAAGTGAGACGATCGTCAGAGACCTGACAAAGAATAGCCTGCACCACGTGTTCGAGGATTCGCAGATACGGTACAGGAAGTGCATTCAAGCAGTTTGGGAGCAATTTGAAAACTATTATGTAATCATTGAAATGGAGTAATAAACATGTGCGAAAAAAGATCAGGCTCAATCTTTGTTGATAAATTCTCATAAAAATTGCATGAAATCCGCAGAATATATCACTCGTGAGCTCCAACCTACTACCAGCAGCACGGCTAGCACAGTCACTGTGCGTAGGTAGTGAAAAAGAATGGCGTCCGAAGGTCGAGCAGATCCTTTTAAGTCACACGTTTCTGTTGTCAATGCTGAGCGAGAGTTGTTGAGATGGCGTAAGGAAAGATGCCACTGGGCGGTGGATGATGGGAAAAGAGTGATACAGAGTGATGAATCAAGCTACACTCTGTGACAATCCGATGGAAGGGTTTTCGTTTGGCGAATGACTGGAGAACGTTACCTCCGATCGTGCGAATTGCCAACAGTGAAGTATGGAGCAAGTGGTGTTACGGTATGGGAGTGTTTTTCATGGTTGTGGTGTGGTCCTCTTATTGAAATTAGGAAGACACTATATGCAGAAGGATATGATCACATTTTATAGAATTGTTACTATGTAGAGTAGAGGAACAGTTCGACAAGATGAATGCATCAGCTTAACAATGCATCCTGTCATAAAAGAGCATCTGTGACAGAATGATTTGTGGATAGTAACATTCCTCAAATGGATAGTCCTGTCCAGAGTCCTGACGTGAATCCAGTGGAACACTTTTGGGATGAGTTAGGACGCCAACTTCGTTACATACCCCAGCGTCAAAAACTACTTACTATCATTTCCCGTTTTGATTCTTCAGTGAACGGAAATAACCCGGTCCGCCAGAAAATGATACGGAGAAATATCAATAAGTTACATAAAACTGCTACCAGTCCCTCTTTTGATAATTTAGTTTTATTCCGTGAACCGTTTTTTTAACCTTTTCAGGTTCATCTTCAGATGGTTTCTGGAGTTTACATCATTATTTTTAGCATAATGCTAGGTGCTAGCTCTGTGACGAAAAGATGGAACACACTTTAATGTATCGCCATGACTATTGTTTATCTGTTGATATGGATGTATTTTATTTTATTTTTATTTTGTGCTCTGATGTTATCGCCAGTCTGATTAAAATATTTGTCCTTATATCGACTTTAAGACATATGATAAAGAACAAATTACATCTCCGTGCAAAGTAGGTCTATGCCATATCTTTTTGTCAAAATCTGTTTACAAGCAACAGTTGTACAGCACGTGCTGGATGCTGGCAAAGTTTCGCTGTCAGAGTGTAAATTAATATATATAATGTTAAAGTGTGCGAAGTGATATACCAACTGACCAATAAAATGGAAGCAGGCAGATGGACACTAACGAAAAAAAAGCCGCCCATGCTGTCGCAGTAAGTAAAAAACTAAATTTACGTCCGTATCGACAGATAAACAATAGTCATTCTACGTCTTATGTATTGTATGTGTTCCACTCACTCTCTTCCACTACAGTATTCACCATCAACAGCTTATAGTAGTACCATGGGCGTTACTCCCTGATATCTTAACGCACATCCTACCATCCTGTTCCTTTTGCTTCCAACATTTTCCATGTATTCCTTTCTCTTTCGAGTCTGCGAAGAACCTCCTCATTCCTTAACAGCCCACCTAATTTTCAAAATCCTTCAATAACACCACTTGTCAACTGTTTAGATTCCCTTCTTTTAGAGTTTACCTACAATCCAAGTTTGACAACCATTCGATGCTGTGCTCCAAACGTGTCAGAATTTTCCTCCTCAGATTTTCTTCCTCAGATTCTAAGGAAGCAAAATTCCGTAACTTGATATATTCGTAGCCGTATTCCGATTTTAAGTTTATCACTAATCTCATTTCTGCTGTTCCTCATTATTTTCGTCTTCGTTCGGTTTACTCTCAGTCTATATTTTGTAACCGTTAGCTTGCTCTTTCCATCCAACATGTCCTGTAATTCTTCTTTACTTTCACTGAGGATAGCAATCTTATCAACGAAATTTATAATTGATATAGTTTCATTCTGTATTTTAATCCCACGCTTGAACCTTTCTTTTATTTCCTACTTTGCTTCTTAGATTATAGATTGGGCAGTAGCGGCGAAGACTACATCACTATCTTACGCCCTATAAAATACAATCACTTCATTCTTGGACTTCATCCTTATTATTTCCTTTTTCATTGGTCAGGATCTATATTATCCGTTTTTCCCTGTAGGTCACACCTATTTTTCTCATAACAGCGAGGTTCTTGCACAATATACCATTGGCTTTTTATAGGTCCAAAAATCCTATGAACTTATCTTGATATTTCTTAATTCTTGCTTCCATTATCAATTGCAACGTCAAGGTGGCCTCTCTGATGCCTTTACATTTCCGAACCCGAAACCGATCACCCCACAAATCCTCTGTTTTCTTTTCCATTCTTCTGTATATTATCCTCGTCAACAACGTGTTAAGCCGACTGTACGGTAGTTCTCGCACTTGTCATCCCGTTAAATTTTCCGAATACTATGGATGATTTTTTTCCGGAAGTCAGATGGAATGTCTGTGTCGTATCAAATAAAAGTTCACTTCGTTAATCACTGTAGCAGCTCGTTCAGTTACGCGACACATTGCTTTCACCACTCGGTGAATTTCAAATTACATTATCAAGTATACATTTTGTTCTGTCCACGTCTCAAAGCTGAAACAGTGGTCATCAGAAATTTTTTCCTAATTTTGCAATCCTGGCTGGTAACGTAATTTGCGTCCTTTAAGTGTTGGAGTACCATCTCAATCGTTACTGTCCAGCATCATGCTGGCAGCGACACTAAAATGGTTCAAAAATAGCTCTGAGAGCTATGGGACTTAGCATCTGAGGTCATCAGTCCTCTAGAACTTAGAACTACTTAAACATAAATCCTATGAAAGTGTCTTGATTTTTCTTTAGCCTTGCTTCCTTTATTAGCCGTAACGTCAGAATTGCCTCTCTCGTCCCTTTACTTTTCCTAAAGCCAAACTGATCGTCACCTAGCGCATTCTCAATTTTCTTTTCCATTCTTCTGTATATTATTCTTGTAAGCAGCTTCTATGCATGAGCTGTTAAGCTGATTGTGCGATAATTCTCGCACTTGTCAGCTCTTGCCGTCTTCGGAATTGTGTGGATGATGCTTTTCCGAAAGTCAGATGCTATGTCGCCAGACTCATATATTCTACACACCAACGTGAATAGTCGTTTTGTTGCCACTTACCCCAATGATTTTAGAAATTCTGATGGAATGTTATCTATCGCTTCTGCCTTATTTGACCGTAAGTCCTCCAAAGCTCTTTTAAATTCCGATTCTAATACTGGATCCCATATCTCTTCTAAATCGACTCGTGTTTCTTCTTCTATCACATCAGACAAATCTTCACCCTCATACAGGCTTTCAATGTATTCTTTCCACCTATCTGCTCTCTCCTCTGCATTTAACAGTGGAATTCCTGTTGCACTCTTAATGTTACCACCGTTACTTTTAATGTCACCAAAGGTTGTTTTAACTTTCCTGTATGCTGAGTCTGTCCTTCCGACAATCATATCTTTTTCGATGTCTTCACATTTTTCCTGCAGCCATTTCGTCTTAGCTTCCCTGCACTTCCTATTTATTTCATTCCTCAGCTACTTGTATTTCTGTATTCCTGATTTTCCCGGAACATGTTTGTACTTCCTCCTTTCATCAATCAACTGAAGTATTTCTTCTGTTACCCATGGTTTCTTCGCAGCTACCTTCTTTGTACTTATGTTTTCCTTCCCATCTTCTGTGATGGCACTTTTTAGAGATGTCCATTCCTCTTCAACTGTACTGCCTACTGCGCTATTCCTTATTGCTGCATCTATAGCGTTAGACAACTTCAAACGTATCTCGTCATTCCTTAGTACTTCCGTATTGCACTTCTTTGCGTATTGATTCTTCCTGACTAATGTCTTGAACTTCAGCCTAGTCTTCATCACTACTATATTGGATCTGAGTCTATATCTGCTCCTAGGTACGCCTTACAATCCAGTATCTGATTTCGGAATCTCTTTCTGACCATGAAGTAATCTAATTGAAATCGTCTCGTATCTCCCGGCCTTTTCCAAGTATACCTCCTCCTCTTGTGATTCTTGAACAGGGTATTCGCTATTACGAGCTGAAACTTGTTACAGAACTCAATTAGTCTTTCTCCTCTTTCATTCCTCGTCCCAAGCCCATATTCTCCTGTAACCTTTTCTTCTACTCCTTCCCCTACAACTGCATTCCAGTCGCCCATGACTATTAGATTTTCGTCCCCCTTTACATACTGCATTACCCTTTCAATATCTTCATACACTTTCTCTATCCGTTCATCTTCAGCTTGCGACGTCGGCATGTATACCTGAACTATCGTTGTCGGTCTTGGTCTGCTGTCGATTCTGATTAGAACAACCCGGTCATTGAACTGTTCACAGTAACACACCCTCTGCCCTACCTTCCTATTCATAACGAATCCTTCACCTGTTATACCATTTTCTGCTGCTGTTGATATTATCCGATACTCATCTGACCAGAAATCCTTGTCTTCCTTCCACTTCACTTCACTGACCCCTACTATATCTAGATTGATCCTTTGCATTTCCCTTTTCAGATTTTCTAGTTTCCCTACCACGTTCAAGCTTCTGACATTCCACGCCACGACTCGTAGAACGTTATCCTTTCGTTGATTATTCATTCTTTTGCTCATGGTAACCTCCCCCTTGGCAGTCCCCTCCCGGAGATCCGAATGGGGAACTATTCCGGAATCTTTTGCCAATGGAGAGATCATCATGACACTTCTTCAATTACAGGCCACATGTCCTGTGGATACACGTTACGTGTCTTTAATGCAGTGGTTTCGATTGCCTTCTACAACCTCATGTCGTTGATCATTGCTGATTCTTCCGCCTTTAGGGGCAATTTCCCACCCCTAGGACAAGAGAGTGCCCTGAACCTCTATCAGCTCCTCCACCCTCTTTGACAAGGCCGTTGGCAGAATGAGGCTGACTTCTTATGCCGGAAGTCTTCGGCCGCCAATGCTGATTATTTATCAAAATTTAGGCAGTGGCGGGGATCGAACCCGGGGCCGAAGACGTTTTGATTATGAATCAAAGACGCTACCCCTAGACCACGGGTACATCCTATTTTTTAAAAAAAAAAAAAAAAAAAAAAAAAAAAAGAAGGTTGACCATATCTATGAAACGATCCCACCTAGCAACAAAAAACCAACGTCATATTATGGCCCCCGTTGTCCCATGCACCTTTTGTCCCACTAACTTTTATGCTCCCATCATACTTATGGAGTTATTCTTGGTGCCAATAATTAGTGACTTATCCTGTAGATTGAAGCGCCTAGATGAAGTCATGAAGTCTAGAAACAGAAACTCGTGCGTGAAGCGTGTACGTCAAGTTGGAAGGTCTGAAAAGTAGAAACCAGGAATGAACTCCTCTTCCCCAAATATACTGTTATTTTCGAAGTCTGGAATGTGCATTGTAAATGGAATCGTACCGTGACTGCCACTGGGGTTGTCGACAGCCGCTTCTGTCTGCTGCTGGGCTGAGCCGAGATGATGTGATTGTGAACGGCGGATCTCGTCATATGGTGAATCCCACCATACTCCTGGTTACTCGCTGCGTATGCGGGTAAGTTCAAAGCGAAACTTAGAAGACTTGGCAGAATAACATCACCACGTAGAAGTTCGAATCAGAGAACCCATACGAATCCCAATTTTTAGTAACCTTCCTTCACACCTAGGAAAGGAACCCCTCCCCTCACAAACAAATCCCAGAAAGGACCTAAGTGCTCTTCCAATCGGGGATCTGGAAGTTCGTTCCCTAACTCCTGTCAAAAAGTAAAATGTATCCGCTAATGAGATACGTGTATTTGGAAATCGGAAACAATTGTGACCCGTTCCTACGTCTAGACTTGTTTGTCGGAAATTCTGGAGATTTTGTGTGGCTCCTCACACCGTTCCCAAGGGAAGTACAAAGTTAGGAAATTTGCAAAGACATGAGTGGCTGTATATTTGGCTTGAGGAAACGTGTCTGGAGACCACACACAGCAGCCTAACGACAAGTAGCTGAGTACTCCACCTGAAGTTCGCTAACAAGGCAGAGTTCTCACCCATTCCACCAGTGGCTTCCCCATTCTGCTGTTACGTAGTCCAGTCCTCCGTTCCTGCCACTCACCGTTCGCTGAAGCTTAGACAGGAAGATAATCCCTGCAAAGCCTCGTCCGACTATCCGCGTGACCAACGAGCATGAGACCCTGTACTGTAAATGTCTGGCCGCTCTTCCAGAAGGTGCGTATGTTACTCCAGTTTACGCCCCAGCGAAATGAAGTTCCCTTGGTCAAGACCAGATGCATTTAATGTAAAACACTACTATAAGAATATAATGCAAGATGAGTGGGTTATCCGCATTGCTACACACTACCGCCTAGTCATTCATGTAAACAGCACGTAGTAGAGGTGAAAAGACGACAAATAAAAGTGAATCGAACAGTAAATCAAGCAAGAGAGTCTCGTACGCTAATCCAGAATGCAAATTGGGTAAACTGTGGGGAGAAAGGACTGGACCAGGCCGCCGCCTCGCATCACTCCACAGTGAAATTTAAAATCGTTGCCAACACAGGTTTCACCGAGTAATATTTGTGGAACCTTTAACAGAACAATTTGTCTCAACTCGGCCGTTAACGAGGAAATAAAAGAAGTTTAAAAATACAGTAAGAAAAGGGGAAGAACTTAGAGAGAGCGTCTGTTGTGTTTCCTAAAAGTTCCCGATTCACTCGATTTACAAGATTTCCTTGCGCAGCAATTTTCAATTCTTGCATGAAAATGATCGAAACAGAACATAAAAATTATTGGAGACTGGTACACATTTACCCCAAAGACTACGAACTAACTCAAATCTGTGACAATGTGCATTAAAAACTGTCTCAAGTGTGAGATGAGCACACAACAAAAGTGAAATATTAAAATATGTACCTAAATATTACAGTCTATCAACTGTGTGATCGTGTGAACACGCGGCTGTAATTATGTGTACGTTGTGTATAACAAAATGTGATCTTTGAATATATGGTGCACTCAGTCATTGGTGTGCATGTTAAAACCAAATGAAATTACAAAACTCGAAAGAACTTGTATAATGTATAACAATTGTGAGACACATGGAACTCAGCACATTTAGAAATAGCAAACACGAACACTTCATGTGACATGTGTCACTGAACAAAATATATGTTTATGAACACATTTTTAGCAATGCATAAAATCACGTGAAAAGACAAAGTAATACCATCGATAAAAGTATTACATACGTTTGTGTATCGGTACAATAACGTTAACTAAGTGTGAGGAAAATGTGACACCTAAGTAGCAATAAGAATGCGGATACAACAAATGTATAAACGTAATAATGATGAAGTAAAAGAGTAGATTGCAACAGTTTACACACAAGAAACGTACCACTTGACTGCTTTTAAAATAATTGCTGGAAGAGCACAAAAACAATTTAAAAGAAACAAAAACTTGTAAAACCTGACAGCGAGGTCCAATATGTATTACGTGAAAGCTTTGAAAAACACATCGTATAACAGTACGAAAACAATTAAAAGGAACGAAAAAAACTGTACGGCCTCGCAGTCAGTTTCCAAATATCTCACACGATTGCTCTGAAAAACATCGCCGAATAGCACAAAAACGATTTAAAAAGACAAAAACTTGTAAAGTCTCACAGCGAAATTCAAAATATAGCGTACGATCACGTTGAGAAACTTGTCATGCCTTGCAGTGAGGTCACGATTACTTCGAAAAACAGCGTGGAACAGCATGAAAACAATAACAAGACCAATGACTTGTAAAGTTTCGCGGTGATGTTCAATATCGATCTTTAAAAATTACATAGCTGTGTTTGAAGATAGGCACATGACTAATTTGACTAAGGTAGCAAATCACATTCACACTTCACTGGTTTCCACATTTTATTGATCATCATGTTGACCGTTTTTGGGACTGTGCTGCCGGCCGGGGTGGCCGAGCGGTTCTAGGTGCTACAGTCTGGAACCGCGCGACCGCTACGGTCGCAGGTTCGAATCCTGCCTCGGGCATGGATGTGTGTGATGTCCTTAGGTTAGTTAGGTTTAAGTAGTTCTAAGTCCTAGGGGACTGATGACCTCAGAAGTTAAGTCCCATAGTGCTCAGAGCCATTTGAACCATTTTTGGGACTATGCGAGCAGCTGTCTGACTGGAAATATGTAGTGACGTCAGACATTTCATCTTCTTCATCTTCTTTGGGAAATACGAGTGTGGCAGCTCGAGTATAAGGACATCTGTATCGTCCGGTGATAATGTGACATCGGGCAGAAGTACCAAGTCCGATAGCAGCCAGTTAACTGTCAACTAAGTGCTTGACTGTGTGACAGTAAGCGTGATTACTATAGAGATATCTTGTTAGAAACAACGTGGGTTGAGTTAATGGGTGCTCTTGTGGCAAACCAGACACCAAACAGGAGTTCTCTTGCGAGGACAAATAATGGAACTCCGTTACGTACTTCGCCATTGTACGTGACAAGTAACACAGAAAGTGTTTCTAAATATATGAAAAAAGGGGATTCATTTATAGTGTTACGCGCAGCTTCAGTTGACTTATTGATGGTGACATTTGACGCCTGTTGTGGAAACGAAAGGAATACTGATTAGGGATTAGTTTGGGGGGAGGGACAAACAACAGGGAGCTCATCGGTCCCATCGAGTTAGGGAAGGATGTGGAAGGAAGTCGGCCGAGCCCTCTCAAAGGAAGAGTTCCGGCACTTGCCTGAAGCGATTTAGGCAATCTCTGTGACATATTCTTTACTTTTACGTAGAAAAAATTAGTTAAACAGAGCGGAGTTTATCAGCAAAATCAATTTGACAACGAAACAGAATGTTTGGCACCTCATTGAGTGCTGTCATTAATGGAGGTTGCATAAATTCATTACAAAATACTGTGAGTTAAAATGAACTTGAGAATATTTAGAAATATAAAACTATGAGTAAAAAATCCTTACAACGTAACGAAAACACGTACACAGAAGTGAAGGAAACAATAGGGAGAACATCCGGAAAAGAAATCACTCTCATCGATTCATCCGTACATCCATCCACATGTTCAGTTGTGTAGTATAAGATTTGCGTAATTAGCCGCATGCGGTAATAGTATTTCATTGTTCATGCCCTTAAATCAAAGTTAATTGCGCTGGTCCTGAAGCAAGAGTGCATAAGAACCTCTACTACTTATCTTAAAGGAAACAAGCTATTTACAATAGAGCTCGCGAGCGTCACTACTAAATATGCACAAAAAACTTTAAATCTTTAATTTGATGTATCTCAGACTCGTTGCCTTATGGATTTCCCCTCAAATATTACCCTAAATTGGCTTGCCAGCCTCGATTATTTACTATTCCCTTATCCTTCTACGCCGTTGTGAGCAAACATCGACCTTCAATAACATATACTCATTTTCTCCTCTGCATCTGGATCAAAAACTAAAACAAGCAAGAATGTGCAGCAGCATGATATATATGAAACCAACAACAATGAAGTGGTACATTTGTGACATCTATAGTCATCCATGGAAGAACGATATTCATAAAAACCAATAGGACAAAATATCTACCTTAAAAATGCTCGATGAGATCAAATACGTTCTGGAAAAAAATGAAACTTGTGTACTTTTAATACTCATCTCTGTTGTTGTAGTTGCTCCTTGCCCCCTTGTGTTGTGAATAATTCATTCTCAGATACGAGCGGCGCTGGCTTCATGGCTTTGCTGGGGTCTTTTTTACTGTTGCTTAGGATTACAAGTGGGGCTGCATATCCTCCTATAGCAAACTTTTAAGACATAACTGGGAATAAAACACTTTAATAGAAATGCTTAGTTGTGCTTTCAGCAGTATTATAATCCAACTAACAGTATAATTTATGGCTATGTGTTGTGCCCAGTGTCTGTAGCAGATAATAGTAGTAGACTGTCATCGTTTCTCTCGTGCAGTAGGGTCAGACAGCCGCAGAATGAACACCAATTCCTTCAATGGGCCACTAACCTTCTTAAATATTGCTGGCGGTCGCAACACACTACGGCGTGGGCGGCACATAAACAGATTCCTCACTGAAACTTCCTGGCAGATTAAAACTGTGTGCCCGACCGAGACTCGAACTCGGGACCTTTGCCTTTCGCGGGCAAGTGCTCTACCAACTGAGCTACCGAAGCACGACTCTCGCCCGGTACTCACAGCTTTACTTCTGCCAGTACCTCGTCTCCTACCTTCCAAACTTTCTGCAAGGTTCGCAGGAGAGCTTCTGTAAAGTTTGGAAGGTAGGAGACGAGGTACTGGCAGAAGTAAAGCTGTGAGTACCGGGCGAGAGTCGTGCTTCGGTAGCTCAGTTGGTAGAGCACTTGCCCGCGAAAGGCTAAGGTCCCGAGTTCGAGTCTCGGTCGGGCACACAGTTTTAATCTGCCAGGAAGTTTCATATCAGCGCACACTCCGCTGCAGAGTGAAAATCTCATTCTGGAGATTCCTCACTAATAAGGATATGGTCCAGGCCTACTCTGACGCGGACAATAATCAACCCTAACACCTCATGGTAGTCGACATCCCCATTGACGCAGAAACACAAAAAGATCTTCCTTATACGTTGCCCACGACGGTGTTCAAATTATGACTTTTTTACCCTACTTAACGCTCCAATTGACTTCACCCACTTGTGTTAGTCCAGCTTGAGAGAAACAACTGTTTTCTCCCTCACCTTATTGTGCAGGACGAAATTTATGTCATGTTATAATACTCGTAGGGTGTTGTAGAATCTATGTGTGTCATGCGCATGCTGACAACCATAAATACTCACTTTTAAATATGCGAAAACGCGCGCCCCTCGGTCCCGTCTCAAATGCCCCCCATCTCTTCAATTACATATTCACCATATATGTTTACTAGACAGAGTGGCATGCAGGACATTGCCAAGAAACATCGTCATTTATTCCCCCCAGCATTCGCCTGTATCAAAATAGCAGAATATACCCTGGGAACGGAACTGAGACACACTCCATAAATTAAATTACGCGCGAATCCCCCCAAAATGTTTCCCTCCAAAAACTTACAATGCACCAGCTCCTTGTATACTAAAAGTGCAATCTAACTCTCCAGACAGGGTTTGACGTTCACCACATGGTGACGCCCATAGATCTTCCTTGTTCTAATAGACTGTAGTTCTAAAACATTTAGGTGCAAAATCCTTCTCATGCTCAAACGAATGCGGTTCGCGTTTTAAAGTTCTGTGAATTGTCCCACTTTTTAACAAAATGTTGGGGAGATATTTTTTATGTGTCAACGGGGTGGCTGGCTCACCCAAATTTTTTCGTAAGTTGTCAGCCAGTCACATTTCCCTGTACTGTTCTTTTAGCTCTTTTGTCTTTTAGTTTTCCCTCTGTTTCAATTTCTTGATTAGCTGTCTTGCCTCCTCATTGGTTTTAGTGCATGTGAGAGTGCCTGTGCGATAGTCATAGTGTGGTCGTTTCATGTGCATGCGGTACGACAGTTTTTCTTCTTATTCACAATCGTTTGTTTAAATCGATGTCGAGGCGCTGATAACCTCGTCGTTGGGCACCCATAAGATCCCAAAACCACACACGCACACACACACACACACACACACACACACACACATACACACACGAATAAAGGACGGAGAAAAACTTTTGGCACTATTTACGCTGTTTGTTGGATAGCCTGTGTGCACGGACAAGAATTTGATCTCTCACATCGTATACCCTGGGACGTGCTCTGCCATTTGCCTTACACACGGCTAGCTTGATGCGGTCTAATCCTCGCTGCACGATTTCCTGGTGCCCTAATTTCCGTTGCGGAGGAAAATCAATTACTTCTCTGATCTTATCCGGGGGCGCCTGGTTTCGCAGAACCGTGTTCAGAGGCAAAGTACGGGAATTCGTTGACAACCTCCTGGAAGATGCGCTACCTCTTTCACCAAATGCATTTCGAATGCGTCCGCAACGATCTCCCTGTCGTTCGTTGAGTTGTGAGCGCCGTATACTTGGAGGTCAATTTACTCATCACGAGCACATAGGAGTAGCCCCTACTCTCCTTGAGAGCTGGTCGAACGGGTCAGTTGTAGCCATGTAATGCAATTTTAATGGGACCATTGGGAAAAGGTATGGTTGATTTGACGTTGATAACGGTTTTATCTTCTGGCGGTCCTTGCATGCCGCAAGCATCTTGTGAATCCGCCGCTCTATATTCTTGAAACGACATGTAGTTTTCAGTTTGAGATATTTTTTTCAATAAGTACTTCCGGGGTACACATGAACCATTGTGTGTGGTCTATTGTCCTACATTTAAATAGCACCCTTTTTCTAGCGAGAGAGAACTCTCTCAGTCCTGTGTCGTCTCGGTCACAATAAAGCCGTTTGATTTCCCGCAATGCGTAATCCTTGTCTTCTTCAGCGACACTGTTGTTTTTCGAAAACGACGCTTTTGATGTAATACGTACATTTGAAAGTGATTCTCATTGAGATCCTGCTTGACACCTTCCGTTAGGCCCACGGGTAAACGCGACAAAGCATCTGCGAAGATATTGGAACCCGCAGGGACATTTATACGATATTGCAGTGCCTGTATTATTCCGAATTACGATGTAAGTCTCCTTTGGACATGTTTGCCGACACCGGGAAAGCGAATTTCAGGTTAAATGTCTCACCTGCACGGGGATGCACATAATGGATATATGAGTGCGGGTTGCAGACCCATGGTTGACGACATACGATAGTTTGGGTCTGGCAGTGAGTAGTGCACAGTTAGTCAAATGGGAAGGCGGCCGCTCGCGAAGAGCGGTTGATTCGGTTTCGAGACCTCGTCCGAAACAAATTTTCACTGCCGTTATTCTATTATATAGATCATGGTTATCGATATTCGCAACTGCGAATACATTTAATCTACACCCAGCGACATGTATCGAGAAATCGTGTTATGAACCAAAACTGATCTGGCATGCCAGTATGCCACTCGCAAACTTCGCAGTAAGTAAAATCTGCAGCGCTTTGTAATCCACTAGAAAGATCGTTTTCCTACCGAATAAAAAGAATCTGAACTTCTGCAAACCCTAGGCGATAGCCAGGAGCTCTGTCTCTCTGATGGAGTAGTTTCGTTCAGATTTCTTTAATATGCGGCTGCCAAACGAATGGTTTTGCGCAGGAGTTGACCATCTTGCACCAACTCTACCAATTATACTTCTAACTGAAACAATTAAATATGTCATCAGTAGTAGTGAGCTGGGTTTACGAGCTCAATTTTGATATCAAATTAATATGCAAATTAATTAAATCGATCAATTAATCACCCCAATCCCCACCCACCCCAACCACGCCCATCCTCGCCCACGCCCGTCCCTGGATGACGTCATGTCTTTTCTCAGCTACGTGTGTGCGCCATGCCCTCCCCACCCTCCCGCCCCCCCCCCCCCTCCGCCATCACCTCCCCCAACCTACCTATTAGCGGGAATTTCGAATTTTGGAGAGAAATTAAAAGTGGCAGCACTGTTCCCAGAAATCTAACCCTGGTCCTCCTGGGCGGAAAGTTCAACCCCCCAACACAATCAAACAACCAGAGGCACTTGGAATTGATGAGAAATTAAAAATGGCTGTGCCCTTTCCAGGACTCGAACCCTAATTCTACTGGATGGAAAGCCCAAGTCCACCCCCTAATACATGGAAACTGTCCAGATGCGGGAGAGGAAGGTTAGGTTAGTGTACTTTATTTATTTTTGGTCGGGAAATTGAAGAAAAGATCGACCCTAATTATGTAATTAATCACAAAAGATCGGTCCTAATTACACAACTTTATGCACAGCGCTACACAAGGACGGCATAAAAGCGCTATTCAGCTAAAAAACAACTGTTGTTGTCGATTGTAAAATGATTGGGTTTCTTTTTTAATATTTGCTTTATTATGGCACTGGAGTTGATGTTAAACAGTCGAGTGCAGAACAGCGGGTGAGATCTGTACGAGGCAGTGGCTCTCCGTCGGTTAGGATAGCAGTAATTTATAATGGTTCTGAGTGATGACGGTGCTGTGCTTTGTACTTAAGGCACTGAGGGAGGGGCTTTCTGTTTCGCAGACAGCCGACTTTTGAAATAGCCATCTGGAGCGTCCTCCGGATGGGTGGGGATATGCTACTTAATTTCCCTTTTTTGCTGTCTAGGACCGCCGCCTGAAGGCATGGCGCATATCGCTTGTGCCGTCGAGGGCCTGCAGCTGTACGAGGGTCGGCAGAAAAACAGTAAAGGGCGCCGGACACAGCTGCTCTCTGTCTAGGAGGAGCGATGTGTGGCGGCTCTGTCGCTGTATTTTGGATGAACAAGTTGCACCTGAGGCGGCCGTCCCTTTATCTCCTATTGCTTAGTTGACTTTTCCCTAAGATGGCGGCCTCCAGCCCCCTCCCAGAAGGTAGCAGCTTGCCAGCCCGGCGTCACTCTGGCCAGGCCCGCTGTAGGCCTTTATGACATGAAAGGCACCGCATCACGCGAGCTAATGCGAGTGTCGTTAGGCGGTCTAATGACGCAACTGCGACACACGTGACACTAGGCTACGTGTCCGGCGGACTACTGGTGACCACGTATCTGCCTCCATCAGGGGAGTGGCAGACAGCATTTGGAATCTGTGTACAATTCTGCTCTCAAGGTGCACTTTGTCGGTCATTACCAGTTTCGAAGGTTAGCATCTTCTGCCACAACTCTGTCCTAAGGAAAATATTTTTCCATGGACGCAACAGGCACTGGGCGTGTCAGACTTTCCATCTGTCTCAGACTGAACAAAGAGTGTTTTTCTAAAGCTAGCAGCTGCATCCAATTTTCGATCCACTTACCGGCAAACACAGGACGGGTATATCAGACTATCTATCAACGTCAGAATGAACAAAGAATGTTTTTCTAAAGCTAGCAGCTGCATCCAATATTCCATCCACTTGCAGGAAAACACCGGATGTTTGTCTCAGATCTTTCTTTCCTCCCCCCACAGATGTGATACTTTCCTCAAATAGCTGCACCAAGCCTGCTTGAAGGGAAAAAGCATACTAGTTGAAAATTGGTGGTATGGAACTCTGTGTTCCTATTGGTCCTCTACAAAATAGTTGGTGGAGCCTGAAGCTATATAAAGCCCAAACCCTACCACAATGATCATCAGTCTTTGACAGCGCATAATGTGATTCGTACACCATGAAAGGCTCAGCCAGTGGCAGTGGTAGTGGGAAACAGCCGAACATAGGTCAATTGCCATTGAAGAGTTTAAAAAAAAAAAAAAAAAAATCATGAGTTCAAGCCGGCCGAAATGGCCGTGCGGTTAAGGGCGCTGCAGCCTGGAACCGCAAGACCGCTACGGTCGCAGGTTCGAATCCTGCCTCGGGCATGGATGTTTGTGATGTCCTTAGGTTAGTTAGGTTTAACTAATTCTAAGTTCTAGGGGACTAATGACCTCAGCAGTTGAGTCCCATAGTGCTCAGAGCCATGAGTTCAAATTGTGATAGTTAAAAAATTTCGTGGTTATAGAAGTTCTTTTTTTCTTACTATTACGGCATTCATTCCCGAAATTCTATTGCAATTAGAACGCCAGCTGGAGGCTGTAAGTCTCCACAAAGCGGAAGAGGTTGTGCCAGCATCATGTAAGTACGTCTCAAAATTCATTGTGTGGTAGTTATAAGTCCAGAAAGCGTCTCTTAAAGTGTTCAAATTGCAACAAGTGCTAATAACATTTCTGCTGTTGTTCTAGCATTAGGGCAGAAGCAACTGGAAACTGAAAATCCCCATCAAGTGGAAGAGTTTGTGCTAGCATCAGGTAAGTACATCTCCAAATTATGTGTGGTACTTTACACGTTCAGAAATCAGCTCCTGATTTATTCGGATCGTAGCAAGTGTTTATAAAACTTTTGATCTCATAGTTGCAGCTTTAGAGCAGCAGATGATGGACATTGAGCTGCTGCTGCTGGAGTTTGAAATGCAGCAAAAAAGTAAGTACAGCTGTAATATATTTCCATTAGACTTTTTTTGTCATATACAATTGTGAGAGATATATATAAATTTATTGTTGCAGATATTTCTACTACTTCAGAAGAAAATGGGATTCCTGTATGGTTATGTGTCGAGAATGATGACCTGGAGCTATCACTTCCATCTAGTATGAACTCTTTACTTATTTATATATTTATTTTGTAGTTACAATCATTATCACCCTGTAGTTAAATTCAGTAAAAATTTTTTGTTGTTGTTTCTAATAATAAATATCTCTTTATAGGCTACTTCCGTGAGATGGGTTGATGGCTCCACAACGACAACAACAATCCTGGCGAGGGTGAGATGCTTGAGTGGGAATTGTGAGATTCTGGCTGCTGAAAGACAGTGCGATCCCTCCCTCCTGGAGCAGGGGACGGAGATATTTGACTGGGTGTGAGAACGGCCAGAAAGATCGACTGAACTGCTAAATCCTGGGACCTAGTATGTAAAAGGCGATTATAATGTGACCGTCATTGTTTAAACATGTAAGTTGTTGTTGTTGTGGTCTTCAGTCCTGAGACTGGTTTGATGCAGCTCTCCATGCTACTCTATCCTGTGCAAGCTTCTTCATCTCCCAGTACCTACTGCAACTTACATCCTTCTGAATCTGCTTAGTTTATTCATCTCTTGGTCTCCCTCTACGATTTTTACCCTCCACGCTGCCCTCCAATACTAAATTGGTGATCCCTTGATGCCTCAGAACATGTCCTACCAACCGATCCCTTCTTCTGGTCAAGTTGTGCCACAAACTTCTCTTCTCCCCAATCCTATTCAATACTTCTGCATTAGTTACATGATCTACCCATCTAATCTTCAGCATTCTTCTGTAGCACCACATTTCGAAAACTTCTATTCTCTTCTTGTCCAAACTATTTATCGTCCATGTTTCACTTCCATACATGGCTACACTCCATACAAATACTTTCAGAACGACTTCCTGACACTTAAATCTATACTCGATGTTAACAAATTTCTCTTCTTCAGAAACGCTTTCCTTGCCATTGCCAGGCTACATTTTATATCCTCTCTACTTCGACCATCATCAGTTATTTTGCTCCCCAAATAGCAAAACTCCATTACTACTGTAAGTGTCTCATTTCCTAATCTAATTCCCTCAGCATCACCCGACTTAATTCGACTACATTCCATTATCCTCGTTTTGCTTTTGTTGATGTTCATCTTATATCCTCCTTTCAAGGCGCTATCCATTCCGTTCAACTGCTCTTCCAAGTCCTTTGCTGTCTTTGACAGAATTACAATGTCATCGGCGAACCTCAAAGTTTTTATTTCTTTTCCATGGATTTTAATACCTAATCCGAATTTTTCTTTTGTTTCCTTTACTGCTTGCTCAATATACAGATTGAATAGTATCGGGGAGAGGCTACAACCCTGTCTTACTCGCTTCCCAACAACTGCTTCCCTTTCATGTCCCTCGACTCTTATAACTGCCATCTGGTTTCTGTACAAATTGTAAATAGCCTTTCGCTCCCTGTATTTTACCCCTGCCACCTTCAGAATTTGAAAAAGAGTATTCCAGTCAACATTGTCAAAAGCTTTCTCTAAGTCTACAAATGCTAGAAACGTAGGTTTGCCTTTCCTTAATCTTTCTTCTAAGATAAGTCGTAAGATCAGTATTGCCACACGTGTTCCAGTATTTCTACGGAATCCAAACTGATCTTCCCCGAGGTCGGCTTCTACTAGTTTTTCTATTCGTCTGTAAGGAATTCGTGTTAGTATTATGCAGCTGTGGCTTATTAAACTGACTGTTCGGTAATTTTCACATCTGTCAACACCTGCTTTCTTTGAGATTGGAATTATTATATTCTTCTTGAAGTCTGAGGATATTTCGCCTGTTTCATACATCTTGCTCACCAGATGGTAGAGTTTTGTCAGGACTGGCTCTCCCACGGCCGTCAGTAGTTCCAATGGAATATTGTCTACTCCGGGGGCCTTGTTTCGACTTAGGTCTTTCAGTGCTCTGTCAAACTCTTCACGCAGTATCGTATCTGCCATTTCATCTTCATCTACATCCTCTTCCATTTCCATAATATTGTCCTCAAGTACATCGCCCTTGTATAGACCCTCTATATACTCCTTCAACCTTTCTGCTTTCCCTTCTTTCCTTAGAACTGGGTTTCCATCTGAGCTCTTGATGTTCATACAAGTGGTTCTCTTATCTCCAAAGGTCTCTTTAATTTTCCTGTAGGCAGTATCTATCTTACCCCTAGTGAGATAAGCCTCTACATCCTTACATTTGTTCTCTAGCCATCCCTGCTTAGCCATTTTGCACTTCCTGTCGATCTCATTTTTGAGACGTTTGTATTCCTTTTTGCCTGCTTCATTTACAGCATTTTTATATTTTCTCCTTTCGTCAATTAAATTCAATATTTCTTCTGTTACCCAAGGATTTATACTAGCCCTCGTCTTTTTACCTACTTGATCCTCTGCTGCCTTCACTACTTCATCCCTCAAAGCTACCCATTCTTCTTCTACTGTATTTCTTTCCCCCATTCCTGTCAATTGTTTCCTTATGCTCTCCCTGAAACTCTGTACAACCTCTGGTTCTTTCAGTTTATCCAGGTCCCATCTCCTTAAGTTCCCACCTTTTTGCAGTTTCTTCAGTTTTAATCTACAGGTCATAACCAATAGATTGTGGTCAGAGTCCACATCTGCCCCTGGCAATGTCTTACAATTTAAAACCTGGTTCCTAAATCTCTGTCTTACCATTATATAATCTATCAGATACCTTTTAGTATCTCCAGGGTTCTTCCATGTATACAACCTTCATTCATGATTCTTGAACCAAGTGTTAGCTATGATTAAGTTATGCTCTGTGCAAAGTTCTACCAGACGGCTTCCTCTTTCATTTCTCTCCCCCGATCCATATTCACCCACTACGTTTCCTTCTCTCCCTTTTCCTACTACCGAATTCCAGTCACTATTAAATTTTCGTCAACCTTCACTATCTGAATAATTTGTTTTATCTCATCATACATTTCTTCAATTTCTTCGTTATCTGCAGAGCTAGTTGGCATATAAACTTGCACTACTGTTGTAGGTGTGGGCTTCGTATCTATCTTGGCCACAATATTGCGTTCACATGCTGCTTGTAGTAGCTTACCCGCACTCGTATTTTCCTATTCATTATTAAACCTACTCCTGCATTACCCCTATTTGATTTTGTGTTTATAATCCTGTATTCACCTGACCAGAAGTCTTGTTCCTCCTGCCACCGAACTTCACTAGTTTCCACTATATCTAACTTTAACCTATCCATTTCCCTTTTTACATTTTCTAATCTACCTGCCCGATTAAGTGATCTGATATTCCACGCTCCGATCCGTACAACGCCAGTTTTCTTTCTCCTGATAACGACGTCCACTTGAGTAGTCCCCGCCCGGAGATCCGAATGGGGGACTATTTTACCTCCGGAATATTTTACCCAAGAGGACGCCATCATCATTTAATCATACAGTAAAGCTGCATGCCCCCGGGAAAAATTACGGCCGTAGTTTCCCCTTGCTTTCAGCCGTTCGCAGTACCAGCACAGCAAGGCCGTTTTGGTTATTGTTACAAGGCCAGATCAGTCAATCATCCAGACTGTTGCCCTTGCAACTACTGAAAAGGCTGCTGCCCCTCTTCAGGAACCACATGTAAGTATTATTCAGGAATGGTGATTTACTTTTTTGTCATTGTTTGTTTATAGCATATATTTCACAAAATCTTGAGCATTGTGCTTAGTATTTTCCGTTATTCGTATGTTACAGAAGTGACACCAACACCGCTGTGACAGGAGATGTCAATGGCATGTGCACACCCGAACAGCATGCACTGCCATTCAAAACGCCTCTCGTTGCCATGCAGAAGGCGGCCGCAGCTGCAGCAGTGCCTGCCCCCAAACCATCACATACCACCTGGCATCCTTGAGTGGTTTAGTAAGAGGAGCAATCTCCCACCCCCCAGGCTGGGGATGTTGAATGCTCCACTACGTGGGAGCATCAAGGAGTGCCCTCCCCACAGCCTGGGTGCTCCCTCAGGAGGTTGCCGCCACCTACTACTCACGCTCCGACCTCTCGCCCTTGCCGGCAGCACATGGTATGTGTGCCTTGGTGAATACTCCCCCAACCTGAAGGCGCCTCATCCACAGCGCCCTCATCCACCTAGCTGTAGTATTATTAATGATAATGAACCTGTGGGTAGCAGTAGCGCTCTATCCCATCCTGATAGTGAACGACATCAGATTAGTGGCGTCATGACCCTTCTAGAATACTCATCGGTTGCTATTACATTTGAGGGGCGTATGTCATTAAATAGCACAGAGAATCCCCAGGGCGGTATCGTGACCCAGCCAGGTGTTTAGAAGCGTGCCTCCCAGTGTTAGAGGTGGAACTCCTGACTGAAAGCCCTAGACGATCCGAGATTCATTGCCATTAAATGTAATGCAGTGCTCTGCTGCACGTTGACTCACGTGCCCAAACAGCAGGGTGCTGCTGAGGAGAAAACCTTACATTACATCTGTGGTGACTATAGTGTTATATCTCGGAGTACGTCAATCGCCGAGTGGTATCGTGAATCCACCTTGGCTGCTATACTGGCCTGGTTTTCCGAGATGGAAGTACGAGGGTCAGCTAAAGCACTCAGCCAAATACCACAGCTCGACATCCATATTCATGTCTATGATCCGTTAAATGGAGGGTTCAGCTATATCGACCTCCCTGAGGATATTAAGAACAAGTAGGTTTGCATTATCGTTCAAAATGGAAAAGATAACGCTTGTTTTGCATGCTCAATTCTGGCTTGTGATAGAAATTACAAAAAAGATCCACAGCGCACATCTCGATGCGGAATAGGTCTTAACATTCGTGGATGTTATAACTTGACGGTATCGAATTCCCAATAAATATTTAGGACACAGCAAAATTTTGAGGCACAAAATCCCGGAATATTGGTTCATGTTTATGGCCTGAAGAAGAAGCAGAAAAGCAAGCCAGATGGGCAGGACAAGCATACTATAGTTGGACGACTCTATTTTTCTAAATATGCAGGTGAGTGTGATCTTCATGTAAACATGCTACTCTTTCCGGAAGGTGATAATCAAATTGTTCAAATGTGTGTGAAATCTTATGGAACTTAACAGCTAAGATCATCACTCCCTAAGCTTACACACTACTTAATCTAAATTATCCCAAGGACAAACACACACACCCATGCCCGAGGGAGGACTCGAACCTCTGCCG
Organism: Schistocerca serialis cubense; assembly: GCF_023864345.2. Lineage (NCBI taxonomy): Eukaryota > Metazoa > Arthropoda > Insecta > Orthoptera > Acrididae > Schistocerca > Schistocerca serialis. Next base: position 1,022,225,082 of record NC_064638.1, on the reverse strand, counting down.
GGACCAGCCGCACAGTCCATGACTCTAGCGCCCCGCTCGCCTAATCCCGCGCGGCGCGGTGATAATCAGAATTACGTATGGATCAAAGACATATTCTGCTTCCTTTACAGCCAATTGTCGAAACATAAAGATAAGAAACACATCTGCTTCAGGTGTCTAAATCACTTTTCAGAAAAAAGTAGGTACTTAAAAAGGCATCTGGAGAACTGTGAATCCAAGGAACCGGTACATAATATATAATTACAATTTAACAATTTCTGGATCTTTTCCTTTACTTGTACTGCTTCTTGCTAAATTACTTAATTCTGGGTCAACGGGAAGTACACTACGCGTTATGATGAATGAATTTTTGAGTATCGATATACATGACACAAATTGACGTATCTTTTGATTGCATTGACTTACAAGCCTAAAGGTTTTGCACAACCAAGGGGTACCTCTACCGTTCCTGGCAAAAAGGGGTCTTAACAGATGCCAGACGGACAACAAAGTCATCCTATAAGGGTTCTGTTTTTACCGACTGAGGTACGGATCTCTAAAATGGAAAGGAATGTGAGTGAAAGCGAAAAAAATTAGATGAGATAATTCATTTAAAAAAAATTGTTTGTTCAATTTTCACACCGAAAAAATTCTTCCAGTGCCCACGACATTTCGCACTCTTCTTACCGAGACAAAACATAAAATTATTTTTCAAGATTGAAATAGAATTTCAGGAAGAAATTCGTTATACACAGAGAAGAAATAAGTATACAAATATGTGTGAAATACATTAAATATACGTGAAATGTACAGTATATATATGCGTGAAATAAGTGTGACAAATACGTATCTGGACGAAGTCACGAGAAGAAAGCTAATAACAGACATACACTGATGCGCCAACGAACCTGATATAGGCATGCGTATTCAAATGCAGAAATATGTAAACAGGCAGTATATGGCGCTGTGATCGGCAGCGGCTATATAAGACAACAAGTGTCTAAATGGATCAAATGGCTCTGAGCACTATGGGACTTAACAGCTGTGGTCATCAGTCCCCTAGAACTTAGAACTACTTAAACCTAACTAACCTAAGGACATCACACACATCCATGCCCGAGGCAGGATTCGAACCTGCGACCGTAGCAGTCGCACGGTTCCGGACTGCGCGCCTAGAACCGACAACAAATGTCTGGTGCAGCTGTTAGATCGATTCCTGCTGCTACAATGGCAGGTTATCAAGATTTAAGTGAGTTTCAACATAGTGTTATGGTCGGCGCACGAGCGATGTGACGGGACACAGCATCTCCGAGACAGCGATGAAAAAAATTGTTCGAAAGGCTCTGAGCACTATGGGACTTAACTTCAGAGGTCAGCAGTCCCCTAGAACTTAGAATTACTTAAACATAACTAACCTAGGGCCATCACACACATCCATGCCCGAGGCAGGATTCGAACCTGCGACCGTAGCGGTCGCGCGGTTCCAGATTGCAGCGCCTAGAACCGCTTGGCCACTCTGGCCGGCGATAGCGATGAAGTGAGGATTTTCTGGTACGACCACTTCATGAGTGTACCGTGAATATCAGGAATCCTGTAAAACATCGAATCTGCGATATCGCTGCTGCCGGAAAAAGATTCTGCAAGAACAGCACCAACGACGACTGAAGAGAATCTTTCAAAGTGACAGAAGTGCAACCCCTGCGCAAATTGCTGCAGATTTCAATGCTGGACTGTCAACAAGTGTGAGAGATTGAACCACTCAATGAAACCTCTTCTACATGGGCTTTCGTAGCCGAAGCCCCACAAGCGTACCATTAACAACAGTACGATGCAAAGCTTTACGTCTCGCATGGGCCCGTCAACACCGACACTGGACTGTTGATGACTGGAGACATGTTTCCTGGTTGGACGAAGCTCGTTTCGAATTGTATCGAGGGGATGGACGTGTACGGGTATGGAGACAGCCTCATGAATCCATTGACCCTGCATTTCAGTAGTGGACAGTTCAAGCTGATGGAGGCTCTGTAAAGGTGTAGAGCGTGAGCGGTTGGAATGATTTGGGACCCCTCATACGTCTTGATACGTCTCTGACAGGTGACACGTACGTAAGCATCCTGTGTGATTACCTGCATCCATTCATGTCCATTGCACATTCCGATGGACTTGGGCAATTCCAGCAGGACAATGCGACACTCCACACGCCCAGAACTGCTACGGAATGGCTCCAGGAACACTCTTCTTAGTTTAAACACTTCCGCTGGCCACCAAACTCCCCACATATGAACATTATTGAGCATATCTGGGATGCCTTGCAACGTGTTGTTCAGAGGAGATCTCCAATCCTTCGTACTCTTACGGATTTATGGACAGCCCTGCAGGATTCATGGTGTCAGTTCCCTCCAGTACTACTTGAGACATTAGTGGAGTCCATGCCACGTCATGATGCGGCACTTTTGCGTGCTCGCGGGGCCCCTAAACGATATTAAGCAGGTGTACCAGTTCCTTGTGCTCTTAAGTGTATTTATCTGTATTGAACCATGTAATATTACATTATTTGGACACTGTGATCTCAAGTTTGTCTACTTAAGATTTCTCGAGTGCAGTATGATGCGATCAGTTTGTGTATTAATCTCGTAATTTGACTACATGTGAAGCTGGTGTAAAAGAGTTCTATCAGTGTGGAAGGTATAAAAAATCTTGTTGTATATAACTACTAAATACCCTTGTAGCCTATCCCCGACATTATTCAATCTGTATATTAAGCAAGCAGTAAAGGAAACAAAAGAAAAATCCGGAGTACGTACTAAATCAATGGAACAGGAATAAAAACTTTGAGGTTCGCTGGTGACATTGTAATTCTGTCAGAGACAGTAAAGGACTTGGAAGAGCAGTTGAACGGAATGGACAGTGTCTTGCAATGAAGACATAAAATGAACGTCAACAAAAAGGACAATGGAATGTAGTCGAATTAAGTCGGGTGATGCTGAGGGAATTAGATTAGGAAATGAGACACTTAAAGTAGTAAATGAGTTGTGCTATTTGGGGAGCAAAATAACTGATGATTGTCGAAGTAGAGGTGATACAAAAACTAGACTGGCAAAGGCAAGGAAAGAGTTTCTGAAGAAGAGAAATTTGTTAACATCGAGTATAGATTTAAGTGTCAGGAAGTCTTTTCTGAAATATATTGTATGGAGTGTAGCCATGTATGGAAGTGAAACATGGACGATAAATAGTTTGGACAAGAAGAGAATAGAAGCTTTCGAAATGTGGTGCTACAGAAGAATGCTGAAGATTAGATGGGTAGATCACATAACTAATGAGGAGGTACTGAATAGAATTGGGGAGAAGAGAAATTTGTGGCACAACTCGACTAGAAGACGGGTCGGTTGGTAGGTCACGGCCTGAGGCATCAAGGGATCACCAGTTCAATATTGGAGGGCAGTGTGGAGAGTAAAAATCGTAGAGGGAGACCAAGACATGAATACACTAAGCAGCTTCGGAAGGATGTCGGTTACAATAGGTACTGGGGATGAAGAAGCTTGCACAGGATAGAGTAGCATGGAGAGCTGCATCAAACCAGTCTCTGTACTGAAGACCACAAGAACAGTGAAACATGTTATACGTCAGATGACAATTGAACAGAAACTTTTTAACTTGTTAACTCTGCCGAGTAGTTGCCAAATACATGATCTATCGCAGTCCATGGAAGAAGTATACAGCTTCTATCTCAGGACCCAATTGATGTTAGTAAATACAGTGGGAATCCGAACTACACCGACAGAATGTTATTTAGGGATAGAATTTCCTTACAAGGGACTCTGCTTACTAATTGCATTTCGTTCGGGCAACAATAAATTGTTCATCGTGACACTGCTTAGTAGCCAGCATGGTCGCCAGACAAAACACCAGCGGAGTCCTTTTTCCGCGAACATGTAAAGAGGAGGACATTCCGGTCGATAATCTCATGGACTTTATTGTAAGTGTTGTTACAGCCATGTAAGTAGAACGCCAAGCTCCTGGAGCTGTTGAATGTGTAACACAGTCGATGGTGTAACGATGTGCAATCAGCTGTGATAGCGATGAAGAACTCTTTAAACAATTATACAATGAAGGCTTTCACGACCGGATGTTTCAGCTGCCGAGAATTCAGCGGGTTGTGTGGCCGTGGTCCATGGAACTCTTCTGTACCTGACGTTTCGTCCAAAGCTACGTTGGACATCTTCGGAGGTTCAAATGGTTCAAATGGCTCTGAGCACTATGGGACTCAACTTCTGAGGTCATTACTCCCCTAGAACGTAGAACTAGTTAAACCTAACTAACCTAGACATCACACACATCCATGCCCGAGGCAGGATTCGAACCTGCGACCGTAGCGGTCTCGCGGTTCCAAACTGCAGCGCCGAGAACCGAAAGGCCACTTCGGCCGGCTCTTCGGAGGTGCTCCTGGTTGTGCTGAGTCTTGCCGACTCAACAATTTCTGTAAGGGAACAGTTCTGCATTTGTTACCTGATGTGTCGACAGAAGTGCCGACACAGTGTGATTTGAGGGGACCGCAATGCACGCTATAAACACACGAAGGATGGCGTGTGGTCTGCAACAGGATACGTAATGAATGCTATAAAGAAAAGTACGTAGCTTTTGGAATACTTAACTTTAATCCATCCTTGTTGTATACATCGTTCTTGATGAGACATGCTTTATACGATAAGTATCAATTGCTATGTAAGGCTAATGGCGCCTTGGTAGGTCGTAGCCATGGACTTAGCTGAAGGCTATTCTAACTATCTGCTCGGCAAAGGAGCGAGGCTTCGTCAGTGTAGTCGCTAGCAAAGTCGTCCGTACAACTGGGGTGAGTGCTATTCCGTATCTCGAGACCTGCCTTGTGGTGGCGCTCGGTCTGCGATCACACAGTGGCGACACGTGGGTCCGACATGTACTAATGGACCGCGGCCGATTTAAAACTACCACCTAGCAAGTGTGGTGTCTGGCGGTGACACCACATTCCTCCCCCGCAAATCGGCGAACGGTCGTGTTATAAGGCTTCCACCCGCCGTGGGGAGGACCCCATGTTGACGTATGCGATGAGGTGGGGAGCCTAACAACAGGCGAGGCTGTGCCAACCGCACCCGGCCATTCGGTCCGAGGGGAGCTAGGAAACGCCTGAAAACCTAGTCCAGGGTGCACGTCAACATGCGGTGTATGCGCCCGTAAAGAGACAGGAGGGGCCGAAGGGTCAACCTCCATTGCGTTGGGGTACCCGACGCACGAAGACGCCATGTGGTCCGGAGCGGGCAAGAGTTCCATGGCGGAGGACAGCTGGTCATGGGAAGCGATCGGCGGCGCGTGACCCAGGGAGGCGCTTGGTGGTTGCAGCGAAGCGTCCACTGCGGGCGGCGCCGGCGGGAGACCAAGCGGCGGCGGCGGCGGCGGCGGCGGCGGCGACGCGTCGCCATGGGGCAAAATGGAAGGCAGCGTCGGTAACACCTGGGGATGAGGCGAGCCAGTAGATGGGTCCCCAGGGTGCTGACCGGACGGCACCATCGCTGAAAGCAGACAGGGAGCGGCAGAACCCGTGCAACGACAGAGGCGCAGCTGATTGAGATGCCGAGGCACCTCACCAGAGGCCCCCAAAACCAAATACATCGCGCGGCCGAGGCAGCGAAGAATGCGCCCTGCGAGCCAACGCCGTGAACCGCGGAAGTTGCGATAGAATACAACGTCGCCTGGAGCAAAAGCAGGAGTCTGCCGCTGCACAGGAACCTGATGCGGCGGATGCAGCAAAGACATCAAAGTTCGATGAGGACGACCGTGGAGCAACTCAGCCGGCGAGCGACCATCTCGGGGCTGAGAGCGATACGAAGACAAAAAGAGCAACAACGCGTCATCCCGAGAATGCGACTCTTTCAACTTCAACATCTGTGACTTGAAAGTCCGGACCAATTGTTCAGCGGCACCGTTTGACTGAGGCGAAAACGGCGCGGATTTTAGATGTTGAATACCATTGGCCGTGCAGAATGACTGAAATTCTGCGGACATGAATTGTGGGCCATTGTCGGAAACAATAGTCTGTGGAAGACCTTCAATGCAAAAGATAGCAGACAAAATTTCTTCGTAGGACAGAGTTGCTATGTCGCGTCGGGGAAATAATTTCACTATCAGACGGTACGTATGCACCCCTACACATGATAATAAGTGAGGCTGCCGCTCGTTACTTTGAATTCTGTAGGCGGCGAGATGAAATCCAAATTGGCGTGACCACTCCGTCCATGTTTCCTGAGCTGGGTTAAATGGCCGGAACGGGGGTGCAACAGCATGTTGCGGCTGCGGTAGCGGTGAAGCGGCGGCTGCCGCATCGTTTTGCATCGCACGGTGACCCTGAACGAGCTGTCCAAGGGCATCCAATAACGCCTGCGTCTGCTGATTCTGCAAGCGATAAAATTCGGACAGTACTTCTAGAGATTGTGGCGAAGCCATGACACAAGCAAAGTAGAGCAATACGAACGCTAATTCCTCTTTTAAGCCTCGTCGCCAACTGTTGTGGCGTAGCAAGACAGCGACGCCACGGAAGTAGCCGAAAGAAAGGCACGCGTTAACTCACGCAGGCTAGAGATAGGTCTGCAAATTCTTCACACAGACGAGAAACACTGTCTGAAGGCACAGTCTGATTCACTGATAGGACCTGATTTACTTTAGACATGTTAAACAATTGAAATAAATCTAAACCAAACAAGTTCACTGCAGTAGAAGAACGAAGAACGTAAAATGACACAAGTTTTGTTTGTCCCTTGTATGTTGCAAGAAGAGGGCACTGTCCTAACACAGGGATATGCTGTCCTGAATAACTAGTGAGCTGAACATTTGCGGCACGCAACGGAGGTTCGCCAAGTTGTTTGTACGTGTCGTGATTGAGCAATGAAACTACAGCTCCGGTATCGAGCTGGAATGGTATGACCTTGCCATTAAAGTCCAAATCTACAAAAAGTTTATTGTCCTGCTGACGACAAGAGCGACTGTCTCGTGCAATTTGAATTGATATAGGTACAGAAGCACTTGCGATCTGACGGGATTTCCGGCGACGTCGACGCACACTTTTTGTGGGACGAACATAGTCACTGTTGAGAAAGTGGCACTGGACGGAGTGGAATTAACTACATGAATGTCCATGGGTGAAGGTTCGCGAGCCTGAGTATTCTTGGTTCGATTCCGGCGCGAAGCAAAGGGCCTGGAATGATTAAGAGTGTCTGATCTGAACATTTGCGGCACACAACGGAGGTTTGCCCAGTTGTTTGTACGTGTCGTGATTGAGCAATGAAACTGCAGCTCCGGTGTCGAGCTGGAATGGTATGACCTTGCCATTAAAGTCCAAATGTACAAAAAGTTTATTGTCCTGCAGACATTTTTGGACGGGCCTTGGTTGCGCTAAGAACTATGAAGCACATTTGGAACTGAAAGTAAACGCGCAACCGAAATTTTTCAGAGCGCGCAATGTTCCCCACGCATTGCGTGATGAGGTCGCAAGAACTTACACGATTTAGAATCACAAGGTGTAATTGAACGTGTGGAGGCTTCTCTCTGGGCCTCACCATTAGTAATTTTGCCAAAACCTTCCGGAAAATTGAGACTTTGTGTGGACTTGAAGGCAAAGTGATCCCATCCTCGTCGCCATATGATGTGTCGACAGAAGTGCCGACACAGTGTGATTTGAGGGGACCGCAATGCACGCTATAAACACACGAAGGATGGCGTGAGGTCTGAAACAGGATACGTAATGAATGCTATAAAGAAAAGTACGTACCTTTTGGAATACTTAACTTTAATCCATCCTTGTTGTATACATCGTTCTTGATGAGACATGCTTTATACGATAAGTATCAGTTGCTATGTAAGGCTAATGGCGCCTTGCTAGGTCGTAGTCATGGACTTAGCTGAAGGCTATTCTAACTATCTGCTCGGCAAAGGAGCGAGGCTTCGTCAGTGGAGTCGCTAGCAAAGTCGTCCGTACAACTGGGGCGAGTGCTATTCCGTATCTCGAGACCTGCCTTGTGGTGGCGCTGGGTCTGCGATCACACTGTGTCGGCACTTCTGTCGACACATCATTACCTGCTGAACACACTGTGCTAAAAGTGTTTCTTTTGTGTACAGGTCTTACAATGCTCTGTACAAGCCGGCGGCAGCAAGAGATCCCCATACACCAAAATACTAGAAAATATTCCAGATGAAGCCTTGAAATTTTGCCGGTAGAGCTCAGAATCAGAATGTTAACAGCCTTGATTCCAAATAATGTCATGGCAATTCATTTCACTGCAATTTACAGAAAATTTGTTTAATTTATTTTCATTGCATCATGTTAAAGTTGAAAGCCATCACTGGAAAAAGGATATAATCTATCTTCTAATTTAAAATTTGTTTATGAATCACGGCTGAATGGTTACGGCGCTGGTAACCATATTCAGTTGATTCCAGATCACCAGAAAATGGCTTCTAGGGTCAGCATCGTCCAGACCTGATGCAGACATAAGTTTTAATGTTTGAAAAAAGCTTGTAACCCCGATGCAGTCATGGTTTTAACTTTATTTTGGATCATTAGTATCTTGACCAGTTTGATGTGACCCGCCAAAAATTTCTCTCCTATGGCAACCTCTCCCTCTCGGAGTAGTATGTGCAACCTATGTCCTCAATTATGGTGCGGGGGAATTTACCAGAAAACATAGGATGTTGAGTGGTGTTGCTAGCGGTAGTCAAGACGTAATTGTGATATAGGACTGACATCATTTGTTAAAAACACTACTATCATACACAATCAGTGAAATAATAAGTAATATGCTTCCAGCAACAATTATTAGAAAAACCTTACAGTTTCACACTGATTAAACGTAATATCGAAAACAAAAATACCGGGCATGGATGTGTGTGGTGTCATTAGGTTAGTTAGTTTTAAATAGTTCTAAGTTCTTGGGGAGTGATGACCTTAGAAGTTAAGTCCCATAGTGCTCAGAGCCGTTTGAACAAAAATACCAAAAAAATATTCAGTGGAAAAAGTAGCTACCGATAGTTGGCTAACAACGGAACTAAATCACTCATCAACGTAACTTACAATAAATAAGAATCCATAATTATGTTACGGTTCAAACATAATAGAAACCGGCAATCAGAGAATAATCAACGCGTTAACACTGTAATTCTAGTCTAAGAAGCATAAGACGATATTACACTTAAAATTATAGAGAATAATTGAATATACTGAACTTTACGTATTTGTTAATAATTATATCCCGGAAAAAGCCATGAGAATTAACTGGTTAGTTCATGGGAAGCGTTTTGCAATGATAGATGAAGCGGTTGTCATAAAATGAAGCAAGTTATGCGAGACTATCACCAATGAAACAAAACGGATAAATAGCTGTGATCAAGTACATGCGGAAATTAAACACAAAGGGTGTAAACGTTGGATCGCGTGACACAATTAGCCTGAATTATGGCACAATAGCAGACCTGGCAAAGGCCGTAATAAAGCCCAATTGCTTGTGCACAAATTAATTCAGCTATAAAATGTGCGAGCGCTGATCACTCATTATCATCTCCGCATTTCTCAAACACAGGGGTATTCCGCAATGATGTTACAGTCTTTCAGAGATGATGAAGACCGGTAAATGCATCTATCTGAGATAAGAAACTCCATTCCCGAAGTGACTGTGTCGAAACTAAGAAGCGAAGATCGTTGTCATACCTCTGACACTGGGTCTCTTCGACTGCAATCTCTTTGCTTTGCAAATTTTTGGAGGAGGTAGTATGGGCCAAAATCGTATGTACCAAAACAAGAAGAAATTTTCTAGTAAATATGGGATTTGAATTGCGTGCCTTTAGAGGTATGAATAACTGTTCAGTAGAAGAAATGTGTTTCACGGTAGCATAGACGGAAAAGTGCTCATAGCTCTAGCAGGTATGCACTTAACATTCCATGTTTATTTGACATATTTTTGTTATTGTGGTCCGTAATTCTCCCAAAATATGGAAAACAAAGAGGTTGTAGTAGAAGAGGATCACTGTCGGAGGTATCAGAAAATTTTCGCTTAAATCTTTCGGCTCGGTCGTATCCAGACCAGGGTCCCTTACCTAAAACCGAGCGGGTGGAGCAGCGGTTAGAACACTGGACTCGCATTCGGGAAGACGATAGTTCAAACTCGCGCTCGGCCATTCAGATGCAGGTTTTCCGTGATTTACCTAAATCGCTCCAGGCAAATACGGGGATGGTTCCTTTGATAGGGTGTGGTCGATTTCCTTCGCCAACTTTGATGTAATCCGAGCCTATGCTCCGTCTCTAATGACATCGATGTCGATGGGGCGTTAATCCCAGCCTTCTTTCCTTCCTTCCTTACTTCAAATTGTTACATTTACCCTTCCCTTACCATCATCACAGAATTAGTCTGTATTTAAATCTAATGTTTAGCCTCTACACACAATGGAAATTCATTACAATGAAGCAACGTCCAAAAATGAAATTCATTACACTGAAGAAACATCCAAAAATGCAACTGGTTATATTTATTATTTAAGGCTTACCTAACTATGGAAAAGTTTTAGGAAATTAAGGTTCTCAAACTGTAGGTCAAGATCGTCAATACAAAATTTTTATTTGCTCTAGTCAAGTGAAGAATTGACACCAAAATGATATTAAAAATGGAAAAATGTTTCTAAGCATGGCGCCGCCCGCAGTGGACGCTTCGCTGCAACCACCAAGCGCCTCCCTGGGTCACGCGCCGCCGATCGCTTCCCATGACCAGCTGTCCTCCGCCATGGAACTCTTGCCCGCTCCGGACCACATGGCGTCTTCGTGCGTCGGGTACCCCAACGCATTTTGTCGGAAGAGGGCAGGAAGAAAACGGAATAAGTCTCCCTTGTCTGGGCAATTCGCAGATTCAGGATAAATAAGAAAAATATCAAATACAAAGAACTGAGCATAGAAGATGTACAACACATATATCTAACTCAGAGGATGGGTTGCGATACGGCCTGGGTGACACTTATATTTTCCAAGTACAGCAGGGGGGAGGGGGCAGCACCAGTTACGGCGAATTGAGAGCCGGGAATTTCTCTCGAATTACCCACAAATCCAAGAACTCCATCTGAATGCTGCTGCCAACGTGATGAAGAAGAAAGTCCTTTACCCACGTAAAACCAGAGTAATGCAACGAAACTTCCCACTCAAACCCTAGAAAATTGCATATAACGATCTCTCCGTTAGTTATCATCTTTCGCAACACTTCTGGTAGCGGGGCTGATACTTCGGATTCGACCGTCCAAAAGTTTCAGGGAAAGCAACGAATTTCCTCACACGGCCATAGTAGTATCAGTGAGCGGCTCGTTTATAAGTGCAGATAGAAACGCCAAATTTCAAGCTGAAATACTCATAAGAGATGGCTATGGCAGCCGGTTTCAACGAATCACATCCAGGTACTAATCAAAATAACATTTCGCGAAACAGGATCTCTCCAAGGATACTGGACACCTCCCAGCAGGGTCCCGTTCGCTGCCTTTGAGACACAGTGAAAGCCTTCTTCTGATCAAACAGCACACTGCAGTGAACCCCATACACTCTCCTTTCCGGCGTGAAATGGAACAACTTTCCACTCTCAGAAAAAGTGTCAATCTCACACAATAAATCATCAAGCAATCGTAACAGAGCTAAATCAAAGATCCACACAACAAGTCTAGCATCAGCCAAATTATTGCACAAATTGAAAACCTACTTCCACTCACCCACTGAGGTAATTGAAAATTATGCATAGGATCAGATACTAGGCATACAATAAGCCCTTAGCACAGTTAAACACCAGTCCAGAAAGGTATCGTGATATCAAACCAAAAACTTGAATTTTTAAGAAACAATGCCTGTTAATAAAAATCCACTCAAACACTACCCAAAACAAACTGCAATGAGACAGAACAAGGCAAGGGTCACTGTGCGCTAACAACAGTACGTCTGCAACAGCCTCTCAGTAAACAGTGAGCGATAGGGTGCACCGTTTCAAAATACAACTAGAACATATCTAAACGGTCACCGATGTACAACACAGAGTCAGTAAAAATTATCAAGGACTGTTAATTGAACATGCCAAGACCTGAAAGCTTCCTTGAGCAATCCCACGTACATGGCACGCAACAGTATTGGCAGTCACGTCCGTTCACTACTGACAGAATCTTCCCAGGAGCCAGAAAAAAATACTGTCTGGGTCACTCTTTACGTGTTTGGCGCCACTCTCTCGGTGTCGACAGCCAGCAGTTGCCACGTATCTACCCTAGGCTGTGCCTCTGCTCTCCAACACACTGCTCGGCAGACTGCTCGGAAGCAAACCAACACGAAAAGGCAAACGGCTCTATCCTATGCGCTCGCTGCCGCTGTCTCAAGGCACCGTTCCAAGTTCAGGTCATTGCATAGCTCGCAGAAAGCCTCCTGGAACCGACCGCTCGGGAACCGAAACAACACCAACCGAGGCGTCCGCGCAGTTTTGACTCCACTGTCCTTCTATTTGTCACCCTGTAGTCGCCCATCATCTTCAGACGCACTGGCTACAAGATCTGATCCGTCCGCTGCCCGATTAAAGACCCATAAAACTATCGTGTTTACCCTCTCGTAAAATCCGGTAGCTCTGTGCTCAGCGCCTTCGATGTTCTGTGCGCCCTTTGCCACGGCGCCAACGGCGCCAGATTGCAGATGGAAGCGGGCGGGGGAGGGGTGGGGGGGGGGGGGGAGTTTAACGTCTTCTTCTCCTCTTCAGGTATTAGGCGAAATTGCCTATTATAGTACCCATCTTTTCTTCCTTATAGTATCTAGCATTTATGGGCCGTCTGCTGCACTCCTATTCTCTAGAATTTTATCATTTAGATTAAATATTTATATTTATTCTCTAATATCTTGATACCTTTGTCTTACTATTTGTGTAAATTTTGACTAGCCTAAGCCGACTCTTAAGACAAGAGAACCGACCGAACTGGAAATGTTTATAAGAAAGGGACTTACTATTGTTTTTTTCCGTTTCTTTTGATCACTTAATTAAATTGTTCTGGTGATTTTCACCTTCTCTTTTATTGCTGCCCTTATGCAATGACACGTCAAAATATATAAAAATGAACAGAGCAGTCACATTGATTTTACAATTGTGATCGGTTATTAACCTAACGATCATGAATAATACGCACGATTGATGCTATATGACTTATCACTGGCTTATTTCATTTGCAGTTCTCAACAATGAAGGGAATCAGTTACATTACAAGAGAAAACGGTTGCCTGATACTGGAATAAAACAATCTGCTTCTCTTTATGGAGAAAATCGTTACATTTTTGGAATTCACGGCAGGAAAAGGACATGGAGTATTAAGGGAATGGCCACACATTCAACTACTCAGTTCAGACTCAGAAGATAGACTCAAGCAAGAACCACCTCCACCACTCGCACGCAAAGGAGGAATTTTTCCAGATGACTCCACGTCTAGCGTATCCTGAACATAGGTCGACCACTTGTAAGTTTAGCAGAGAGAGAGTGCATTTCTATCATAGGACAGCAGCCGTATAAATCAAATTGATGGGGACTAATCTGGTCCGGCAGAAGGCCTCCACCTATTCCACACCCAAGTGTTTCCAACACTATAGATTTGTTACGCCAGATTTCCGCACTTGCATGATAACTTAGAGAATTCACAATAATATCATCAAATGTGAATTGCACCACGTTGTTCCACTGGAACAAAACCAAGTCTGATCAGTGCAAAAGTTGCACATAATCGTCAGCTATTACTGCAACGTCATAGCATAAAGGCACTAGGAGACCGATAGCAGTTCAGATGAACTGAACTTAAATATTTCACGATACGTACAACGCACAAAACGCTAATTTCAGATGTTCCTATCAGAGCAGCGTAGGACTACGTCTGTACTCACCAGTAACCTGCAGCAGAATGCCTTCCTCTCCACAAAGTTTCCACCGGCTGCTAAGTGAAAAAGGAAACCAGAAAGAGTTTCCGCCACCAACCTGACAAATCAACAATACCACTTTTAGAAAGACTACACCTGTCTGCCCAGGTACAAGGATCCTGAGTTAGTCATCCTGCACTCCCAAGCACACAGCTCTCGCTCCAGCACACGACGACCAACTCAACTTCCACCACAAATAGATAGAAAAGACGTTCAGACACTCATTTGTTCACATTCACACACACGAGACGGTTCAGGGAAAGGAATAGGATACATGTGGAAACGTGGAACATAATAAATGACATGATATAATCAAACGCTGATGCCCTTTTGCAAAGTACTTGGTTTTGTGACAAGAAAAAATATTTTTCTGCCGTCAGTCCACCTACTCAGACCTTTTGGTGCGGTTCATATGCTCAACCACAGCTACACTGTTGGCCACATAATTCATAATTGCTTCAGTTAGTGGAACGTTCTTATGGAAGGACTGTGTTGAGACGTTTCAACTATGTATTTGAAAACGATGTTTTCACATTTCATACGTTTTCTGTGTACTATAAACATCTTTTACATTGTTTTACATTTAATACACCTCACTGGTTCATTTCAACATGTCCACTATTGATGTCTCTGCACACTTCCACCTGTGCACAGTTTCAGGAAACGTATTTTGCTAGCGTTGTAGTGTGATTAGGCACACGGCATCACGGATTCTATCTGTCAGTTCAATAATCTCAGCCACTTTTATTATGTAGAATTTTGATTTAACAAATCCCCATACAAAGAATAATTGGGTAAGATCCGGGAACCTTGCTTCCCATAATCTACGGCCTCATTGTCCTTTCCCACGGTTGGGAAACACTTCATTCAGGTAGTCCCTGACCATTATCGCTTAGTGGCATGGGGCACTATAATGTTGGTAAATAACAGTGTCTAAGATACTTTCTTATTCCAATTGTGGCTGCAGAAATTCCATCAGCAAATCCATCTAACAGGCACCATTAATGGCTTCCTCTCTGAAGAAAGAATGGGCGATAAATCTCCGTCCGCATGATTCCCAACTACACATGGGTCTTTGGACTGTCCTTGATATGCTGAGTGACCTCAGCTGGAGGTGTGTCGGTCCAAATGCGATATTTGCACAGGTTGACGTGTCCACTTCCATTTTAAACAACAAATGTGACATTAAATCATCAGTCTCCACACACTCCAACAAATCTATGCACATCAACATGGGTTCTGCTATGTCCTCGTCATGGACTTGATGTAGCATTTCAAAACGATATGCACTCTTTTTCAAGGTAAACTTCAGAAGTTTGAACACTGTTGATTTTGGAATTTGTGTTTGGCGTGAAAGAAAGCGTACAGAATTAGGACACCGTTCAATTGACTCCCGTATGGCGTCAGTATCAGTTGCGCCTGTGGAAGGCCGACCTGCTAGAGGCACGTCAGCAATAGTGCCTATTCGCTGAAACTTTTTCAACAGTTTACATATGCCTTTTTCGTTGGTCCATCCTTCCTAAATTTCCGTTGGAACCCTCGTCGCACTCATTGTACGCAACACTCTGTAAACGCCTTGTGATAGTGGCAACATCATCAACCTGCTGCTCAGTGATCAACCTGTAACTAAAAGACATTCGTAAGTTACCGCAAACACAAGAGATTTACTTTATGGACATCCTGTACGTTGTTATAACGGGAAAAATTCTATTTTTCATAATTAATCATGAGGACAGAGAATATTAACACACCCACTGATCTTTATGGCCCCTATGAATTGAACTGAACTGAATACTTTACACGTGTGCATGCCCAGGATTTAATGATCTGAAACTGGTGGCGCGAAAGTGTTATATTTATTTCGGGGGCTTCTCTGCCGCACCGGTCCAAATCACTGCCTGTAAGTCAGAGAGGTGATATTCTGCACCGTATATAAAGCTGATGTTATTGTGTTCAACACGAATTTGTATCAAACTTTTACAGTGCCCGTAAAGCAGCATGTTGACAAGTAGAACCACAGATTTAAGAAATAACTTAATCGTTTCTGGAAGGAAGTTAAACTGAAGCTCACCAACAAGAATTGTCTTAGTGATCATATAGAACAAGAGATTGAAAAGATACGTAATCACACGGTTCGAAGAAAGTTAGAAAAAAACATTGTTTTCATCTGCAAAGGAAGTAAAATTTCAATAATATTTAGTATATATTATATAACCAATAAAATTTCAGTTTCTTTATGGATCCAACAAAACTGTGAATACTACCCTGAAACTGGTATATGCATATGTATTCAAATACAGTGACAGAAAACGGCGCTGCGTTCGGCAACGCCTATAGAAGAAAACTAGTGTCTGACGCAGTTGTTGAATCTGTTACTACTATTACAATGACAGGTTATCAAGACTTAAGTGAGTTTGAACATGGTGCTACAGTCGCCGCACGAGTGGTGGGACACAGAATCTCAGAGGTAGCAAAGAAGTGTGGATTTCCCCATACGACCATCTCACGAGTGTACCGTGAATATCAGGAATCCGCTTAAACATCAAATCTCCGACATCGCTGCAGCCGGGAAAGATACCACAAGAACGGAACCAACGACGACTGAAGAGAATCGTTCAACGTGATAGAAGTGCAACCCTTCCGCAAATTGCTGCAGATTTCAATGCTGGGCCATCAAAAAGTGTCAGCGTGCGAACCATTCAACGAAACATCATCGCCACGCGGGTTCAGCCGAGCGGTCTGCGGCGCAGCAGTCATGGACTGTGCGGCTGATCCCGGCGGAGGTTCGAGTCCACCCTCGGGCATGGGTGTGTGTGTTTGTCGTTAGGATAATTTAGGTTAAGTAGTGTGTAAGCTTAGGGACTGAAGACCTTAGCAGTTAAGTCCCATAAGATTTCATACAAACAACTCCGAAACATCATCGATATGGGCTTCCGGAGGCGAAGGATCACTCGTGTGCTCTTGATGACCGCTCCAAACAAAGCCTTACGCTTCGCCTGGGCCCGTCAACACCGGCATTAGATTGTTGATGACTGGAAACATGTTTCCTGGTAGAACGAGTCTCGTTTCAAACTGTATCGAGCGGATGGACTTGTACGGGTATGGAGACAACTTTTTGAATTCATGGATCATGCATGTCAGCAGGGGACTGTTCAGGTCGGTGGAGGCTCTGTAATGGTGTAGGGTGTGTGCAGTATGAGTGATTTGGGACCCCTGATACGTCTAGATACGACTCTGACAGGTGACACCTACATAAGCATCGTATCTCATCACCTGCATCCATTCATGTTCATTGTGCATACCGGTGGACTTTGGCAAATCCAGCAGGACAATGCGACAACCCACACGTCCAGAATTGTTACAGAGTGGCTCCAGGAACACTCTTCTGAGTTTAAATACTTTTGATTGCCACCAAACTCCCCAAACATGAACATTATTGAGCCAGTCTGGGATGTTTTGCAACGTACTGCTCAGAAGAGATCTCCACCCCCTCGTACTCTTACGACAGCCCTGCTGGATTCATGGTGTTACTTCTCTGCAGCACTACTTCAGACGTTAGTTGAGTCCATGCCTCGTCGTGTTGCTACACTTACGCGTGTCGCAGGAATTTTTACCAGTTTCTTTGGCTTTTAAGTGTATTTTCGCGGAACCTTTTTGTTCGTGTGTCTCTGTCTGTTCGCTCGAATACAATCATACAATCAAGGTTGGTATGTTTAAAATGAAGTGTTTTTAATCACGTGTTAAAACACTGTCCAATACACTTTAAGAATAAATCATGATTTAATAAAAGTGTTTTAATCCAGACTGTTACCCTTGCAACTACTGAAAAGGCTGCTGCCCTTCTTCAGGAACCACATGTAAGTATTATTCAGGAATGGTGATTTGCTTAATTGTCATTGTTTGTTTATAGCATATATTTCACAAAATCTTGAGCATTGTGCTTAGTATTTTCCGTTATTCGTATGTTACAGAAGTGACACCAACACCGCTGTGACAGGAGATGTCTATGGCATGTGCACTAGAGTGGTGGTTGTGGGGTTGGGTGTCACACGCACACCCGAGCAGCATGCACTGCCATGCAAAACGCCTCTCGTTGCCATGCAGGAGGTGGCCGCAGCTGCTGCAGTGCCTGCCCCCGAACCACCACATACCATCTGGCATCCTTGAGTGGTTTAGTAAGAGCAGCAATCTCCCACCCCCCAGGCTGGGGATGTTGAATGCTCCACTACGTAGGAGCATCAAGGAGTACCCTCCCCACAGCCTGGGTGCTCCCTCAGGAGGTTGCCGCCACCTACTACTCACGCTCCGACCTCTCGCCCTTGGCGACAGCACATGGTATGTGTGCCTTGGTGCATACTCCTCCAACCTGAAGGCGCCTCATCCACAGCGCCCTCATCCACCTAGCTGTAGTATTATTAATGAACCTGTGGATGGCAGTAGTGCTCTATCCCATCCTGATAGTGAACGACATCAGATTAGTGGCGTCATGACCCTTCTAGAATACTCATCGGTTGCTATTACATTTGAGGGGCGTATGTCATTAAATAGCACAGAGAATCCCTAGGGCGATATCGTGACCCAGCCAGGTGTTTAGAAGCTTGCCTCCCAGTGTTAGAGGCGGAGCTCCTGACTGAAAGCCCTAGACGATCCGAGATACATTGCCATTAAATGTAATGCAGTGCTCTGCTGCACGTTGACACACGTGCCCAAACATCAGGGTGCTGCTGAGGAGAAAACCTTACATTACATCTGTGGTGACTATGGTGTTATATCTCGGAGTACGTCAATCGCCGAGTGGTATCGTGAATCTACCTTGGGTGCTATACTGGCCTGGGTTTCCGAGATGGAAGTACGAGGGTCAGCTAAAGCACTCAGCCAAATACCACAGCTCGACATCCATATTCATGTCTATGATCCGTTAAATGGAGGGTTCAGCTATATCGACTTCCCTGAGGATATTAAGAACAAGTAGGTTTGCATTATCGTTCAAAATGGAAAAGATAACGCTTGTTTTGCATGCTCAATACTGGCTTGTGATAGAAATTACAAAAAAGATCCACAGCGCACATCTCGATGCGGAATAGGTCTTAACATTCGTGGATGTTATAACTTTGACGGTATCGAATTCCCAATAAAGATTTAGGACACAGCAAAATTTTGAGGCACAAAATCCCGGAATATTGGTTCATGTTTATGGCCAGAAGAAGAAGCAGAAAAGCAAGCCAGATGGGCAGGACAAGCATACTATAGTTGGACGACTCCATTTTTCTAAATATGCAGGTGAGTGTGATCTTCATGTAAACATGCTGCTCTTTCCGGAAGGTGATAATCAAATTGTTCAAATGTGTGTGAAATCTTATGGAACTTAACTGCTAAGGTCATCAGTCCCTAAGCTTACACACTACTTAACCTAAATTATCCCAAGGACAAACACCCACACCCATGCCCGAGGGAGGACTCGAACCTCTGCCGGGACCAGCCGCACAGTCCATGACTGTAGCGCCCTAGACCGCTCTCCTAATCCCGCGCGGCGCGGTGATAATCAGAATTACGTATGGATCAAAGACATGTTCTGCTTCCTTTACAGCCAATTGTCGAAACATAAAGATAAGAAACACATCTGCTTCGGGTGTCTAAATAACTTTTCAGAAAAAAGTAGGTACTTAAAACGGCATCTGGAGGACTGTGAATCCAAGGAACCGGTACATAAAATATAATTACAATTTAACAATTTCTGGATCTTTTCCTTTACTTGTACTGCTTCTTGCTAAATTACTTAATTCTGGGTCAACGGGAAGTACACTATGCGTTATGATGAATGAATTTTTGAGTATCGATATACATGACACAAATTGACGTATCTTTTGATTGCATTGACTTACAAGCCTAAAGGTTTTGCACAACCAAGGAGTACCTCTACCGTTCCTGGCAAAAAGGGGTCTTAACAGATGCCAGACGGACAACAAAGTCATCCTATAAGGGTTCTGTTTTTACCGACTGAGGTACGGATCTCTAAAATGGAAAGGAATGTGAGTGAAAGCGAAAAAAATTAGATGAGATAATTCATTTAAAAAAATTGTTTGTTCACTTTTCACACCGAAAAAATTCTTCCAGTGCCCACGACATTTCGCACTCTTCTTACCGAGACAAAACATAAAATCATTTTTCAAGATTGAAATAGAATTTCAGGAGAAATTCGTTATATACAGAGAAGAAATACGTATACAAATATGTGTGAAATACATTAAATATACGTGAAATGTACAGTATATTGTGGTGTCACCGCCAGACACCACACTTGCTAGGTGGTAGCTTAAATCGGCCGCGGTCCATTTAGTACATGTCGGACCCGCGTGTCGCCACTGTGTGATCGCAGACCTAGCGCCACCACAAGGCAGGTCTCGATATACGATAGAGCACTCGCCCCAGTTGTACGACGACATTGCTAGCGACCATACGGACGAAGCCTTCCTCTCATTTGCCGAGAGACAGTTAGAATAGCCTTCTGCTGAGTCCATGGCTACAACCTAGCAAGGCGCCATTAGCCTTACCTAGTTTGAGAGTTATCGTATAAATGTCTCAAGAAGAACGCTGTATTCATCAAAGAATAAAAGTTAAGTATAAAGCAGCTACGTACTTTTCTTGCTACCATTCAATAGTTATCCTGTTCCAGACTTGACGCCAGTCGGCGTGTGTGTACGCGTGCCTTTCTTTCGGCTCCCTTCCCAGTGTGGCGTAGCAAGCTTGTTACGTCACAATATATATATATGCGTGAAATAAATGTGACAAATGCGTATCTGGACGAAATCACGAGAAGAAAGCTAATAACAGGTACACACTGATGCGCCAACGAACCTGATATAGGCATGCGTATTCAAATGCAGAAATATGTAAACAGGCAGAATATGGCGCTGTGATCGGCAGCGGCTATATAAGACAACAAGTGTCTAAATGGATCAAATGGCTCTGAGCGCTATGGGACTTAACAGCTGTGGTCATCAGTCCCCTAGAACTTAGAACTACTTAAACCTAACTAACCTAAGGACATCACACACATCCATGCCCGAGGCAGGATTCGAACCTGCGACCGTAGCAGTCGCACGGTTCCGGACTGCGCGCCTAGAACCGACAACAAATGTCTGGTGCAGCTGTTAGATCGATTCCTGCTGCTACAATGGCAGGTTATCAAGATTTAAGTGAGTTTCAACATAGTGTTATGGTCGGCGCACGAGCGATGTGACGGGACACAGCATCTCCGAGACAGCGATGAAAAAAATTGTTCGAAAGGCTCTGAGCACTATGGGACTTAACTTCAGAGGTCAGCAGTCCCCTAGAACTTAGAATTACTTAAACATAACTAACCTAGGGCCATCACACACATCCATGCCCGAGGCAGGATTCGAACCTGCGACCGTAGCGGTCGCGCGGTTCCAGATTGCAGCGCCTAGAACCGCTTGGCCACTCTGGCCGGCGATAGCGATGAAGTGGGGATTTTCCGGTACGACCACTTCACGAGTGTACCGTGAATATCAGGAATCCGGTAAAACATCGAATCTGCGATATCGCTGCTGCCGGAAAAAGATACTGCAAGAACAGCACCAACGACGACTGAAGAGAATCTTTCAAAGTGACAGAAGTGCAACCCTTGCGCAAATTGCTGCAGATTTCAATGCTGGACTGTCAACAAGTGTGAGAGATTGAACCACTCAATGAAACCTCTTCTACATGGGCTTTCGTAGCCGAAGCCCCATAAGCGTACCATTAATAACAGCACGATGCAAAGCTTTACGTCTCGCATGGGCCCGTCAACACTGACACTGGACTGTGGATGACTGGAGACATGTTTCCTGGTTGGACGAAGCTCGTTTCGAATTGTATCGAGGGGATGGACGTGTACGGGTATGGAGACAGCCTCATGAATCCATTGACCCTGCATTTCAGTAGTGGACAGTTCAAGCTGATGGAGGCTCTGTAAAGGTGTAGAGCGTGAGCGGTTGGAATGATTTGGGACCCCTCATACGTCTTGATACGGCTCTGACAGGTGACACGTACGTAAGCATCCTGTGTGATTACCTGCATCCATTCATGTCCATTGCACATTCCGATGGACTTGGGCAATTCCAGCAGGACAATGCGACACTCCACACGCCCAGAACTGCTACGGAATGGCTCCAGGAACACTCTTCTTAGTTTAAACACTTCCGCTGGCCACCAAACTCTCCAGATATGAACATTATTGAGCTTGTCTGGGATGCCTTGCAACGTGTTGTTCAGAGGAGATCTCCAACCCTTCGTACTCTTACGGATTTATGGACAGCCCTGCAGGATTCATGGTGTCAGTTCCCTCCAGTACTACTTGAGACATTAGTGGAGTCCATGCCACGTCATGATGCGGCACTTTTGCGTGCTCGCCGGGCCCCTAAACGATATTAAGCAGGTGTACCAGTTCCTTGTACTCTTAAGTGTATTTATCTGTATCGAACCATGTAATATTACATTATTTGGACACTGTGATCTCAAGTTTGTCTACTTAAGATTTCTCGAGTGCAGTATGATGCGATCAGTTTGTGTATTAATCTCGTAATTTGACTACATGTGAAGCTGGTGTAAAATTGTTCTATCAGTGTGGAAGGTATAAAAAATCTTGTTGTATATAACTACTAAATACCCTTGTAGCCTATCCCCGACATTATTCAATCTGTATATTGAGCAAGCAGTAAAGGAAACAAAAGAAAAATCCGGAGTAGGTACTAAATCAATGGAACAGGAATAAAAACTTTGAGGTTCGCTGGTGACATTGTAATTCTGTCAGAGACAGTAATGGACTTCGAAGAGCAGTTGAACGGAATGGACAGTGTCTTGCAATGAAGACATAAAATGAACGTCAACAAAAAGGATAATGGAATGTAGTCGAATTAAGTCAGGTGATGCTGAGGGAATTAGATTAGGAAATGAGACACTTAAAGTAGTAAATGAGTTGTGCTATTGGGGGAGCAAAATAACTGATGATTGTCGAAGTAGAGGTGATACAAAAACTAGACTGGCAAAGGCAAGGAAAGAGTTTCTGAAGAAGAGAAATTTGTTAACATCGAGTATAGATTTAAGTGTCAGGAAGTCTTTTCTGAAATATATTGTATGAAGTGTAGCCATGTATGGAAGTGAAACATGGACGATAAATAGTTTGGACAAGAAGAGAATAGAAGCTCTCGAAATGTGGTGCTACAGAAGAATGCTGAAGATTAGATGGGTAGATCACATAACTAATGAGGAGGTACTGAATAGAATTGGGGAGAAGAGAAATTTGTGGCACAACTCGACTAGAAGACGGGTCGGTTGGTAGGTCACGGCCTGAGGCATCAAGGGATCACCAGTTCAATATTGGAGGGCAGTGTGGAGAGTAAAAATCGTAGAGGGAGACCAAGAGATGAATACACTAAGTAGCTTCGGAAGGATGTCGGTTACAATAGGTACTGGGGATGAAGAAGCTTGCACAGGATAGAGTAGCATGGAGAGCTGCATCAAACCAGTCTCTGTACTGAAGACCACAAGAACAGTGAAACATGTTATACGTCAGATGACAATTGAACAGAAACTTTTTAACTTGTTAACTCTGCCGAGTAGTTGCCAAATACATGATCTATCGCAGTCCATGGAAGAAGGATACAGCTTCTATCTCAGGACCCAATTGATGTCAGTAAATACAGTGGGAATCCGAACTACACCGACAGAATGTTATTTAGGGATAGAATTTCCTTACAAGGGATTCTGCTTACTAATTGCATTTCGTTCGGGCAACAATAAATTGTTCATCGTGACACTGCTTGGTAGCCAGCTTGGTCGCCATTCAAAACACCAGCGGAGTCCTTTTTCCGCGAACATGTAAAGAGCTTACTGAAGGACATTCCGGTCGATAATCACATGGAGTTTATTGTAAGTGTTGTTACAGCCAAGTAAGTAGAACGCCAAGCTCCTGGAGCTGTTGAATGTGTAACACTGTCGATGGTGTGTCGATGTGCAGTCAGCTGTGATAGCGATGAAGAACTCTTTAAACAATTATACAATGGAGGCTTTCACGACCGGATGTTTCAGCTGCCGAGAATTCAGCGGGTTGTGTGGCTGTGGTCCATGGAACTCTTCTGTACCTGACGTTTCGTCCAAAGCTACGTTGGTCGTCTTCGGAGGTTCAAATGGTTCAAATGGCTCTGAGCACTATGGGACTCATCTTCTGAGGTCATTAGTCCCCTAGAACTTAGAACTAGTTAAACCTAACTAACCTAGACATCACACATATCCATGCCCGAGGCAGGATTCGAACCTGCGACCATAGCGGTCTCGCGGTTCCAAACTGCAGCGCCGAGAAACGCAAGGCCACTTCGGCCGGCTCTTCGGAGGTGCTCCTGGTTGTGCTGAGTCTTGCCGACTCAACAATTTCTGTAAGGGAACAGTTCTGCATTTGTTACCTGATGTGTCGACAGAAGTGCCGACACAGTGTGATTTGAGGAGACCGCAATGCATGCTATAAACACACGAAGGATGGCGTGAGGTCTGAAACAGGATACGTAATGAATGCTATAAAGAAAAGTACGTACCTTTTGGAATACTTAACTTTAATCCATCCTTGTTGTATACATCGTTCTTGATGAGACATGCTTTATACGATAAGTATCAATTGCTATGTAAGGCTAATGGCGCCTTGCTAGGTCGTAGCCATGGACTTAGCTGAAGGCTATTCTAACTATCTGCTCGGCAAAGGAGCGAGGCTTCGTCAGTGTAGTCGCTAGCAAAGTCGTCCGTACAACTGGGGCGAGTGCTATTCCGTATCTCGAGATCTGCTTTGTGGTGGCGCTCGGTCTGCGATCACACAGTGGTGACACGCGGGTCCGACATGTACTAATGGACCGCGGCCGATTTAAAACTACCACCTAGCAAGTGTGGTGTCTGGCGGTGACACCACATTCCTCCCCCGCAAATCGGCGAACGGTCGTGTTATAAGGCTTCCGCCCGCCGTGGGAAGGACCCCATGTTGACGTATGCGATGAGGTGGGGAGCCTAACAACAGGCGAGGCTGTGCCACTCGCACCCGGCCAATCGGTCCGAGGGGAGCTAGGAAACGCCTGAAAACCTAGTCCAGGGTGCACGTCAACATGCGGTGTATGAGCCCGTAAAGAGACAGGAGGGGCCGAAGGGTCGACCTCCATTGCGTCGGGGTACCCCACGCGCGAAGACGCCATGTGGTAGGAGCGGACAAGAGTTCCATGGCGGAGGACAGCTGGTCACGGGAAGCGATCGGCGGCGCGTGACCCAGGGAGGCACTTGGCGGTTGCAGCGAAGCGTCCACTGCGGGCGGCGCCGGCGGGAGACCAAGCGGCGGCGGCGGCGACGCGTCGCCATGGGGCAAAATGGAAGGCAGCGTCGGTAACACCTGGGGATGAGGCGAGCCAGTAGATGGGTCCGCAGGGCGCTGACCGGACAGCACCGTCGCTGAAAGCAGACGGGGTGCGGCAGAACCCGTGCGACGACAGAGGCGCAGCTGATTGAGATGCCGACGCACCTCACCAGAGGCCCCCAAAACCAAATACATCGCGCGGCCGAGGCAGCGAAGAATGCGCCCTGCGAGCCAACGCCGTGAACCGCGAAAGTTGCGATAGAATACAACGTCGCCTGGAGCAAAAGCAGGAGTCTGCCGCTGCACAGGAACCTGATGCGGCGGATGCAGCAAAGACATCAAGGTTCGATGAGGACGACCGTGGAGCAACTCAGCCGGCGAGCTACCATCTCAGCGCTGAGAGCGATACGAAGACAAAAAGAGCAACAACGCGTCCTCCCGAGAATGCGACTCTTTCAACTTCATCTGTGACTTGAAAGTCCGGACCAATCGTTCAGCGGCACCGTTTGACTGGGGCGAAAACGGCGCGGATTTTAGATGTTGAATACCATTGGCCATGCAGAATGACTGAAATTCTGCGGACATGAATTGTGGGCCATTGTCGGAAACAATATTCTGTGGAAGACCTTCAATGCAAAAGATAGCAGACAAAATTTCTTCGTAGGACAGAGTTGCTACGTCGCGTCGGGGAAATAATTTCACTATCACACGGTACGTATGCACCCCTACACATGATAATAAGTGAGGCTGCCGCTCGTTACCTTGAATTCTGTAGGTGGCGAGATGAAATACAAATTGGCGTGACCACTCCGTCCATGTTTCCTGAGCTGGGTTAAATGGCCGGAACGGGGGTGCAACAGCATGTTGTGGCTGCGGTAGCGGTGAAGCGGCGGCTGCCGCATCGTTTTGCATCGCACGGTGACCCTGAACGAGCTGTCCAAGGGCATCCAATAACGCCTGCGTCTGCTGATTCTGCAAGCGATAAAATTCGGACAGTACTTCTGGAGATTGTGGCGAAGCCATGACACAAGCAAAGTAGATCAATACGAACGCTAATTCCTCTTTTAAGCCTCGTCGCCAACTGTTGTGGCGTAGCAAGACAGCCACGCCACGGAAGTAGCCGAAAGGCACGCGTTAACTCACGCAGGCTAGAGATAGGTCTGCAAATTCTTCACACAGACGAGAAACACTGTCTGAAGGCACAGTCTGATTCACTGATAGGACCTGATTTACTATAGACATGTTAAACAATTGAAATAAATCTAAACCAAACAAGTTCACTGCAGTAGAAGAACGAAGAACGTAAAATGACACAAGTTTTGTTTGTCCCTTGTATGTTGCAAGAAGAGTGCACTGTCCTAACACAGGGATATGCTGTCCTGAATAACTAGTGAGCTGAACATTTGCGGCACGCAACGGAGGTTTGCCCAGTTGTTTGTACGTGTCGTGATTGAGCAATGAAACTGCAGCTCCGGTGTCGAGCTGGAATGGTATGACCTTGCCATTAAAGTCCAAATGTACAAAAAGTTTATTGTCCTGCAGACATTTTTGGACGGGCCTTGGTTGCGCTAAGAACTATGAAGCACATTTGGAACTGAAAGTAAACGCGCAACCGAAATTTTTCAGAGCGCGCAATGTTCCCCACGCATTGCGTGATGAGGTCGCAAGAACTTACACGATTTAGAATCACAAGGTGTAATTGAACGTGTGGAGGCTTCTCTCTGGGCCTCACCATTAGTAATTTTGCCAAAACCTTCCGGAAAATTGAGACTTTGTGTGGACTTGAAGGCAAAGTGATCCCATCCTCGTCGCCATATGATGTGTCGACAGAAGTGCCGACACAGTGTGATTTGAGGGGACCGCAATGCACGCTATAAACACACGAAGGATGGCGTGAGGTCTGAAACAGGATACGTAATGAATGCTATAAAGAAAAGTACGTACCTTTTGGAATACTTAACTTTAATCCATCCTTGTTGTATACATCGTTCTTGATGAGACATGCTTTATACGATAAGTATCAGTTGCTATGTAAGGCTAATGGCGCCTTGCTAGGTCGTAGTCATGGACTTAGCTGAAGGCTATTCTAACTATCTGCTCGGCAAAGGAGCGAGGCTTCGTCAGTGGAGTCGCTAGCAAAGTCGTCCGTACAACTGGGGCGAGTGCTATTCCGTATCTCGAGACCTGCCTTGTGGTGGCGCTCGGTCTGCGATCACACTGTGTCGGCACTTCTGTCGACACATCATTACCTGCTGAACACACTGTGCTAAAAGTGTTTCTTTTGTGTACAGGTTCTTACAACGCTCTGTACAAGCCGGCGGCGGCAAGAGATCCCCATACACCAATATACTAGAAAATATTCCAGATGAAGCCTTGAAATTTTGCCGGTAGAGCTCAGAATCAGAATGTTAACAGCCTTGATTCCAAATAATGTCATGGCAATTCATTTCACTGCAATTTACAGAAAATTTGTTTAATTTATTTTCATTGCATCATGTTAAAGTTGAAAGCCATCACTGGAAAAAGGATATAATCTATCTTCTAATTTAAAATTTGTTTATGAATCACGGCTGAATGGTTACGGCGCTGGTAACCATATTCAGTTGATTCCAGATCACCAGAAAATGGCAGACCTGATGCAGACATAAGTTTTAATGTTTGAAAAAAGCTTGTAACCCCGATGCAGTCATGGTTTTAACTTTATTTTGGATCATTAGTATCTTGACCAGTTTGATGTGACCCGCCAAAAATTTCTCTCCTATGGCAACCTCTCCCTCTCGGAGTAGTATGTGCAACCTATGTCCTCAATTATGGGGCAGGGGAATTTACCAGAAAACATAGGATGTTGAGTGGTATTGCTAGCGGCAGTCAAGACGTAATTGTGATATAGGACTGACATCATTTGTTAAAAACACTACTATCATACACAATCAGTGAAATAATAAGTAATATGCTTCCAGCAACAATTATTAGAAAAACCTTACAGTTTCACACTGATTAAACGTAATATCGAAAACAAAAATACCGGGCATGGATGTGTGTGGTGTCATTAGGTTAGTTAGTTTTAAATAGTTCTAAGTTCTTGGGGAGTGATGACCTTAGAAGTTAAGTCCCATAGTGCTCAGAGCCGTTTGAACAAAAATACCAAAAAAAATTCAGTGGAAAAAGTAGCTACCGATAGTTGGCTAACAACGGAACTAAATCACTCATCAACGTATCTTACAATAAATAACAATCCATAATTATGTTACGGTTCAAACATAATAGAAACCGGCAATCAGAGAATAATCAACACGTTAACACTGTAATTCTAGTCTAAGAGGCATAAGACGATATTACACTTAAATTTATAGAGAATAATTGAATATACTGAACTTTACGTATTTGTTAATAATTATATCCCGGAAAAAGCCATGAGAATTAACTTGTTAGTTCATGGGAAGCGTTTTGCAATGATAGATGGAGCGGTTGTCATAAAATGAAGCAAGTTATGCGAGACTATCACCAATGAAACAAAACGGATAAATAGCTGTGATCAAGTACATGCGGAAATTAAACACAAAGGGTGTAAACGTTGGATCGCGTGACACAATTAGCCTGAATTATGGCACAATAGCAGACCTGGCAAAGGCCGTAATAAAGCCCAATTGCTTGTGCACAAATTAATTCAGCTATAAAATGTGCGAGGGCTGATCACTCATTATCATCTCCGCATTTCTCAAACACAGGGGTATTCCGCAATGATGTTACAGTCTTTCAGAGATGATGAAGACCGGTAAATGCATCTATTTGAGATAAGAAACTCCATTCACGAAGTGACTGTGTCGAAACTTAGAATCGAAGATCGTTGTCATACCTCTGACACTGGGTCTCTTCGACTGCAATCTCTTTGCTTTGCAAATTTTTGGAGCAGGTAGTATGGGCCAAAATCGTATGTACCAAAACAAGAAGAAATTTTCTAGTAAATATGGGATTTGAGTTGCGTGCCTTTAGAGGTATGAATAACTGTTCAGTAGAAGAAATGTGTTTCACGGTAGCATAGACGGAAAAGTGCTCATAGCTCTTAAGGTATGCACTTAACATTCCATGTTTATTTGACATATTTTTGTTATTTTGGTCCGTAATTCTCCCAAAATATGGAAAACAAAGAGGTTGTAGTAGAAGAGGATCACTGTCGGAGGTATCAGAAAATTTTCGCTTAAATCTTTCGGCTCGGTCGTATCCAGACCAGGGTCCCTTACCTAAAACCGAGCGGATGGAGCAGCGGTTAGAACACTGGACTCGCATTCGGGAAGACGATTCGCGCTCGGCCATTCAGATGCAGGTTTTCCGTGATTTACCTAAATCGCTCCAGGCAAATACGGGGATGGTTCCTTCGATAGGGTGTGGTCGATTCCCTTCGCCAACTTTGATGTAATCCGAGCCTGTGCTCCGTCTCTAATGACATCGATGTCGATGGGGCGTTAATCCCAGCCTTCTTTCCTTCCTTCCTTACTTCAAATTGTTACATTTACCCTTCCCTTACCATCATCACAGAATTAGTCTGTATTTAAATCTAATGTTTAGCCTCTACACACAACGGAAATTCATTACAATGAAGCAACGTCCAAAAATGAAATTCATTACACTGAAGAAACATCCAAAAACGCAACTGGTTATATTTATTATTTAAGGCTTACCTAACTATGGAAAAGTTTTAGAAAATTAAGGTTCTCAAACTGTAGGTCAAGATCGTCAATACAAAATTTTTATTTGCTCTTGTCAAGTGAACAATTGACACCAAAATGATTTTAAAAATGGAGTGTAGTAAAAATGTTTCTAAGCATGTGGGACTTGCATTTTGTCGGAAGAGGGCAGGAAGAAAACGGAATAAGTCTCCCTTGTCTGGGCAATTCGCAGATTCTGGATAAATAAGAAAAATATCAAATACAAAGAACTGAGCGTAGAAGATGTACAACACAAATATCTAACTGCGAGATGCTCAGAGGATGGGTTGCGATACGGCCTGGGTGACACTTATATTTTCCAAGTACAGCAGGGGGGGAGGGGGCAGCATCAGTTACGGCGAATTGAGAGCCGGGAATTTCTCTCGAATTACCCACAAATCTCCATCTGAATGCTGCTGCCAACGTGATGAAGAAGAAAGTCCTTTACCCACGTAAAACCAGAGTAATGCAACGAAACTTCCCACTCAAGCCCTAGAAAATTGCATATAACGATCTCTCCGTTAGTTATCATCTTTCGCAACACTTCTGGTAGCGGGGCTGATACTTCGGATTCGACCGTCCAAAAGTTTCAGGGAAAGCAACGAATTTCCTCACACGGCCATAGTAGTATCAGTGAGCGGCTCGTTTATAAGTGCAGATAGAAACGCCAAATTTCAAGCTCAAATACTCATAAGAGATGGCTATGGCAGCCGGTTTCAACGAATCACATCCAGGAACTAATCAAAATAACATTTCGCGAAACAGAATCTCTCCAAGGACACTGGACACCTCCCAGCAGGGTCCCGTTCGCTGCCTTTGAGACACAGTGAAAGCCTTCTTCTGATCAAACAGCACACTGCAGTGAACCCCATACACTCTCCCTTCCGCCGTGAAATGGAACCACTCTCAGAAAAAGTGTCAATCTCACACAACAAATCATCAAGCAATTGTAACAGAGCTAAATCAAAGATCCACACAACAAGTCTAGCATCAGCCAAATTATTGCACAAATTGAAAACCTACTTCCACTCACCCACTGAGGTAATTGAAAATTTTGCATAGGATCAGATACTAGGCATACAATAAGCCCTTAGCACAGTTAAACACCAGTCCAGAAAGGTATCGTGATATCAAACCAAAAACTTGAATTTTTAAGAAACAATGCCTGTTAATAAAAATCCACTCAAACACTACCCAAAACAAACTGCAATGAGACAGAACAAGGCAGGGGTCACTGTGCGCTAACAACAGTACGTCTGCAACAGCCTCTCAGTAAACAGTGAGCGATAGGGTGCACCGTTTCAAAATACAACTGGAACATATCTGAACGGTCACCGTTGTACAACACAGAATCAGTAAAAATTATCAAGGACTGTTAATTAAACATGCCAAGACCTGAAAGCTTCCTTGAGCAATCCCACGTACATGGCACGCAGCAGTATTGGCAGTCACGTCCGTTCACTACTGACAGAATCTTCCCAGGAGCCAGAAAAAAATACTGTCTGGGTCACTCTTTACGTGTTTGGCGCCACTCTCTCGGTGTCGACAGCCAGCAGTTGCCACGTATCTACCCTAGGCTGTGCCTCTGCTCTCCAACACACTGCTCGGCAGACTGCTCGGAAGCAAACCAACACGAAAAGGCAAACGGCTCTATCCTATGCGCTCGCTGCCGCTGTCTCAAGGCACCGTTCCAAGTTCAGGTCATTGCATAGCTCGCAGAAAGCCTCCTGGAACCGACCGCTCGGGAACCGAAACAACACCAACCGAGGCGTCCGCGCAGTTTTGACTCCACTGTCCTTCTATTTGTCACCCTGTAGTCGCCCATCATCTTCAGACGCACTGGCTACAAGATCTGATCCGTCCGCTGCCCGATTAAAGACCCATAAAACTATCATGTTTACCCTCTCGTAAAATCCGGTAGCTCTGTGCTCAGCGCCTTCGATGTTCTGTGCGCCCTTTGCCACGGCGCCAACGGCGCCAGATTGCAGATGGAAGCGGGCGGGGGAGGGGTGGGGGGGGGGGGGGGAGTTTAACGTCTTCTTCTCCTCTTCAGGTATTAGGCGAAATTGCCTATTATAGTACCCATCTTTTCTTCCTTATAGTATCTAGCATTTATGGGCCGTCTGCTGCACTCCTATTCTCTAGAATTTTATCATTTAGATTAAATATTTATATTTATTCTCTAATATCTTGATACCTTTGTCTTACTATTTGTGTAAATTTTGACTAGCCTAAGCCGACTCTTAAGACAAGAGAACCGACCGAACTGGAAATGTTTATAAGAAAGGGACTTACTATTGTTTTTTTCCGTTTCTTTTGATCACTTAATTAAATTGTTCTGGTGATTTTCACCTTCTCTTTTATTGCTGCCCTTATGCAATGACACGTCAAAATATATAAAAATGAACAGAGCAGTCACATTGATTTTACAATTGTGATCGGTTATTAACCTAACGATCATGAATAATACGCACGATTGATGCTATATGACTTATCACTGGCTTATTTCATTTGCAGTTCTCAACAATGAAGGGAATCAGTTACATTACAAGAGAAAACGGTTGCCTGATACTGGAATAAAACAATCTGCTTCTCTTTATGGAGAAAATCGTTACATTTTTGGAATTCACGGCAGGAAAAGGACATGGAGTATTAAGGGAATGGCCACACATTCAACTACTCAGTTCAGACTCAGAAGATAGACTCAAGCAAGAACCACCTCCACCACTCGCACGCAAAGGAGGAATTTTTCCAGATGACTCCACGTCTAGCGTATCCTGAACATAGGTCGACCACTTGTAAGTTTAGCAGAGAGAGAGTGCATTTCTATCATAGGACAGCAGCCGTATAAATCAAATTGATGGGGACTAATCTGGTCCGGCAGAAGGCCTCCACCTATTCCACACCCAAGTGTTTCCAACACTATAGATTTGTTACGCCAGATTTCCGCACTTGCATGATAACTTAGAGAATTCACAATAATATCATCAAATGTGAATTGCACCACGTTGTTCCACTGGAACAAAACCAAGTCTGATCAGTGCAAAAGTTGCACATAATCGTCAGCTATTACTGCAACGTCATAGCATAAAGGCACTAGGAGACCGATAGCAGTTCAGATGAACTGAACTTAAATATTTCACGATACGTACAACGCACAAAACGCTAATTTCAGATGTTCCTATCAGAGCAGCGTAGGACTACGTCTGTACTCACCAGTAACCTGCAGCAGAATGCCTTCCTCTCCACAAAGTTTCCACCGGCTGCTAAGTGAAAAAGGAAACCAGAAAGAGTTTCCGCCACCAACCTGACAAATCAACAATACCACTTTTAGAAAGACTACACCTGTCTGCCCAGGTACAAGGATCCTGAGTTAGTCATCCTGCACTCCCAAGCACACAGCTCTCGCTCCAGCACACGACGACCAACTCAACTTCCACCACAAATAGATAGAAAAGACGTTCAGACACTCATTTGTTCACATTCACACACACGAGACGGTTCAGGGAAAGGAATAGGATACATGTGGAAACGTGGAACATAATAAATGACATGATATAATCAAACGCTGATGCCCTTTTGCAAAGTACTTGGTTTTGTGACAAGAAAAAATATTTTTCTGCCGTCAGTCCACCTACTCAGACCTTTTGGTGCGGTTCATATGCTCAACCACAGCTACACTGTTGGCCACATAATTCATAATTGCTGCAGTTAGTGGAACGTTCTTATGGAAGGACTGTGTTGAGACGTTTCAACTATGTATTTGAAAACGATGTTTTCACATTTCATACGTTTTCTGTGTACTATAAACATCTTTTACATTGTTTTACATTTAATACACCTCACTGGTTCATTTCAACATGTCCACTATTGATGTCTCTGCACACTTCCACCTGTGCACAGTTTCAGGAAACGTATTTTGCTAGCGTTGTAGTGTGATTAGGCACACGGCATCACGGATTCTATCTGTCAGTTCAATAATCTCAGCCACTTTTATTATGTAGAATTTTGATTTAACAAATCCCCATACAAAGAATAATTGGGTAAGATCCGGGAACCTTGCTTCCCATAATCTACGGCCTCATTGTCCTTTCCCACGGTTGGGAAACACTTCATTCAGGTAGTCCCTGACCATTATCGCTTAGTGGCATGGGGCACTATAATGTTGGTAAATAACAGTGTCTAAGATACTTTCTTATTCCAATTGTGGCTGCAGAAATTCCATCAGCAAATCCATCTAACAGGCACCATTAATGGCTTCCTCTCTGAAGAAAGAATGGGCGATAAATCTCCGTCCGCATGATTCCCAACTACACATGGGTCTTTGGACTGTCCTTGATATGCTGAGTGACCTCAGCTGGAGGTGTGTCGGTCCAAATGCGATATTTGCACAGGTTGACGTGTCCACTTCCATTTTAAACAACAAATGTGACATTAAATCATCAGTCTCCACACACTCCAACAAATCTATGCACATCAACATGGGTTCTGCTATGTCCTCGTCATGGACTTGATGTAGCATTTCAAAATGATATGCACTCTTTTTCAAGGTAAACTTCAGAAGTTTGAACACTGTTGATTTTGGAATTTGTGTTTGGCGTGAAAGAAAGCGTACAGAATTAGGACACCGTTCAATTGACTCCCGTATGGCGTCAGTATCAGTTGCGCCTGTGGAAGGCCGACCTGCTAGAGGCACGTCAGCAATAGTGCCTATTCGCTGAAACTTTTTCAACAGTTTACATATGCCTTTTTCGTTGGTCCATCCTTCCTAAATTTCCGTTGGAACCCTCGTCGCACTCATTGTACGCAACACTCTGTAGACGCCTTGTGATAGTGGCAACATCATCAACCTGCTGCTCAGTGATCAACCTGTAACTAAAAGACATTCGTAAGTTACCGCAAACACAAGAGATTTACTTTATGGACATCCTGTACGTTGTTATAACGGGAAAAATTCTATTTTTCATAATTAATCATGAGGACAGAGAATATTAACACACCCACTGATCTTTATGGCCCCTATGAATTGAACTGAACTGAATACTTTACACGTGTGCATGCCCAGGATTTAATGATCTGAAACTGGTGGCGCGAAAGTGTTATATTTATTTCGGGGGCTTCTCTGCCGCACCGGTCCAAATCACTGCCTGTAAGTCAGAGAGGTGATATTCTGCACCGTATATAAAGCTGATGTTATTGTGTTCAACACGAATTTGTATCAAACTTTTACAGTGCCCGTAAAGCAGCATGTTGACAAGTAGAACCACAGATTTAAGAAATAACTTAATCGTTTCTGGAAGGAAGTTAAACTGAAGCTCACCAACAAGAATTGTCTTAGTGATCATATAGAACAAGAGATTGAAAAGATACGTAATCACACGGTTCGAAGAAAGTTAGAAAAAAACATTGTTTTCATCTGCAAAGGAAGTAAAATTTCAATAATATTTAGTATATATTATATAACCAATAAAATTTCAGTTTCTTTATGGATCCAACAAAACTGTGAATACTACCCTGAAACTGGTATATGCATATGTATTCAAATACAGTGACAGAAAACGGCGCTGCGTTCGGCAACGCCTATAGAAGAAAACTAGTGTCTGACGCAGTTGTTGAATCTGTTACTACTATTACAATGACAGGTTATCAAGACTTAAGTGAGTTTGAACATGGTGCTACAGTCGCCGCACGAGTGGTGGGACACAGAATCTCAGAGGTAGCAAAGAAGTGTGGATTTCCCCATACGACCATCTCACGAGTGTACCGTGAATATCAGGAATCCGCTTAAACATCAAATCTCCGACATCGCTGCAGCCGGGAAAGATACCACAAGAACGGAACCAACGACGACTGAAGAGAATCGTTCAACGTGATAGAAGTGCAACCCTTCCGCAAATTGCTGCAGATTTCAATGCTGGGCCATCAAAAAGTGTCAGCGTGCGAACCATTCAACGAAACATCATCGCCACGCGGGTTCAGCCGAGCGGTCTGCGGCGCAGCAGTCATGGACTGTGCGGCTGATCCCGGCGGAGGTTCGAGTCCACCCTCGGGCATGGGTGTGTGTGTTTGTCGTTAGGATAATTTAGGTTAAGTAGTGTGTAAGCTTAGGGACTGAAGACCTTAGCAGTTAAGTCCCATAAGATTTCATACAAACAACTCCGAAACATC
The DNA here is from genome assembly GCF_023864345.2 of Schistocerca serialis cubense. NCBI lineage: Eukaryota > Metazoa > Arthropoda > Insecta > Orthoptera > Acrididae > Schistocerca > Schistocerca serialis. The sequence goes on along the minus strand of NC_064638.1, from coordinate 1,022,188,871 downwards.
ATCGATATGGGCTTCCGGAGGCGAAGGATCACTCGTGTGCTCTTGATGACCGCTCCAAACAAAGCCTTACGCTTCGCCTGGGCCCGTCAACACCGGCATTAGATTGTTGATGACTGGAAACATGTTTCCTGGTAGAACGAGTCTCGTTTCAAACTGTATCGAGCGGATGGACTTGTACGGGTATGGAGACAACTTTTTGAATTCATGGATCATGCATGTCAGCAGGGGACTGTTCAGGTCGGTGGAGGCTCTGTAATGGTGTAGGGTGTGTGCAGTATGAGTGATTTGGGACCCCTGATACGTCTAGATACGACTCTGACAGGTGACACCTACATAAGCATCGTATCTCATCACCTGCATCCATTCATGTTCATTGTGCATACCGGTGGACTTTGGCAAATCCAGCAGGACAATGCGACAACCCACACGTCCAGAATTGTTACAGAGTGGCTCCAGGAACACTCTTCTGAGTTTAAATACTTTTGATTGCCACCAAACTCCCCAAACATGAACATTATTGAGCCAGTCTGGGATGTTTTGCAACGTACTGCTCAGAAGAGATCTCCACCCCCTCGTACTCTTACGACAGCCCTGCTGGATTCATGGTGTTACTTCTCTGCAGCACTACTTCAGACGTTAGTTGAGTCCATGCCTCGTCGTGTTGCTACACTTACGCGTGTCGCAGGAATTTTTACCAGTTTCTTTGGCTTTTAAGTGTATTTTCGCGGAACCTTTTTGTTCGTGTGTCTCTGTCTGTTCGCTCGAATACAATCATACAATCAAGGTTGGTATGTTTAAAATGAAGTGTTTTTAATCACGTGTTAAAACACTGTCCAATACACTTTAAGAATAAATCATGATTTAATAAAAGTGTTTTAATCCAGACTGTTACCCTTGCAACTACTGAAAAGGCTGCTGCCCTTCTTCAGGAACCACATGTAAGTATTATTCAGGAATGGTGATTTGCTTAATTGTCATTGTTTGTTTATAGCATATATTTCACAAAATCTTGAGCATTGTGCTTAGTATTTTCCGTTATTCGTATGTTACAGAAGTGACACCAACACCGCTGTGACAGGAGATGTCTATGGCATGTGCACTAGAGTGGTGGTTGTGGGGTTGGGTGTCACACGCACACCCGAGCAGCATGCACTGCCATGCAAAACGCCTCTCGTTGCCATGCAGGAGGTGGCCGCAGCTGCTGCAGTGCCTGCCCCCGAACCACCACATACCATCTGGCATCCTTGAGTGGTTTAGTAAGAGCAGCAATCTCCCACCCCCCAGGCTGGGGATGTTGAATGCTCCACTACGTAGGAGCATCAAGGAGTACCCTCCCCACAGCCTGGGTGCTCCCTCAGGAGGTTGCCGCCACCTACTACTCACGCTCCGACCTCTCGCCCTTGGCGACAGCACATGGTATGTGTGCCTTGGTGCATACTCCTCCAACCTGAAGGCGCCTCATCCACAGCGCCCTCATCCACCTAGCTGTAGTATTATTAATGAACCTGTGGATGGCAGTAGTGCTCTATCCCATCCTGATAGTGAACGACATCAGATTAGTGGCGTCATGACCCTTCTAGAATACTCATCGGTTGCTATTACATTTGAGGGGCGTATGTCATTAAATAGCACAGAGAATCCCTAGGGCGATATCGTGACCCAGCCAGGTGTTTAGAAGCTTGCCTCCCAGTGTTAGAGGCGGAGCTCCTGACTGAAAGCCCTAGACGATCCGAGATACATTGCCATTAAATGTAATGCAGTGCTCTGCTGCACGTTGACACACTTGCCCAAACATCAGGGTGCTGCTGAGGAGAAAACCTTACATTACATCTGTGGTGACTATGGTGTTATATCTCGGAGTACGTCAATCGCCGAGTGGTATCGTGAATCTACCTTGGGTGCTATACTGGCCTGGGTTTCCGAGATGGAAGTACGAGGGTCAGCTAAAGCACTCAGCCAAATACCACAGCTCGACATCCATATTCATGTCTATGATCCGTTAAATGGAGGGTTCAGCTATATCGACTTCCCTGAGGATATTAAGAACAAGTAGGTTTGCATTATCGTTCAAAATGGAAAAGATAACGCTTGTTTTGCATGCTCAATACTGGCTTGTGATAGAAATTACAAAAAAGATCCACAGCGCACATCTCGATGCGGAATAGGTCTTAACATTCGTGGATGTTATAACTTTGACGGTATCGAATTCCCAATAAAGATTTAGGACACAGCAAAATTTTGAGGCACAAAATCCCGGAATATTGGTTCATGTTTATGGCCAGAAGAAGAAGCAGAAAAGCAAGCCAGATGGGCAGGACAAGCATACTATAGTTGGACGACTCCATTTTTCTAAATATGCAGGTGAGTGTGATCTTCATGTAAACATGCTGCTCTTTCCGGAAGGTGATAATCAAATTGTTCAAATGTGTGTGAAATCTTATGGAACTTAACTGCTAAGGTCATCAGTCCCTAAGCTTACACACTACTTAACCTAAATTATCCCAAGGACAAACACCCACACCCATGCCCGAGGGAGGACTCGAACCTCTGCCGGGACCAGCCGCACAGTCCATGACTGTAGCGCCCTAGACCGCTCTCCTAATCCCGCGCGGCGCGGTGATAATCAGAATTACGTATGGATCAAAGACATGTTCTGCTTCCTTTACAGCCAATTGTCGAAACATAAAGATAAGAAACACATCTGCTTCGGGTGTCTAAATAACTTTTCAGAAAAAAGTAGGTACTTAAAACGGCATCTGGAGGACTGTGAATCCAAGGAACCGGTACATAAAATATAATTACAATTTAACAATTTCTGGATCTTTTCCTTTACTTGTACTGCTTCTTGCTAAATTACTTAATTCTGGGTCAACGGGAAGTACACTATGCGTTATGATGAATGAATTTTTGAGTATCGATATACATGACACAAATTGACGTATCTTTTGATTGCATTGACTTACAAGCCTAAAGGTTTTGCACAACCAAGGAGTACCTCTACCGTTCCTGGCAAAAAGGGGTCTTAACAGATGCCAGACGGACAACAAAGTCATCCTATAAGGGTTCTGTTTTTACCGACTGAGGTACGGATCTCTAAAATGGAAAGGAATGTGAGTGAAAGCGAAAAAAATTAGATGAGATAATTCATTTAAAAAAATTGTTTGTTCACTTTTCACACCGAAAAAATTCTTCCAGTGCCCACGACATTTCGCACTCTTCTTACCGAGACAAAACATAAAATCATTTTTCAAGATTGAAATAGAATTTCAGGAAGAAATTCGTTATATACAGAGAAGAAATACGTATACAAATATGTGTGAAATACATTAAATATACGTGAAATGTACAGTATATTGTGGTGTCACCGCCAGACACCACACTTGCTAGGTGGTAGCTTAAATCGGCCGCGGTCCATTTAGTACATGTCGGACCCGCGTGTCGCCACTGTGTGATCGCAGACCTAGCGCCACCACAAGGCAGGTCTCGATATACGATAGAGCACTCGCCCCAGTTGTACGACGACATTGCTAGCGACCATACGGACGAAGCCTTCCTCTCATTTGCCGAGAGACAGTTAGAATAGCCTTCTGCTGAGTCCATGGCTACGACCTAGCAAGGCGCCATTAGCCTTACCTAGTTTGAGAGTTATCGTATAAATGTCTCAAGAAGAACGCTGTATTCATCAAAGAATAAAAGTTAAGTATAAAGCAGCTACGTACTTTTCTTGCTACCATTCAATAGTTATCCTGTTCCAGACTTGACGCCAGTCGGCGTGTGTGTACGCGTGCCTTTCTTTCGGCTCCCTTCCCAGTGTGGCGTAGCAAGCTTGTTACGTCACAATATATATATATGCGTGAAATAAATGTGACAAATGCGTATCTGGACGAAATCACGAGAAGAAAGCTAATAACAGGTACACACTGATGCGCCAACGAACCTGATATAGGCATGCGTATTCAAATGCAGAAATATGTAAACAGGCAGAATATGGCGCTGTGATCGGCAGCGGCTATATAAGACAACAAGTGTCTAAATGGATCAAATGGCTCTGAGCGCTATGGGACTTAACAGCTGTGGTCATCAGTCCCCTAGAACTTAGAACTACTTAAACCTAACTAACCTAAGGACATCACACACATCCATGCCCGAGGCAGGATTCGAACCTGCGACCGTAGCAGTCGCACGGTTCCGGACTGCGCGCCTAGAACCGACAACAAATGTCTGGTGCAGCTGTTAGATCGATTCCTGCTGCTACAATGGCAGGTTATCAAGATTTAAGTGAGTTTCAACATAGTGTTATGGTCGGCGCACGAGCGATGTGACGGGACACAGCATCTCCGTGACAGCGATGAAAAAAATTTTTCGAATGGCTCTGAGCACTATGGGACTTAACTTCAGAGGTCAGCAGTCCCCTAGAACTTAGAATTACTTAAACCTAAATAACCTAGGGCCATCACACACATCCATGCCCGAGGCAGGATTCGAACCTGCGACCGTAGCGGTCGCGCGGTTCCAGATTGCAGCGCCTAGAACCGCTTGGCCACTCTGGCCGGCGATAGCGATGAAGTGGGGATTTTCCGGTACGACCACTTCACGAGTGTACCGTGAATATCAGGAATCCGGTAAAACATCGAATCTGCGATATCGCTGCTGCCGGAAAAAGATACTGCAAGAACAGCACCAACGACGACTGAAGAGAATCTTTCAAAGTGACAGAAGTGCAACCCTTGCGCAAATTGCTGCAGATTTCAATGCTGGACTGTCAACAAGTGTGAGAGATTGAACCACTCAATGAAACCTCTTCTACATGGGCTTTCGTAGCCGAAGCCCCATAAGCGTACCATTAATAACAGCACGATGCAAAGCTTTACGTCTCGCATGGGCCCGTCAACACCGACACTGGACTGTGGATGACTGGAGACATGTTTCCTGGTTGGACGAAGCTCGTTTCGAATTGTATCGAGGGGATGGACGTGTACGGGTATGGAGACAGCCTCATGAATCCATTGACCCTGCATTTCAGTAGTGGACAGTTCAAGCTGATGGAGGCTCTGTAAAGGTGTAGAGCGTGAGCGGTTGGAATGATTTGGGACCCCTCATACGTCTTGATACGGCTCTGACAGGTGACACGTACGTAAGCATCCTGTGTGATTACCTGCATCCATTCATGTCCATTGCACATTCCGATGGACTTGGGCAATTCCAGCAGGACAATGCGACACTCCACACGCCCAGAACTGCTACGGAATGGCTCCAGGAACACTCTTCTTAGTTTAAACACTTCCGCTGGCCACCAAACTCTCCAGATATGAACATTATTGAGCTTGTCTGGGATGCCTTGCAACGTGTTGTTCAGAGGAGATCTCCAACCCTTCGTACTCTTACGGATTTATGGACAGCCCTGCAGGATTCATGGTGTCAGTTCCCTCCAGTACTACTTGAGACATTAGTGGAGTCCATGCCACGTCATGATGCGGCACTTTTGCGTGCTCGCCGGGCCCCTAAACGATATTAAGCAGGTGTACCAGTTCCTTGTACTCTTAAGTGTATTTATCTGTATCGAACCATGTAATATTACATTATTTGGACACTGTGATCTCAAGTTTGTCTACTTAAGATTTCTCGAGTGCAGTATGATGCGATCAGTTTGTGTATTAATCTCGTAATTTGACTACATGTGAAGCTGGTGTAAAATTGTTCTATCAGTGTGGAAGGTATAAAAAATCTTGTTGTATATAACTACTAAATACCCTTGTAGCCTATCCCCGACATTATTCAATCTGTATATTGAGCAAGCAGTAAAGGAAACAAAAGAAAAATCCGGAGTAGGTACTAAATCAATGGAACAGGAATAAAAACTTTGAGGTTCGCTGGTGACATTGTAATTCTGTCAGAGACAGTAATGGACTTCGAAGAGCAGTTGAACGGAATGGACAGTGTCTTGCAATGAAGACATAAAATGAACGTCAACAAAAAGGATAATGGAATGTAGTCGAATTAAGTCAGGTGATGCTGAGGGAATTAGATTAGGAAATGAGACACTTAAAGTAGTAAATGAGTTGTGCTATTGGGGGAGCAAAATAACTGATGATTGTCGAAGTAGAGGTGATACAAAAACTAGACTGGCAAAGGCAAGGAAAGAGTTTCTGAAGAAGAGAAATTTGTTAACATCGAGTATAGATTTAAGTGTCAGGAAGTCTTTTCTGAAATATATTGTATGAAGTGTAGCCATGTATGGAAGTGAAACATGGACGATAAATAGTTTGGACAAGAAGAGAATAGAAGCTTTCGAAATGTGGTGCTACAGAAGAATGCTGAAGATTAGATGGGTAGATCACATAACTAATGAGGAGGTACTGAATAGAATTGGGGAGAAGAGAAATTTGTGGCACAACTCGACTAGAAGACGGGTCGGTTGGTAGGTCACGGCCTGAGGCATCAAGGGATCACCAGTTCAATATTGGAGGGCAGTGTGGAGAGTAAAAATCGTAGAGGGAGACCAAGAGATGAATACACTAAGTAGCTTCGGAAGGATGTCGGTTACAATAGGTACTGGGGATGAAGAAGCTTGCACAGGATAGAGTAGCATGGAGAGCTGCATCAAACCAGTCTCTGTACTGAAGACCACAAGAACAGTGAAACATGTTATACGTCAGATGACAATTGAACAGAAACTTTTTAACTTGTTAACTCTGCCGAGTAGTTGCCAAATACATGATCTATCGCAGTCCATGGAAGAAGGATACAGCTTCTATCTCAGGACCCAATTGATGTCAGTAAATACAGTGGGAATCCGAACTACACCGACAGAATGTTATTTAGGGATAGAATTTCCTTACAAGGGATTCTGCTTACTAATTGCATTTCGTTCGGGCAACAATAAATTGTTCATCGTGACACTGCTTGGTAGCCAGCTTGGTCGCCATTCAAAACACCAGCGGAGTCCTTTTTCCGCGAACATGTAAAGAGCTTACTGAAGGACATTCCGGTCGATAATCACATGGAGTTTATTGTAAGTGTTGTTACAGCCAAGTAAGTAGAACGCCAAGCTCCTGGAGCTGTTGAATGTGTAACACTGTCGATGGTGTGTCGATGTGCAGTCAGCTGTGATAGCGATGAAGAACTCTTTAAACAATTATACAATGGAGGCTTTCACGACCGGATGTTTCAGCTGCCGAGAATTCAGCGGGTTGTGTGGCTGTGGTCCATGGAACTCTTCTGTACCTGACGTTTCGTCCAAAGCTACGTTGGTCGTCTTCGGAGGTTCAAATGGTTCAAATGGCTCTGAGCACTATGGGACTCATCTTCTGAGGTCATTAGTCCCCTAGAACTTAGAACTAGTTAAACCTAACTAACCTAGACATCACACATATCCATGCCCGAGGCAGGATTCGAACCTGCGACCATAGCGGTCTCGCGGTTCCAAACTGCAGCGCCGAGAAACGCAAGGCCACTTCGGCCGGCTCTTCGGAGGTGCTCCTGGTTGTGCTGAGTCTTGCCGACTCAACAATTTCTGTAAGGGAACAGTTCTGCATTTGTTACCTGATGTGTCGACAGAAGTGCCGACACAGTGTGATTTGAGGAGACCGCAATGCATGCTATAAACACACGAAGGATGGCGTGAGGTCTGAAACAGGATACGTAATGAATGCTATAAAGAAAAGTACGTACCTTTTGGAATACTTAACTTTAATCCATCCTTGTTGTATACATCGTTCTTGATGAGACATGCTTTATACGATAAGTATCAATTGCTATGTAAGGCTAATGGCGCCTTGCTAGGTCGTAGCCATGGACTTAGCTGAAGGCTATTCTAACTATCTGCTCGGCAAAGGAGCGAGGCTTCGTCAGTGGAGTCGCTAGCAAAGTCGTCCGTACAACTGGGGCGAGTGCTATTCCGTATCTCGAGATCTGCTTTGTGGTGGCGCTCGGTCTGCGATCACACAGTGGTGACACGCGGGTCCGACATGTACTAATGGACCGCGGCCGATTTAAAACTACCACCTAGCAAGTGTGGTGTCTGGCGGTGACACCACATTCCTCCCCCGCAAATCGGCGAACGGTCGTGTTATAAGGCTTCCGCCCGCCGTGGGAAGGACCCCATGTTGACGTATGCGATGAGGTGGGGAGCCTAACAACAGGCGAGGCTGTGCCACTCGCACCCGGCCAATCGGTCCGAGGGGAGCTAGGAAACGCCTGAAAACCTAGTCCAGGGTGCACGTCAACATGCGGTGTATGAGCCCGTAAAGAGACAGGAGGGGCCGAAGGGTCGACCTCCATTGCGTCGGGGTACCCCACGCGCGAAGACGCCATGTGGTAGGAGCGGACAAGAGTTCCATGGCGGAGGACAGCTGGTCACGGGAAGCGATCGGCGGCGCGTGACCCAGGGAGGCACTTGGCGGTTGCAGCGAAGCGTCCACTGCGGGCGGCGCCGGCGGGAGACCAAGCGGCGGCGGCGGCGACGCGTCGCCATGGGGCAAAATGGAAGGCAGCGTCGGTAACACCTGGGGATGAGGCGAGCCAGTAGATGGGTCCGCAGGGCGCTGACCGGACGGCACCGTCGCTGAAAGCAGACGGGGTGCGGCAGAACCCGTGCGACGACAGAGGCGCAGCTGATTGAGATGCCGACGCACCTCACCAGAGGCCCCCAAAACCAAATACATCGCGCGGCCGAGGCAGCGAAGAATGCGCCCTGCGAGCCAACGCCGTGAACCGCGAAAGTTGCGATAGAATACAACGTCGCCTGGAGCAAAAGCAGGAGTCTGCCGCTGCACAGGAACCTGATGCGGCGGATGCAGCAAAGACATCAAGGTTCGATGAGGACGACCGTGGAGCAACTCAGCCGGCGAGCTACCATCTCAGCGCTGAGAGCGATACGAAGACAAAAAGAGCAACAACGCGTCCTCCCGAGAATGCGACTCTTTCAACTTCATCTGTGACTTGAAAGTCCGGACCAATCGTTCAGCGGCACCGTTTGACTGGGGCGAAAACGGCGCGGATTTTAGATGTTGAATACCATTGGCCATGCAGAATGACTGAAATTCTGCGGACATGAATTGTGGGCCATTGTCGGAAACAATATTCTGTGGAAGACCTTCAATGCAAAAGATAGCAGACAAAATTTCTTCGTAGGACAGAGTTGCTACGTCGCGTCGGGGAAATAATTTCACTATCACACGGTACGTATGCACCCCTACACATGATAATAAGTGAGGCTGCCGCTCGTTACCTTGAATTCTGTAGGTGGCGAGATGAAATACAAATTGGCGTGACCACTCCGTCCATGTTTCCTGAGCTGGGTTAAATGGCCGGAACGGGGGTGCAACAGCATGTTGTGGCTGCGGTAGCGGTGAAGCGGCGGCTGCCGCATCGTTTTGCATCGCACTGTGACCCTGAACGAGCTGTCCAAGGGCATCCAATAACGCCTGCGTCTGCTGATTCTGCAAGCGATAAAATTCGGACAGTACTTCTGGAGATTGTGGCGAAGCCATGACACAAGCAAAGTAGATCAATACGAACGCTAATTCCTCTTTTAAGCCTCGTCGCCAACTGTTGTGGCGTAGCAAGACAGCCACGCCACGGAAGTAGCCGAAAGGCACGCGTTAACTCACGCAGGCTAGAGATAGGTCTGCAAATTCTTCACACAGACGAGAAACACTGTCTGAAGGCACAGTCTGATTCACTGATAGGACCTGATTTACTATAGACATGTTAAACAATTGAAATAAATCTAAACCAAACAAGTTCACTGCAGTAGAAGAACGAAGAACGTAAAATGACACAAGTTTTGTTTGTCCCTTGTATGTTGCAAGAAGAGTGCACTGTCCTAACACAGGGATATGCTGTCCTGAATAACTAGTGAGCTGAACATTTGCGGCACGCAACGGAGGTTTGCCCAGTTGTTTGTACGTGTCGTGATTGAGCAATGAAACTGCAGCTCCGGTGTCGAGCTGGAATGGTATGACCTTGCCATTAAAGTCCAAATGTACAAAAAGTTTATTGTCCTGCAGACATTTTTGGACGGGCCTTGGTTGCGCTAAGAACTATGAAGCACATTTGGAACTGAAAGTAAACGCGCAACCGAAATTTTTCAGAGCGCGCAATGTTCCCCACGCATTGCGTGATGAGGTCGCAAGAACTTACACGATTTAGAATCACAAGGTGTAATTGAACGTGTGGAGGCTTCTCTCTGGGCCTCACCATTAGTAATTTTGCCAAAACCTTCCGGAAAATTGAGACTTTGTGTGGACTTGAAGGCAAAGTGATCCCATCCTCGTCGCCATATGATGTGTCGACAGAAGTGCCGACACAGTGTGATTTGAGGGGACCGCAATGCACGCTATAAACACACGAAGGATGGCGTGAGGTCTGAAACAGGATACGTAATGAATGCTATAAAGAAAAGTACGTACCTTTTGGAATACTTAACTTTAATCCATCCTTGTTGTATACATCGTTCTTGATGAGACATGCTATATACGATAAGTATCAGTTGCTATGTAAGGCTAATGGCGCCTTGCTAGGTCGTAGTCATGGACTTAGCTGAAGGCTATTCTAACTATCTGCTCGGCAAAGGAGCGAGGCTTCGTCAGTGGAGTCGCTAGCAAAGTCGTCCGTACAACTGGGGCGAGTGCTATTCCGTATCTCGAGACCTGCCTTGTGGTGGCGCTCGGTCTGCGATCACACTGTGTCGGCACTTCTGTCGACACATCATTACCTGCTGAACACACTGTGCTAAAAGTGTTTCTTTTGTGTACAGGTTCTTACAACGCTCTGTACAAGCCGGCGGCGGCAAGAGATCCCCATACACCAATATACTAGAAAATATTCCAGATGAAGCCTTGAAATTTTGCCGGTAGAGCTCAGAATCAGAATGTTAACAGCCTTGATTCCAAATAATGTCATGGCAATTCATTTCACTGCAATTTACAGAAAATTTGTTTAATTTATTTTCATTGCATCATGTTAAAGTTGAAAGCCATCACTGGAAAAAGGATATAATCTATCTTCTAATTTAAAATTTGTTTATGAATCACGGCTGAATGGTTACGGCGCTGGTAACCATATTCAGTTGATTCCAGATCACCAGAAAATGGCAGACCTGATGCAGACATAAGTTTTAATGTTTGAAAAAAGCTTGTAACCCCGATGCAGTCATGGTTTTAACTTTATTTTGGATCATTAGTATCTTGACCAGTTTGATGTGACCCGCCAAAAATTTCTCTCCTATGGCAACCTCTCCCTCTCGGAGTAGTATGTGCAACCTATGTCCTCAATTATGGGGCAGGGGAATTTACCAGAAAACATAGGATGTTGAGTGGTATTGCTAGCGGCAGTCAAGACGTAATTGTGATATAGGACTGACATCATTTGTTAAAAACACTACTATCATACACAATCAGTGAAATAATAAGTAATATGCTTCCAGCAACAATTATTAGAAAAACCTTACAGTTTCACACTGATTAAACGTAATATCGAAAACAAAAATACCGGGCATGGATGTGTGTGGTGTCATTAGGTTAGTTAGTTTTAAATAGTTCTAAGTTCTTGGGGAGTGATGACCTTAGAAGTTAAGTCCCATAGTGCTCAGAGCCGTTTGAACAAAAATACCAAAAAAAATTCAGTGGAAAAAGTAGCTACCGATAGTTGGCTAACAACGGAACTAAATCACTCATCAACGTATCTTACAATAAATAACAATCCATAATTATGTTACGGTTCAAACATAATAGAAACCGGCAATCAGAGAATAATCAACACGTTAACACTGTAATTCTAGTCTAAGAGGCATAAGACGATATTACACTTAAATTTATAGAGAATAATTGAATATACTGAACTTTACGTATTTGTTAATAATTATATCCCGGAAAAAGCCATGAGAATTAACTTGTCAGTTCATGGGAAGCGTTTTGCAATGATAGATGGAGCGGTTGTCATAAAATGAAGCAAGTTATGCGAGACTATCACCAATGAAACAAAACGGATAAATAGCTGTGATCAAGTACATGCGGAAATTAAACACAAAGGGTGTAAACGTTGGATCGCGTGACACAATTAGCCTGAATTATGGCACAATAGCAGACCTGGCAAAGGCCGTAATAAAGCCCAATTGCTTGTGCACAAATTAATTCAGCTATAAAATGTGCGAGGGCTGATCACTCATTATCATCTCCGCATTTCTCAAACACAGGGGTATTCCGCAATGATGTTACAGTCTTTCAGAGATGATGAAGACCGGTAAATGCATCTATTTGAGATAAGAAACTCCATTCACGAAGTGACTGTGTCGAAACTTAGAATCGAAGATCGTTGTCATACCTCTGACACTGGGTCTCTTCGACTGCAATCTCTTTGCTTTGCAAATTTTTGGAGCAGGTAGTATGGGCCAAAATCGTATGTACCAAAACAAGAAGAAATTTTCTAGTAAATATGGGATTTGAGTTGCGTGCCTTTAGAGGTATGAATAACTGTTCAGTAGAAGAAATGTGTTTCACGGTAGCATAGACGGTAAAGTGCTCATAGCTCTTAAGGTATGCACTTAACATTCCATGTTTATTTGACATATTTTTGTTATTTTGGTCCGTAATTCTCCCAAAATATGGAAAACAAAGAGGTTGTAGTAGAAGAGGATCACTGTCGGAGGTATCAGAAAATTTTCGCTTAAATCTTTCGGCTCGGTCGTATCCAGACCAGGGTCCCTTACCTAAAACCGAGCGGATGGAGCAGCGGTTAGAACACTGGACTCGCATTCGGGAAGACGATTCGCGCTCGGCCATTCAGATGCAGGTTTTCCGTGATTTACCTAAATCGCTCCAGGCAAATACGGGGATGGTTCCTTCGATAGGGTGTGGTCGATTCCCTTCGCCAACTTTGATGTAATCCGAGCCTGTGCTCCGTCTCTAATGACATCGATGTCGATGGGGCGTTAATCCCAGCCTTCTTTCCTTCCTTCCTTACTTCAAATTGTTACATTTACCCTTCCCTTACCATCATCACAGAATTAGTCTGTATTTAAATCTAATGTTTAGCCTCTACACACAACGGAAATTCATTACAATGAAGCAACGTCCAAAAATGAAATTCATTACACTGAAGAAACATCCAAAAACGCAACTGGTTATATTTATTATTTAAGGCTTACCTAACTATGGAAAAGTTTTAGAAAATTAAGGTTCTCAAACTGTAGGTCAAGATCGTCAATACAAAATTTTTATTTGCTCTTGTCAAGTGAACAATTGACACCAAAATGATTTTAAAAATGGAGTGTAGTAAAAATGTTTCTAAGCATGTGGGACTTGCATTTTGTCGGAAGAGGGCAGGAAGAAAACGGAATAAGTCTCCCTTGTCTGGGCAATTCGCAGATTCTGGATAAATAAGAAAAATATCAAATACAAAGAACTGAGCGTAGAAGATGTACAACACAAATATCTAACTGCGAGATGCTCAGAGGATGGGTTGCGATACGGCCTGGGTGACACTTATATTTTCCAAGTACAGCAGGGGGGGAGGGGGCAGCATCAGTTACGGCGAATTGAGAGCCGGGAATTTCTCTCGAATTACCCACAAATCTCCATCTGAATGCTGCTGCCAACGTGATGAAGAAGAAAGTCCTTTACCCACGTAAAACCAGAGTAATGCAACGAAACTTCCCACTCAAGCCCTAGAAAATTGCATATAACGATCTCTCCGTTAGTTATCATCTTTCGCAACACTTCTGGTAGCGGGGCTGATACTTCGGATTCGACCGTCCAAAAGTTTCAGGGAAAGCAACGAATTTCCTCACACGGCCATAGTAGTATCAGTGAGCGGCTCGTTTATAAGTGCAGATAGAAACGCCAAATTTCAAGCTCAAATACTCATAAGAGATGGCTATGGCAGCCGGTTTCAACGAATCACATCCAGGAACTAATCAAAATAACATTTCGCGAAACAGAATCTCTCCAAGGATACTGGACACCTCCCAGCAGGGTCCCGTTCGCTGCCTTTGAGACACAGTGAAAGCCTTCTTCTGATCAAACAGCACACTGCAGTGAACCCCATACACTCTCCCTTCCGCCGTGAAATGGAACCACTCTCAGAAAAAGTGTCAATCTCACACAACAAATCATCAAGCAATTGTAACAGAGCTAAATCAAAGATCCACACAACAAGTCTAGCATCAGCCAAATTATTGCACAAATTGAAAACCTACTTCCACTCACCCACTGAGGTAATTGAAAATTTTGCATAGGATCAGATACTAGGCATACAATAAGCCCTTAGCACAGTTAAACACCAGTCCAGAAAGGTATCGTGATATCAAACCAAAAACTTGAATTTTTAAGAAACAATGCCTGTTAATAAAAATCCACTCAAACACTACCCAAAACAAACTGCAATGAGACAGAACAAGGCAGGGGTCACTGTGCGCTAACAACAGTACGTCTGCAACAGCCTCTCAGTAAACAGTGAGCGATAGGGTGCACCGTTTCAAAATACAACTGGAACATATCTGAACGGTCACCGTTGTACAACACAGAATCAGTAAAAATTATCAAGGACTGTTAATTAAACATGCCAAGACCTGAAAGCTTCCTTGAGCAATCCCACGTACATGGCACGCAGCAGTATTGGCAGTCACGTCCGTTCACTACTGACAGAATCTTCCCAGGAGCCAGAAAAAAATACTGTCTGGGTCACTCTTTACGTGTTTGGCGCCACTCTCTCGGTGTCGACAGCCAGCAGTTGCCACGTATCTACCCTAGGCTGTGCCTCTGCTCTCCAACACACTGCTCGGCAGACTGCTCGGAAGCAAACCAACACGAAAAGGCAAACGGCTCTATCCTATGCGCTCGCTGCCGCTGTCTCAAGGCACCGTTCCAAGTTCAGGTCATTGCATAGCTCGCAGAAAGCCTCCTGGAACCGACCGCTCGGGAACCGAAACAACACCAACCGAGGCGTCCGCGCAGTTTTGACTCCACTGTCCTTCTATTTGTCACCCTGTAGTCGCCCATCATCTTCAGACGCACTGGCTACAAGATCTGATCCGTCCGCTGCCCGATTAAAGACCCATAAAACTATCGTGTTTAGCCTCTCGTAAAATCCGGTAGCTCTGTGCTCAGCGCCTTCGATGTTCTGTGCGCCCTTTGCCACGGCGCCAACGGCGCCAGATTGCAGATGGGAGCGGGCGGGGGAGGGGTGGGGGGGGGGGGGAGTTTAACGTCTTCTTCTCCTCTTCAGGTATTAGGCGAAATTGCCTATTATAGTACCCATCTTTTCTTCCTTATAGTATCTAGCATTTATGGGCCGTCTGCTGCACTCCTATTCTCTAGAATTTTATCATTTAGATTAAATATTTATATTTATTCTCTAATATCTTGATACCTTTGTCTTACTATTTGTGTAAATTTTGACTAGCCTAAGCCGACTCTTAAGACAAGAGAACCGACCGAACTGGAAATGTTTATAAGAAAGGGACTTACTATTGTTTTTTTCCGTTTCTTTTGATCACTTAATTAAATTGTTCTGGTGATTTTCACCTTCTCTTTTATTGCTGCCCTTATGCAATGACACGTCAAAATATATAAAAATGAACAGAGCAGTCACATTGATTTTACAATTGTGATCGGTTATTAACCTAACGATCATGAATAATACGCACGATTGATGCTATATGACTTATCACTGGCTTATTTCATTTGCAGTTCTCAACAATGAAGGGAATCAGTTACATTACAAGAGAAAACGGTTGCCTGATACTGGAATAAAACAATCTGCTTCTCTTTATGGAGAAAATCGTTACATTTTTGGAATTCAAGGCAGGAAAAGGACATGGAGTATTAAGGGAATGGCCACACATTCAACTACTCAGTTCAGACTCAGAAGATAGACTCAAGCAAGAACCACCTCCACCACTCGCACGCAAAGGAGGAATTTTTCCAGATGACTCCACGTCTAGCGTATCCTGAACATAGGTCGACCACTTGTAAGTTTAGCAGAGAGAGAGTGCATTTCTATCATAGGACAGCAGCCGTATAAATCAAATTGATGGGGACTAATCTGGTCCGGCAGAAGGCCTCCACCTATTCCACACCCAAGTGTTTCCAACACTATAGATTTGTTACGCCAGATTTCCGCACTTGCATGATAACTTAGAGAATTCACAATAATATCATCAAATGTGAATTGCACCACGTTGTTCCACTGGAACAAAACCAAGTCTGATCAGTGCAAAAGTTGCACATAATCGTCAGCTATTACTGCAACGTCATAGCATAAAGGCACTAGGAGACCGATAGCAGTTCAGATGAACTGAACTTAAATATTTCACGATACGTACAACGCACAAAACGCTAATTTCAGATGTTCCTATCAGAGCAGCGTAGGACTACGTCTGTACTCACCAGTAACCTGCAGCAGAATGCCTTCCTCTCCACAAAGTTTCCACCGGCTGCTAAGTGAAAAAGGAAACCAGAGAGAGTTTCCGCCACCAACCTGACAAATCAACAATACCACTTTTAGAAAGACTACACCTGTCTGCCCAGGTACAAGGATCCTGAGTTAGTCATCCTGCACTCCCAAGCACACAGCTCTCGCTCCAGCACACGACGACCAACTCAACTTCCACCACAAATAGATAGAAAAGACGTTCAGACACTCATTTGTTCACATTCACACACACAAGACGGTTCAGGGAAAGGAATAGGATACATGTGGAAACGTGGAACATAATAAATGACATGATATAATCAAACGCTGATGCCCTTTTGCAAAGTACTTGGTTTTGTGACAAGAAAAAATATTTTTCTGCCGTCAGTCCACCTACTCAGACCTTTTGGTGCGGTTCATATGCTCAACCACAGCTACACTGTTGGCCACATAATTCATAATTGCTGCAGTTAGTGGAACGTTCTTATGGAAGGACTGTGTTGAGACGTTTCAACTATGTATTTGAAAACGATGTTTTCACATTTCATACGTTTTCTGTGTACTATAAACATCTTTTACATTGTTTTACATTTAATACACCTCACTGGTTCATTTCAACATGTCCACTATTGATGTCTCTGCACACTTCCACCTGTGCACAGTTTCAGGAAACGTATTTTGCTAGCGTTGTAGTGTGATTAGGCACACGGCATCACGGATTCTATCTGTCAGTTCAATAATCTCAGCCACTTTTATTATGTAGAATTTTGATTTAATAAATCCCCATACAAAGAATAATTGGGTAAGATCCGGGAACCTTGCTTCCCATAATCTACGGCCTTATTGTCCTTTCTCACGGTTGGGAAACACTTCATTCAGGTAGTCCCTGACCATTATCGCTTAGTGGCATGGGGCACTATAATGTTGGTAAATAACAGTGTCTAAGATACTTTCTTATTCCAATTGTGGCTGCAGAAATTCCATCAGCAAATCCATCTAACAGGCACCATTAATGGCTTCCTCTCTGAAGAAAGAATGGTCGATAAATCTCCGTCCGCATGATTCCCAACTACACATGGGTCTTTGGACTGTCCTTGATATGCTGAGTGACCTCAGCTGGAGGTGTGTTGGTCCAAATGCGATATTTGCACAGGTTGACGTGTCCACTTCCATTTTAAACAACAAATGTGACATTAAATCATCAGTCTCCACACACTCCAACAAATCTATGCACATCGACATGGGTTCTGCTATGTCCTCGTCATGGACTTGATGTAGCATTTCAAAATGATATGCACTCTTTTTCAAGGTAAACTTCAGAAGTTTGACCACTGTTGATTTTGGAATTTGTGTTTGGCGTGAAAGAAAGCGTACAGAATTAGGACACCGTTCAATTGACTCCCGTATGGCGTCAGTATCAGTTGCGCCTGTGGAAGGCCGACCTGCTGGAGGCACGTCAGCAATAGTGCCTATTCGCTGAAACTTTTTCAACAGTTTACATATGCCTTTTTCGTTGGTCCATCCTTCCTAAATTTCCGTTGGAACCCTCGTCGCACTCATTGTACGCAACACTCTGTAGACGCCTTGTGATAGTGGCAACATCATCAACCTGCTGCTCAGTGATCAACCTGTAACTAAAAGACATTCGTAAGTTACCGCAAACACAAGAGATTTACTTTATGGACATCCTGTACGTTGTTATAACGGGAAAAATTCTATTTTTCATAATTAATCATGAGGACAGAGAATATTAACACACCCACTGATCTTTATGGCCCCTATGAATTGAACTGAACTGAATACTTTACACGTGTGCATGCCCAGGATTTAATGATCTGAAACTGGTGGCGCGAAAGTGTTATATTTATTTCGGGGGCTTCTCTGCCGCACCGGTCCAAATCACTGCCTGTAAGTCAGAGAGGTGATATTCTGCACCGTATATAAAGCTGATGTTATTGTGTTCAACACGAATTTGTATCAAACTTTTACAGTGCCCGTAAAGCAGCATGTTGACAAGTAGAACCACAGATTTAAGAAATAACTTAATCGTTTCTGGAAGGAAGTTAAACTGAAGCTCACCAACAAGAATTGTCTTAGTGATCATATAGAACAAGAGATTGAAAAGATACGTAATCACACGGTTCGAAGAAAGTTAGAAAAAAACATTGTTTTCATCTGCAAAGGAAGTAAAATTTCAATAATATTTAGTATATATTATATAACCAATAAAATTTCAGTTTCTTTATGGATCCAACAAAACTGTGAATACTACACTGAAACTGGTATAGGCATATGTATTCAAATACAGTGACAGAAAACGGCGCTGCGTTCGGCAACGCCTATAGAAGAAAACTAGTGTCTGACGCAGTTGTTGAATCTGTTACTACTATTACAATGGCAGGTTATCAAGACTTAAGTGAGTTTGAACATGGTGCCACAGTCGCCGCACGAGTGGTGGGACACAGAATCTCAGAGGTAGCAAAGAAGTGTGGATTTCCCCATACGACCATTTCACGAGTGTACCGTGAATATCAGGAATCCGCTTAAACATCAAATCTCCGACATCGCTGCAGCCGGGAAAGATACCACAAGAACGGAACCAACGACGACTGAAGAGAATCGTTCAACGTGATAGAAGTGCAACCCTTCCGCAAATTGCTGCAGATTTCAATGCTGGGCCATCACAAAGTGTCAGCGTGCGAACCATTCAACGAAACATCATCGCCGCGCGGGTTCAGCCGAGCGGTCTGCGGCGCAGCAGTCATGGACCGTGCGGCTGATCCCGGCGGAGGTTCGAGTCCACCCTCGGGCATGGGTGTGTGTGTTTGTCGTTAGGATAATTTAGGTTAAGTAGTGTGTAAGCTTAGGGACTGAAGACCTTAGCAGTTAAGTCCCATAAGATTTCATACAAACAACTCCGAAACATCATCGATATGGGCTTCCGGAGGCGAAGGATCACTCGTGTGCTCTTGATGACCGCTCCAAACAAAGCCTTACGCTTCGCCTGGGCCCGTCAACACCGGCATTAGATTGTTGATGACTGGAAACATGTTTCCTGGTAGAACGAGTCTTGTTTCAAACTGTATCGAGCGGATGGACTTGTACGGGTATGGAGACAACTTTTTGAATTCATGGATCATGCATGTCAGCAGGGGACTGTTCAGGTCGGTGGAGGCTCTGTAATGGTGTAGGGTGTGTGCAGTATGAGTGATTTGGGACCCCTGATACGTCTAGATACGACTCTGAAAGGTGACACCTACATAAGCATCGTATCTCATCACCTGCATTTATTCATGTTCATTGTGCATACCGGTGGACTTTGGCAAATCCAGCAGGACAATGCGACAACCCACACGTCCAGAATTGTTACAGAGTGGCTCCAGGAACACTCTTCTGAGTTTAAATACTTTTGATTGCCACCAAACTCCCCAAACATGAACATTATTGAGCCAATCTGGCATGTTTTGCAGCGTACTGCTCAGAAGAGATCTCCACCCCCTCGTACTCTTACGACAGCCCTGCTGGATTCATGGTGTTACTTCTCTGCAGCACTACTTCAGACGTTAGTTGAGTCCATGCCTCGTCGTGTTGCTACACTTACGCGTGTCGCAGGAATTTTTACCAGTTTCTTTGGCTTTTAAGTGTATTTTCGCGGAGCCTTTTTGTTCGTATGTCTCTGTCTGTTCGCTCGAATACAATCATACAATCAAGGTTGGTATGTTTAAAATGAAGTGTTTTTAATCACGTGTTAAAACACTGTCCAATACACTTTAAAAATAAATCATGATTTCATAAAAGTGTTTTAATCTTTCTTTAAACAAATAAAAAAATCATTTTTATGTATTTTTACACGACTGCGTGAGGGCGATTGGAGGGGGGTTTCCATCACATCTCGGGGAGTCAGGTGTTCCCATCAGTTCTCACCAAGTCTCACCAATGAATGAGGCGAGTCCACATTTTAAAGAAAACCCCTCACATATTTAATGGACATCCCCTTACAAGGAACCCTTTGAGTGCAAGGTCGCAAATGCCAATGGCGTTCGCGGCTTTTGACGCCCACATATTGTCTACGAAACAATAGGGTTTCTGGAAGCAGAGGCAGTGGAATCTATGGTGTCACATACGCTCGGTTGTGCTGACAGTGTGGATGTGCAATACATCGATGACGATATGTGGTTAATAAATGAAAGTGATACTGAAACAGGTGCAGATCTATGTAGTTCATCATTCTTGTCGGATCGTGTACTGTATAAGAAAAACTATGGATATACAAGGGAGAACAAGGCGCACTTAGTACAACAAATGGTGTCTGCGCCTTTCGAGGATGTTCGGTACAATTTACAGGATGTGCATGATAGTGACCTACTACTTTATGCACATCAAATTGCGCGAGTATTGATTACAGTGTTTTTAAGAGAAGTTGTGGATAGTTGCATAACTTCAAACAGTGCTACAAAGTTGGAAGACGTAAGACAACGAAATTTCAAACAAAACGTCAACTTGACGATACATAGTAAACTACGGAATCGTCCCGAAAATCTGTACAGTAGATAAAGAAACTTATCCCATCGTTTAGTAAGGAATTTGTTTTCAACTCCGACCCTTCGGGATTTGATGAGGAAATGCGCATGAAAGGAACGCCAGATGATGATGATGATGTCGTGTGACGAGGGCCTCCCGGCGGGTAGACCGGTCGCCTGGTGCAAGTCTTTCGATTTGACGCCACTTCGGCGACTTGCGTGTCGATGGGGATAAAATGATGATGATTAGGACAACACAACACCCAGTCCCTGAGCGGAGAAAATCTCCGACCCAGTCGGGAATCGAACCCGCGTCCTTAGGACTGACAGTCTGTCGTGCTGACCACTCAGCTACCGGGGTCGGACAGGAATGCCAGAAATTAGAGGTATCAGAAGAGTTGTGTCAAGATCAGCGAAATGGTTCAAATGGCTCTGAGCACTATGGGACTTAACATCTGTGGTCATCAGTCCCCTAGAACTAAGAACTACTTAAACCTAACCTAACCTAAGAACATCACACACATCCATGCCCGAGGCAGGATTCGAACTTGCGACCGTAGCAGTTGCGCGGTTCCGGACTGAGCGCCTAGAACCGCTCGGCCACCGCGGCCGGCAGATCAGCTAACATCAATGTCTTAGCGTAGTCGTATACAATTATTTCACGTTAATAACGATGGTAAATTGGCTGGAAAGTTATTTGTTGTGCTGCATGAAATTGGAGGTGCTCTGTCCCCCACGAATCTTTCTCGTGTAAATGACCTTGCAAGAGCAGTAACGAATGTATAGGTCACAGCAAGGAAGAGTGGTAAAATGGGCGTAAGAGAACTACAACTATGGTATGAGCACTGCTTTTGCCCAATAGCTCATCGTAATAACTTTATTTCCCTTCATTCATAGTCTGCGTGATAAAATTATACTCCTTTAGAGTAAACTATTCCTCCTGGAAAGAAAATCATGTCACCAGGAAGCACTGGACAAATTCCGTGCCTGTGAAACAAATTATCGCACTAGGTGTAGTTACACCTTCATGGATAGCCAGTTTCACAACAAGCTCTATGACAGACTGTTTCGTATTCGTTTGCATGCTGTGAGATTCCATCAGTCCTTGTCATCCCGTTACACCAATATGATTCTATATGCATTTTTGAAGAATGGATGCCAGGCTGAAGTCCTGCACGGTTTATAACTATTCGACCTTGATGGTATGAAACTTTGTGATCACTGTGGCGCCCCATTTTTCATTCGTTGCTCATGGTGCAAATTAATGGTCACCAGGAAGCACTGGACAAATTCCGTGCCTGTGAAACAAATTATCGCACTAGGTGTAGTTACACCTTCACAACAAGCTCTATGACAGACTGTTTCGTATTCGTTTGCATGCTGTGAGATTCCATCAGTCCTTGTCATCCCGTTACACCAATATGATTCTATATGCATTTTTGAAGAATGGATGCCAGGCTGAAGTCCTGCACGGTTTATAACTATTCGACCTTGATGGTATGAAACTTTGTGATCACTGTGGCGCCCCATTTTTCATTCGTTGCTCATGGTGCAAATTAATGGTCACCAGGAAGCACTGGACAAATTCCGTGCCTGTGAAACAAATTATCGCACTAGGTGTAGTTACACCTTCATGGATAGCCAGTTTCACAACAAGCTCTATGACAGACTGTTTCGTATTCGTTTGCATGCTGTGAGATTCCATCAGTCCTTGTCATCCCGTTACACCAATATGATTCTATATGCATTTTTGAAGAATGGATGCCAGGCTGAAGTCCTGCACGGTTTATAACTATTCGACCTTGATGGTATGAAACTTTGTGATCACTGTGGCGCCCCATTTCTCATTCGTTGCTCATGGTGCAAATTAATGGTTTGTTTTGAACATTTCTTGAATGTCGATGATGTTCATTTTGTGAAGTGTAATAAATACCTCTCATAGAAGGTTGATCTCTGCACTTTCCGGCCACTCATATTGTGTCGCCCTCATGATGCACCCAGCGAATCATTAGCATTAATATTTTTCTTATCATAACTGTTAACCTTACTAAAGATTGAACTTGCGTCTTCGCACTTATGGGGTTCTTTGTTAGATTGTTCATTTGATTTAAAAGGCCCTGCAACTGTTCTTGACTGTCGCTGACTGTAGTAATGTCCTCAGTGTAACTTATTGCTTCAACCTTTAACAAGATATACACTACTGGCTATTAAAATTACTACACCAAGAATAAATGCAGATGATAAACGGGTATTCATTGGACAAATATATTATACTAGAACTGACATGTGAATACATTTTCACGCCGTTTGGGTGCATGGATCCTGAGAAATCAGTACCCAGAACAATCACCTCTGGCCGTCATAACGGCCTTGATACGCCTGGGCATTGAGTCAAACAGATCTTGGATGGCGTGTACAGGTACAGCTGCCCATGCAGCTTCAACAGGATACCACAGTTCATCAAGAGTAGTGACTGGCGTATTGTGACGTGCCAGTTGTTCGGCCACCATTGACCAGACTTTTTCAGTTGGTCAGAGATCTACAAAATGTAATGGCCAGGGCAGCAGTCGAAGATTTTCTGTATCCAGAAAGGCCCGTACAGGACCTGCAACATGCGGTCGTGCATTATCCCGCTGAAATGTAGGGTTTCGCAGGTATCGAATGAAGGGTAGAGCCACGGGTCGTAACATATCTTAAATGTAACGTCCACTGTTCAAAGTGCCGTCAATGCGAACAAGAGATGACCGAGACGTGTAACCAATGGCACCCCATACCATCACGCCGGATTATACGCCAGTACGGCGATGACGAATACAAGCTTCCAATGTGAGTTCACCGTGATGTCGCCAAACACGGATGCGACCATCCATAATGATGCTGTACACAGAAACTGGATTCATCGAAAAAAACTGACGTTCTGCCATTCGTGCACCCAGGTTCGTCGTTGAGTACACCATCGCAGGCGCTCCTGTCTGTGATGCAGTATCAAGGGTAACCGCAGCCATGGTCTCCGGGCTGATAGTCCATGCTGCTGCAAACGTCGTCGAAATGTTAGTGCAGATGGTTGTTGTTTTGCAAACGTCCCTATCTGTTGACTCAGGGATCGAGACGTGGCTGCACGATTCGTTACAGCCCTACGGATAAGATGCCTGTCATCTCGACTGCTAGTGATACGAAGCCTTGGGATCCAGCACGGCGTTCCGTATTACCCTCCTGAACCCACCGATCCCATATTCTGCCAACAGTCATTGGATCTCGACCAACGCGAGCAGCAATGTCGCCATACGATAAGCCGCAATCGCGATAGGCTACAATCCGACCTTTATCAAAATCGGAAACGTGATGTTACGCATTTCTCCTCCTTACTCGAGGCATCGCAACAACGTTTCATCAGGCAGTGCCGGTCAACTGCTGTTTGTATGTGAGAAATCGGTTGGAAACTTTCCTCATGTCAGCACGTTGTAGGTGTCGCCACCGGCGCCAACCCTGTGTGAATGCTTTGAAAAGCTAATCATTTGCTTATCACAGCATCTTCTTCCTGTCGTTTAAATTTCGCGTCTGTAGGACGTCATCTTCGTGGTGCAGCAATTTTAATGGCCAGTAGTGTAATCAATGATACATTCCGCAGTTATCTGTAAACGGGTATCTGAAACTCCTAACATGTAAAACGGTCTTACCTGTCCATTACTGTGACGGCTGCAGCTGAGGACCAGTAACGTGGTCAGTGGCCAGGCGGCGGCTGCCAGCACCACTCGCCCACGGCGCTGCCCAGGCTGCGGCCACTGTCTGGAACAGGCGGGCAGCCTAGTCTGCCAGGCGCAGGCGCAGCTGGCCGCAGCGGAGCTCTACGCCGCCGCCGGCCAGCCCGTTGCCCCGTAACAAGGCTGACGCACCGCACCCGTGGAACGGCCGCAGCTGTCGTTTCGGCGCGCGTGCGTGCGTAAGAAGCCACTGCGCCTGCGTCTGCGACACGCATAACGAGCACGGTGGCCTCCTCAGCGGGGGCGCGTAGTCACTGTTGCGACCCGCAGACTGGGCCGCCTTGGGGCCATTTTAATTTGTCCGTCTGCTCTGCCTCTAAGAAGTCCTCTGCAATTATAACTCGCGCCCCAGAGTCGAGGGAAACTCGGTGCAAATTAGAAAGGGGGTTCCTCTTTAGCAAAGAAAAGCACGTTTCCTTTGTAATATCCGTCTCTATATGTTGACGAGAATCCAGTACCATTCCCATACACGATACATGAACGTATTGTACTACCCCTAATATTAGGGGCGCCATTGATGCATAAGAATGCTTAGGGCGTGTGGTGCAGCACTGGCAGTCTTCCCCACCCTTCCCAACCCTAGCCCATCGTCATCATATCTTCTCTCTTCAAGGCTCTGTAAAATTTGCACAAGGTGTGAAAAACTGGTGTATCTCCATCAAGCTAATAACCAAACACTGGTACTTGTCAGCTTTCGAGTCCCATGTTCCAGCAGGTGTAAACTTCGTCTTTCTTTGGCTTTCAGCAGTAATCGAATCACACCGAGAAGGTAATAAAACTTACCGAAACTCAGCGAAAAGGAAACTCGAAGTTGCACAGCATACAGTAGCAATTCCTGCTGTTGTTATGTTAAAGTCATAAGTATGACACGCTGCAGCGAGAGACAATCGGGGCAAAAAATTGCGTCAAGAACGACTATCGATTTCGTTAATGTCTTATATTAAATGCACAGCCTCTCTGTCTTTCATAGAGCTGAGTATCCGACAAATTATGGCTGACATCGAAATAAGTGTCCGAGGAATAGGAAAGGAACTGAAATCACTCAACAGAGGAAAATCCAATGGACCTGACGGAATACCAATTCGATTCTACACAGAGAACGCGAAAGAACTCGCCCCCCTTCTAACAGCCGTGCACCTCAAGTCTCTAGAAGAACGGAATGTTCCAAATGATTGGAAAAGAGCGCAGGTAGTTCCAGTTTTCAAGAAGAGTCGTCGAGCAGATGCGCAAAACCATAGGCCTATATCTCTGTTGTAGAATTTCAGAATATGTTTTTTTGCTCGCGTATCATGTCATTTCTGGAATCCCAGAATCTACTTTGTAGGAATCAACATGGATTCCGTAAACAGCGATCGTGTGAGAACCAACTCTCTTTATTTGTGCATGAG
The DNA here is from genome assembly GCF_023864345.2 of Schistocerca serialis cubense. Lineage (NCBI taxonomy): Eukaryota > Metazoa > Arthropoda > Insecta > Orthoptera > Acrididae > Schistocerca > Schistocerca serialis. Next base: position 1,022,162,789 of record NC_064638.1, on the reverse strand, counting down.
ACCCCGAAAATATTAGATACAGGCTCCCACGTAGATTCCATTTTCCTTGACTTCCGGAAGGCGTTCGATACGGTTCCGCACTGTCGCCTGATAAACAAAGCAAGAACCTACGGAATATCAGACCAGCTGTGTGGCTGAATTGAAGAGTTTTTACCGAACAGAACACAGCTTGTTGTTCTCAATGGAGAGACGTCTACAGACGTTAAAGTAACCTCTGGCTTACCACGGGGGAGTGTTATGGGACCATTGCTTTTCACAATATATATAAATGACCTAGTAGATAGTATCGGAAGTTCCATGCGGCTTTTCGCGGATGATGCTGTAGTATACAGAGAAGTTGCAGCATTAGAAAATTGCAGCGAAATGCAGGAAGATCTGCAGCGGATAGGCTCTTGGTGCAGGGAGTGGCAACTGACCCTTAACATAGACAAATGTAATGTACTGCGAATACATAGAAAGAAAGATCCTTTATTGTATGATTATATGATTAGCGGAACAAAAACTGGTAGCAGTTACTTCTGTAAAATATCAGGGAGTATGCGTACGGAACGATTTGAAGTGGAATGGTGATATAAAATTAATTGTTGATAAGGCGGGTGCCAGGTTGAGATTCATTGGGAGAGTCTTTAGAAAATGTAGTCCATCAACAAAGGAGGTGGCTTACAAAACACTCGTTCGACTTATACTTGAGTATTGCTCATCAGTGTGGGATCCATACCAGGTCGGGTTGACAGAGGAGACAGAGAAGATCCAAAGAAGAGCGGCGCGTTTCGTCGCAGGGTTATTTGGTAAGCGTGATAGCGTTACGGAGATGTTTAGCGAACTCAAGTGGCAGACTCTGCAACAGAGGCGCTCTGTATCGCGGTGTAGCTTGTGGTCCAGGTTTCGAGAGGGTGCGTGCCTGGATGAGGTATCTAATATATTGCTTCCCCCTACTTATACCTCCCGAGGAGATCACGAATTTATATTAGAGAGATTCAGGCGCGTACGGAAGTTTTCCGGCAGTCGTTCTTCCCGCGAACCATACGCGACTGGAACAGGAAAGGGAGATAATGAAAGTGGCACGTAAAGTGCTCTCCGCCGCACACCGTTCGGTGGCTTGCGGAGTATAAATGTAGAATGTAGATGTAGATTCCTCGAAAGGATGAGGTCTTTGAGCGCGGTGGCCCCTTTGGTGATATTCAGCTATTTTAGAGTCTTCTTTCCGTTTCATCATCGTCAATACCAATACAAACACGAGAACTGAAAACGCACTTACCACAGTGTTACTCTGTTGACGCAGCGACATTGTCAGTTGCAATTACAGTGACCTAGCGAGATGGCGCAGTTTATAGCGCACTGCAGCTGCATTCGGGAGTAAGATTGTTCAAATGCCCGTCCGGTCATTCAGATTTATATTTTAGGCTATTTCCATAAACCACTTAAGGCAAAATCTGGGAGCGTTCCTTCGGAAGGGCACGGCCGATTTGTGTCCTCATACTCCCCTAACCCGATTTTCTGCTCAGTCTCTAATAACCTCGTTGTCGACAGGATGTTAAATCCCATTGTTTCTTCCTTTCTGTTTACGACTGCAGTTTGCACAAGATCGAAGAAACTGGACCGTAGATTAATAGATATGTACCACCGGGTCGGATGAAACTCGTTTCTTGTTACCCCAGATCGATGGTATTACATGGTGTAGGACATTTACCTGGACTTCCGGTGGTAGATTTCGAAGCCACCATGACAGCGATGGATCACGTCAACATTATTGTGGACTACATACATCCCTTAATGCGTGATGTGTTCTCGACTGTGATAACACCAGTCCGTATCACAGGCCTGAATCGTGCTGTCCTTATGTGAGGAGCACGACAGCGAATTCATGTTGATGTCTTGGCTACCAAATTCGCCTAATCAGAACCCAGAAGAAGGCGCAAGCTTCCCACCCACAATCCGCCGAGCCGTAATCAACGGGCATTGCGCGACTTTTGCGTAGGTATCTGCTACCACTTATTTCTGGAAACCTACAAAGGACCTGTCGAATCTAAACTACGCAGAACAGTTGTTGTATTGCGTAACAAAGATGAACCAACCCGCTATTGAGCAGGTGGTTACAATGTTTTGGCGCATCCGTGAATTTTGCGTCCTCTGAATGTTGAATTGTGTCCCAGGAAACACAATACACATAATACACAGACTGCGTGCGGACGCCCCCGCCAAATCCAGCAATAACCTGTCGCTCCTGCACAATGCATCACTTAACTCTGAAGGAGGGACTAACATTTTGGCTCTGCATAAAAAGCCCTCAACACACGACAGTAACAGATATGCTAGGAGACTTCGGCAACAAAAGATGTCTCCAATCCTCCCATCCCCCTCTATTTTCCTTGAGCATAGGGCTATTGTTCACTGATCTTTTATTTAGTCCCCCTACTTTTTTGTCCAATAGATTTTCGTGCTTTACCCCCCCCCCCCCCCTGCCCCTTGCAGCAATCACAATTCAGGAATAATAGGGCACTGTTTCCCATTATCACCCCTCTGATGTAGGTCAGTTTTCCTGAGTATAAAAAATTTAAAAATTCGGCGGGAGTTTCAAAACAGTTTTATTTTGCTGTAGGGTTTGTCCCCCAATCCTATGACGTCCCTGAGGAAGTAGGGCTGTTGTCCTAAGTATAAACTGGTGGGAAATTCAATAATCCACTATGGTGCATTTACCTGGGTCACTGGTGAGCTCTGCAATTATGCTAGATTTCTTGAGACTTTTTCTCTTAAGTAAGTCACCTAAGGCAAGGGATTTTGGTTTCGTTAAAAGTAAGCATAGCTATCTGCAGCTATTGGTAATAAAATTATTCAGGGTATGTGACCACACTGTCAATATGTAAAACACTCTGATGTAGCGGTCACTGGTGTAAATGGCCTTCTTTAGGGAGTTTTGTTTAGTGACGTCAGAGTATTTTGCATATGGACATTTTGACACAAACCCTGAATAATTTTACTGACATTGTGTGTTTCGCCAGCAGATCGAAGCCTGTCTGTAAGGAAAAAGACATTTTTCTCCTGTCAGTCCGAGCGTGTGGTGCTGAACAAAGAGCATTGTCTCCCAAAGATACCCAACTCCCTCTGTACCAGTGCTAGGACTAAGGACATTGTTGCACTTGAGACAAAGAATGTTTTCCCTCATGCAAATCCAAGCGTATCTGCCAGGTCAACAAAGATGGGAAACCCTCTCGTTGTCAGAACGCCCTCCCTTCTCCAAACTGCATACTTCACTAGTACAGTTTGTACAGTTGACACATAAATGTCACTGTTATGTATGTTTCCCCTGTAGGTCTAAACCCGTCTGTTAGACAAAGGTAGCCAGCCCACGCCTGTTGCCCACATAAACAAGTTTTTCATCCAACAGTTAGTAACCAGTCTGAATATTACTGTGGACATGCTTTCAATTCAGTTCAGTTTGTACTCAATTGCAATTTACTTTGATACCAACTCAGTGTAATTTAGTTTTGGTCCAAATTAAATTCAGTTCAACTTCAATTCGATTCAGAAACCGAAATCCACTTTCTCTATGTTTAAAAATGCTACTAGTCCCTCTGTCCACAGTTTAAACAACTGCCCCTTTGACAATAAATTTTAAACAATTACCATATGATGATAAATTTTATTGAGTTCTCCCCTCCCCTCTGATTTCATACAATAAAAACTTTGGGTCCGAGTTGTCCTAAGTTTAAGTACAGTGGCACTAAGCTTAACAACTGTCAGCACTGCTGGAAGAGGATGTTAAAAAAATTCACTCATTCTGAATTTACAGTTGTAAGACATTCCCTTACCGTAAGTTTAAACAATGGGAAATCCTCTGGTTGTTATGACTACACCACTACTACCACTACGTGTAGTTCACTGGAACAATATGTAACGTTGTCAAAGACTAATCACAGTTGTGTGTGGTAGGAAAGGGGAACGAGATGCACCTGTGCCTTTATTTAATAAAATACCATGGTGGGGGCCATGCACATCGCGAGGCTTAGCGTAGGCCGCAACCACCGCTCTGCCACCGTCAGGCGGCCGCTGAGCCCAGCAGCGCTGGGCTGCCGCTGCCACTAACACAGCCAGATGTCGCACTAAACCGCGACTTACCATACTCTTCGGCTGTCGTTGAACAGCTGACCGACCCGAGCACCCAGCCGCCCCACAGAGCATACATTGCACCGCTACATAGAGGCTGCTTCTACCTCAGGGTCTCGACGGGTCAGTGCCTTGCCGTCTTTAGTAGTATGGACAATTGTAGTAAGCCTCTTATTGTACTCTGCAGGTAGGGTACTCCTAGCGCAGCCGACATTATCTTGCACATAAGAAGTGAAAGGCATTGTACTGTTTTCTGTGCTGGACGTCCTCAGCTACCGCGGTAGCTATCTGTGCTCTGTGCAAAACGCACCATAAGATTTTTTCAGCCTTGTGTAAAGTTTACCCAACGAAATTCCGTTTTACTGGCATGTACGATAACTGTTCCTAGTGTTAATTGCGGATAGCAGGCTAAAGATTCCAGACTAGTCCACAGATCTTGAAATTTGTTGGGAAGCTAGAAAATCTGGAAAGGGAAATGCAAAAGTTCAATCTAGATATACTGAGGGTAAGTGAAGTGAAATGTAAAGAATACAATAATTTCTGTTGAGATGAGTATGTGGTAATATCAACAGCAGCAGAAAATGGTACAACGGGAGTAGGATTCGTTATGAATACGAAGGTAGGGCAAACATTGAGTTATTTTGACACACTTGAGTGATAAGGTTGCTCTTATCAGAATCTACAGCAAAGCAACTCCACAGCGATAGTTCAGGTATAAATGACGAAGTTGCAAGTTGAAAATGAAAAGGTAGAAAAGGTAGAGAAAGTATATGAGAATACTGAAACGGTAATAAAGCACGTAAAGGAAGATGAAAATCTATTAGTAAAAAGGGGACGGGCGTGCGGTTGTCGGGGAGGGACTAGAAGAAACGGTTAGAGGAATGAAAGAGGTGAAATAGTTATTGAATTCTTTAATAAATTTCAAAAGAAAAAAATCAGAAGAAATAGGAAGAGAAATGATTGTCGGAAAGACTTACTCAGCACATAGAGAGGTTAAAACAACCTTCGCCGAAATTAAAAGCAACGGTGGTAACATTAAGAGTGGAATGGAATTTCCACTCTCAAATGCAGATAGGTGGAAAGAGTAAACAGAATTCCCCTATGGGGGGAAGACTTGTCTGTTGGTACGGTAGAGGACGAAACAGCAGTCGATACATAAGACATAGGAGATCCAGTATTGGAATCATTTGGAATCACAATTTAAAGGAGCTTTAGAAAATTTAATATCAAGCAAAACACAAGGGGCCGATAAAATTCCATCATAATTTCGAAAAGCATTGGGAGGAGGCTGCACGTTGGTGTATAGAATGTATGAGACACGAGATATACCATTAGGCTTTCGGAAAAACGTCAACCACACAAATCCCAACGTTCAAGAGCCGACAAGTGCGATAATTATTGCACAATCAGTTTAAAAGCTCATACACCCAAGTCGCTGACAAGAACAAGACATAGAAAATGAAAAAGAAGACTGAGGATGTGTTATACAACGATCAGTTTGGCCTTAGGAAAGATAATGGAACCAGAGAGATAGTTCTGAGGTTGCAGTTGATAATGGATGCAAGGCTAAAGAAAATTCAAGACACTTTTCGTAGGATATGTTGGACGGCAAAAAGCGCTCCACAGTGTCACATGGTGGACGTTCCAACTTCTGACACGAATAGGGGTAAGTTATAGCGAAACATGGGTGACATACAATTTGTACAAGAGCCAAGGGGGATCAATAAGAGTGGAAGATCAAAAACGAAGTGCACGGATTAAATAAATAAAAATAAATAAAAATGCTGTAAGGTAATGAAATAATCTTGCATCTCTGCTCTTTAATCTATACGTCCAAGAAGCAATGACCGAAATAAAAAAAGGGTTAGAGAGTCTGAGTAAAATTCAAGGTGAAAGGACGTCAATGACAAGATTTTATGGAGACACCGATAACCCCAATGAAAATTAAGAATTACTGGAATTGTCGAATGAAATGAATCGTCTAATGTGGCCTGAAAAAGGACTGAGAGTAAATCAAAGAAATACGAAAGTAAGGAGAAGTAGTAGAAATGAGAACAGCAAGGAAACATCGGGATTGGTGATCAAAAAGTAGATGAGGTTAAGGAACCCTGGTAGCTAGGCAGTAAAATACCCCATGACTGACGGAGCAAGGAGGACGTAAAAAGCAAACACGTACTGGCAAAAAAGAATTCCTGGCCAAGGGAAGTCTCCTAATATCAAACATAGGCCTTGAAACGAGGAAAAAATTTTTGAGAACTTGCGTTTGGAGCACATCATTGTATGGTAGTGAAACATGTACGTTGGGAAAACCGGAACAGAAGAGAATCGAAGCATTTCAGATGTGTTGTTACAGAGTAATGTTGAAAATTAGGTGGAATGATGAGATAGGGTATGAGGAGATTCTCGGTTGAATTGGCGAGGAAAAGAATATATGGAAAACCTGACAAGAAGAAGGCACAGTATAACAGGAAATCTGTTAAGACATCAGGAAATGAGTTCCAAGGTACCAGAGGGAGCTGAAGAGGGTAATATAGTGGAAAACTGAGGCTGTAGGTTGCAAGTACCACCAGACGAAGAGACTGCTATCTATTGATTGGAAGCTGTGACTTACATCTAATCCTAGTGGCATCACTTTCTAATAGTTCCATCGGATATGCAGTAGCCGGAGGTGCCTGTTGTTATAGAGTCCCTTCCCTACATCTTCTAAGGTGCCGGCAGCTTGTAGACGAATTTGTAAAGTACTGTTACCAAAGAAACATAACGTTAAGCTACTATTAACAAGTCCACGATGTTGCTAGATGTTTTCCACACTAAGAACCTGTATTTTGTAACGCATCGTCTGTCATATGCTTCTGTGGTGACGTAGGCTGTGCCACAGTGTCCTATGATTAGTCCACAGTGTTATACGAATACTACATTGTGAATCTAGAAGCAGGAAAGCAGTCCGCCAAGTCTTAAAACTGGTAGAATAACTGTGTTTAACAACAGTTTCTTTGCTATACTGCTCAATTTACATGCTGTCTATTCTGAAATCTATGCCGTTTATGTGGGGCATTCACAGTCCGTATAACGAACTGACTTCTGTGAATTGCAAGGAAAGCTCTACTGTGTAAAACTGTATCAAGCTCCTGAAAGACTCTTCTCCGTCACATCTATCTACGTAGACAGTTTCAAACGAACCGAATTTTTACTGTTTCATAGCTGTAGCTATTCATAATCAGTGACCGGAAGTGGTCTGATTGTATCAACACCATGCCTAGCAGTGAAATCGATATGCCACATTGCCATATTATCAGTAATCATGAGTAAAGACAGTATTTAAATTAGGATCTTGTCTGTCGTGAAGCAGACCTGAAAATTTTACGTATGCGTTGCCAAATTTACACATGTGTCGTCAAAACTATGCTCTGCCATCAAACAGAAGTCCCAAATAATGTCAAACGACTGTGCCCATAAAACACATTAAAGGATGGGTTGTATGTTTTGATCAAAAAATTTGTAACGTTGCAATGGCAAAAGAAACATTCTGTTTCTTTCATTATGTCACACAGAATCGACGTGATTTAGCTTCCAATATATTTATCAGACATATCCATTTCTCAAGAACTGTTAGTAAATCTCACATGTCTTCTGATACCAGTACAAATGATACCGCTCTGGTCGCGATATTTTGACATCCAACCTAGAAATCTATTGGGAGATCTGTGCAACACTGTACGAGTGATTTTACTTTAAAATTTGGATTGAAGGACTGCAGAATTATGTTAAATAACGTCTCTTTAACGCTATGAGTTCTGCCGCTAAACCGTATACCATAAAACTCCGAATTAATCTCTCTGGGATTAGAATTGTTTTTTGTCGGGAGGAAAAGCAGCTTCTGACATTGGTGCTGCCTATTGCAATTGTGGATGATGGTGTCGGCTCCTGGATCAGTGGCTGATCTCGGTTATGGTCAACATATTATGCCACTGCCTAGTTTTAAACTGAGGTGTGGTTAATTTCTTAGGAACATGTATGTATAAGGCCCTCCTAATTGAAATCCTGTATTTGAAAGATAGCAGATCCAGTGTTCCCTGTCTTCTAATCAGTATTTAATTGATTTCCGCATTATCACCATACAAGCAAAAATGTGAAATATCACATCAGATTTGATGACGTTTTGGGTGTTGCGAGTACGATGATGTTGACTCCTGCTTCAGTGCGAGGATTGTGAGAGTATTGTGCTGGGTGAAAGTCGAGGAGATCTCTGTGACTAACGCTATTTATAGTGCACAAATCTTCCACCGCCACGGCTGTCCGACTTACTTTCACCTTTGGAATACTAGGGACGAGTGTCTTTTTCTTTTCTGTTTTTTCAGTTTGATGCGGCCCGCCACGAATTCCCCTCCTGTGCCAACCTCTTCATCTCAGAGTAGCCCTTGGAACCTACGTCCTCAATTATTTGCTCTGTGTATTCCAATCACTGTCTTCCTCTACAGCTTTGGCCCTCTACAGCTCCCTCTAGCACCATGGAAGTCATTCCCTCATGTCTTAACAGATGTATCATCCTGTCTCTTGTCATTAACAGTGTTTTCCACATATTCCTTTCCTCTCCGATTCTTCACAGAACCTCCTCATTCCTTAACATATCAGTCCACCTAATTTTCAACATTCGTCTGTAGCACCACATCTCAAATGCTTCGATTCCTCTTCTGTCCCGGTTTCCCCATAGCCCATATTGCACTACCATGCAATGTTGTGCTCCAGACGTACATTCTCAAACATTTCTTCCTCAAATTAAGGCCTATGATCGATACTAATAGACTTCTCTTGGCCAGGAATGCCCTTCCTACCATTGCTATTCTGCTTTTAAAGTCCCCTTGCTCCGTCCATCATTGGTTATTATACTGCCGAGCTAGCAGAATTCCTTCTTCTACTTCGTGACCATCAATCCTGATGTTAGGTTTCTCACTGTTCTCATTTCTGCTACTTCTCATTGCTTTTGTCTTGCTTCGATTTACTCTGTACTCTGTACACATTTCATTCAGCATATGGTGTACTTCTTCTTTCACTCAGGATAGCAATGTCATTAGCGTATTGTAAAATTCATGTCCTCCCACCTTGAATTTTAATTTCATTCGTGAACCTTTCTCTTATTTCCATCACTGCTTCTTCGATGTACTGATTAAAAAGTAGTGGCGGAAGACTACTTCTCTGTCTTACACCCTTTTGAATCCGAGCACTTCGTTCTTGGTCGTCCACTCTTATAATTCTCTCTTGGCTCTTGTACATATTGTATATCACCCGTCTCTTCCTATAGCTTACCTCTATTTTTCTCAGTATTTAGAACATCTTACACAATTTTAGACTGTCGAACGTTTTTTCCAGGTCTACAAATCCTATGCAAGTGTCTTGATTTTTCTTTAGTCTTGCTTTCATTATCAACAGCAACGTCAGAATTGCCTTCCTCGTGCTTTCGCCTATTCTAAAGCCAAACTAATCGTCATCTAGCACATCCTCAATATTTTTTTCCATTCTTCTGTATATTATTCTTATCAGCAACTTGGATGCAAAGTTTCTAAGCTGATTATGCGATAATTCTTGCACTTGTCAGCTCTTGCAATATTCGAAATTGTGTGGACGACATTTTTTCGAAAGTCAGGTCCTACTTCGCTGGACTCATACATTCTACACACCAACGTGGATAGTTTTGTTACCGTTTCTTCCAATGATCTTAGAAACTCTAGTATAATGTTATCTACCCCTCCTGCTTCTTTTATATCTTAAGTTCTCCAAAGCTTTCTTAAGTTCTGATTGTAATACTGGATACCCTATCTCTTCTAAATCGACTCCTGTTTCTTCTTCTATCAGGGACCGCACGACCGCTACGGTCGCAGGTTGGAATCCTGCCTCGGGCATGGATGTGTGTGATGTCCTTAGGTTTGTTAGGTTTAAGTAGTTCTAAGTTCTAGGGGACTTATGACCTCAGAAGTTATGTCCCATAATGCTCAGAGCCATTTCAAACATTTCTTCTTCTATCACATCAGACGAATCTTCCTCCTCACAGAAGCCTTCAGTGTACTCTTTCCACCTATTCAACCCTCCTCTGTACTTAACACTGCAATTCCTGTTGCACGCTAAATCTTACCATCCTTGCTTTTAATTTCACCGAAGGTTGTTTTTTGACTTTCCTATATGCTGAGTAAGTCCTTCCGACAATCATTTCTTTTCCGATTTCTTCACATTTTTCGTGCTGCCATTTCGTCTTCGCTTTTCTGCACTTGCTATTTATTCCATTCTTCAGAGACTTGTATTTCTGTACTCCTGAATTTCTGTGAACATTTTTGTACTTCCTTCTTTCATCGATCAGCTGAAATATTTATTCTATTACCCATGGCTTCTCCGCAGTTATCTTCTTTGTATCTACGTTTTTCTTTCGAATTTCCTTGACTGCCGTTTTAGATGCCCATTCCTCTTCAACTGTACTGCCTATAGAGCTATTTTATTTCTGTATTTCTCGCATTAGAGAACTTCAAATGCATCTCGTCATTCCCTAGCCCTTCTGTATCCTACTTGTTTCCATATTGATTGATCCTGACTAATGTCTTAAACTTCAGCCTACTCTTCATCACTGCTACATTGTGATCTGAGTCTATATCTGCTCCTGGGCACGCCTTACAATCTAGTATCTGATTTCGGAATCCCTGTCGGACCGTGATGGAACCTAACTGAAATCTTCCCATATCACCTGGACTTTTTCATGTATACCTCCTCCACTTGTGATTCTTGAACAGAGAAATGAGTAATGGCTATTACTAGCTGAGATTTATTACAGAACTCAAGTACTCTTTCTCCTCTCTCATTCCTTTTCCCAGGCGCATATTCTCCTGTAACCTTTTCGTCTGCTCCTTCTCCTACAATTGCATTCCAGTCCCCCATAACTATTAGATTTTCATCTCCCTTTACATACTGTATTACCCTTTCAGTGTCGTTGTATACCTTCTCTATCTCTTCATCTTCAGCTTGCGACGTCGTCATGTATGCGTGGACTATTGTTGTCGAAGTTGATTTTGCTGTCGATTCTGATAAGAACAACCATATCACTGAATTGTTTACAGTAATACACTCTCTTTCTTATCCTCCTATTCATAACGAATCTTACTTCCCTTGTACCACTTTTTGCTGCTGTTGGTATTACAACATGCTCATATGACCATAAATTCTTGTCTTCTTTCCATTTCACTTCACTGAAACTCACTGTATCTAGATTGAGCTTTAGAATTTCGCTTTTCAGATTTTCTAGCTTCCCAACCACGTTCGAATTCTGGGGGCCTAGTCTGGAATCTTTAGTCTGCTACCTGCTATTAATACTAGGAACGCTTGTCATACATGTTCACCTCCTCCTTGGCACTCCCCTCCCGGATATTTTGTCAATGGAGAGATCATCATTACACTTTTTTCTCAATTAGAGACTACATTTCCTGTGGATACACGTTTTGTGTCTTTAATGCAGTGGTTTCCATTGACTTCTGCATCCTCATGCCGTTGATCATTGTTGATTCTTCCACCTTTATGGGCAGTTTCCCACCCTAATAGCAAGAGTGTGCCCTGAACATCTTTCCGCTCCTCCGCCCTGTTTGACAAGGCCGTTGGCAAAATGAGGGTGACTTCCTATGCCGCAAGTAAAACACGATCTCATTAGATGAACTTACCTAAGGTCGAAAAAATTGTATGGTGCATTCTGCATAGAGGACAGACAGCAATTTTTTGGTTTCTTGAAACACTGTTTCGTAACGTATCTTAATTGCCCTGTACCGACGGAGCCTCGCAGTGCTGAACATGGGAAGTTCTGGACTTCACAAGATTTTAGGGCAAGTATGTTTTCTTAGGAATATAAATGTCGTGTGCTCTTTGCAAGTGTTCATTTAGCAGCTGAGCAATTATGTTGGCATGGACCGGAAGCGATTCCATTGGAAATGCTGCAGTAACTCAATCATTGGGTACTGAACGTCAGGAGGGTTGCAGGATTTGCCAGCTATTGAAGTTAGCTGCTGCTATGTGGTTTGCTGACGTGAGATCTGTATCAGTGACAATGGCTGCTCTCCCCTCAAATGAACTCCGTTGATTCTATAGATTTAAAACGGTTACGTCCATCTCCTGTAATGTGTCCTCTAGCATCTCACCTAGTTCATCAACTACTGTGCAACAGAGTGGATACAGAATTTGCATCTGTTGACATAAGAAACCACGCGGATCGTTCATTGAAAGCTACCGTCTTGAGGTTATGTGTAAAAGGTTCCATGGGGTGTGAATATACTGCATGTAAATTCTTACCTCAATCCACTTCGTCTACACATCCCACCATTGTGCTTTTAGCGCGGGTGTGCCACTTTAGTCACAGTGAATTTTCTATTTGTATATTTTTAAATGTAACGACAGTAGCAGACGTCTCCTCGCCATCACCTGTGATTATTAGCACATCCGCAGAAAACGGTGAAATTCTGTTTTCAATTACGCCATTCCTAATCTTATCGTGGAATACTGTTGTCGCTAGAGAATGGTTCTTGCAAACAGGCCGGCCGATGTGACCGAGCGGTTCTACGCGCTTGAGTCTGGAACCGCGCGACCGCTACGTTCGCAGGTTCGAATCAAGCTTCAGGCATGGATGTGTGTGATGTCCGTAGGTTAGTTAGGTTTAAGTAGTTCTAAGTTCTAGGGTACTGATGACCTCAGATGTTAAGTTCCATAGTGCTCATAGCCATTTTTTTTTTTTTCAAACAGACCGCATCAGCGCTCTACTCCCGGACTAAAAGTCGTGTTACATTCATACGCAGTCTATTTTATTTCGAACAATTTTGGTCTGCAGTGTATCCTTTGATGTGTATCTAGTGTGGACACAGCATTTTAGAGAAGAGAACATTGGCGCGTTTCCATATTGAATAGTTCGTGTTCAGGGTAAAGCACCTAAAGCTTGCACCTCAAAATATTTCGACAGTGGAAAGCACCATTGATATGTAGGTTTAACAGATTAGAATGGTGGGCAGGGGCCCACCTATGTAGCCCATACATGGTGTTGCGGGTTTCAAAAAGTGTTAATTTATAAAAGGTACACATATATCAGTGGATCAATGAAAGTGAACTAAATTGGGACGTCTGTGAAATTTGTTGTCCGAGTCTAGTGCAAGTAGTTTACGAGATATCGTAGTTTGAACATTGCAAACACCGACAGTTGTCTGTTCCATGCTGTAGCCCAAATGTATGCGAATTCATGTGCAGCCATACACAGATGCTAACAAGACAAAGGTGAAAGCAGTACCTCTGTGGATCTGACATGTAAAGAACCAACGTACCCTTAACACCTGTGCATAGAATAACCACCAGTGTCAGTACGAGACTGCAGTGTTCCACGCAACGATTTCTGCACACGTTCTAACATTTAAGCTGAAATTACAGCGCAGGCAGCAGTAATACTCCTTTTCTTATCACCTGTAATTGTTTGACGCAGTTGAAGAACGTGACGTCTATTAAGATTTCTTTCGGCGTACATTGGAACACGAACGAACTGCGTTCCTCTCACGTTCACCATAAAGCATGAGTTGTCTGCCTTTTTCAGATTGGGAAATATCACCTTTCAAACACGCCCTACTACGTCCGCTATCACACAGAAAATGACTATTGCAATGCAATCGCAGTGTATATGTTACAGTGAAACACCGAAATCTGGAGAATGTCGACTTTCACCAGTGAATGTCAACATTCACATAGTCGCTTAGTGTGTGTCCGAAATACAAGGGGCGTTCAGAAAGTAAGCTCCGATCGGTCGCGAAATGGAAACGACTATGAAAATCCGATAAAGCTTTGCACAGATGTGTTGGGTAGTGTCTCTAGTATAACCCCAGTTAGCATCACGTCGCTCTTCTCATTTCTGAGCTCGTAGTGAGTGCGTAAAGATGTCTACCGCCAAGTACGAGGGCCTGGTGAGAAATTTCGCCTGAAGCTATGCAGCTAACATTACATAACTGTCGTGCTGTTTCGTCTTCAAGACAATTCTCAGCCGCATTCTGCAGGGGCAATGAAGATGCTCCTGCATCGTTTTCAAATGGAAATGTGAGATTACCCACAATACAGTCCGCAATTGTCTCCCCCTGAGTTTCATCTCTGGTCACATGAACCGCTGTCTTTGAAGACAACATTTTGACACAGACAACGAGGTGTAGGCCAGCGTGGAGAATTGGCGGAAAGCACTGGCGGCTGCCTTCTATGATGAGGCTATTGAAAAGTTGGTACAACGCTATGACAAAAGTCTAAGTCAGAACGGCGACTACGTAGAGAAGTAGCTGAAAGGTGTAGCTAATTGTTACAAGTAAAACATTTCTGATGTTCACTGTGGTTTCAATTTGGCAATCAATCGGAGCTTAATTTCTGAACAGGCCTCGTATTTACTAAATACCCTTATTTCTGACTTACACCGGTAAATGTTGACATTCACCATGCGCTAATGGTGAATGCTGAACATATTGGAGATTTATATTTTCTTCGTCGTAATTCAGTCGTTTTTTAAACGTCACATGGGTGACGTTAACTTTTTCGTCTCTCTTTCTGAAAGGAATGACCAAGAATTTAAAATACACAGTACATTCTACATGAGAAAAGAAAATAATAGTTATAAAAACATTACTTACTTATGAAATTCAAATTTTATTTATTGCAACATCTTAAATTATTATGACACTTTGAACTGCACAAGAGTCTCTTGCTTTTACAACTGCATTTATTTGTGGAACACTTCCTTTTGCAATGACAGCGTGTATAGCCTTGTCCCCCGCTTCTCGAATTAGCTGCAGCTGCTTCTCTCAGCGACATTTCTTGAAAAGAAATCTTATCTACGGAAAGTAACTTTTCTTTACAAATTACGAACTGATCACGTGTGTAAAGCTGCTTGAGGGTACCATTTTTATTTGCCAGTTTATAGAAGTCGGAGTCTTCTATTCAAACAACAACAGCTAACACATTTCGGCTATCTGTACGACCACGGTCGACATCGGGGACTTGTATTCGTACATTTTGCCAATTTGAGCAGGAGGAAATTGTTTTTGTGAGGTTCGTAACACCTTTGTTGTTTGCAGTAGAAGATTTTCTTTCGCGGCCGCTCTTTTTGTAGAAATCAACTCGCGTTTTTCAGACAGAATTTGATGTGAAGACGTTATAGGTTGTAAGTCCTCTTCAATATTTTTCTTTGGAATATGGTTTTCGGTATGACCCCCGCTCAATTTTTTTTATAAGCGTTAACAGTTTCTTCAAGCTGTTAGGTTTCAGAAGTATCGGCAATTTCATCGAATTGTTCTTCAGTTTTAATATTTGCGATTTGATCGCCAGACAAAAAAAAAACAATGCTATGCCTCTTTCTGCTTCAACGCCAAACATGGCTTCATAAGGACTTTGGCGTATTCCTTCGTGGTATGTTGTGTTCTTGGCAAATTTATCAAAGGATAAACCATCTGACCATTTATTTGTATCGTTATCGTTCATCCATGCACTTAGCGTATTCTGTATATCCTGATTGCTCCTTTCAACTGAGGCTTGTGTTTGACTGTGACGAGGCTTTCCATGAACTATTTTCACATCTTTCCACAGAGCGCATATTTCTACCACTATCTGATTGCAATATTGCTGGTGCACCAAACGTTAAAAATATTGAGAGAACGTAATGCGCTACTTCAGGAACTCTTTTAGTTTTCAAAGGTCGAAGCTGGACAAACTTAGTTAAATGATCTTGATACACCATTATGAACTTATATTCGCCATCTCAGTTTGCCTGCAGATCTATAAGATAAACTTGACATCTTGAGTTTAATTTAGAACTAGCCATTGGCTTCACAACAATACCTTTCTTAGGTGCACTGTGTTTCATTTGACACTGTTTGCATAAATTGAAATACAACATTACAACTTCATGTGTAATATTTTTGTATTAACATGCAACTCTATAAGCATACGTGTTCTTCCCCCGTGGCCTATTCTGATGTGAGTTTCATATAGTATATTATACAATTCTTCATTGGTAACATAATACTGTATGTTCGTTTCCCCTAGTTTTAATGGTACAGTTACCTTTTCTTTATCATTCATTTTTGAAACATCAAAACGTTTTAATCATCTGTAGTCCAAAGGTGTTTTGCATTAAATTTTAGCAGAAACCATTCCAGAAAGTATTTTAGAATTCTTTTCTTGAGAAAAATAAAAACAATTGTCTTCTCGTTTACCCGCAATTAATGCATTTAACTTTTCATGAAAAAGATCACGATTTACTGCAGTATCCATTTAGTATAAATTAGGGTATCGGAAAAAAATTAAGAAAGCGTTGCTCGCGTTATCAAAGCTTTCTTAAGACTGACAAAGCTGATGGACTCCGAGCAGAACAAAGGATTTGGCGGGAGAGAGCCAGTCGCTTGTTTTTCGACTCTTCTGTTTTGGACCTCCACCAGAGCATATCTGTGACCGTCGACACACCAAAGAGGGTCCAAATGTACAATAATGTAATGAAATATTCGATCTTTCACCGACGTATTTGGTATATACACAACAGAATATAATCAAACGTAACATTTTCACCTGTCATCTTGACAATACGATGAAACAAACAGCTGTTGGTGTTTATGATGTTCACAATACGATAGGTTATAAACTACTTGAACCTGATCCTGCAACGAACACCACTTGACATTCTCATTTGCCTTACTTTTATTATTTTACTGTCAGTAGGCATTGTCCCAGTTAGAAATCTGCATCTGTTGAAAAAAAATTGCACTTCCGTCAACGTCTGAAAATCTGTCAACTGACTGAAAATATGCGCCCTTTCTTACATTTCAGTTACGTGGAAACCGCGTATCAACAGTGACTTCCATGTCTGAAATACATAAATATATGCGCGTAGTTGTTAGGCCACTCTCGCTGTATTACCTTTCTTCAAACAGGTTGATATAGCCACTGCACATAAAAGGTAGGTACATTGATCAAGGTTTTGACATATACTAAAAGTATCTCTATCAGAATGAAACGTGGCCCCTCCCGCCGGAGGTTCGAGTCCTCCATCGGACATGGGTGTGTGTGTTGTTCTTAGCATACGTTTAAATTGGTTTAAGTAGTGTGTAAGTCTAGGGACCGATGACATTAGTTGTTTGGTCCCTTAGGAATTCACACACATTTAAACATTTCAACGTCATAATGAAATGTTACTAAATCGTAAAATTACATTGCTAAACAGAAATAGTAAGAATTTGGCGCAGCTATACCCAAGCCAAAAGTAAAATAAAATGTTCCAGTTTTTGCCACTTGTGCCCACCTGGGAACAATATCAGTTTGTTTTTTGGCTACGTTTCATTCTGACGAAGACACCCCCTAGTAGTTGTTGAACCTAGGTCAATGTGCCCATCGTTTACGTGTAACCGATTGGCTGTTTAATCCTATCTGAAATTGGTATACGGTTGCTGAATAACGGCCATGTTCAAACCTGTACGCTGTAGGGCCTCGCGTCTGGTAGACTGTTTGCCGGGTGCAAGTCTTTCGATTGCACGCCACTTCGTCGACTTGCGCGTCGATGGGGATGAAATAATGATAATAAGGACAACACGACACCCAGTCCCAGAGCGGAAAAAACCTCCGACCCAGCCGGGAATCAAACCAGGGCCCTTAGGATAGACATTCTGTCGCGCTGACCACTGGTCTACCGGTACCCTTTAGTACTTCGTATGTAATGGAATTCTCGGTATATTTATTTACTTATTTGCTATTTTCTTTTAGTCTGTTGTCTATATAAGAAAATAGACTGAATTTGCACCTGTACTGGTATGAATATAGCGCGTAAGATTGTAACATAATTTTAAATGTGTTACAATAGTAATACAGCAATGGTACATTGGGAGTTGCCCTCCACGTATTTGGCAGTGGTTTCCAGAGTATGGATGTAGAAACGGTAAAAGGGCCATTAATGCTGTGAAGCCGAGCAGAGGGCCTCTCTGTGTGATGGCACTCACATCTGACGGAAGCTATCGGTAGCTACTGGCCCAGTACGCGGCTATCGGACTGTGAATCCTCGGTCCACGCTGCAACGTGGAGTCGTTTGCGATACCCCTACCACCGCGAGGCGCCTCTTTTGTGAGAAGGGGGTTCTGGCGGTGCCCGAGGCGAAGAATGGGGAGAGGGAGGGGGAGGAGGGAGGAGGGAGAGGAAGCCATTCCCGCGATGAGCCCCGGCGCTGGTGATGACGTCGCCGCGCCGGGTGCCGCCTGCGAGGAACTCGCCACCGCTAATCCGACGGCACACTCGCGTTATCGCGCGGGGCGCCATTGTTGCCGTGATGGCGTGTACCGGAATTAAAAAGGAGGCGAGGGGGCGAGGCGCGGACCGAGCTGGCGGGCGGCAGCGTCCCAGGCCGGGACAAAGCACGCCCCGTAACACTTAGGCAACGGACTCAATGTGGTATCGGCAGTTTGCCACCGCACTAACAGATACTCAAACCGATACGCAATATTGGCAAACAGATCGTAACACATTCTCTCTGATTTTTCGAATTTACTTCGCTGAGATGAAGAAAAGGTTTGGTCGTAGTTCAATGACGTACTTCTCATAATACACCAGCGGGGAAAAAAGCGCGACACCAAAAGGTAATTAAGTAAAGTAATGAAATTTCGGGAATATATTTGTCTAGGTTACGTGTTTAAGTGATAAACATTACAAGATCATAGGTGAATGTAAGCGTGAGATACATCATTGGAAATGTGAAATGCTGGTACATTTGTAACTGAGTGCCCGCTAGGATGTTGAATGCAAGCATGCAGACACGCATGGGCTGTGATGTACAGGTGGCATATGTCAGTTGTGGGATGAAGTTCCATGCCTGTTGCACGTCATCGGTCAATACAGGGACAGATAATGATGTTTGTACTTGACGCTGAAGTTGTCTTCTATAGCTATCCTACACTACTGGCCATTAAAATTGCTACACCAAGAAGAAATGCAAATGATAAACAGGTATTCATTGGACAAATATATTATACTAGAACTGACATGTGAATACATTTTCACGCAATTTGGGTGCATAGATCCTGAGAAATCAGTACCCAGAACAACCACCTCTGGCCGTAATAACGACCTTGATACGCCTGGACATTGAGTCAAACAGAGCTTGGATGGCGTGTACAGGTGCAGCTGACCATGCAGCTTCAACACGATACCACAGTTCATCAAGAGTAGTGACTGGCGTATTGTGACGAGCCAGTAACGTAACGTGTCCGAACTCTGTAAATCACATTGGGTGCTTACAACAACGCTATATGGTGAGCGTTATCATATTTTAAAGCAACACCTTCAATAACTGGCAGCACAACAGTTGGAATCACCAGATAGGCGTACAAATTTGCGTGGGATACCAATTAGAATGCTCCTGCTGTCACAAGAAACCGCATCTCAGACCACAGTTAAAGGAGTATGACATGTCTGTCTACCACGCAGACAGGTCTGTTGCAAGCCCTCAATTGGCTCCTTTCTAACCAAAACGCAGCCATCACTGACATCGAGGCATAACCAGCTCTCGTCAGTGAGCCGTGGCGAGCTGGTGACATTGTTATTTTGTTCACGTATCGTTGAGATCGATTGTGGTTGAGCAAAGTTATCTTTGCTTTTCGTGTGTCTCATCTACATGGTTGGCGGACTAAGCGAAATGGTTGTTAGCCTTCGATGGGTAGCCCTCGACATCTCGTCACATTCGGGGGAGACGAGTGTCAACGGCTGCCGAACAAGCGTGATGACCGTTGCATGTTGTGGTGTGAAACTGGTTGGGCGTTTTGCCGACATGGGCAGCTTGGAGATACAAGTTCTGTGACTTCGCTGGGAACAAAATTTAAAGGGAAGCGGTGAAGCTGTGGAACCCCCTCCCTCATATTGTGTACCTGATACGAAGTAAGTCGTCGTAATTGTGTTTGTTCACCGGCGCACTCAGAGCGGTTTAAACTTTATTATTATGGTGAGACTTTCATAGTCGAACCATAAGACGGTGTGGAAGAGTTCAGTTGGCCTGGTTAAATGGTGGCCGTTATTTGAAAGTTTCCTCAGAAGTTTTACTAGTGCTTTGTGTCTCTTGCAATCAAATGATTTTATATTGCCGTTTATAAGCCTGCACTCAATTAATACAGTTGTCTATGTGTAAATGAGTCAAAGGTTTTGCCCAGTGTTCCTATGTTCCAGAGTTACTGGAATGTCTTTGTGATTCGGGCAGAAACTTTTGATTGTGCCACCACCTTGGAGGGGAGTGAAATGTCATCCGAGGTCTAGGCCCTGGCAGTATTTAAGAACCTGGCCACTACCGAGAGTTGGTCACATATCGCCTTCCAGAGTTTCGTATTTATCTTCCGTCCACCAAGGCGGTTTAAGCTGGTGGCTATATAAATACATATTGTATGTAACCTGTTCGTATATGAACTTATTTCTTTAAATATTAGGGACTGGCAATTGGCTAAACCTTAAACTGCATAGCATCTGCTGAGTTCCTTGTGCAGCCTTTTCTAGTGATTTTTTTTATTAACACGTGAACGTTTGTTTTTAGAGATCAATGTTTCTGCTGTAGTTTTTTATTTAAGTGGTTCTATTATGTTGCGTAACTGTATCTTAGCTTGGCGCTAGTTTTCAATTGTCATTGATTCACCCTTTACTTGTAATTGTTTTGTTATATGTATTTTCAGGGAAACCCTATATGGGAATTTGCATTTCTGAAGTTTGTCAGTAATTCTGTTTTCTTAATAAGGGACTGTTGGAGTACTGTTGGAGTACTGTTGGGTTTCTAACTGTATTTGCAAAGCTTTCTCTAGTGGCTCGTCCACAATTTGTAATTCTCAAATCTTTTTCACAGGCGTAATGCCAATAAATTGTCTTAATTATGAAGTGTGATTACCAAACACGATTCCATCCCGCTTCCTCTATTGTGGTATTTAAGATATGATGTGTAAGTGTGGGATGAAAAGGAATCACGTGTCAGTCAGCAAACACAAAAGACCTTCACCCTGCCCTCCGATTAGCTCTCGCTTGACACCACTAAGTCACAAATGGCGCTGGTTTGGCATCAGTGGAGTGCACACTACGGGGCGAAGCTGTCCTTAAAGTCACCGCTCTGTAGCAGTTCGTTGTGTCTCTGTGGTGCCAACTGATGTTCAAATTTATGCTGCAGATACAGTACGATGTGCCAGAGCCTTACACCGAAGACGACCGTCTTCCCTCTCGGTAATGCCACGTTGCCACTCGGAGCCCGATCTTCTTGCCTCTGTACATTCTCGTGATCACCACTGCCAGCAGTCATGTACATTGTCTACAGTCCCGCCAAGTCATTTTTCAATATCTCAGAAGGAACGTCAAGCTTCTTGTAGCCGTATTACATGACTTCGTTCAAACTCAGGTGATGAGAAGGCTTGTCGCCTCAAAGACATTCTTGACTGTCACCAAATCACCACGTCCGTTGTCAAAAGTAACTAAGGCTCACAACCGTCAGAGCATGTATTTAAAGAAAACAAGATTTGCATCTTCATAGTGGCGCTATTATGTGACTGGCGTGCAATTTGAATACATATTATCTTTCGGATGTAGCAACACGCCTACCAATTTCCGTTTATGTTGCAAAACTCGTTCTTGGTGCTTTGATTTTTTTTCCCCCCCGTCAGTACAATTTGCTTGACGATCTTCTTCCCAGTAGGATGCCATAAGATTCCTTTTCTTAAATTATGCTGAGGATCAATAAAATAAAATAACCATGAAATGAAGCCCACGTGACTACGCAACACTGTTCGTCCTACGTGTCATTCGGGTGCGGAATGGAGCGCATAGGGTTCGCAGCCTTTGCTCTCCGAGCTTTCGAGACTCTGGGCCCGCTACTTATATTTTAAATTGCTCGTCAGTTCACTTCACGAGGATGAGTCCATCCCGCTCCTGCCTTTCTATCCAGCAAAAATGCTTGGTAATACTGGAAATTAGCAATACATACACGAATTACGAAGTATTTAGCTATGCAGAGAACGTTATCGCGAGTTAGTAGACCCTACAATGTCAAGGTGACGTTACTGAAATTGTTGACCTTATATTCCTACGTACAGAAACTCTTGTAAGTTCTCATCCCGTTATTTTAGAGATCTGACTGTGTTGCAAATGGTTGGCTACTGGACTAATCGTTTTCTATTCACTTTACTGGAGAAAAATAATAAATATTTAATATTTCATCTAAGTGTACTTATTTCCGGAACATAGTTCCAAAGGTGGCCGTTATGAACTCCACGTTTTTACTGTTTAATTGTTTTGTGTGTGTTTCAGCATCTAACGCTGTTTTGACAGCCGTGGTAAGGAGCTCGATGATTCCACCACCAACGAACAGCGATGTGACAAGCGTCATGCACTACTATCAGCTAGTGTGTGGTTATCATTGAAATCCAGCTGCTCATAGAGGTCCAGTGTGGGCTGTAACCATCCCATGACAGCGAAACTTGGTGGATGCGGAACCGATTTAAGCTGGAGAAAAGTTACTTCCACTTTTGGCCACCAGGTACAAATCCAGCGCTGTGACTCCAAGAAAGACGTAATGAAATGTTTCCATATATAATGGGTTAGGAGGGGGACGTGGGTTGAAAAGGCCAAACAAGTAAGAAAGACGTAAAGACGTTACATTAATTAAACTAAAAACCACCGTTTACACAATTTCTTAAGTATGAGCACCGGAGACGTCGACGAAATGATGCGTTCGAAAAGCGACGTGATCAACAGCTGCTCGCAGCAGTTCCGATGGAATCTGAGCATCGTATTCCCGTATAAGTTCTGTTAGATATCCACAGAGCAAAAAATCACATGGATACTGGCGATCATGCAACTTATAGTTCGACAAACCTCTGAAAATAACACGTTCGTGGAAGGTTGAATTAACTACATATGCTCGCGGAATTGGTAACGAACCTGCTGTGACTCGGCAAAGTCAACATATTATTTCCACTGGTCAGATCAAAAGATGATGTTTCCTTCTTTTTTATTTTTTATTCATCAGTCTTCTGACTGGTTAGATGCGGCCAGCCACGATGTCCGCTCCTCTGCCAGCCTCTTCATCTCAGAGTAGCACTCGCAACCTATGTCTTCAATAATTTGCTGGATGTATTCCTGTCTCTGTCTTCCTCTACAGTTTCTTCCCTCTACAGCTCCCTCTAGTACCATCTTGTCGCTTCTAGTTATCAGTTTTTTCCATATATTCGTCTCCTTTCCGATTCTGCACAGAAACTCCTCCTTACTTATCTTATCAGTCCACCTAATTTTCAACATTCGTCTGCAGCGCCACACCTCAAATGCTTCGATTCTCTTCTGTTCCAGTTTTCCCACAGTCCACGTTTCCGTACCATGCAATGCTGTGCTCCAAACGTACATTCTCAGAAATTTCTTCCTCAAATTAAGGTATATGTTTGACACTAGTAGACTTATCCTGCCCAGGAATACCCTTTTTTACCAGTGCTAGTCTGCTTTTGATGTGCTTCTTGTTCCCTTCCGACATTGGATATTTTGCTGCGTAGGTGGTAGAATTCCTTAACTTCATCTACATCCTGATGCTAAGTTTCTCACTGTTCCCATTTCTGCTGCTTCTAAATACTTTCGTCTTTCTTCGATTTACTCTCGGTCCATATTCTGTACCCATAAGACTGTTCATCCCATTCAGCATATCAAGTAATTCTTCTTCAGTTTCACTCAAGATAGCAATGTTGTCAGCGAATCGTATTATTGATGGACTTTCACTTTGAATTTTCATTCCACTCATGAACCGTGCTTTTATTTCCGTCATTGACTTCTTCGTATATGTAAAAATAAAACTGTCAGAATATTCCATTTAAAGTAAAGTTGCACGACAAATGCCTTGCAGGGTTTCGTGTATAATGACATGTTCTATGTTACTTACATATCTAATATGATTACTTAATATTTCATAACTCGTTATAATAAAGGCTGCTTTTGAAATTCTTAGTA
Organism: Schistocerca serialis cubense; assembly: GCF_023864345.2. Lineage (NCBI taxonomy): Eukaryota > Metazoa > Arthropoda > Insecta > Orthoptera > Acrididae > Schistocerca > Schistocerca serialis. Next base: position 1,022,138,675 of record NC_064638.1, on the reverse strand, counting down.
ATAAACACTGATTAACGTAAAATATGTTTCATTTTGATTATTCCTGTTCTACGGTAATGTACGAACTCATGCGCCCATTGGGTCATTGTCGACCCACTTAAAAAAATGTTCTTTCAGAACTGCAAATTATCTTATAAAAGACATATGAAAATTATAAAAGTCTGTGTTAAAAAAAATTCTGGGGTTACATGGGATAAGCAAATTTTTCAGTGGGCGAGTGACATAAGATGTGGCCCCATCTTGCATTACAGCAGTGGTTTCCACACAGCTGCGCTCTTACAGAGATGGAATCACTTGCAGTACAAGGAGGTCTCGATAAAGTGCAGATATCACGGTACATCTGACAGTCCCTGTGGGGTATTCGCTTCAAAGGAGAACGAACCGAAAATAAAGATTGATTCTTGGTGCACAATACGCGGTTTAACAGTACCACAAATCTGATAATTCCATATATTCACTGAAACCTGTAGTGTAAAATGTGCCTCGTTACTCCAAGAATATTGCCCGGCCACATGCCATCAACTTCGATCTTTGCCAGAAACCTAAGAACAAATTCAGACCATTGCTGTGGATCATAAAGTTTCAGTGGTGGCACCCTCCATATCCTGTACGGGTGCAGCAAAATTTCTCGTACTATTAACCATGGGATGAACAGTTCTTATGACACTCAACGAGTAATACTCTACCCATGACATGTGCTGCGTGCTCAGCAATCTCGTCAGTGACTTCCGCCGGGATAGGACGCCTTTCTCTTCGATTTGGCACACGAAGCTCATTCGCGTGTTCGAATTTCATTATCATCTTCTTTAAACCAGTTAATGACTTCGGGTCTCTCCTTGGACCTTTCAGGCGGCGATAATCTTTCAGTGTTGCACTGTAATTGCTGCCCTTCACATGAAACTGTTTCACTAACACCGCACCGTCTCTCTACTTTATCGCCATAATATTCACTAACGTTATTGCTTGTCAGAAGACAGCGAACGGTGTAGAGTGCCATATCTGCACCTGGTGGCCACAATTGTCACAAATTTTTTTTCTAGCGTAAATTTGTCCCGCATTAATGCATTAACATGTCTACCACTTTTCGCTGTCATAAAATAGTTACAGCCCACACTTCACTCCCGTGAGTACCTGCTCTTTAATCACAACCACCTCGTATAAGTAGCAGTAGCACCTATGAGGAGATGAGATGGCGTCATAGCTTTACCTTGAAGACTGATCCCCATTTATGAAATTGATTTGAGTAGTTGTACCTCTAGAATTCCTTCTTGAACCATATCTCAAATGTCATGAATGCAGCGGCTATGGCAGGTTCAAACCATTTCACTACTGACAACCATCGAAAAATAACATCTTGTGTTTTCGGATGTTCTGTCGGATATCAGCGTCGTACTTGCACGATATTTCGGTAACGTAGCTCGTAACCTTCAGCAGGTGCGACCTGAGACTGCTCCTCGAGTGGGCCTCCTCCGGTATTTATGTCTGTGGCCTTTCCCTCCACCGCGGTTGCAAGGGTTCCCTTTGCGGTCGGCGCCCGTTCGCTGCGAACTCCTGGAGCGTTGTCGTTACTTTTTCTGTGCGCTGCGGTTCTGGATGTTCCCTCTGCGGCCCGCGCCCGTCTTTTCCCGTTCGCTGCGGTTCAGGGTGTTCCCTCTGCTGGCCTCGCTCACCAGACCCGATCCTGGGTATTCCATCTTGCGTCTGGTGCGTTTCGAATCCCGTCTGGCGTACCAGGCGTCCGCTCCCCATCACTGCGATCTAATGGAGCGTTGCCTTTCCGTTTTCGGTCTGCTACGGTTCTGGATGTTCCATCGGCGGTCCGCGCCGGACGAACTCCCTCCTGGACGTTCCATCTTTGGTCCACTGCGCCTGGCACTCTGTCTGGTGATCTTTTTCCATATCCACTCCTTCCGTTCTTCTGTTCATGGAGTGCTCAAGCCATCCCCGTTGCTCCTTTAACAATTCCAGAGCAGGATCCCAGGCTCTACTTAGCTGGTATCCAATGTCGCGGTTCATCAGATTGTCAGTCACGTTTATCTCAATCGATTCCCTTATAACCCTGAAATCTGGTTTCGCAGGATAGAGCAGATCAGGTTATGTTTGTGGAGGGGGCTGTAATCAGTTGCTGTTAGTTGCACAAAACACATAAACTTTTATTTTCCTAAGAAGCACTTAATTACACTTTGCCTTAAGAGGATCAAATTAAAACAATACGGCTGAAGGTGTAGTTAAGAAAACTTGCAATGCCTCATGGGCTGAAGGCCCAAAACCCCACCAACAACAGAACGGCTGAAGGCCTGAACACAAGTTACAAAAATTACTTTAAATAATACACGCGGCTGAACGCCTTACTTAAAAAAAGAAAAAATACATTTCACGTAAAAGCTCGGCTGAAGGCCACACACTTGACATTGAAAAACTCAGGCCTTAAGGCAAGAATAACAAGAATTTCAGATAGACGAACTTTCAAAATTTAGTTTTTAAACAAATCAGTCTTCAAATTTTAATTTAAGTCGGCTGAAGGCATTATTTTAAAATTAAAACGAACTAAATTAATAGACAGCTGAAGGCCTCACACAGTAAATCAGACTAAAATGAAAATCACAATCTAAAACCAAGAGAACGTTGGAGGTCAGAAGTGTTCCAAGGGTCGGCCAGAGGAGGTAGCTCTAATGTAAGGTGAGGTGAGACAGGCAGCCAAGAATAAGGATACATAATTGGATGGAAACCCGACCTAGGGATGGCTGAAGGGCTGATCAACAACCTAATCAATTCCCTTTCGCCTGACCAACGGTACGACAACAGATAATATCAGCCGAGGACGAAGATACCAGGGTGGCCTGGCGGTTCTAGGTTTGGAACCGATAGGCGATAGCGGTGAGCCCATAGCTACACCGTCAGTTTGTTCATAAAATTGACCTCTCCACTTGAAATAGGTGGTCGTCAGACAGTGGCGCACAAGCTCACATATATCAGGTGCCACGCGTTCTTCTAGGATGTTCACAGTATCTGACACTGGGTCATTCGTGAATAGGGATTTGACGTCGAAACTAACCATCAGATCTTGGTCCGTAACACGCCCCTATCGCCTATCGCAGCAGAAATTTTCATGGAGGCATTTGAGGAAACAGCCCTCCAGTCCGCACCATTACGCCCAAATTGTAGGCTTCGCTATGTCGATGATACTTTCGTCATCTGGCCCCACGGAGAAGAGGAGTTACAGAACTTCCACAAGCACCTTAACCAACAGCATAGGAAAATTCAGTTTACAATGGAAACAGAGAAGAATGGGGTGCTGCCTTTTCTCGACGTGGAAGTTTATCGAAAACCTGATGGTAAACTTGGCCACAAAGTGTACAGGAAACCAACCAATACGGACAGGTACCTTCACGCCTCCTCCCACCATCACCTCACGCAGAAGAAGTCCTCCCTGCACACGCTAACGAAGAGAGCGTACAGGATAAGCGACGAAGAACATCTGAAGACAGAACTTGAACGCCTCAGGTCCATCTTCGGAACTAATGGCTATGGGAAGCAGATGATAGACAGCACCATGTCGACAAGGGAGAAGACTAATAGGGAAGAGGAGAAGGAGGCACAGAGCATTGCTGTGTTACCATATGTACAAGCGGTCACCGAACGTATCGGCAAAATTCTATGAAAAGCCGACATCAAACCAATTTTCCGAAGCAGAAACAAAATATCAGACATGCTCGGTTCTACCAAGGATGCAGTTGACAAACTACACACAGCTGGCGTGTATGAAATTGGTTGTGCGTGTGGATTAGTCTACATAGGTGAGACGGGACGTCCGATTAGCACAAGTCTCTCGGAACATGAAAGATATATCCGCCTGAAACAACACACTAAGTCAGCAGTGGCGGAACACCGAGACGAGTGCGGGAAACTAATATTTTTTCAAGAAGCCCGCGTCCTGGCGAAACAGCCTCTCGCTTTCAAAAGAAAGCCAAAAGACCCGCCAACATGAATAGAGAGGACGGGTACAAGTTTCCGAGGTCTTGGCTGCCTGCAATAGCAGGGCTACGGAGCGGCGGCAGAGCCGTGGCGGCCCATGCAGACACGCGGAGAGCCGCAGTAGTGGTCGCGAGCACACAAAGCAATGGCACGCCGCAGCCGGCTTCTGGACAGCATGGAAACAGTGTGACGTCACAGCCATCACCTGTTCGCTATTCGTCCGTCTCCTCCAATGGGGTGGATTAATATAAAGACCAATAGAAAACAGCTATTTCAGCCAATGACAGATAATAAAGGAAACACCAATAAAGTATACCTTTCACCCCTCCTCCTCCTCCTTTTACAGCCAATCAAGTAACGACACGGTTTTCTCGTGCAGCTATTTAATGAATCAAGTGTGTTCATTTAGCAGTTAACGTAAGGCCCTGATGAAGGCTAGCTGCAACGCTGGCCGAAACGTTGGCGCATTTTAAATTATGACGATGCGGTCTGATACCCTGAAGAATTTTATTGAAGTAGGTTAAAGTAGTTGCATGTTCTATGGGACTGATGACCTCAGAAGTTAAGTCCCATAGTGCTCAGAGCCATTTGAAAGAAGATACCAGTCGCACTACGTCTGCAAACCTGGCGTCTAAAAACAGTCAAGGCACAATAACCACTATTAAGAAAAAATATGAACAAACAACTAAAGGGCTGTCGAACTACACGTCATGCTGGACAGCATCAACACGGTGAGGAAAAACGCATTGCCAGAAAACTAGGTTAACGACCAGGGCAGGTAACTGGGGCGTTAACGGCCACAAGGCAGAAACTAACGCTGGTGAACTTCACTGATAAATAACAACCAATTTAATAGTTAAAGACCACACAGCAAGACGGCTGAAAAATTTCGCCGATTCCAACACACCATACGTTGCTGCTAGCCGGAATGGCCCAGGAAGCAACAACCGCCAATGAACGAAGAGATGTCACAACAGTTGAGGTTTTATTAAAGATTGACTGATCACTCAACTTCGGTGTCCAGGTTCGGTGAGCAACGAACTTTGTAGCTCTCGCAGCTAGCACCTCACAATCCAATCGTGTGTGCATGCTGCAGCGGTCCCGGCCTGACCATGCGCCGTGAAGACTTCCTCGTTGCTGTGTCCCAACCGACCGACCCAATCCGGCATGCAGACGGCATTAAAATAAATGTTCAGGCAAAACCACACAAGCTACAAACGGTTGCTCAAAAACACTTCCACAAACAACTCTAACAATACTAAAATTGTCACTGTGTAACAACAAGGATGAATCACAAGTCGACACACACAGAGAACCGTGAACCAGTGGGCGACCAAATACACGTCGTCCGATGAGACGACCGACTGAACGACCAACCAAGGTCGTACCCATCCAAGTCATGTGTGTCGGCAATGGTCGGGCAAGTCACTGCTGTCCGGACCTCACTGCTGCTCCAACCCGACTACACTCGCGACACACGACAACCCGGAAGTACTGGCGGTCACTCCAAAGACAGTACGACAGTGCTCTTATCGATAAGAGCTGCTGCTGCCACTCACGTGCAGACAAGCCAGCAACTTAGTGACGCCAGTAAATAGAATAAGAAACGAGACGGCAGTACCTCCAAGACAAGATGTCAAGTAATAATGGCACGAACAGGAGCCGCGCACGGCTCAAACCCCGTCCCAAAATGTGGGTGTCTGTGCTAGAATCATGCTCTCCTCATAATTCATGGCATGATCTAGTTCTAGACGGTGTTCAGCAATGACTGACTTCGTCACCTGTCTTAGTCGGATGTGGTTCTGATGTTCTTTTCACCTTACATCAATTGTTCTTGTCGTCTGGCCAATGTAGCTCGTGCCACATTGACAAGGTACAATATAAATCCCTGGTTTCCGTAAGCTCCAGTCTTGCCGGATGGACCGAAAACACACTTGTGTTTACGGAGAATCCTACTGGTTCTGGCAGAAATAGAACCAGCATAGGTCACATACAGCACCTTCTTTGCTTCACCTTGTTCCAACCTGTGGTATAGTGGCTGGCTGGAGAACCCTCTCAATTTGTTTGGTCGTGTATCTATTTTTGCAGAACACAGTTCTCAGATTCTCTATTTCTGTCGGTAGACTCTCTTGGTCTGACAGGAGACGTGCTGTGTGGACCGTCTAAAATATCCCATTCTTCTTCGCAGGATGGTGACAGCCGCTGGCCTGCAGGCACAAATCAGTGTGTACGGGTTTTCGATACACACTGTGGCCAATTGATCCATCTGCTTTGTTTCGACTTACGTCCAGAAACGGCAGCTGGCCATTCTTCTCCAGTTCTATGGTGAAACTGATATTTAGGTGGCACGAATTAAGATACTCAAGAAACTCATCGAGCCTCTCCTTCCCATGAGACCAGATCACGAAAGTGTCATCCACATGTCCACTGGTCCACGCGAGGAGCAGTCTCAGGTCGCACCTGATGAAGGTTACGGGCTACGTTACCGAAATATCGTGCAAGTACGACGCAGATATCCGGCAGAACACCCGACAACCCAAGATGTCATTAAATCGCCGGGAAAACCTGGGCAGTTACATCGAAAAATAGTTCGTACTTCTACACTACGGGCCATTAAAATTGCTACACCAAGAAGAAATGACGGTGATAAACGGGTATTCATTGGACAGATATATTATACAAGACCTGACACGTGATTACATTTTCAAGCAATTTGGGTGCATAGATCCTGAGAAATCAGTACCCAGAACAACCACCTCTGGCCGTAATAACGGCCTTGATACGCCTGGCAACTGAGTCAAACAGAGCTTGGATGGCGTGTACAGATACAGCTGCCCATGCACCTTCAACACGATACCACAGTTCATCAATAATAGTGACTGGCGTATCGTGACGAGCCAGTTGCTCGGCCACCATTGACCAGACGTTTTCAATTGGTGAGAGATCTGGAGAATAAGCTGGCCAGGGTAGCAGTCGAACATTTTCTGTCTACAGAAAGGCCCGTAAAGGACCTGCATAATGCGGTCGTGCATTATCCTGTTCAAATGTAGGGTTTTGCAGGGATCGAATGAAGGGTAGAGCCACGGGTCGTAACACATCTGAAATGTAACGTCCACTGTTCAAAGTGCCGTCAATGCGAACAAGAGGTGACCGAGACGTGTAATCAGTGGCACCCCATACCACCACACCGGGTGATACGCCAGTATGGCGATGACGAATACGCGCTTCCAACATGGGTTCACCGCGATGTCGCCAAACACGGTGGCGACCATCATGATGCTGTAAACAGAACCTGGATTCATCCGAAAAAATTACGTTTTGCCATTCGTGCACCCAGGTTCGTCGTTGAGTACACCATCGCAGGCGCTCCTGTCTGTGATGCAGCGTCAAGGGTAACCGCAGCCATGGTCTCCGAGCTTATTGTCCATGCTGCTGCAATCGTCGTCGAACCGTTAGTGCAGATGGTTGTTGTCTTGCAAACGTCCCCTCTGTTGACTCAGGGATCGAGACGAGGCTGCACGATCCGTTACAGCCATGCGGATAAGATGCCTGTCATCTCGACTGCTAGTGATACGAGGCCGTTGGGATCCAGCACGGCGTTCCGTATTACCCTCCTGAACCCACCGATTCCATATTCTGCTAACAGTCATTGGATCTCGACCAACGCGAGGAGCAACGTGGCGATACGATAAACCGCAATCGCGATAGGCTACAATCCGACCTTTATCGAAGTCGGAAACGTGATGGTATGCATTTCTCTTCCTTACACGAGGCATCACAACAACGTTTCACCAGGAAACGCCGGTCAGCTGCTCTTTGTGTATGAGAAATCGGTTGGAAACTTTCCCCATGTCAGCACGTTGTAGGTGTCGCCATCGGCGACAACCTTGTATGAATGCTCTGAAAAGCTAATCATTTGCAAATCACAGCATCTTCTTCCTGTAGGTTAAATTTCGTGTCTGTATCACGTCATCTTCGTGGTGTAGCAAATTTAATGACCAGTAGTGTATTACGACGAAGAGAAGCCGTTTTATTACAGTTCTCAGTACCCTGCCACTATAAATGATAACTTTCCTGGCGTGGAGCAGAAGTTTTCGTCTGTGCTTACTTTATTCGAAGAGGAGGATTGCACAACTAGCTGTTACTGTCAGTGACGTATCTTCCGCACCTGATTTAACATGTCTCGCTGCCACGAAACTTTCCGGAAGGATTGCGCGAGTGTGTGGTAAGCGGTCGGACGGCGAGCAAGACAAGATAAACAGTGTGCGCCCTTGGCATAAGAGTCGGCGGGGGACCGCGGATTGCCGTGGTCTGGTAATTAAAACTTTCACTGGGGCGGTAGGCCGCCGCCGGCTGCAACATCTCCATCCAGGCCGCTTCCGTAATGAAAAGAACACGGCACGCACTAAACTTGCGCGCTGCAACTTTAATTAAACGTTTTACGTGAGCGCGACCGACCAGCGGATGAATTTTCTTTACTTTGGGGTTAACACTGTGCGCACTGCACTGATAAACGTGTCTCCCAATTCCCTAATTAATTTGCTGCACCGGTGCAGTGGGCACTAAAACTGAGTCTCCTCCTTTTATGACCGGATTTACGTTCGGGACGGCTGCAGTGGGGCGGAAAACAGTAGTGTCTCTGGTAAACGAAATATCGGCATGTCGACCCTCTCTTACCGTGTTTTTCATCTATAACTCTTTGAGGGAAGTCCTTCAGGCTTCCGTCTTGTAGCCGCTCTTTATCAGATAAACATAAATGAATTGTCATCAACTAAACCAGAAAAAATGGTTTGTTCAGAAACCGAATACCACAGTAAATAATGATTGGAAGAGAAACAGCTCTTGGATCGCAACCAGTAAGGTGACTGAATGGAATTAAAGTATGGTACACTTAGTTTCTCAATCACAATTATATTAATGGATACAGTAAATTATTCTACAGTTTTGGTGCATTAGTGAACAGAAGATACCAGAGTTTTAGCACCATCATAAGGTGTTAAGGTGGTATGGGAGGAAAATGTGTTACAACCTCTTGCAGATGATGTATGAAGCTATCTTTATCAGTAGTATATTGTTGATTCGGATTGTGCTTACTTCCCACACTCTGATTCCTTGATGTCACATGACATAATTTTTTGGGACAACGTGAATATATTCAGAAAAACTATTTCTCCACAAAAATGAACCATCCGAACCACATATGAACTGCTACGTTCCAGAATTCTGGAATATATAACGTCACCAACTATTCTGGTTAACCAAATTGTGCCATAAATCACAGATAACCGTCAAAGTTGCACCATTATTTTCCTTTATTACTTGATGCTAGTTTCAAGGATAAGCTCATTATCAAGACATCCAATAAGATATGCCGTAGGGTACATTACGACAGCCACATGAATGTTCATTGTAGTTAAACACTAGAATAAAGCAGTAGAGGTCTCAGCTTCATTCACCTCCAAGTTACACAAAATATCGGTTTAACTGCAGTGGCCATTCGTATGGCTATCGTAATGTATGTTATTGCGCAGCTTACTGGATGTTTGGAAAATGAGCTTAAGCTTGAAACTAGTCATCAAGTAATAACTTGTTTTCTTCCTTGTTTACTTATACTTGCCACACAAACCGCTGCCGCTCCTTGGCCTCACTTATTTCAGCTTTCCACACCATCCTGTCAGTTGTATCTTCATCTCATCAAGTAATAAAAGAAATTAATATTGAAACTTTGACAGTTATCTGTAATTTATTGCATAGTTTAGTGAACATGTGGATTAATTCACAAATCTCATAATTATAGACCACTCTTTTGTCGGACTAGGATTATTACTCTGATATTACAATGTTACAAACTTCCAGCCAATCGGTTGCAAACAGAATTTAAATTCATTAACTGCACTACTGGCCATTAAACTTGCTACACCACGAAGATTACGTGCTACAGACAGGAAAAAGATGCTGTGCTATGCAAATGATTATCTCTTCAGAGCATTCACACAAGGTTAGCGCCGGTGCCGACACCTGCAACGTGTTGACATGACGAAAATTTCCAACCGATTTCTCATACACAAACAGCAGTTGACCGACATCTCCTGGTGAAATGTTCTTGTGATGCCTCATGTATGGGGGAGAAATGTGTACCATCACGTTTCCGACTTGGATAAAGGTCGGATTGTAGCCTATCGCGATTGCTGTTTATCGAATCGCGACACTGCTGCTCGCGTTGGTTGGGATCCAATGACTGTTAGCAGAGTATGGAATCGGTAGGTTCAGGAGGGTAATACGGAACGCCGTGCTGGATCCCAACGGACTCGTATCGCTAGAAGTCGAGGTAACAGGCATCTTATCCGTATGGCTGTAACGGATCGTGCAGCCACGTCTCGATCCCTGAGTCAACAGATGTGGACGTTTGCAAGACAACAACCATCTGCACGAACAGTTCGACGACGTTTGCAGCAGCGTGGACTATCAGGTCGGAGACCATGGCTGCGGTGACCCTTGACGCTGCATCACGGACAGGAGCACTTGCGATGGTGTACTCAAATACGAACCTGGGTGTACGAATGGCAAAACGTCATTTTTTCGGATGAATTTAGGTTCTGTTTACAGTATCATGATGATCGCATCCGTGTTTGGCTACATCGCGGTGAACGCACATTGGAAGCGTGTATTCGTCATCGCCATACTGGCGTATTACCCGGCGTGATGGTATGGGGTGCCACTGGTGACACGTCTCGGTCACCTCTTGTTCGCATTGACGGCACTTTGAACAGTGGACGCTACTATTCAGATGTGTTAACACCCGTGGCATTACCCTTCATTCGATCCCTGCGAAACCCTACAGTTCAGCAGGAAAATGTTGCAGATCCTGTACAGGCCTTTCTGGATACAGAAAATGTTCGATTGCTGCCCTGGCCAGCACGTTCTCCAGATCTCTCACCAATTGAAAACGTCTGGTCAATGGTGGCCGAGCAACTGGCTCGTCACAATACGCCAGTCACTACTCTTGATGATCTGTGGTATCGTGTTGAAGCTGCATGGAAAGCTCTGTTTGACTCAAAGCCCAGGCGTGTCAAGGCCGTTATGACGGCCAGAGGTGGTTGTTCTAGGTACTGATTTCTCAGGATCTATGCGCCCAAATTGCGTGAAAATGGAAACACATGTCAGTTCTAGTATAATATATTTGTCCAATGAATACCCGTTTATCATCTGCATTTCCTCTTGATGTAGCAATTTTAATGGCCAGTAGTGTAGTTTTCAACGCCATATAGGGGCACCTTCTTCCAAAGAAATTTTTGTCTTACATATGGTTAAAAGGAAAATGTAAGATAACAATTTCTTCTGAATAATGCGCCCCTAGTTGGCTATGAAAAGTAGTTAAAGAATTTTAAATTCTGTTTGCAACCGGTTGGCTGGAAGTTTGTAAGATTGTAAGGCAAGGCTGCATACTGTCACCGTACTTATTCAATCTGTATGCGGAACATGTCATGAGGAATGCGAGGCTAGATGAAGGAGAAACAGCAATTAAAATAGCGGGAATAAATGTAAACAACCTCAGGTACGCGGATGATGCGATCCTGTTGGCAGAAAGTGAAGAAGAATTGAGAACACTCTTACTGAAGGTGAAAGACGAAAGTGAAAAGGCTGGTCTTATGCTGAATGTGAAGAAAACGAAAATTATGGCAACTACACCTACCAATTCGTGGGATATAGCAGGAGAAACCATGGAGGTAGTAACCACATTCAGTTATCTCGGTTCCCAGATCTCTGCTGACGGTGACTGCAGCCATGAAATCCGGAGACGCCTGTTGCTCGGTAGACAGGCGATGTCAAACCTTGACAAGGTTATAAGGTCCAGAGATATAACACTAGCAACAAAGATCCGTATTGTGAGGGCTATGGTCTTTCCAGTTGTGATGTATGGATGTGAGACCTGGACCATTAGAAAGGCTGAACGGCGAAGAATTGACTCCTTCGAATTGTGGTGTTGGAGGAAACTTCTTAGAGTTCCATGGACTGCAAAGAGAACCAACAGATCAATATTGGAGCAAATTAAACCAGATTTCTCCCTGGAAGGTCTAATCTTAAAACAAAAGCTGACCTACTTTGGACACACAATGCGAAGGCATGCCTCGCTGGAAAAAACATTAATGCTGGGGAAGATTGAAGGAACTAGAAGAAGAGGACGTCAGAGGATGAGATGAATCGATGGCATCACAGAAGCAATGTGTTACAACCTGGAAGGTCTACGGGAGAAAGTGCAAGACAGGAAAAAGTGTCGTGATTTGGTTCACGAAGAGACGGAACCGACTAAACGAATAGAGAGAGAGAGAGAATTAATTATGGTTGCTGAGCACAGCCATGTTGAAAACACTCTGATATTACTTAATAAATATGTGGTTGACAGCATGAATTTAATTAAACTGGACGGAAGTATTCAAAAAGCGAACATAATATACATGAATAATATCCCATTTATGAACACATGCATAACTACTGTTAAAATGGTATGCAGCTGTCGAAACCATACGTTGTCATTAGGACTGCATTAGATTTGAACGCTATTATTGACAAGCAACTAATTTCTTAATACTAGCAGAAGGCTTTTATCTTGTTAAATTCCTTCGTTTCTCTGTAAGAATGCTTTAGATTACTTGGAAAATTGGAAATTTGTGGTAAGTTCGTATGGGACCAAACTGCTGAGGTCATCGGTGCCTAGGCTGACGCAGTTCTTAACCTAACTTAAACTAACTTACGCCAAGGACAACACACACACACACACACACACACACACACACACACACACACACACACACACACACAAACACCCATGCCAGAGGGAGGACTCAAACCTCCGACGGAGGGAGCCGTGTGGGGCGTGAGTAGGCGCCCTAGACCTCGCGGCTACCTCATGCGGGTTTAGAATCTCTTAATTGTGCTGTCGGAGTCTATAACCCTTTCAGGGAAAGTGGTTCCGTTTGAAACCACCTACAACAATTTTCTCATTTTGTGGTAAAAGGGCACTGGCTACATTTGGGGACACCATTCAGCAGCCTAGTTGGTGCTACCCTCTAGCGGCTGTCGCTGGAACCGCTTCAAAATCTGTAAATATTAGCAAGTAGTGAAGCGAGTTGGATAGCCATTTTTGTACGCTGTGCGAAAACGTCTTTGTTCTCAAATTGGGACTGTATTCCTCTGTATTAGGTAACTTTTATGCATGTATAAAATGCAGAATACTGTTCTGTTTACGTTAATACTATATATACTGCAATAATAACCAAAATAATGCATTTATTTCCGTGAATGTTGAGGTGGTTCCATTTGAAACCACTGCTCCTGTAACGACAGCATTAGTAGGTGTAACGAATTTTTTTTCCAGTTTCACGAGATGTATTCTCACAGACTAGAGGACGAGGAAATTCGGGAGTGCCTTTTCGCAGATATTCCTTCAGATCTCGACTCACAGATTGACGCTAGCAGTGACAGTGAGAGTGATGTGCTAGCTGGAGACAGTGATCTGGATTTGCGAATGAAAACACCTGTTTTATCTCAAATTATTTCGGAAAGTGAGAGTGAGGACCATTTTGACAATGACAGTGATGATAGTTTCAGCACTAATGACGATTTGCCACTGTCTTCCATTGCGAATTATTAATGGAGAAAGGACGTCAGTGCAATGAACTTTGCCGCTGGTGTACGAGGAAAACTTAAAAATGACTGTGAAGGTATATCTTTTTTTGTGTCTGTTTTGTGACACTATGTTAGAACACATAGTTATCCAGTCTAACCTGTACACAGAAAGGTGGCAATTTCAGGCCTCTTTCTAAAGCAGAACTAGCAATATTTTTGGCTATAAACATTCTAATGGGAATCAAGAAACCTTGTTATTATCGTTATTGCTGGTCATCCCATAAGGAACTTCGAGATGGGTAAATTTCCTCACTAATGTCGGCAAAAAGGTTCAGCTGGCTTTTGACACATATTCACATCGATGACAACGCTGTTATGCCTTCACGGGAGAGCAGAAATTATGACAAATTATATAAAATCCGTCCACTAATCAATCAGATACTGATAAACTTCAAAGAATTCTATGTATCTACTAAGGAGCAAGCTATAGACGAATGCTTGGTGAAATTCAAAGGACGAATCGCATTCAAACAATATATGCCCCAAAAGCCAATCAAGAGGGGATACAAAATCTGGGTCAGAGCCGATAAGCTTGGATATATTTGTGATTTTCATATATATACTGAAGAAGTTGAATGCATAGTGGAAAAATCCTTAGGAGAGAGAATTGTGTGAGATATGTGTAAAGGCTTGGAAGAAAGAGGTACAACATATACTTTGACAATTTTTTTACCAGTGTCTCACTTTTACAGAAGCTAAAAGATGACGGACGTTTCGCCTGTAGAACAATTAGATCACACAGAAAAGGACTTCCTACGCTAAAAACAGACAAAGAATTGCAAAGAGGAGAGTCTGACAGGTTTGTTCGTTCTGATGGCATTGCCTGCATCAAATGGAAAGACAAAAGTGTAGTTATGTTGCTGTCTACAATTGATTCGCCTGTATGTGTTTAAGAAGTCAGCCGTAAAGAAAAGGATGGAAAAATCACAAAGGTACATTGCCCAAAAATAGTGAAATCATATAATGCAAATATGGGATGTGTCGATAAGGCAGATATGATGAACAGTTTGTATGCAATAGACAGGAAATCACGAAGGTGGTGGCTAAGATTATTTTGGTATATAGTCGATAGTTCTATTGGAAATGCATTTATTCTGTTTCGGTTATGTAATCCAACAGCGAAGCAAGTGCTAAAGGATTTTCGAAGACGTGTTGCCACAGGCCTGGTAGGCAGTAATGTCTTCAAGGATAGTCCTGGCCATCCCAGTACACCGTCAGAGCCATCTGCAAAAAAAATTCAAAACTGTTGTTCCCCATGAGAAACGTACATCAAAAGCAAAACATCTGCCAAAACATGGAACCTCAAGGCGCTGTGTGCACTGCAGCACAAAGAAAGAACCCCACAGAAGCAGATGGACATGTAGTCACTGCTAGGTAGCCTTGTGCTTATCTGCTTCTTACTGTATCATCAAAACTGATGACATTTAGCGGGCAGTGGCTCTATTTGAAACCACCCTGTATGTGTTCAGTTTATGCATATTTCATTTAATTTTTAAATTTTTCTGTCTCACTGTATGAAAATTAATACAATAAAAACAAGGAAAAATGAAAAATTATTATTTTTTGTTTTGCCCCTGAAAGGAATAAGTAATGCTAACCATTTTTCTTTGGATATATCTACTTGAGTCTTCATACATAAAAATAACTCATGGGCATTTACATTAAAGAAAAATCGTTCTTGTCGACGTACATAACCGTGAAATTTTGATTCGGGTTTCAGATAATTTTCCTAAATCAATCAGCAAGATTGCTTTCGTGGTGGATTATAACAGACCATTGCCAGTACATTCCCCTTTACTTCCACATTATTCGGATCGGAAATTCGTATCCTCTATGCCTAACCGCAGTTTTCATCGGTATTTTCGTTCTGGAATATAATGACTTTTTTTTTCTTTTAATAAGGATTGAATATGATACGATGTATTCCGTCATCTTGATGTGTTAACACAGAGGTGCAGTATAAAAAAATTAATCAACAAATGGAAGTATCCGTGATTATTTCGGAAGAAAGGATAACTACCGGCTAACCTAGTTTTGTTTTTCTTTATTGTTATTTTAACACCTGAACAATCAGGTAGGCTGTCAGCGGCATGCTACGCCGCTCTTCAGCCATAGTGTTGACAATAACAATACAATAATGGAGAATTAAAATGAACATTGTGGCGGCAAAAAATAGTGGTCACAGATACACAAAAAACACGGAGCCGTTCACACTCGATGATGACGACACTGAAAACACGTTGACACAGCGCACATAACACTGATGAATCCGACGGCACAAGTGAACGTAGAAGCGTGACGGTGGACACTAAAAACACAAAACGTCACACACATGAGACACAGATAGCGATGATCTCCGGCGCGCGAAAGTCCACGTAGCGTGTGCGAGTCCGGGGACCTGCCAAGAGGGGAAGAAGGGTGAGGAGGGGGGAGAGGGTGGAGAGGGGAGAACAAAGATGTCAATGGCTGAGGAGATGGGAGGAGGAGTAGAGGGACAGGGGAGGGGAGGCCCAGGGGAGGAGTGGGGAGAAGGGGATGAGGGACGGAGAGTGCCCAAAGGAACAGACACAGGAAGAGGGAGGGAGGATCAAATTTGGTAGGAGGGGTAGATGGAGGGGAGGAGGACATCATCAGGGAGGGGGAGCTGGCGGAAGCCACCTTGGGAGAGGGTAAGAAGGGTGGAGAGATGGAGACCAGGTGGGACGTGGGAATACAGGCGTGTAAGCCGAGTGATCACGGCAGTGAGGGTCGGCGGGCGACGTGGGGGTTGGGGTTGGCGGGTAGGGTATGGAGAAGGAGCATGGGTGAGGGAGGCGTTAGGGCCAAAACGGGTGATGGGAAGGCGGGAGAGGATGTCAGTATGGAGGGTTGGGCTGGGGGAGGAGATGAGAACGGAATCGCATCTGGGAGTGAAGAGAGAGATGGGGGCACCAGGGAAGTGTTGGCGGAGGAGGAGGGAGAATTTCTGGGTCTTGAGAAGGGAAGGATCGGGACGGGAGAGGAGGTATTTGTATAAAGAGGGGGGGAGGAGGAGGAAGAGGAGGAGGCGGAGGGAACGGGGCCAGGCGGGGAGACATCCATGGCATTCTGGGGGGGGGGGGGGAGGGAGGACGGGGCGGGGCCTTTTTGGGAGCGGAGGAGGTGGTGGTGCCACTATGGCGTTTAACAGCGGCAGAAGGGTGGGTGGTGATATGAGGAATGGGAGCTATAGGGAGGTGACAGGAAGGGGCAGGTCCCGGCGTGGGCACAGCAGTCGGCGCCGGAGATGGTGATGGTGAAGGCAATGGGGACGGCGACGGTGAAGGCAATGGGGAGAGTTGGGCATGGGCAGTGGCCCGACGGGCCACCACCATAGCTGGAGCGGCAGTGACAGGCCGGGGAGTGGGAGGAAAGGATCAGAGGCAGAGGAGCGGGAGGAAGAACCTGGAGAGGGGGCGACAAAGAGCGAGGGCGAAGGGAGAGTGAGAAGAGGCAGGATGAAAAGAGGGGGTGTGACTGGGCACACCATGTTATGGTGGTGGTGGCGGCGGAGGGGGAAGTATAAACGATGGCTGTGGTGGTAGTGGTGGTGGGGGCTGACATGACGACAGGGAGAGACAAAAACGCACAGGACGAAAAAGAAAGTACAAAAACTGGGGACAGACGAAGACGGAGGAAGACGAAGACGGACGAAGACCAGAGTCCCACGCTGCTGGCGACGGCGATGGCGACGGCGATGGCGACGGCGACGGCGATGGCGACGACGGGTGGCAGGAACGCTGGAGTTGCTGCTGCTGCTGCTACTGCTGCTGCTGCCGCGGACGGGGCTGGGGCTGCTGCTGCTGCTGCTGCTGGGCTGGCGGGAACGCTGCTGCTGCTGCTGCAGGAGGACTGGCTGGCTGCTGCTGGCCGGGACCACTGCTGCTGGCCAGGACTGGGACCGGGACCGGGACCAGGACCGGGACTGGGACCGCTGCTGCTGGGCCGCGCTGTGCTGTGCTGGGCTTGGCTGGGCTTGGCTTGCTGGCTGGCTGGCTGGCACCTGAAAAACTAGCACTTCGATTAGTGCTGGAATGGCACAATCGAAGGGCGGTAACCTTGCGGAGTACCGCCGGAGATGATGCCAGCTAATCTACATCGAACCTATGTTTTAACAGGTTCCTGCCTGACCTCCAAGTCTGTGACAATTTCGTACCGTCGAAGTTGATTCACAACGTAGGTAACTATATTACCTTTCCAACAACATTGTTCTTGTGAGATCAAAGCAATGAATGTAATCGTTGTGGCAGCTGATGTTACTGAATTTTCCTCAATGTTGACGAATCTCCCGAGTAAGTTAATACGCGTCTGTTCGTCTGTTTGTAACAAAATATGCGTGTTGGTAATGGCTGGAATAAGTGATAGGACACCCGTGTATATCTTTGACATATTTAGGAGTAGTGGATCTAGAAAATTACAACAGTACTCTTCTCTATCAAGGTTGAATGGCGTGTGATGGCACTCATATGCACGACTGGAATATTTATGTCACGATAACGATGACAATGGTTCTGCAGTAGTGTGGAGTAACTGTGATTTGTAGTTTTTATAGAGCGCTCTTACTTCATCGATAGTAACGGACGTTTAAAAGCCGGAAAACCTAAGTTTATTTGGTGCTGAGGATAACCGCTCAATCTCCAACCATTTAAGTCGAAAAAGTAGAAGTTCGTAGGTCCCAGTAAGCAGGGAAAAGTTTTATTCGCGAGACGTAAGAGTGGATAAGCCATGCACAAGGATCGGACAAAGAATTTAAGGTGAATGATTGAGAGAAATTTCGAAAAACGGTCTTCGGTTTATTCACAATAGAGAGCTACATTCATCAATGATTTATCAGCAAGAATGGAAGGGCTGAACCCGTATCGAGTTTCTATGAAAAGGACAAGAGCTGGCAGAAATTTACTGGAAACCTGTGATTGGCTTAAGGCTTAACGCCTGAAGTTTAATGAGATCGGTGAAGCGCTATAGGCGTCTGAAAAAAAAAAAAAAAAAGAAAAAAAAAGAAAACGGGCCATCATTATAGATCCGGAATGGAGCTAACGTTCGTAAGAGATGACGGAAACAAGAAAGATGAAGACAGTTATCAGCCCTGTGGGCTCTGCAGGAGTTGGTGAAGTCGTGTCATTAGAAACGAGTCTGACCGCTCCGGAAGAAGAGTGCACTAAGTGCTGAGTAAGACGAGACTTCTTGGCTAGCCACATGTACCATGATGAAACTGCGCCATGACACATTGATCCCGACGGAGGAAGAGTTGTACCTGTTCTAAGATACAGATTATGGCATGAAAACAACAGTAAATTCCAAATAAATTATTTTCTGAGGTGACTGGCAAGCGGGTTCGATTTTTCTCTTTGTTGTTTCTTTTTTTCTGCTCATCAGTCTACTGACTGGTTTGATGCAGTCCGTCACGAAATCCTCTTCTGCGATAACCTCTTCCTACGTCCTTAATTATTTGTTGAATTCTCTTGGCCAGGAATTCCCTCTTTGCCTGCGCTAGTCTGTTTTATATGTACTTCTTGCTTCATTCATCACTGGTTATTTTGCTTCCAAGGTAGCCCAAGTGCTTAATTTCGCCTACTTCATGACCAACAATTACGATGTTAAGTCACTCGCTATTGCCATTTCTGCAACTTCTCAGTACTTGGGCCTTTTCCCGTTTTACAGACAATCCACATTCTGTACTCATTAGATTGTTAATTCTGTTCAACAGAATCTGCAACTCTTCTTCACTTTCGCTGAGAAGAGCCATGTCATCAGCGAATGCTATGACTGACATCATTTCACCCTGAAGTCTTTCTTTTATATCCGTCATTGCTTCTTCGATGTATTGAACACTAGGGGCGAAAGACTGCATGCACTTCGTTCTTCGTCTTCCAGTCTTATTATTCCTTCTTTGGTCTTCCACATATTCTACATTTATCGCAGGTGCTATTTTCTCACACTTTCTAACATGTAACACCATCTTAAGCTGTAGAGTGCTTTTTTTAGGTCGCAAATACTATGAGTGTGTCTTTATTTTTCTACCGTCTCGCTTCCATATCAAGCGCTTTTACCTTTCTATGGTATGCGTACTGTAAGACCTTCGGTACACACACCATCAGATTATTTGACTTGTCGCTCTAGCGAAGTAGGCGAGTGTCAGCAATATGTCTCGTGGTCTTATCGTGAAGTGTTTATCTTCTGCCGTTAGGTCAGACGATAGAAATGCCACTTGCACGCTTAGAGTAGCAGATTGACCGTGACCAACTGTAAATAGAACTTGATTAATTTTCACACACATTTATTAAAATAATAACCAGCATGAAAATTACTTAACTTGGTTCTGGATGCTATTTACAATTGACAATCTGAAGTTCCTTTGGTCTTGGTACGTTAATCTTATTCTCACATATCTCTGTTACTTGACAAAGTGTCTATACATTTCTCTTCATGGCTATGTACAGGAATATGATAATCTTATTAGGCGCAGACTGAAACTTGAATGCAGACTAATGCAGACTGACTAATCGGAGGTCTGTACACCCGTTATAATACCTCGCGCGTTCAGGTATCACTGCGCGAGTGTGATCCGCGAGGAGAAAAGGTTCTACGTTGGCAGCAATCTCATTGGCTGCGTTACATATTAATACGCGGATCGGCGGAAGCAGAATTTGGTCCGTCTTTATGGCAGCGCCATCTCGTAGAGCGGACACGGACGAGCGCGGCGCCTGCGCTGTTGTGCTTAGCGGGGCGCGCTCTAGTGGGAAAGTTGTGTACGCGCTGACTACGAGGAACTATGTACACAACACTTTCCCGAAGTCAAACTGATCATCGACTAACAGATCCTCACTTTTCTTTGCATTCTTTTATGTATTATTCTTGACAACAGCTAGGATGCATGAGCTAATAAGCTGATTGTGCGATAGTTCCCGCACTAATCAACCCTTGTTTTCTTAGGGATTGTTTGGATTACATTTTTGCGAAAGTCGCCTCTCTCTAGATTCTTCATACCAACTGGAAGATTTGATAGGTTGCCATTTCCCACAGTTATTTTAGAAACTCTGATTTAATTTTATCTGTCCCTTCTGTCATATTTGATCTACTAATACTGATTCTACTATTTCTCCTACATTGACTCCACTTCCCCCTTCTATCACGTCATCAGGCAAATCCCCTCGTAGAGGCCTTCACTGTACTCTTTCCACCTATCCGCCATCCTCTGAATATATCAGTGGAGTTCCCATTGCACTTTTAATGATAGCATCCGTGCATTTAGTTTCACAGAATGTTATTTCACTTTTCTACATGCTCAGACAGTCTTCGCGACCATCATTTCTTCTTCGATTTCTTCATATCTTGCCTGCAGCCATTTCGCCCTAGCTTCCCTGCTCTTCCTATTTACTTCACTTTTTGCTGTGTTCCAGTTTTTCGACGAAAATTTTTGTTCTTTCGTCTTTTGTCGATCAGCTGAAGTATTTCTTCTCTTACTCAAGTTTTCCTGGTAGTTACCTTCCTTGTAGATATGTTTGCCTGTCCAACATCTCTGATTGCCCTTTTTAAAGAAGGCCACTCCTCTTCACCTGAACTGCCTACTCTGATACTCCTTATCGCAGTATCTACATCCTAAAACAGGCCAAACGACTCAGTTCATTAAAGAATTATTTAAATTTATACTGTTAACCTGGAGAAAGTGATCCATAATAGTAAGATGATTGAGATAGCAGATTGTGCACTGTCGGCAGTGCTGCAAGTCATTTACTTCAAAATATAGTTACGGCAAATGGTAATGAGGGGAACCTCTCAGCTACTTGGACAAAATGCAACTTGAATTTATAATATTGCAGGCGTATGCCTTTCCGTAATCACAAAATACAACTTGTCTGACGGCATCTTGCGTAAAATGTACCTGTTGTACAAAAAGCCACAGATAACATACGATATCTACGATGCAATTTAGTGTTGAAGCAAATAAAAGATCGTAGGAATTGTCGCATCAGACTAACATTTCTGTTGCTTTCAGTTTTTCTGGTTGTATGCTTTTCTTGATCATGGAAGTTTGGCTCAAGCGGAACGCGTTAAAGTAGTAGAAAGAAAGAAACTTTTTAATATAACCAGAGATCAGCAGTCGTCGTAAATTCAACAGATTCAGCCTATCGCAGGGTATATATCGTGTAGCAAAACACCTTCTACACTACTCCGCCCAACAGTAGATCAGTTTAAGCATTACATTCATAGCCTGGCGGATTTATTACATCGACTAGACGGATTGCGGTTGAATGACTACGATATTTTACTAAGTTTTGAAGTGGTCGCTCTTTTCACCCGGGTTCCTCTGTCTGATCCATTGCTGTTACTTGAGGTTTATCTGCACTTACATTTTATTCAATCAGCAGTGCTATCGCCACATGAGGTAGCCGCGTGTTCTCAGCCCTGTCCTGTCACGGTTCGCGCTACCCACTCCGCCCCCCCCCCCCTCCCCATTAGAGGTGGGCTATCGTGTATGGGTTATGGGTGTGTGTGTTGTACTGTGTTATACTTAGCGTAAGTTAGGTTAAGTTAGATTAAATAGTGTGTAAGCTTAGGGACCGATGACCTCAGTAGTTTGGTCCCATAAGATCTTACCACAAATTATTATTATAGCAATACTATTAATAGACATGTCGTTGTAATGGGGAGCCCGTTGGCTATCATTATTGTTAATTTGTTTATTGAAGACTACGAGGAACGTACCGTAGAGTAGCAGCATTGCAACATCATTTTTTTGTGATATATGGACGACACTTTTGTTTCTTGGCCCTATAGTATTGAGAAAAGAAAGTGCTTTTTAGAACATATGGTATTCAATCAACCCGATTATTCATTTTGATGTGTTGGCAAATGTGCCAACACCTTGTAGATAGAGGAGGCCGAAATGCACGCTATCTAACGCAGACGGGCGTGAATTCTGGAACAGGATAAGTAGTGAATGGTAGCAAGAAAAGTACGTTGCTTTGGGAATACTTAACTTTTATATAGTCCTTTGGTTTACAACGTTCTTGATGAGACATTTCATACGATAACTATCAAACTATGTAAGGCTTTTTGCGCCTTGCTAGGTCGTAGCCATGGACTTAGCTGAAGGCTATTCTAACTGTCTCTCGGCAAATGAGAGAAAGGCTTCGTCAGTGTAGTCGCTATCAAAGTCGTCGTACAACTGGGGCGAGTGCTCGTCCGTATCTCGAGACCTGCCTTGTGGTGGCGCTCGGTCTGCGATCACACAGTGGCGACACGCGGGTCCGAAATGTACTAAATGGACCGCGGCCGATTTAAGCTACCACCTAGCAAGTGTGGTGTCTGGCGGTGACACCACACATTTCACTTTGGAGCTACAAAATGGTTGCTGCCTCCCATTCCTTGATGAGTTGGTGGGAGGAAGGTTAATGGTACACTGGGCATTGGGATATGCTGTTTATAGGGGCTCAACTCATATTGTATCTACAGGTTGATACCGGTCACCACACATCTATGGAGGAGTATTTCGTACCTTGGTTCACAGGGCCCAAATCACCTTAGACCGTAAAAGTACACCAGGTGAGAAATCCAACTTAGAAGTAACCTTTCGTCAGAATGGTTACCGTGAAAGACAGGTCATGTGTGCATCACAAACACTTATAACAGCCGAGAAAGTGACCTAATGCAGAACATTACGTACGCACCGGTTACCTATGGAATATAGCAACACGGAAATTCTTGCAGGCACTTCTGTGCACTAGGACAGTGTTAATGAGAAAGCAGATGAAATTAAATTAGCAAGTAACCTTTTAAATGGAAGTGTTTGCTTAATTTTTGCGTGGAATTCCGCGCTGTCCTTTCTCAAAAAAACGGAGGGCTGTTAATGCTACCTCAATCGCTGATTATTAAAATTCACTATCGGTAACTTCTGACATCGGTCATGTTTGGTTGAGGGGTAGCGTCAGAGTTTACAGTGCGTGTGTGCACGCCCGTGCGCACGTGTAAGTGTGTGTGTGTGTGTCTGTGTGTGTGTGTGTGTGTGTGTCTGTGTCTGTGTGTGTGTGTTTTATCTTTCCAGATATGCTCCTTATACCGATGATTTAAATTCTCTTGCAGAGGGCCTTCTTGCTACATTTGTGCCCTTCAAACGACAGCTTGGGCACCTGCTGAAATATCGGCAGATTCGTGGACGTTATTTGAACATTTTATAAGCCGTGAGAAACTGAGATTTCTTCTGTGATTCCTTTCATTAAGTGCGAGATTTTCTCGCCCTCTGTTATATTCGGATTCACGAAACGGCAAGGGTGCAAAACTGTCTGTATGTAATACTGTGTCGTTTCCCCTTGACAGAGAACTGATCGTTGTTATTCCGCTAAGCGGCCACATAGTACCGATTACTACCAAATGTTTCATCCGTTTGGCTTGGAATTTGTCCTAGTTAGCAAGCTTCTCTTCGTTGCTATCGAACCACTGCGGGGCAGTGCCGTCTCACTAAAAGTACACATTTATGAATCACATCATGTCACCCCAGATATGGTATTTGGCTGCTTTGTTGAATCCCTTCTGTCATTTCGTTGGGTTTTGACCAGTGTTCCTAGAAGACACACAGATGCCTTATGTGCAGCTCAATTGCTGCTGTTTAGGAATCCATTGGTTTTCTGAATATATGGACACTGGAAAGATCTACGGTGACGTAGGTATTCTGAAATACCTGGCGCCTCGACAGAACAAAATTAAGAAAGCTGGTGCTGTATACGTTTAATTACTGTGAGCTTCGTTTTAGAGGTCAAGAATCCTCGATTCATTGCGTAGTTTTGTTTACGAATTTGAATGTACGTATAGACGACCTTTTTCTTTCATCCTGAACGAAGGAAGACAGCCTCGAACCGGTAATTTGAAGCAAAAACTTGCATTAAAATGTACACATAAAAAATTTCATATAAGCTCAGAATGACACTAGAAATGAGGAGTAATTAGGTAGGTCGCGTGTAGTGTATAACGCTGCATTAAACTTCGTCCACTCGTTAAGACAGAGCTAAGTGATGGGTCGAAATCGGAGGACCTGATGGGCCTACCGTAGGGCACGAATTCTGAAACATTCGGTGAAGTGCGTAATAAAGAAACACCGCAAGAAATAGGGTCGTCAGTTTCACAAGTCTGACATCAGAGAATGAAGAGACAAAAAGCTTCATACGAGGCTACGCATAACTGGGTGTTTTCTTTTTAGAGTACTATTTAGTTTGAGTTCTGTGTGTTTAAATTTGAAAATGACACCTAACATCTTCCTATTCTGCCTTCCTCACTATTTACGGAATAACATGTTAATGTTATTACTAAGAGAGTAAAGGGTGCAACAAATAAAGTAATTTTAAAAACTTTTCGCATATTCTCCGACATCACAACACTTAATGTTTTTGTTTTTTAGATGTGTTGTTCGTTTGAGGAGTCGGTTAGGATTTTGGTACAAAACATGCTAAAGTTTCAAATTATGCCCTAGATTCGCATGGGCTTATGTTGGAACACATAATTTAGAGGGCCGAATAAGTGTTCGCTATGCACTGAATACATATTGTAGAATGGTGACAATAAAAATTGCCATGATCTGGAATGGAAAACGTTTGCTTACCAACCCCTCCCCCCCCTCACCCCCCGCCCCCGCCCTCAAATATTGAACATGGTCGTATCATTCCGAGTGTTGTTTAAGAAATACTAAACAACAAGGTTTTCGAAAAATTGTGCAGAATAAATAAGTTTTACAAACTTAAGTGGTGAATACGCTTCGTAAATGTCGCCATCACAAGAGCAAAGAGGTTTCGTCTTGGATCGTCTTCTCAGTAAGAATAACGGCTATAACTCATGAGGAATGGCTTTATGAATGCAGTTTCACATATTTCATTAAGGTCTTTCGGGGAAAGTAGTGAGCGTCGGAAGGAAAAGGAACCCTATGCAGACCTGATTTATCACACAGTCCGGTATACAGGCTGTTTAAAAATGCATCAACAGGAGTAGTATTGGTCAAAAGTAGAAGCAAAGTTCCCATGATTATATGTCCGGAAAACAATTCCATTGAGATATCGGCCATTGTATATAAAAGGCAACTTAGAGCAAATAATAACATATAATTTATTTATGATATTAAGTAACTTACAGATTATTGCAGATCAGGCTACCGGTGTTTATGTATGTAACGTAGTATTAATCCAATGACCTCCACTACTCTGTAGGCACTTACTCGTACATTGGAAGAAATTTTCCATAGCTTTTCGGTGTGCTTGCACCTATTTGTGAAATTACACGTTGAAACTCGTCCTTGGGCTCTGAAAGTGCTCGAGATTTCTTGGCGGATACACGAGGTCCCAAATACCCCATTAGAAACAAATGGTATAGTATTAGATGAAATGGTATGGATGACTAATTCAAGTCACCGTTGCGAGAAGTCACACGGACAGGAAACTATTTCTCATAACATGTTGCAATCTATGTGTGACAGATTGAGCCATTGTTTTGAAACTAAACTTCTCCGGCATTCATACGATCCAGTTCACACTACAAAAACTCTTAACATATTCCGGTAGCGTTGGGTGTTCACTGTTAATGCGATTACAACGCCGTCTTGCAATGAGAACGTCCCAGTTATGCTCTCAGCCTAAATGTCAATCACTCTCTATGGATGTAATGACTTCTCCATAGTTAGACGGGGGTTTTCTGTGCCTCATATAATGAAATGTTGCTTGTTCACGAGGCTAATCAACAGAAAGTGCATTTCATCAGTCAGATCAATTTCTTGATGAAATAATTGTTGTCCGGTCTTTGTTCCGCAAGTAGCCAATGACCAAAGGCTCGGCGCTTTTGGTGATCGTTTGGCTTCAGTTGCCGTGTCAGCTAGATTTTACAAGCCCAAGATGGAGACTGTCTTTCGAAATTTGTAGCATGTTGGTTATTGTGAAGGTCAGAGGGTAGATTTGACCGGACTTACAGCAACTTTATCACTCACAATGACATTGTTTTCCGCAAACGACATACGAGCAAGCCATGTGGGTCTAATTGCCACAACCGTTACGATTTCCTTAAATTTAATAGTCAGTATGATCACAGTCGGCTTATTCGGTGCATTTCGGTGAACAAACATTCCGCAGCGTTTACGAACGTTCTATGCTCAACGTGCACCACATTTTTAGTGAGTTATCAAAACACGCTATTCCGTCGTGAAACACTCCATTACTAACCACAAATAAAACAGATGAAAATCGAGCAACGTTTAGTGCTACCAACTTATTAGAACAGAACCGTTGGAAATTTGGAAGTTGCATTCTTTATGGGACATACTTTATTAATCAGATTAACAGATGCAGTGCTACTAAGGAACGTTACCAATGCAGAAGGACGATGACTGGTTTATGCACGACGTAGCATCACCCCATTTTCTACGGATCGTGTAGCATTACCTCAACACATTTAATGGGCAATGGATTGGCTGAGGAGGTCCAGTGACACAGATCACGGATATTAGAACACACGGCAGGGATAACTAGGTGTATACGCAGTAGGAAGCCGCGCCATTGACGTCAGAGTGCACCCAACCAACTCTCAGTAGCGCGCAATTGCCATAACACATTGCGCGGTAATTGCGTTTACGAGCGAAAATAAGGTTATTTACGGCAGCGAGAATCTTTATTAGTGACTGCCAAATGAGTACGTAGTTACGCCATAACTACCAGGGTATTGAGGGATATTTTAGAGTAAGTGAGATCAGCAGTTGTATGATCCACAACAGACAAATAAGTAACTTGGAATCACATTTCACACATTGCCTAAAAACAATAAGACGAAAGGAAACTGGATAAATGCTCGCAAACAAGTAGATTCGTTTTCAGTTGAAAATGCTCATATCTGCTCAATACATTTCACTGATTCGAATTATAAGAGGGATCTGAAATGGGGGTAAACTTTTGAATATTTCTTCAAAACGCAAGTTGAAAATTCATGCTGCTCCAACTCTAAATCCATCATCCCCCAGTGCTGATTTAGGGAATAGTAATGAACATTAGATTAAGAGAAACATCCGCTCAACGGAGCTACTTTAAAGAAGTAGGAGATATTTTACGGGTAAATATATTACCAGCTAATAAATAAAGTACTACTACACAAACGTTATTCGTGGTAACAAACGCTGCTGTGAATGCAACAATGTGGGCTTAAGGCATCAATTAGTAATTATGGAAACAGAAATAAAAGAACTTTGGGAAAAGAATGCAAATTTACAGGGTCGTCTCTCTCGATGCAGCGTTGAGTTACTGAAGTTAAAACATGTTTAAGAAGTGATTCAGAGCTCTTTTTCTGTGGCTATGAAAAGACAGTTTACTACTGGTCATCTGAATATACTGCAAAGGCAGAGATGTTACGGTGTCAATCTTATAAAACGTTGTCTTTTCTCAGTACTTTACTGCAATGTGTGTCATAAGGACACACACATTCATCAGAATGAAAGCTATCAACAAGAAAGAAATGCAAAAGGTAGTAAGCGAAGTGAGTGTGAACAAAGACAAAAATTGAAAAAATACAAAAAAAATACAGCATAACTTTCCAGAATAGCAAAAGAAAAATTTGTTGATACAGTTCAGGAATTTAAAATGACATAGATGTTTCGCCATAATGTAGTTCTATGTGGTCTAAGCCTGTGTGAACCTCTTTCCGCTGAAGAAAAGCTGTTCCTTAGTGAAAGAAGGAGAAGTCTTTCAGAGGTTTTACACTAGTAGCATTTCACTGACCACGTAAAAAAGTCTAATACGAAGCTTAATAATAATAAAACAGTAACAATACACTAAAACATGGAAGATATCGATTATGTTTATACCTTCTTATGAGTTAAGCACGTGTGCGCCGTGTGCCTATAAGCTACAATGCAGTGCGGCGTGGCGAGGTGGTTCACGGTGACCTCAAAGCCCCGCGAGAAACACAGACCGGGGGGGCGTACGTCACAGCTCGTCACGCGCAGGTCTTAAGAGTGGCACCAGCCTTCTGCAGTGGGGAGCGAGTAACTATTTCAGACGAATTTAATAATTCTTGACTGCGCATTTAACAGCACGCAAGTTCTCGACACTACACAACAAAATTAAGACTTTTAATCCGTACTTCTTCAATTAAATATTTATTTCCCGTGGGCCTTGTATGGAGCACAGCGTTCCTGAAGCGTTGCGGACAAGCCTACTGGTGTGACAAGCTCGTTTCAGGACCCGCATACCTCATTGGCCACGTCACAAACCATCTCCGTATGATCCCTACCGTGTATGCTAGTATCCGCAGCACAGACGTTAAAGGAGCGTGTGACAATGCGTGTGACAATGCGTGTGACGCGATTCGAATGGAGCTAGCTGTTTATGAAAGAATGCGTGACTCACTGCGAAGAAGGGCTGAAGAATGTGTCAGCACGCATCGTAGCCATACGTGTCACTACCTATAGTGTCTACTTCTGAGTAACGGAAACATGGGAATGAGATAACAAAACCGACAAATCCGAACAAATAGTTATTGTCTAAACATTTCTTACAGTTTTGACCAGTACTACCTGCTGTGGGAAAATTTTTCTTTCCTTAATCACACTTTATGTAGGTACTTATAAACTGTTTGTATGATTCATATATCCTACAGTTGAATGATGAATATACCTTACAGTTATAATCAAACTGAGTCCTCTGCCATAGAGTAAGAAATAGTTAGCTCCGTGACTTCCCTGGGGCTGTGGTTGAGACACGTGAACTCTCTGTTATGGCCTTCCTCATTGAGATGGAAGTCTCACACAATTGAGGGGAGGAAGTATTGTTTTAGCGTTTATTCTGGGTCTTTAGAAACTCTGCATTATATCAAACAATAATTCATGATATCAAAGTGCCCTAACTACGACAAACATTCAGACTATGTCTCTTTGACATTTGAAGTGAGTACGTGTATTTCACTGACATATATTTAACCATTTTCAAGATGTCAGTATGTATAGAATTAGAGCTTATAAATCATTATGGCCGGCCGCTGTGGCCGAGTGATTCTAGGCGCTTCAGTCTGGAAACCGCGCTGCTGCTACATTCTCAGGTTCGAATCCTGCCTGGGGCATGGATGTGTGTGATGTCCTTAGGCTAGTTAGGTTTAAATAGGTCTAAGTCTAGGGGACTGATGACCTCAGATGTTAAGTCACATAGTGCTTAGAGCCATTTGAACCACATGAAATCATTATTGCACTCTTTGTGGATTAATTATCGCATCTTAAGATGATAATATGGTGGGATTTGTAATGTCAGTGTCAGAACTAATGAGGCTAACTTAACATAATAAATTATTGTATGAAGATTTGTAAGGCCACATACCGCCATTTGACAATAAGTAAATTCTTAAAAAACGGGGTGTACCTCATTAGACAGTATATTTCAAAAACCTGTGCTCACTATTCCAGGTTTACAAAATATTCACCTTCGGGATTACAATGCAACATTCTGATGGTTAATGGTTCCGTATTTTAATTATCTTCAGGTGCTTTACTGAAATGCTATATCCAGAGACAACCAAAAATTTCACTGTCGTTCTGGCGATGAATAAACTCTCTCTTAAAATACGATTTGTTCTGATTCTAAAACAGGTCACGTAAAGTACTAATTAATTTCATAATAGGCTTCTCCAATAGATTGCGTCAAAGGAACGAAATTGTAAGATTTTTCATTGTACTCAAATCTTTCTTTCTTCCGTCAATGATCTCTGCTGTACTAAATATATTATCTCATAAACGACGCATCGGTAGATTCCTACACAAAGTTTTCGAAGCAATCACGTTAACCGCTGCGGTTTTGCGGTTGACCGCACCATCAGTGGAACACGTTCGGGTGGACGCTTTGACAACGACGCATCAGTCATTAACGCGAGCAGGCGTTTTCGTGGATCCTAAATTAAATTCGCATCACTCGCACAAAACGTAGTCCTCTCATCCGGCAACAGCTACTGTGTTGTACGCTTCGAGCCTCGGTACTACGCATCCAGCTTCTGGTCTTACTTGATGTTCTTCTTGCATGCTAGTCCGTCCGAAATAGGCCGCAAAGTACAAGACTTCGTTTAAATTTTAAGGTTCAGTAATAAAGTGTTAATTTCACGTCCAGGAAATAAAATTACGAAATTGAATTTTTGTTTATTCGCAGGTACATGTCTTCAGTACCGATACATAAAGAAATCCCTATCGCCACAGTACCGTAATATGCCGCTGGAGAGCCGCAGCTCATTCATGAAATAATGATAGGCTGAGCCATTTTCTTTGGAATCCTACAGCGACTGTCTGTTGTAGTGTGGCGATGGTGATTTAGTGTGCATCGTAACTGGGGACATATACCCGATAACAAACATCGCAGTATGCGTCTACTACCACTATGAGAGACAACTATAGGTAATATCTCAATCTACAGATCATTTAAGGAGATGATTTCACTTCTCCGATGTGAATATTATACCTGTGGATCCAACACATCACGCGCAAGGAAACCTCAAGCGAATAGATACAGTAGTTAGGATTTGCCGTGAATATCACATTTCTATATCACAGGAGGTAAACGAAAATACAAACTCGATTAAATCGTGGTCAAGGAAAGTTGTATAAAGCATAAGCAATTTAAAAGTAAGTGTGACAGGACTGGTTTTGTTCTCTTTGTACATAGGCCTAATGCCCTGACGGACAAGGTAAACAGCAATTTATGGCCGTCAGCTGATGGAATTGTATACGGGATGGTGCGTCGTTGAGTGAATGTAGGAATATACAAAATAACCTAGACAAAATTTCTAGTCGGTGTGAAGACTGTCAGCTTGCTCTAAACGTATAAAAATGTAAGTTAATGCGCATGAATGTGATAAACAGTCATGTAACATTGAAATACAGCATTAGCAGGGTGCAGCTTGACATAGTCACTTTGATTAAATATCTAGTGTAGCGCTCATAGCAGTATCAAATGGAATAAGCACGTCAGATTAGTAATAGGGAAGGCGTATGCTCGACTTCTTTTTATGGGGAAATTTTTGGGAAAGTGTGACTCATCCATAAAGAATACGGCGTATACAACGCTAGTGCCACCTATTCTTGAGTAAAGGTTCGATCAGCACGCAGGTATTAAGGGGATGCTTCGTGAACTCAAATGACAATAAAAAAAAAGGTTCAAATGGCTATAAGCACTATGACTATGGGACTTAACATCTGAGGTCATCAGTCCCCTAGACTTAGAACTACTTACATCTAACTAACCTAAGGACATCACACACATCCATGCCCGAAGCAGGATTCGAACCTGCGACCGTAGCAGTCGTGCGGTTCCGGACTGAGGCGCCAAATGACAATCCCTGAAAGGAAGGTGCTGCTCTTTTCGCAGGTACCATTGTGCAAATTTGGAGAACTGATATTTCAGGCCGATTGCAGAACAAGTCTACCGCCACCAACGTACATTTCGCGGAAGAATCGTGAAGATAAGAAGCTTTTAGACAGTCAGTTTTCCCTCGCTCTGTTTGCTAAGAGAACAGCAGAGGAAACCACTCGTAGCAGTAAAAGGTGCCATCCATGATACACCGTACAGTGGTTTGCGGAGTATATATGTAGATGTAGAAGGGATATCCTGCTGCAAATATTAATTCTCTAAAAAATAAATTAAGAATAATGTACAGAAGAATGGAAAAGAAAATTGAGGATGTGCTAGATGACTATCATTTTGGTTTTAGAAAAGGTAAACGCACCAGAGAAGCAATTCTGACGTTGCGTTTGATAATGGAACCAAGATTGAAGAAAAATCAAGAGACGCTCATAGGATTTGTCGATCTTCAAAAAGCGTTTGACAAGGGAAAATAGTCCAAGATGTTCTAAATTCTGAGAGAAATAGGGTTAAGGTATAGAGAGACGGGTAATGTAAGTATGTACAAGAGCCAAGAGGAAATAATAAGAGTTGACGACCAAGAACGAAGCACTCGGATTAAAAAGGGTGTAAGACAGGGATGTAGTCTTTCCCCCCTATTATTCAACCTCTACATCAAAGAAGGAATCATGGACATAAAAGAAAAGTTCAGAAGAGGAGTTAAAATTCAAGGTGAAAGGACGTCAGTGATACGATTTGCTGATGACATTGCTATCCTGAGTGAAAGCGATGACATGCTGAATGAATTGAACAATCTGATGAGTACAGAATATGGAAGGACAGTAAATTGAAGAAAGAGGAAAGTAATGAGAAGTAGCAGAAATGCGAAGACCGAGAAACCTTACATCAGGATTGATGGTCACAAAGTAGATGAAGTTAGGGAATTCTGCTACCTAGGCAGCAAAATAACCAATGACGGGCGGAGCATGCAGGACTTCAAAAGCAGACTAGCACTGACAACAAAGGCACTCCTGGCCAAGAGAAGTCTAGTAGTATCAAAAATAGGCCTTAATTTGAGGACGAAATTTCTGAGAATGCACGTCTGGAGCACAGTGAAACATTGAATGTGGGAAAACCGGAACAGATGAGAACCGAAGAATTTCAGATGTGGTGCTACGGATGAATGCCAAAAATTAAGTGTACTGATGAGGTTAGGAATGAGGAAATTCTGGGCAGAATCGAAGAGGAAAGGAATATTTAGAAAAGACTGGCAAGTAGAGGTGACAGGAGGATAAGACATCTGTTAAGACATGAGGGAATGACTTCCATGGTACTAGAGGGAGCTGTGGAAGGCAAAAACTATAGAGAAAAACAGCTTGGAATACATCCAGCAAATAATTGAGACCGTAGGTTGCAAGTGTTACTCTGAGGCGAAGAGTTTGTGACAGGAGAGGAATTCGTGGCGTCAGAAGATTGATGTCAAAAAAAACTAGTGATAAAATGAGGACGTAATTTAAAAGAATGTGGAAACAGGAGTGTACTGGGATATGGGAACTACAAAGAATGAGACAAAATTTTTACTAAGTCAATGAGTTTATTAATAAAGAGCGCTCTAGTTACGTTAACAGAATATGAGTAGAATGCCATGAAAAAGAAAGTAACTAGGTAATGAAGGCGACTAGTTACAACGCAATGGATAACTCTGTTAAAAAGTAATGCATCTGTTTTAAAGAATAAAATGTAAGACTGTGTTGCATAAGAAAAGGCACATGCAGCCATGTAGCTCATAAATGCATAAACTGCAACTGTAAATGACGATAAATATAATAAAAATTAACAAGACACTTGTACTCCTTTATGAAAAGAGGAAAAACTCGCGTTATATAGAAAAGCTTCACACGATTTCAATGTAATGCTACACCCCCACTAAATAAATAAAAATAATGGTTTCAGGGAAACAGAATTTAAATAAATCTACGAGATGCAAGACTTGAGTTAATATGCAACACATTACATCGAAATGCGTTACGACAGGTATGAATTCCAAGGCAGAAGTGAAAGTTATTGATGAAATAGTAAGGTGAGGGAAAACAAGTCGGACATGTAAAAGTGAAAAGAAGATATCTTAGCGTTTCTTAAATCAGTGAGAGTGTAGACTGAAAGATTATCTGCTCAGGTGTCAAAAATATAAGGAATTATATTAAAAAGTTATCATCAGACTAGGGAAGAAGAAAGGAATGTGTAGATCACCACATACTTGAAACAGTGTTGATCAGGGTAATACACAGAAGAGAAAAAAGACAAAAAGTTGAAGAAACTAATTAAGACAATGTTATCTTCGGAACTGATAAAATACCAGTGAATTCAGTTTTAATTTCGTTTAGGTACGTCCGAAACAATTCGTATCTTGCCTGCAGAAACCAGCTAAATAAGAAGTTATCACGAAACACTTGAAACTAACTGGGTGTTTACTTGCTTGAAAATTCAGTTTTATCTGTTTGAAAATATATAAAACGAGAATATGTCTTCTCAAGGCTAGCTGAAATCAGACATTAACAAAGACATCTGAAACCTTCTGCAAATAAATTATTTGGTACATCTGTGGCCGTCACAGGAGCGGCTGTACGCATTTTAAAGTAAATACAAGAATAGCAAATAAATATACAGTATCTAGAAACAGTCAGACCCTTTACTTAAAACTAAGATAAAGTTCGGCGCTCTGGGTCCAGAAGGGCTGTTCCGTCCGACCACTTTGTCGTCCTTCACCATTGGCACCGCTGGACGCGCTACGGAGGAGCATGTGGGATTCTCCACCCTGGAACAGCTACTAATCGATGGAGTAGTTCCTCCTTTGGCGTCACGAGGCTGAGTGCACTCAGTATCCGCCATTCCACCAGGAAAAAAGAATCCGTGACGTCACCGTCAATCGATCACTCGTCCCCCATATGGCAGTCAGTTGCGCTGACGCCGCTGCTATGAAGGCGGACCAAACGTCTGCCCTAAAAACACCAACTTAAGAAAAATACAGTGAATATAGAGATGTTCCTGAAGCGTATAGGAAATGTGTCTACATAAACATTGCGTATTGCGTGAATCTTCACATTGGGCCCTGACAGTTCAAGGTTATCAGATGTACCGGCCAGCGGTAGTGGCTCATCTGTCTAGATATCCTTGTAGGTCTCTTCTCACTCTGTTAATCCCCCTGTACCTGTTTCCAAATGACATCGTTCCTGCTGTTTGCAGTGATACAAGGCCTAAACAGTACGACCATGAATTTTTCACTATCACGATATGTGCTACAGTATGTTATTAGTATTTTTCATTTATGATTGTAGTACTGTTATCTGTTTAGTACGTATTACAAACAACTTATGTTATTTGTTTTATGTATACCGGTGGAGATCTTGGGCCAGCGGGCGGCTGAACTATGTCAACGGATACAAACCACAGCTGGACGACAGCCCTCAGTTCCAAGAATTAACCCAAGTGGCACCACATGTCCTGCAGACATTGTAATGTGATAATATGAAAAATAAACTGCTATTGAACTACTGTGCAATTGTATCCAATCTCGTTTTGAGCCTTGTATTTTACAGTTATTTATTTTTTGTAGGCTGATCAACACCAGGTAATAATTCATAGTTCATAACATTTTATGACACTAATTGTGCTGCATGCAATGTGGGGTAGCAATTAACGTCACTAGTTGGCGATCTACTGGTCGCCACTACAAACCCAACCACGAACAATAATTTGTTAATTAGAAGTATTTATCGTTTCTGAAAGGTTCTCGCAGTTCATTATACATTTTCTGTAATATTAGATGTTTGTGTGAACAGTAACACTGCCCGCTCGGGAATCTACTTTTGGTCTGCCCGTACGTTGGTGATCGAAACAAACGCGCTCTATGTTTTGAGTGTTGTTTTGAGTGTTGTACTCTGCCGACGACACTGCTTTTAGACTTTGATTTGATAATACAATTTTCTAGATAAATATATTTTCCCCTTTCTTCATGGCTCTTACAAATACAACTGCAATTGCTGTATATTTGAGATTATACTGTATATCATTGCGAAATATATCCTGCCCAGAAAAAGAGGACAAGTCATACTATCACAAATATTCGGTCTTCATATGTGTCCTTTTATAGGACCACGTCATTTTCACGGTAAATCCTATTCTGCTCCAGCACTAGTCAATAAAAATTAATACGACTGAATGCTACTTTTCATTAGTTTTTTTTTCTTTATTGTTATTTTGAAACCTGTAGTACAGGCATGCCTGCAGCAGCATACGACGCCGCTCTTTGGCCGCAGAGAAACACAGATGTACAAATGAAGACATTTAGAGAAAAAAACATGGTGGAAATATAAACGGAGACAACACATTATAAAATACAAGGTGCCGTTCACGGGCTTAGAGTCCAAGATAAAATTGTGCAGACACTTGGACACAGACAGAAACGAAAATTCTCACACGTGAACGTAGGTGCACAAAACGAATAACACTGAACCACTTAAGCACAAAACGACGGCACACACAGAACACGAGACGTTGATCTCTGGCGCGTGTACGAATCCGGGGACCTGCCAAGAGAGGAGGAGTGGGAGAGGGAGGGAGAGGGGAGAGCAGATGCCAGGGGCAGGGGAGACAGGGGGAAGGGAGGAAGGGGGAGGGGAAACCCAGGGGAAGAGGGGTGGAGGGAGGGGACAGGGGAAAAGGAAAAGGAAGGGAGGGAGGGTGCCTAAAGCAAAGAACACAGGAAGAGGGGGGGATCAAAGTTGATAGGAGGGGTAGATGGAGGGGAGGAGGACATCATCAGGGAGGGGGAGCTGGCCGAAACCACCTTGGGAGAGGGTAAGGAGGGTGGAGAGATAGAGACCGGGTGAGACATGGGAATACAGGCGCGGCAGCGGTCAGGGGTGGGAGAGGATGGGTCAGACAAGCGGATGAGGAGGATCGAGTTTGTGGGAGGTGTACAGGATCCATGTCCTTTCAAGGAGAAGCAGGAAGTGGGGGAAGGGGATGAGATCGTACAGGATCCGTGTGGGGGAGGGGAGACGGATGCGATAGGTGAGGCGGAGAGCATGGCGTTCAAGGATTTGGAGTGATTTATAAAAGATAGGGGGGGGGGGCGGAGATCCAGGCCAGATGGGCGTAACAAAGGATAGGGCGGATGAGGGATTTATAGGTGTGGAGGATGGTGGAGGGGTCCAGACCCCACGTACGGCCAGAAAGGAGCTTGAGGAGATGGGAGCGTGCCTTGGCTTGGATTGTCTGGAGATGGGGAGTCCAGGAGAGGCGACGGTTGAGGGTGACGCCAAGGTACTTAAGGGTGGGAGTGAGGGTGATAGGACGGCCATAGATGGTGAGATAGAAATCAAGGAGGCGGAAGGAAGGGGTGGTTTTGCCTACAATGATCGCCTGGGTTTTGGAGGGATTGACCTTGAGCAACCACTGGTTGCACCAAGCGGTGAACCGGTCAAGATGGGATTGGAGAAGGTGTTGGGAGCGCTGCAGGGTGGGGGCAAGGGCGAACTGGAGAAGGTGGACCAGGGGTAACGGCGGTGGCATGTCCGCCGTGTACAAAAGGTACAGAAGGGGGGAGAGGACGGAGCCTTGGGGCACACCGGCGGAGGGGAAAAAGGTGTAGGAATCTGTGTTATGGATGGTGACATAGGAAGGACGGTGGGAGAGAAAGGAGCCTGTCAGACGGACGTAGTTAATGGGAAGGGCAAAGGTTTGGAGCTTGAAGAGGAGACCGGAATGCCATACACGCTCATAAGCTTAATCGAGGTCCAGGGAGAGGAAGATTGCAGAGCGACGGGAATTAAGCTGGTCGGAAAGGAGATGAGTGAGGTGAAGGAGAAGGTCGTTGGAAGAGAAGGATGGCCGAAAGCCACACTGGGTAACGGGAAGGAGGTGGTGCTGGTGCAGATGCTGGTGGATGCGTCAGGTGAGGATAGATTCCAGGATCTTGCTGAAGACCGAGGTAAGGCTGATGGGACAGTAGGAGGAGACGGCGGACGGCGGTTTGCCAGGTATAAGGAACATTAGGATATGGGCGGTTTCCAACAGGTTGGGGTAGTAACCGGTGGACAGGACTGCATTGTAGAGCCTGGCCAGGGTGGAGAGGAAAGAGACAGGAGCTTCACGAAGGTGACGGTAGGTGACATGATCGTGACCTGGAGCGGTGTTGCGTTTCTTGTGGAGTGTAGCAATGAGATCCAGTGTAGTGACAGGGACATTGTGTTCCGTGTGTGCAATGTTGTCCAAGTACTGGAAACCAGGAGCGAGGGGAGGGACAGAGGCGTCAGTTCGATCGCGGACATTCGGGAAGAGGGGGTAATCGAGCTGGGATGGAAAAGACATCGGAGAGGTAAGAGGCAAAGTGATTGGCCTTACTAAGGGTGTCAGGGAAGGGGTGATCGTCATGGAGAAGAGGATAGTAGGGGGAGGGTTTAGTTCCGGTAAGGCGACGGAAGGCTGACCAGAACTGGGACGAGTTGATAGGTAGGGTAGCATTTAAACGGGTGCATGTGTGTCGCCAGTCCCGGCGTTTCTTAGCCGTGAGCAAATTACGAATGTGTCGCTGGAGTTGCCAGTGGCGTCGTGTGTCCAGGTCACGCGTGCGGAGGAAGGCACGGTAAAGACGGCGAGATTCACGGAGGAGGATGATGGCCTGTGGGGGTAAGGTAGGACGGTGGGGGTGGATGGTAACAGTAGGCACGTGGGCCTCCACAGCCTCAGACAAGGTCTGCTGGAGAAAGGAGGCGGCATGGGTTACATCGTCAGGGTGGTGGTAGGTGAAGGGATGGCTATCGACCCGGGTGGAAAGGGTATCCCAGTAGGCATTCCAGTTGGCACAAGAATAGCCATGGATGTACTTAGGGGGAGGGTCATTGTGAGGGTCAGGGCAGGGGCGACGACCATCTGAAATGGTGAGGAGGACAGGGAGATGGTCGCTACCAATAGGCTCCAGGACATCCACCATTATGCAGCAAGGAGGTTGGGGGAGGAAAGGATAACATTGGGAGTGAAGTTGGATTCGGGCCGGGTGTGCTGGGGAATGGGGATGAGGTCGTCTTGAAGGGAGGAGAGGAACAGATGCCACCGCCGTAACAATTGAGGTCAGCAGCGATCACGTAGGAGGAGAAAGTACAGTCAATGTGGGAGAGGAAGTCGAAGGGAATAGGGGCGTTATGGCGGACATAGATGGTGGCGCAGGTAACGATAAGGCCGGGGAAGAAGAGACTAAGGATCAGGTATTCGGTGGGGTCGGGAAGGAGAAGTTGGAGCCGAACGGGGATCTGGCAGTGGTGACCAATGGTAACTCCGCCACACGCAATCGGTAGGGGGTTATCAGAGCAGTGGAGGAGGTAGGGTGAAGTGTGGACGGTGTGGTGGGGTTGGAGGAAGGTTTCATTGAGGAGGAAGGCATCCACGCAGTGGGTGGCAAGGGTGTGCAGGAAGAGGTTCTTGTTGGTGGGAAGGGAGTGGATGTTGTTGAAAAGAATACGGTGCTGTCGCGCCATGACAGGAATTTAAACGAGCGTGTCAAGATGGGAGAAGGTGAAATGGGCCTGGTTGTTGGAGTAGGTGGCGTACATTTTGAGTTGGAAAATGGAACGGGCGGCGAGGGAGATCTGTTGGAGGGTGTGCGGGCTCTGAAAAGGTTGAACATTCTGAAGGACGATGGTGAGGAATCTGATGATGTCCTCAGCGGTAAGGGGTGGGCGAAGGGAATTGCCAGGAGGGGTGGGGTTGTCCAGAGGGCAGACAGGAACGGTGAGTTCAGGAGTGGTTGGAGGGGGTCGGGCCTTACATTTCTGGGAGTAGGTAGGATGAGGGGGGTTACAGGTATTATAGGAGGAGTGGGGGGGACTGGAGATTGGGGCACTGCTCTAAAAAGTGGGCTTGCCTACAGTGCGGGCAGGTGGGGGCCTCGCGGCATGCAGATGTCTGGTGTGCATTATACCACAAGCACCTTTGGCAGCGGAGGGATTGAGGAGGGGAATGGGAGGGGTCAACTTTATAACACTGGTTAAAAAGGAGGGCACCCTCCTTCAGGAGACGGTCTATGGAGGGGGCGTGCTCTGAAAAGACCTGCATAAGGCGGGTGGGGCCAGCAGCATTGTGTATGCGACGAACCGCATGCAACCCCAGATGGGGATATGCCTGAAGCTCCGCTAACACCTCCTCCTCCGTGATTGTCGGACTAAGCTGAGTGATCACGGCGATAAGGGTCGGCAGGCAACGCAGGGGTTGGGGTTGGTGGGAGAGAGGCGGGGAAGGAGCAGGGTTGAGGGAGGCATTAGGGCCAAAGCGGGTGACAGGGATGTGGAAAGGAGGTCTGTGTGGAGGGTAGGGTTGGGGGAGGAGATGAGCACTAAATCATGGCGAGGAGTGAGGAGGGAGATGGGGGCACCAGGAAAATTCTGGCGAAGGAACAGGGTGAGGTTCCGGGCTTCAAGAAGGGTGGGATCAGGAAGGGAGAGGAGGTAGCGGTAGGAGGAGGGGTTAGAGGAGGAGGAGGAGA
This sequence comes from Schistocerca serialis cubense, assembly GCF_023864345.2. Classification (NCBI taxonomy): domain Eukaryota; kingdom Metazoa; phylum Arthropoda; class Insecta; order Orthoptera; family Acrididae; genus Schistocerca; species Schistocerca serialis. Next base: position 1,022,098,127 of record NC_064638.1, on the reverse strand, counting down.
GGGCAGAGACAGGCGGGGAGACATCCATGGCATCATGGGTGGGGGAAGGGGGATGAGGCGGAGCCTTTTTGGGAATAGAGGAGGCAGGGGTGCCACTGGGACACTTGATGGCGACGGAGGAGGTGTGGGGGATGGGAGCTACTGGAAGGTGGTGGGGAGTGGCAGGTCCCGGTGCTGGAGGCGGCGCCGGAGATGGTGAGGGCGATGGCGAAGGCGACGGTGAAGACGATGACGATGAAGGCGAAGGGGAGAGTGGAGCGTGGGCCGTAGCCCTCCGGGCGACCACCCGAGCAGGGGCCGCAGAAACAGAAGGAGCAGAGGATGGGAGTGGAGGGAAGCGATCAGAGGAGGTGCGGGAGGGAGGAGCTGGGGATGGGGTGACAAATAGGGAGGGAGACTGGAGAGTGAGGAGTGGGGGGATGGACTGAGGGGGGAGTGATGTGGCACACCACATGATAGTGGTGGCAGCGGCGGAGGGGAAGGTGTATATGATGGCAGTGGTGGTGGCTGTAGAAGAGGTGGTGGGGGTCGACATTATGAGAAGGGGAAAGAAACACAGTACAAGACAAGAAGCAAACGAGAGACGGGCAGGGCGACGAGAGACACAGAGTAGAAAGGGACGGAGAATGACGAACGACGAAGGAGACTGGGGCCGAAGCCCCACTCTGCTGCTGCTGGCGGGGTGTGCGACCCGGCTGGCAGGTCAGTGGGGACGCCTCCGCTGCTGCTGCTGCTGGTGGCGGTGGCGCTGCTGCTGCTTCTGCTGCTGCTGCTGCTGGGGGCAGCTAGGACCACCGCTGGCTGCCGGCTGTGACCGCTGGTGGCTGCGACCGCTGGTGGCTGCTACCGCTGGTGGCTGCTGGTGGGGACCGCTGCTGGCCGCTGGCTGCTGGCTGCTGGCCAGGACTGGTGCTGGCAAGGACCACTGCGGGCTGCTGGCGGGGACTGCAGCTGGCTGCTGGTGGGGACCGCTGCTGGCGGGGACCGCTGCTGGCTGGACTGCTGCATGACGACGGGCTGGGTGGGTGGGTGGCTGGCTGGTTGGAGCCTGAAACACCTAACGCTTGGATTGGTACCGGAAGAGCACAATCGAAGGGCGGTATTCAACCGAATTACCGCAGGAGATCGACTTTTCATTAGCTCGCTCGAAAGTTTAAGTATCACTCAGGGTTGCGTCGCCGTTCGCGCATTGCATGCAGCACAGTTCGTCACATAAATTGTTATGAACTGTGAATTAATACATGGTGTTGATCAGCCTGCAAAAAATAAATAACTGTAAAATACAAGGCTCAAAACGAGACTGGATACAATTTCAGAATCGTTCAATAGCAGTTTATTTTTCATATTGTCACATTACAATGTCAGCAGGACATATAGTGCCATCTGGGTTACTTCTTGCGATTGATGGCTGTCGGCCAACTATGTTTTGTAACCGTTAACGAAGTTTAGCCGCCCGCTGTCCCCATATCTCCAACGGCATACATGAAACAAATACCACAAATGGTTTGTAATAAGCAGATAATAGTACTACAATCATAAATCAATAATACTGCTTACATACTGTATCATATATCGTGATGGCGAAAAATTCATTGTCGAACTGTTTAGGCCTTGTATCACGACAAACAGCAGTCAGGATCGAAGTCATTAGGGTTTGGAAACAGATGCAAGGGGATTAAGAGAGTGAGAATAGAGATACAAGGATGTCTAGACAGATGCGCCACTATCGCTGGCCGGTACATCTGATAACGTTGAGCTGTCAGGGTCCAAGGTGAAGATTTGCGAAATATAGATGCATCATTTCCTAGACGCTTCAGGAACTTCTCTATATTCACTGTATTTTTCTTAAGTTGGTGGTTTTAGGGCAGAAGTCTGGTCAGCCTTCATAGCAGCGGCGTCAACGCAACTGAATACCATGTGGGGGACTGGTCTTCGACTCCCGGTGATGCCAAAATTTTTTTTTACCTGGTGGGATGACAGATACTGTGTCTCTAAACTGGTCGTAGGCTGTGTTCCAAAAATGAACAGCATAGAGGAAGAAATGATGACACTTTCTGCAGGACCTGACCATCATTTTGCAGGACAACGCTCACGCCCGTACAGTGGAAGCTGTTACTGATTTGTTTCACTGATGGTGCTAAGTGCTATAACACCTACTGCACTCCCCTGATTTAAGCCCTCGTAAGTTCAGCTCGATTTCGAAACTGAAGGAAACACTTCACGGCATTCGCTTCAGAACTGCTACAAACAACTCGCCCGAGAGACCGCATTGCTCGAACTGTCAACACAACTGGCACTGCTAAGAGTATCCTACGACTTCCACATCGCTGGCAACGAGTTGTACACAATACTGGTGACTACTTTGAAGGTCAGTAAAACTTTGAAACACGTATTCATTTTGTACGAGCTGTAAATAAATAGTGGCCACTATTAAAGTTCCAATCCTCGTACATGCCCGCGCTCGTATGTATGTGTGCGTGTGTGTGTTTATATAACTTCGCTTGCGGTTTTTTTTCTGGTAAATCTTGTTTCTTCTATGCATGGCCGAACACTTTTATTTAATAGCGGCACTGACCTAAGAAATTGATTCCATCATGTATTTTTCACGTGTTGTTCCCAAGAAGATTTAAAATATTTTAGCTTTCCTGAATCGCTCTGATCTGAAGGTGATTTCCAGTGCCACAGTGGAACACGAGAAGCTTTTTGCGACTGTGGATGCGAATATTCCGGGCTCTCTTTCACGAAGAGCCCCTTTCTTCTATAATGAATAATGAAATGTTAACTGAAGTGGAATAATCGAGTTTAAGGGAAATAAACCGCTTTCAAAGTAATTATAAAATATTACGTGAACCTGCAAGGTCTCAAATTTGATGACTCCAGCGAGGCTTCTAGAAAAAATTAATTACTTGAGGTCGATAATGGAAACAATGGCTCCTGATAGCGGCTCCTGGAAATGAGATACGGTAAGATAAGCAGCACCGTGCTTTAGGAGCTGCCCAAGTGAGAATGAATGTCAGTGGATATAACTCACTATACACAGCAAAACGTTGACAGAGGAGCACTTTTTAAGAGTTTGCGAGAGCATAATGATCATAAATTCGGAACGAAATTGACTGTACTAATATCAGCAAAATATTTGCTGTGATCTTATCATTGGGGACGTATTAGTTCGTAATTATGTGATGCCAAAATTTCCACTGGGTGTAATGACTGGCAGCTCTCTTTAAATGTGTATTTGTGTAAGACAGAGATAGTACAAGATAATTAACAGGATAGTATTTGATTACAAGGTTAGTGATGTATACAGTTGAGCTCTACTGAAACTACTGTTCAGTAGTTATGGTAGAGTACATAAATGACGTAGTAAATGGTAGGATTGTCGGTAGTATTGGTAATATTGGTAAGAAAAAAATGTAAAGGAACCTATCAAAGGGAGACTGTGAGCTGATGACTGCTCTTCGTTTCTTGTTTGTTTGTTTGTTTGTTTTACACTGAATTACAACCGCACATCATTCACTGTTAATCCACCGCGTGTTTTACGTTCTAAAAACATAAATTGCATTTTATAATTAATAAAAATTAGTTGGGCTTATAACTTCTGCGCTTTAATGTAATCAAAGTAATTACTTTACATGCAAGTAAACGCTACATGCACAAAAAATCTATATTTATTTTCGTTATTTTGTACTCAATAAAACGCTCTTCGTCATGATCAAAGGCAAGAGCTTCCTGTTATTATTGTTGAGTGTGAAAGTTGCTTATGAATAACAGGAACATGTTTCACTTAAGCTCAACGAAGTACTGAAGCGATGTTTCATATGGTCTTTTTTTTTTAACTGTTTCTTTCTTAGAGGAAATTGCGCCTTCCAGCGGCATATGATAAATCCGTTCCCTTCGGAGGTTAGAGTCCTCCCTCGGGCATGGGTGTGTGTTTGTCCAGAGGATAATTTGGGTTAAGTAGTATGTAAGCTTAGGGACTGATGACCTTAGCAGTTAAGTCTCATGAGAATTCACACACTTTTGAACATTCTTTTGTTGTTGATAAATCTGTATTGCACTGTTATTTGTACTACAACATCCCTCTGTTTGACGTTAGAAACCAAAAGTTTTCGAGTAACTCTGAGTTAAACATTGGCAGTTTGCCATAAATACCGTTTATTTTAAGTAATAGTCAGGGCGACACCTATGTAGAAGAAAAATGTTCTGTACGTTACACGGCCCTTTTTATATACTCAGTGTTTCCAGACCGTTCACCACGGCCGGTGCCTAGGGGAATCCAGTAAGACACTGATCGCATACGCAGACAGAGTGATCGAAACGAGGTAATCCAAGATAGGAATGAAACACACCTAATGTAGAGGTAACGTGGTTACTATCTTAATTGACAAAGGTTACCAGGAAAACTACCGTAGTCTACTTATGATAGTCTACTGTAGCCTACGATAGTTTTACAAGACTAGCGATGAACCTCTTGAACACATCATGGAAAGAAAAGCAGCTGTATTATATGATGAGATAACGTAACGTCAGTATTGGTAAAGGCGAATGGACGATTTGTTAGAAATCTGGGAAAATACAATGCATCTATAGTGGCAATTACATAAAAGAACAAGTACAAGAAATTCATGAACGTTTTTCCAGTGGTTTGAGTCTACATCAAGTAGACAAAACAACAGCGAGCAAATTTAATGATACGCTACTAGGACCGCATCGGGTCGATATAGCTCACATGACTGTGTAGCAGAAATACTTGAGGAACTTAAATGGGAAACACGAGTTGCGACTTAATCTCAGCTAGAATTATCAGTGGTCGAAGAAAATATTTACTTATTTTATTCTCGTTACGCGTCACCAATATTTTTTTAATACATCAGGTAATTAATTTCAGTTCGTAATAACCATCTTCACACTAGAGTACAAAGTTTATTAATCACATACAGTCAGCATACGTAAAAAGTTACGAAGCTTATTTTGTTAATTATTATACCATTTTTACATATGTCGACTCTGTATGATCACAAACTGAGCTCAAAGGTCTGAAGATGGTTATTAAGAACCGAAATTAATTATCTGAAACATAATCTTTTGTGATCGCTAACGTGAATAATATATAAATTAAATGAGAATCTATAGACAAAATATATAATTTTCACTAAATACTGTCGAAAACGTTCAGAACTCCAGTATTCGATGTAGAGTGTTTAACTATCGTCCTGCCACCATCGTGTAACTCGATTAGGGATCATCAGAATAAGATAGATTGGGGAGTGTAGAATAATTTTTATCTTGTTCAAAAACTGAGTGGAATTGGAAACTAAATTAATAAAAAACTGGTACGTGATAATCTTCATCCGTAACATAATAGTGCCGGTCCTGACCCTAGTGATAGGTGTGCCTTAAGCGCAGATGGGTGTGATTGACAAACCAAGCGAGGTGACAGTAAACGCGTGTCTCTGACCAGGGACACTAAGCGCAAGAGTCAGTACTAACAGAGCAGGTACCGAACCAGTGTATCCGTCGGAATTTCCAGATTGTTGCCATCCACATTGAACCTGACGGCTGTAGCTATGTATTGCTATAGAATGCGACCATTTCCATATCCTATCAGTATAAAGTCGTGACACGTTCATCAAATCTAATAGCTGAAAAAACAGTTCGATTTAGGCAAAAATACACAAAATGCTTAGAACTGTAGCAGTTTTCATTGAATGATAAATAAATGAGCCACTGTGAAACAAAATGGCCCATTTTATCCTCAAAATAGATATCTGAGGGGAAACAGTTATTGCTTTTCAGATCGCACCATACTCCATGAGCTTGCAACATTTACCTCATTTCAATAAATAACTTTCAGATGAACAAATCAATGACTTTGTGAATCCAATTACAGTCGTAGTCAAATACAACTATTTTGAATTTAATGAACAATTGTATCAGCATTCCGACGGTCTCACTGTGGGAAAACCGTTAGCTGGTATCCTTGCTGACATTTTCATTAGCTCTCTAGAAGAAAAGTCTTTCAACTGTTTCTCAGCTACAGCGCTAGACATTCTCTCCTGTTTCAGATACGTCGACGATATTTGTGTCACCTGCAAAGGACCTGTTGACGACAGTGATAGTATTTTTGATCTCTTTAATGAACTTCACGGGAAAACATCTTTCACCAGTGAAGAAAGCGAGGCCTGTCAACTGAATTTTCTTGACTTGAGGCCTGCCGTAGAAGAAAATAAAATCCCATTTAATGCTTTTCCTAAAGAAACATATAACGATCAGATCGTACCTGCGCGTTCCAGGCACCCACAATCTCATAAAAACGTTTACTTTCATTCTGCTATTCACAGAGCTCCTTCTATGCCACTCTCGAAAGAAAAATTCGAGGAAGAAATTAAGTTAATCAGAATGATAGCAGATAATAACGAATACGAATCTGCCATATTAGATAACATCCTTAAAAAGAAAACTGTTAGAAGAGTTACTACACTCGGCACCTCTATCATTGAGTCCAGCCTAAAGAAGTTTTTTTATATTCCTTTGTTGGGGCCCATCACATTCAACGCCGTCTTCGTAATAAGTACAACTGTAATGTCGCCTTTCCAGCCAATAATAATTTGAAAAAAAAATCATAATTTAAAATCGACCCGTTCCTCTTTGACAAACTCTGGTTTCTGTAAGGTTTTTGGCGACACTTGCTCTTCTTACTACATAGGACAAACAGGACGTGTCTTCACAGTAGATACAAAGAACATCTTGTAAGAAAAAATGGTAGTAGCACCCAAAATTCGTCTTTTCTACCACCTTCTGATTACAGGTAAGGCGCCTAAGGCTGTTCACGATGTAAACATTTTGCACACTGAGAAGAAAGGCCGTAGATTAGATATTCTCGAACAATTAGAAATTTTTAAACACCTTTCTCGAAATGATGGACTCATTCTTAATGAGCAGCTACAATTACGTAATAAAAGCTTCTTCAACGGTATAAAGCCGTTACTTGGTATTTGATTTCGTGGTCCCTCATGCAGTTACCGAAATATTTTTTCTATCTAAGTCGATTCACTATTTTTTGTTCATTAACTACATTTCATGTTATAGCGTTTTTCTACCCCCTGAGTTATGCAGCTCCCTTTGTTATTCTGTAATGGCGTTTCGGGCATTTAAACTGTACTTCTAAACTCTTATGTAGACAAATTGTTACCATGTCTGCTGCTGTCGGATAAAATACTGCCTCTTACTTCATGTATTAAATAATGTTCATCATAATATTCGTCTGTCTATATTCTGAACGTTAAGTAGCCTGTTTTTATTAGCGGCTACTAGATGGCACTCTTGGTGTAATGTTCACCTGCCCGCAATTCCTAACGCGGACGCCTCAGTCTAATGTTACCGTACTCGACAAGTGTGAGCAGCCCATAGTGCCTTGCCTTCTATGTTTTCTATTTTAAAATTTTGTGACTAAAGCTTTATCGCTTCTTATCTATTTTATACGTGATATATAAGTACTGTTTTTCTTTTGTACTGCTAGTCAGTACTTAAACTTTTTTTTTTCCTAAAATTTTGTACTTATGTTATAGGCCAGTTTAAGTGTTTTACTTCTGATGAAGGCTTTCTTAGAAGTGCCGAACCCTAGGTCAAAAGACTTCATTTTTGCGATCGAGGACTGTTATTGCTTTAATTTTTCTTTAATCTGTCGTTGCCTTAGTTTTGATCCTGAATCAAGGGATTGCCTGAGATAGATACCTCGAACTTCCTATAAGTAGTCAAACATTCAGGGACATATGAATTTGGGAAACGACTGGAGATTACAACCCAGCTCCTCTAGAATGTGAGTACAATGCGTTACTCATAGCGGCACGTAGCTCGGTAGAATCAAGTACGTAGTCGGGAGAGCACGCGATAGTGCTCTCCCTGCGGGTAGTGGTTCGGTTGGTTAATGTAAGTGCGAATGCAGTTGGGGAGAAGTCGTAGTTGGACTTCCGACGGTCCATATTTCAGTGGTAGTTAACATAACATTGTCCGGATATCGAGGGAGTACGACGTTTGTGGAAAAGACTCCAGATTCTTAAATATGCATCCGTAGTGATTATTTGAGATCAATGGTGTACGGCAGTTGAAAGACAGTCTCATAAACCATTAATTACTGGACAGAACGATGTTCCTGGAATCAGTGCAGGTGATGAGTAATACATATTCGATTTATTAATTAACGTTCGGAGAAGGAGTTCAAAAATGGCTCTGAGCACTATGGGACTTAACATCTATGGTCATCAGTCCCCTAGAACTTAGAACTACTTAAACCTAACTAATCTAAGGACATCACACAACACCCAGTGAGGAGTTAAAAGAGGGACTGTTCTGTTTGTGTATTACAACACAAATATCATACTCTATTACTCGACTCAGTTTTTTATACTCAAGAGAAAGAAGCAATCAAACATTTTGGGAAAGGTAAGCAGTCCTTTGGTTTGGAGAGCTCCACCAATAAATATAAACAACCAATAAATGAATACTTTCCGAGTGAAAAGCCAGTGCTCATTCGTAGCTCGAAAATACAAAACTGAACTTGTTGAATCAATTTATTTCTAATACCACTGTCGCCTAATGAACAAAGTACATTATTACAGAATATCAGAAGAGCTTTCTGATTGTATTGAAGAGTTACTAGCTAATAGGTCTCATCATACCATTCTTACAGGAGCGAAATAAGTACGAATTGTAGGATCATTACTGTTTATGCAGCTGACTCTCAACATAATAATTTTTGGAAGATATAACTCTTCTTATACCCTTGAAAGTTAGAAAAGAACTGGAGAGTAATTCCGTCTTATGTAAGACATCGTTTTATAGTTTTCTTTTACCGAGACATCTTTAAATACTCTACGAGGTATCTTCAATGGCATTTTTTGTTTATTTTCATTTCTGAAAAATTATGACATCATCTCGTGTAGGTTGTCTGAATTTTGACTGAAAAGTGTATACACTAACAAAGGGAACGGTCACTAGGAATATTCGGCTTTAATTTCCATACAGTATACAATGATGAGCCAAAACGTTATGACCACTTGTTTAGTACCTTGTTTGTCCGTCTCTGTTACGAATACATCACTGACTCTGCGTGTCAGGAATCCGAAAGTTTGGTGGTAGGTTTGTAGAGGTATGTGGCATGAGACCTCTACGTGCAGGTCTTGTAATTCTCGTAAATAGCGGGCGGCTGAAATGCGTACGCTGTGATGGCACCCGGTAGCGACCCAGATAGATACCATAGGCTCTGCATCAGGCAAATTTGGTCGCCGAGACATCAACGTGAGAATACTATAATGCTCCTCCAACTACCGTAAGTCAGTTCTGGCTCCGATACAAGGACAATTATACTGCTGAAAGATGACATAGCCGTCGGTGAAGACATCAAACATGAAAGGATGCAGGTGGTTCTCAAGTGCCAGTGTGTCTTCGATTACCATGACAGGTCTCATGCAAGCGCAGGACAATTTCTTCCACAGGATCATAATGATCGCACCATCTTGCGTCGGTGGCGACCTGTAGGTTTCGTGCTGCCGTTGACTTTGATGAAGGCGTTTGTGCAGAAGACCATCGACCCATTGTAGCAAAAATGTGATTAACTCGAGACGACAGCACGTTTCCATTGATCGACGGTCGAATCCCGATGGTCCTGTGCCCACTGCCGTAGGAATTGACGATGCCGTTGGGTCAGCATGTGAACACATGGGAGTGGTCTTCTGCGAAGCTACTAGTTCAACACTGACGAACGGTGTGCTCTGAAACACTTTTGCTTCTTCGGCAGAGATGCCACAGATCACCATCTGTCTTACATTACAAAGCAGATGAGCCTCCGCCACAAGTTCTGTGAAAGGTAGAGGACGTCCAACTATTTAGCACCTTGTGGTAGATTCATGTTACCCTATCAGTCAGATCGTTTACGTACACGGAAAACATAACCGGGACACTCCTGACCATATGTCTGTCTCTAATGAACACTCGCCGTCCAACACAATAGGTGTTACATCAAAGCAGATAACTATTAATTTGTTTAGTTCCTTGTTTCGCCCATCATCTCACAATTAACAAAAATCCTCGGACTTGGCTTTCTATCTACTATTTCGCAGACGAGACTTTATTTTGAAACTGAATAACAGAAGTGAACGAAACACTACATTTACAATCAGGAAGACGAAGGACATTGATAAAGATATGTTTACATATCTACGGCAGAGCTCCAAAATGGAAGGAAAGATTTTAACGCCCCGTCGACGGCGAAATGATTAGAAGAAATCACAACCTCGGATTAGGGAAAGAAATCGGCCGTGTCCTTTTCAAAGGAACCATCCTGGCATTAGCCTGGAGCGATTTAGGAAAATCACGGAAAGCCTAAATGTGGATTGCTGGACGTAGATTTTACCGTGGTCCTCCCTTCTACCTCCTTCCGTAGGTGCTCATGAGAGTAGCACGTGAACATTCGCCCACCTTCGCCTTTTTCGAGATAATCGTTCACAGGCTCTGCGTACTAATAATATGCCCTTTGTTAATGTCGCCTGTCTCAAGGATTTCCTCATTACAGCCCATACCTTCATTCAGGTGGTCCCCCATCCGTGTCTGCTCCGCTTACATACTTTTGTTACAGTCACGTACCCGCAAAGCCACCACGCGGCATCCAACGTCGCGGTGGGCCGTGGTTATAATATATTGGCTGATCAGCATAAGCTACGACGTAATGTCACAGAGACTAGGCATGTTATTGTTGTGGTCTTCAGCCCTGAGACTGGTTAGACGCAGCTCTCCATGCTACTCTATCCTGTGCAAGCTTCTTCATCTCCTAGTACCTACTGCAACCTACATCCTTCTGTATCTGTTTAGTGTATTTATCTCTTGGTCTCCCTCTACGATTTTTACCCTCCACGCTGCCATCCAATACTAAATTGGTGATCCCTTGATGCCCTAGAACATGTCCAACCAATCGATCCCTTCTTGTAGTCAAGTTGTGCCACAAACTTCCCTTCTCCCCAATCCTATTCAATACCTCCTCATTCTTCTGTAACACCACATTTCGAAAGCTTCTATTCTCTTCTTGTCCAAACTAGTTATCGTCCATGTTTCACTTCCTTACATGGCTACACTCCATACAAATACTTTCAGAAACGACTTTCTGACACTTAAATCTATACTTGATGTTAACAAATTTCTCTTCTTCAGAAACGCTTTCCTTGTCATTGCCAGTCTACAATTTATAACCTCTCTACTTCCATTATCCTCGTTTTGCTTTTGTTGATGTTCAGCTTATTTCCTCCTTTCAAGACACTATCCTTTCCGTTCAACTGCTCTTCTAAGTCATTTGCTGTCTCTGACATTATTACAATGTCATCGGCGAACCTCAAAGTTTTTATATCTTCTCCATGGATTTTAATACCTACTCCGAATTTTTCTTTTGTTTCCTACACTGCTAGCTCAATATACAGATTGAATAACATCGGGGAGAGGCTACAACCCTGTCTCACTCCCTTCCCAACCGCTGCTTCCTTTTCATGTCCCTCGACTCTTATAACTGCCATCTGGTTTCTGTACAAATTGTAAATAGCCTTTCGCTCCCTGTATTTTACCCCTGCCACCTTCAGAATTTGAAAGAGAGTATTCCAGTCAACATTGTCAAACGCTTTCTCTACGTCTACAAATGCTAGAAACGTAGGTTTGCCTTTCCTTAATGTAGTTTCTGAGATAAGTCGTAGGGGCAGTATTGCCTCACGTGTTCCAATATTTCTACGAAAACCAATCTGATCTTCTCCGAGGTCGCCTTCTACCAGTTTTTCCGTTCGTCTGTAAAGAATTCGCGTTAGTATTTTGCATCCGTGACTTATTAAACTGATTGTTCGGTAATTTTCACATCTGTCAGCACCTGCTTTTTGGGATTGGAATTATTATATTCTTCTTGAAGTCTGAGGGTATTTCGCCTGTCTCACACATTTGCACATCAGATGCTAGAGTTTTGTCAGGACTGGCTCTCCAAGGCCGTCAGTAGTGCCAATGAAATGTTGCCTACTCCCGGGGCCTTGTTTCGACTCAGGTCTTTCAGTGCTCTATCAAACTCTTCACGCAGTATCGTATCTCCCATTTCATCTTCAATTACATCCTCTTCTATTTCCATAATATTGTCCTCAAGAACATCGCTCTTGTATAGACCCTCTATGTACTCCTTCCACCTTTCTGCTTTCCCTTCTTTGCTTAGAACTGGGTTTCCATCTGAGCTCTTGATATTCATACAAGTGGTTCTCTTTTCTCCAAAAGTCTCTTTAATTTTCCTGTAGGTAGTATCTATCTTACCCCTCGTGAGATAAGCCTCTACATCCTTACATTTGTCCTATAGCCATCCCTGCTTAGCCATTTTGCACTTCCTGTCTGTCTCATTTTTGAGACGTTTGTATTCCTTTTTGCCTGCTTCATTTACTGCATTTTTATATTTTCTCCTTTCATCAATTAAATTCAATATTTCTCTTACCCAAGGATTTCTACTAGCCCTCGTCTTTTTACCTACTTGATCCTCTCCTGCCTTCATTACTTCATCCCTCAAAGCTACCCATTCTTCTTCTACTGAATTTCTTTCCCCCATTCTCGTCAATTGTTCCCTTATTCTCTCCCTGAAACTCTGTAGAACCTCTGGTTCTTTCAGTTTATCCAGGTCCCATCTCCTTAAATTCCCAGCTTTTTGCAGTTTCTTCAGTTTTAATCTACAGTTCATAACCAATAGATTGTGGTCAGAGTTCACATCTGCCCCTGGAAATGCGTTATATAGGCATTAATAGGCATTATATGTTGCTGATATACAATATGATTAAAGGTATTAGTTTCATATTAACTTTGGAAATAATACTGGTACATACTGGGTGTTAGGGAGATAGGAAGAGATATTACGATTAGGACGTAAGTTTTATTTCCTTTTTTCTTTTTTTTCCGCCTAACAGTCTTCCTGCAAGCATATCACTTAATTTACGACCTGATGTTTTCTGCACGTTCTTAACTGCATTGCGAAGTGGTGTAGCCCTGTCACGATAGACAGATATAGCGTGTGATCACAGCTTTAAACTTGCTGTTATTCTACAGCTCGCCACCTGCTAACAACGAAACATTTTCAGTTTGTCGCTCATTTCCGACTGGGGGTCGCAATATATCCCGTAATTTAGCAAATTACTGGCTGTTTTTTGATGCTGTGGTATTGTTTCACTTGGTTACAGAAGCAAAGGAAGTAAGTGCTTTAACAAGACACAAGCAGTTGGGGCAACACAACAATATAATAAGCCGTAATTACCATACTGTATAACGCAATCTAAGTAATGGAAAATAAAGCTAAAGTTAGTGTAGTCTACATTGCTGCCAAAGTTATCCGAGATAGCAGCTCTTCTTGAGTGGTCCCCCCATCTCCTCTCTGTGGAGGATAGCTGTGGTAACGTCGCAACCCAACTCTTCCCAACCTCGCTCATTTCCACTCCCACAGACCACTTACCACTCCCCTGGCCCAGTTCCACCCCCGCCCCTCACTTGTGAAATGGAAAGAGAAAGACTCAATCTGTGCTGAACTGCAGGAGAGGGAGGACGTTACGTATTGTCTATTTATTAACTTAATTTTTAAATGTATTATTCTACTGGAGGAATTTCCAGCATGGCATAAAAAGGGCGGTAAATTACAGCAAATTGTTGTTTATTTATTTAAACGTTAATTACATTAATTAATTAAATTGTTAAGAAATGTGTTCAGTCGACGTGATGCTGTGTTGGACAGAAAGCAGTTTAATAAGCGTACTACCTGTAAGCATACAGCTGAAGATTGTGTCTATAGACTCTTACACATGGAATGGAAGGAAGTGATAATGGATGAGCTTATGTGGAATACGTCTCAGCAAATAATCATGGTGCAGCAGGATAGGCTGAGGATGAACGTCAAAACTCAAAGAGACTAGTGTCTGTACAGGAGTTGTTCATGATTTACGTAATGGCCGATCAGCAGACAGTGTAGAAGACAACTTCGTCCTATACCACTACCCCAGACGGAATGAACCAGAGGTGCTGGCCTTGAAACGCATTTTGTTCCCCCTTTCCGATGCATGTGTGGACATGTTAACCTCAAAGTGTACAATAAGTGAGACAAGGAAACTATTTTATGAAGAGTAAGGAGAGGAAGGACGTAAGGTACTGTCTATTTACTAACTTTATTTTTAAATGTATTATTCTGCTGGAGGAATTTCCAGCATGGCATAAAGAGGGCGGTAAATTACAGCAATATCATACGACGTGGAACACAAATAATCCCCGTAAGTAGCCTTTATTTCTATAATATCAATGTAATATACTGGTCTGTAATCAGAAGTATCTGTTACCATTGGATTTTTGCATAGACACGTTATCTTCAACCTCTACTTTATCAACAGATTCCATTTGATCATTGATTACACTAATAGTTTTAATCTTATTTTTCATTTAATTATAAAAATGTTATTTTTTAAACAGTCATAAGATGACATCATCAAATGAATTTTATTATAGCAGAGAATAGTTTTACTTCTTGGCACATGCTCACCAAACCAGTCAAGAGATTATTTTCTGCTTCTATGATGTTTCTCAATTAGATATCACGAAAATGCAAAGATCAATCTATTATGAAGATGAAATAATGAATTCATCAAACGTGTACACGTCATATGTGCAGGGTCCATCGCAAGGCTTTTCTTACCACACTTGGCAGCTTTGCCTTCCGCTACGAGTACGACCGAGTCGCCTTGTTCGTGAGAACCTGTGCTCAAGCCATGAGTTCTTCACTGCTCCAATCCCGTGCAGCCTTCACACTCACGAGTAACGAGCGAGCTTGATGCTGACCGACTGTAGCTTCTACCTTTGGTCAGTTTGAAATTAAATCGGAGACACTGTTTCAGGTAGCGTTGATTATAGGTGGAGGAAGAGTTACAAGATGCACAGAGAGAGACCATCTATATCTTTGCTCAGGATCCTTAGCCCATAGGTTCAAGGAATGGGCAGCTCATTCCGAAGTAGGAGGCAGAGAGCTGCTATGAATATGATTCGTCGATTGCGCCATAATCATCAAAGGCGTCGATGAGATCTTTCAATCTCCATCTACATCCTACTCCGTGACTCTCATGCCCACAGGCAGAAACGGCCAATCGAATTTATAAAGTGTTTCAGTTAAGTATTGTAATTTTTTCACCTCCTGTCTACTACAGGCTATTTTTCGCACTACAAATCAGTATTTGTGTCATTTGATGTTGCCAGTCTAACAGGTATGTCTACATGCATATAGCATTCCAAGACAATGGACAGACTGGTTTAGCAGAGATACAGATATTGAGAACGATGCTGCAATGCCACTGGCTGATGGCATCACGACATTGATGTGATGAAAGGTTTTGTTGACATGACAAGTCGTCGAGAGTAGTAGTTTTTAGCTTCTGTAACTGGGTAAAATTACGGAAAAACCTGGTAAAATAGCACAAATTGATATAAAATACGAAAAATTGAGGAAAATATGATAAGAATAATTGTTACAGATCTCTAACCACGGTGTTGCTCATTCGTCGTTGACAACAGTATCATAGATAGAGTTCACAATTTTACTTAGTTTAACGTCACGAAATAGCAAGGAGGCAGGGAATGCGAACTGTAGCTTGCTGTCAGGTGTAAAAATGACTGTTTTTCCCGACAAGTGAATGGATAACGTGAAAGACGCTGTTCTTCTTAGTTTTTTTTTTTTTTTTTTTTTTTTGTGAAATGTATGAAAAATCCACATGTATGACAGTTTATTTAGAAGACTTCCACGCACATTAATTTTAGGTACTTGGGGGCTATAACAGCTTCCGGCTATGGGAGGCTGCTGCTGGAAGTGGTCAGCAGCAGCTGGGGGTTGGCCGGCTCTGCTGTAGTGAACAGTGACTGCCCACAGTGAGCTCAATGCCCGCTGTTCACAGCGGCCGCCACTCTGGCGAGTGCAACTTCTGCAACTGCCTCTTCCCACTCTGAGACGTAGTCGAACATTGCAGCATGCCTCTTCCCATTATGAGACGTAGCCAAAGGCCACAGCATGCTGTTGACTGTTCTTCTACCAGACAGTTCAAATGGTTCAAATGGCTCTGAGCACTAAGGGACTTAACAGCTGTGGTCATCAGTCCCCTAGAACTTAGAACTACTTAAACCTAACTAACCTAAGGACATCACACACATCCATGCCCGAGGCAGGATTCGAACCTGCGACCGTAGCAGTCGCGCGGTTCCGGACTGCGCGCCTAGAACCGCGACACCACCGCGGCCGGCTACCAGACAGTTGCCTGTGACGAATAGTCAAGTACTTCGCTATCTATTTCTGCAGACCTGAAACAGTGTATCATTGGCAACTCGACAACGACTAATGCAGAGCATCGACAGCAAATGGATCCCTTTGTGTACCATCAGCCAGTGGGTAAAACAACGCTGGGAACGCATATTTACTACGTACGAGAGGGTCCAGATGCATGCCACAAACAGTACATCATTGTGAACCAAATACCGACCAAAGCAGAGCAACTGTACTGGATGGAGCTCTTTGCGTACCGTCAGCGACATGATAGATCTGGCCCCTACCTATGGGAAAGGAAAGGGAAGCAGGAGGGGAGGTAGAAGGGGAGGTACTACTGGTTCTAACCTGCTTAGTCTGTATCCGCACATCAAGGTGAAGACATATGCACTGTTCTAATGGAAAGTGTTTCTTTGTGGTTGTGTGATGGTATTACACTACTTCACATTACTGCAAATCTTGGCTGGTTTGCATTCATAGCGTAACATAGTCGTTCCTTCTGTGTTTTTGTTTAATGTGTTGCTCATTTATTAGAGGATTACGTCTCTCTCCTCCCAAGACACACTGGCACCACTCACAGAATGTCCGCTCAGTATTGGTTATCGTGTTGTTATTTCGTCCTACGAGCATAATACTGTTGGTGAAGACTTCTACTCAGCATCGTGTATGAAACTTGCTAGTGAATGTATGTTTAAGGACTGATGGATGGTGTTAAGTGCTTATCTTTTAGTACATTCAACGCAGGATTCAACGTTCTCAGTTCAATATTCATTGCAGCAAGCAACCTCAAATGTGAATTTACATTTATGTAGTTGGAGATTTCATTGATTTTAGTACTTCATCCGCTATATGCACTGTTTCCATCACAGTACTCGCTTCAAGAGCGCAAGAGTACGCTCTTTATAAGATGTTAGGTGAGATCTGTCGGTACACTATTTGTTACAGCAAGCGTAAGATTCACACCTGGAGAATACACGATGCAGCAAACGACTGGTTGTGATTTTTTGTTTATTCAGTCTCTTTTTTTTTCAAATAAATGAGTTGAAATTACAGTACAGTACAGTTGAGCTGCTAAGATAAGAACGGTAACAGTTTAGGAAGACACAAAGTGTGTTCCTTTTATAGTATATGAGAACACACACACACACAGTTGTTATTCGTTACAGTGGAGCATCTGAAATCTCTACCAGACAGCCTTCGGACAGTTTACCTGAAAGTAAATGCATGTGATGACCAGTTACAATCACAAGAAGTAGCTAAAGCTAGCGAGTGTTGGCACTGCTCTCCACCTGTTGGGGGCAGAGGAGGCATATCAGAGAACAGTGAGACAATTATACTCCTGGAAATTGAAATAAGAACAGCGTGAATTCATTGTCCCAGGAAGGGGAAACTTTATTGACACATTCCTGGGGTCAGATACATCACATGATCACACTGACAGAACCACAGGCACATAGACACAGGCAACAGAGCATGCACAATGTCGGCACTAGTACAGTGTATATCCACCTTTCGCAGCAATGCAGGCTGCTATTCTCCCATGGAGACGATCGTAGAGATGCTGGATGTAGTCCTGTGGAACGGCTTGCCATACCATTTCCACCTGGCGCCTCAGTTGGACCAGCGTTCGTGCTGGACGTGCAGACCGCGTGAGACGACGCTTCATCCAGTCCCAAACATGCTCAATGGGGGACAGATCCGGAGATCTTGCTGGCCAGGGTAGTTGACTTACACCTTCTAGAGCACGTTGGTGGCACGGGATACATGCGGACGTGCATTGTCCTGTTGGAACAGCAAGTTCCCTTGCCGGTCTAGGAATGGTAGAACGATGGGTTCGATGACGGTTTGGATGTACCGTGCACTGTTCAGTGTCCCCTCGACGATCACCAGTGGTGTACGGCCAGTGTAGGTGATCGCTCCCCACACCATGATGACGGGTGTTGGCCCTTTGTGCCTCGGTCGTATGCAGTCCTGATTGTGGTGCTCACCTGCACGGCGCCAAACACGCATACGACCATCATTGGCACCAAGGCAGAAGCGACTCTCATCGCTGAAGACGACACGTCTCCATTCGTCCCTCCATTCACTCCTGTCGCGACACCACTGGAGGCGGGCTGCACAATGTTGGGGCGTGAGCGGAAGACGGCCTAACGGTGTGCGGGACCGTAGCCCAGCTTCATGGAGACGGTTGCGAATGGTCCTCGCCGATACCCCAGGAGCAACAGTGTCCCTAATTTGCTGGGAAGTGGCGGTGCGGTCCCCTACGGCACTGTGTAGGATCCTACGGTCTTGGCGTGCATCCGTGCGTCGCTGCGGTCCGGTCCCAGGTCGACGGGCACGTGCACCTTCCGCCGACCACTGGCGACAACATCGATGTACTGTGGAGACCTCACGCCCCACGTGTTGAGCAATTCGGCGGTACGTCCACCCGGCCTCCCGCATGCCCACATACGCCCTCGCTCAAAGTCCGTCAACTGCACATACGGTTCACGTCCACGCTGTCGCGGCATGCTACCAGTGTTAAAGACTGCGATGGAGCTCCGTATGCCACGGCAAACTGGCTGACACTGACGGCGGCGGTGCACAAATGCTGCGCAGCTAGCGCCATTCGACGGCCAACACCGCGGTTCCTGGTGTGTCCGCTGTGCCGTGCGTGTGATCATTGCTTGTACAGCCCTCTCGCAGTGTCCGGAGCAAGTATGGTGGGTCTGACACACCGGTGTCAATGTGTTCTTTTTTCCATTTCCAGGAGTGTATTATAAAGATCCGTATGTATCTCATCTACGCAGTACGTATTACTGCAATGTTTTTCCTATTTGAGATTGATTTTACTTCGCCGATGACCACTTTCACACAGTGCCAGCACATGCAGAACGTTTGAAAGCATACTGCTGTTGACCGTTAAGTTCTTCATATAGTCAGGTATTTGGGTTTTGTTCCAGGCGAGGTAGTGTTTCCGAGATATGCGTTTAACAGATTGCAGGAAACACCCTGTTCTTGAGTCTTTTGTCTATCTGTGACTGATTTCTGTAGACCGGAAACAGTGTATCACTGCCAGCAAACAGATCCCTTTGCGTACCATTAACGACAGGTTGGCATAAATCAGGAAAATCGATATGCCTAAATATGGTGAGAAGAGAGGGAGGTAGGAGAGGAGGTAAGACTGCTTCTAAGCTGCATAGTCTGTATCCACATATCTAGGTGAACAAATATGAAGCAGCTGCCACTCTCTCCTGGCGAGTTGTGTTACTAAACGATTTTTCTTATTCTCCATTATGTGTCTTGCATTGTGATCCGTTGTTTAGGAGTGGTGGTTTCTCATGTCAGTCCCGATGTGTAATTAGAGCAGAAGCATTTCCATCATTGTGGTAGCGCTGTTGGCCTTCTACACATCAGTAATAGTTTGTTGCTCTATCTCTTCATACTATGTATGTCCGTGTGTGTACAAGGTCCTCAGCAGCTATACACTTGTAGGTCAGTAGGAAGCAATTCTTCTGGCAGCGGCTGTAGGGCGATTCCCCGCCTATTTCGAGTGTTATTGTGGACATGGGTACACAGTAAGGTGAACATTTACACACACCTGCTACCGGAAAGGGGGACAAAACCCAGTTCTTGCGTCCTCAGGCCAGCACCTCTGGTTCATTCAGTCTGTGGTAGTAGAACAGGATGAAGTTGGACCCTGCACTGCGGATTGACTGGGCATTTCGAAAAACATAAATATCTTCCATAATGGTAGTAGTCTCTCTGAGTTGCGAAATGCATCCTCAGTCAATCCTGCTGAATCATCATTATTTGCTGAAAAGTATTCTCCCTATACTTATCCATTATCATATCCCTCCATTCGTCAGTACATTTATTGAACTCCTCTATGTTCAGCACAAACATCTTGTCAGTTTAAAACATTTACCAGCAATTTAATTAATTAATTAATTTAATGTTTAAATAAATTAACTATATATTTCTCGCATTTACAACCCATTTTGTGTCATGAGATCTTTTATTTTTCTTTTTTCCCACGAGAGTGCTTCTCTGCTGTTTCGTAAATTTTAAGCAGTTGCTTTTATCTGAATTTCAAGCAGCAAGTTTAGCTTCTCCATTAAAATTTAGGAAATACTTCCAGCAGGATAACTCAAAAATAAATAAAGTAAATCAATAAGGAAATTATCTTATGTGGTTCTTCTCTTGCACAGGCATAATCTTTATCTTGCCAATTCACATGTGACGTAGGGGAGGGGAATTGGGCTGGTTGACAGTGGGTGTGGTGATGTCAACAATGCAGTGTGGCCACATAAACCGCCATGGAGAGAAGGTGGGGTGTGTGGGGACCATCAAAGAAGAGCTGCCATCTTGAATAAATTTGGTAACAGTACAGACTGCGCTGATTTTGGCTTTACTCCACTACAAATACGTAGTGATTCGCAGTCTGAAGTCGAAAATGAACGACAGACAGAAACCAATAAACATTTTATAGTTTGTAGATGATGAGCTGCAGAATAATGATAGACTTAAAGCTAACATCAGACATACGTGATAGTCTCATATGAGGAATGTGAGCAAGTATATACAGGGTGATGGGGACATAAGTACAGATACTTCTAGTGATGTCAGATGACGATGACTGAACAACATTACGTCAGCATTTACTTCATTTGCAGAATAATAATTATAGCTGTTATGAGCAGCATGTTTTAGGTTAATTAGCATGTCTGGCACAAGCAAGCTAACAAAGTTTGTTTTGCCTGGGCAGCAGGTGAGGTATTGAAGCGTGGAGGCATGGAAGAAAAAAGGCAGTCTATACCGACAGGCGTAGTTCAATTCACAGTACTGTTACGACTGTGCAGAAGACATCAGGTAGTAAATTAAGTGATTTGTTTTCAGAAAGACTGTTCGATACAGAGAAATAACAACTCTTGCACTGTTAGTACATATGAAGGTACCAATTACCATAATATCTCTACCTGTATCACTAACACCCTGTGCGTAACCATATTATTTCCAAAGCTCATATACAACTAATACCTTAAAATGCACTGTAAATGAACATCATTATGTATAATGCCTCAACTAAGTGATGTATGTCTTGTCTGACAGAGTATGTAAATTGCTGCAAAATATTTGGCACATATTGATCGTTCACTTTGTCGCTGTTAATATTTTTGAGTCAAGTTCATATAACCTACACAAGACGATGACTAAACTCCTCTCAACTCTGTCCGATCAGACATCGAAAGGCCCAATGGCACCGATCTACCGCCGTATCATCCTGAACCAATAGGCGTTACTGGTTGCGGATGTGGAGGCGCATATGGTCAGCACACCAAGCGAAGACTATAAAATGTAACAACATTTTATTCAGAAAGAAAATAAACAAAAAATACCACTGAGGATTAGACATAAAGTGCTGAAACATGTCTGAGTAAAAGAAAACTATGAAACGGTGTCTTGCATAACGCGGTATTCCTCTTTAGTTTTTTCTCAACATAAAGGTAACGTGCGTAAATAGCAAGTAGGACTCATTGTCACGTTTTAAGAATACTGGACAATGGGTGTATGTCTATGGAGCTACCTAGTGGCACGACCACATAAAATTAATCCCAGAAACGCAGATATCAGACTTACAATGTGATTCAATGGAATAATCCTCAGCAAGAATAGCCCCCCCTCCCCCCCCCCCCCACCAGAAGTAGGCAGGTCACAAAGTCTTCGTTAGATCAATACCTGAGTCTCACTCGTCAGCGTAAGACATGTATAAGACATGTCCGATAGACAAAACAGAGAAGATCCAAGGAAGAACAACGTGATTCAACTCCATCTCAACTGGTGGCTTCCGAACAATCGTTCTTCCCGCTTATAGTTCGCGACTAGCACAAGAAATATGGGAAGAGCAGCGATACCCACAGAAATCTCCGCCACACACAGTAAGCAAACTTTTTTTCCCTATATTAACAGTCATCTCAGAGGTTAGATGCGGCCCGCCACGTATTCCTGTCCTTCTATCTCAGAGCAGATATACAACTCGCATCGTCAACTATTTACTGGTGTATTCCAATCTCTGTCTTCTCCTACAGTTTTCATCCTCTACATCTCCTTCTACTATCACAGACATTATTCCCTGATGTCTTGACACATGTTCTATCATCCTGTTCCTGCTGCTTGTCAGTATTTTCCATATGTTCCCTTCTTCTGTGGAGAATCTCCTCATTCCTTGTATTATCAGTCAACCTAATTGACACCATTCTTCTGTAGGGACACATCTCAACCGCTTCGATTCTCATCTGTTCCGGTTTTCAACACTACGCATGATTCGCTACCATAAAATGCGGTGCTCCAAGCGCACACTCTCAGAAATTTCTTTCTCAAATTAAGGCCAATGTTTAATAGTAATAGCTTCTTATGACCAGGAAAGCCCTCTTTCTCTATGTTAGTATGCTTTTTATTTTTCTTTGCTGTGTCCGTCGTGGGTTATGTTGATTCCGATATGGCACAGTTCCTTAACTTCGTCTACATCGTACTCACCAACAATGCTCTTATGTTGCTCGCTGTTCTCATTTCTGCTGCTTCGCGTTACATTTGTCTTTTTCCGGTTTACTCTCAATCCTGTAATTCTTCTTCACTTTCACTGAGATTCGAAGTACCAGCGAACCTTATCGTTGATTTCATTTGACTCTGAATTGTAATTCCAGTCCTGAACATTTCTTGTATTTCCGCCATTAGTTCTTAGTCTAATAGACTGAATAGAAGGGGCGAAAGGTCACATACTTCTATAACACACTTACCAAAACAGCACCTCGTTCTTGGTTTCCGATCTTATTGTTTCCTCTTGGTTCTTGTACATATTTTATATTACCCATCTGTGCTTATAGATTACCCTATGTTCCTCAGAATTTCGAACATCTTGCACCATTTGACATTGTCGGACGATTTTTCCAGGTCGAGAAATCCAATGAAATTGTCTTGATATTTCTACATTATTGATTCCAGCTTGAAACACGTATGTAACGCAGCAGCGATGGCGAGGCATTGTAGCATCTGTGACCAGAGTATGCGCTTGACCGCGCGAGTGTTGCGAGCGGTTCTCAGTCAGTAGTAGTCGTTGCTCAGTCTGTTAGTAGCTGTAGGCCAGTGCAGTACAGTTCAGTCGTTGCGAGTCTGTAGCTCTGTCTAGTTGAGAGCAGTACTCAGTCTGTAGTCGTCATGCAGAGCGGTCGGTCAGTAGTAGCAGCCCAGTGCGGTTGTGTGATGTAGGCGGTCGGCAACTCTGGTCAAGATGAGGAGTAAGGTATACTGTTAATTAATATAATCATTAGATAATGAAAAATTTTATTTATTGTAATTATTCTCCAACAAGTCTCCCAATAATAATTTTTTTATTTCAAAAGCATTTTCTCAAAAGTTTAATTTTTTTTGAACTAAAGATCTCGTTGCACTTCCCATTTCATTCCACTTCTTTTTGAAGAAAAATTTCACTAAAATCACAAAAAAAGAGAATATTATTATTAGCAATGCAGTTCCTCCAAGCGGTGCGCAACAACAAGAGCAGATATGTAACATCCATTTATTCTGAGGTAAGATTTTAATTCTGATTGTTTTTCACAGGGCCAAAGACCGATATTTCGGTTTAATTAAATTTTCTTATCACTGAATGGACTTTACTTTTGAAGGATTTATATTTGAGTCAGATTGCGAATTTCACATTTTTGTTGCCATTGTCAGTACATTTCATTGTGGGCAGGATACGCTTAGAGTCATGTCCATCAGCATTTCTAATTAGTATCGTTATTTTCTTTTAAAATTTTTGTGGGGAGGTTACATTTGGCTCCCATTTCTATTGAGTATTATCTTTCTATAAAAATTGCGGTGGGGAGGTTACACTTGGCGACACCCAGTCCAGGATCGTATTTCGTTGAGAGTCTTTTGAGCGACAGTCAGATATCTGCTCTTGTTTGCTTAGATATAATTAGGATTTAGCGCAACGCTTTTAATAATATTGTGACTTTCTCTCTACAGGTCAACGGCAATTTGCTGCTTTGTTGTATTTGTGTGTTGCTTTTGCATTGTGCTTATTTGTTTTGTGAAAAATTTTGACTATTGTAAAAATGCCGCGAAAGACTGTGAATAGTGTATCGCGAAGTATTGTGAATGAAATTACCGACTTAAACAACGTGACCGATAGTAATTGTGATACGCAACGTAATGATGACAATCCTGCGTTCACTAACAATCAGTGCATTCCAACCACTAATGATGACTTTCACCTTAATGATGAACAAACGAACTCAATTGTCTCGTCTGTTAACTTGACGACAATTGATGACGCAGAATGCTCTATGGTAATGAGCGCTGTAGAGCTTAACACACCCGATTTAGAAAATCCAAGTAATGTACAGACAAATTTGTCTAATGAAAATGAACAGGATACACAAAGTACGACGGATTTATTTAATTCCGAAATAGTGAGTGACAGTGTAGGTCCGACTGATAATCCTTTTTGTAAATTACAGAATGACCAAATGGTCACGGAAAGCGAGAGAGTTCTAGATCCACCACTAAACAGCACAGAGAATATAAACGCTAATTTTGACTTAGTACGAATTATGACAAGTTTGATACAACAGCAAAGTAAAGAGTTCAAACAACAATTTAGTGAACAGAACAACAATTTCAAACAACAAAATGAAAACCTCAAGCAACTCAATGAACAGGTCAAACAACTTAGGGAAGATAACAAACACTTAAATGAAAAACTTGACAATAATGACGAAAATTTCAAACAACTTAGTGAACAAATTACAGCCGTTGCCGCGCAGTGCCATGACACTAAGGAACAGTTGCGCGTGGAAATTGAGGCTTGTTCTCAAAAAAATAGCGAAGAAATTAAGACTGTTGCGCAAGAATTAAGGGAAATACAGACAGCCGCAACAGAAACACTCAGAGACGAAATTAGCGGAGTCGCTAAACAGTGCTCTGAAAAAGCTGCACAATTACGGGACGAGTTTAAAGCAATGACGGTAGAACTTTCGCGCACTATGGACGCAAAGATAGACGCGAAATTCGAACAGCAGAACACTCAGATTAACGAGCGCTTTAGTCAGCACATACAGAACAGTGATACGCGTTTCCGCAGATTTATTCAAGATCAAAACAAAGTAAAACGACAAGTCATGGAAACAATCACTGCACAGAGACAAGAGGACAAACGTAAAATATTCGCGAAAGCGAAGACGTATGTAGACAATAATATTACTACAGTGTCCGACAAAATTAATACCATAGAACAATTGAACGCGGAATTACGGGATGAAATTTCTGATCTTAAAGCAAAAACGGATACACACACAGTAAATATTCAAACAGTGACAGATAGATTCGAACAGTTAGATCTAACACAGGATTGTGATGTTATCAAAGGTGATGTTAAAAAACTAAGCGAAACTACGCGCAAGTTGCAAAAACAGATTAATGCGTCTGATTCTAAAACCGATGATCAGGTTAAAATACTGACTGAAAAATGTGATGAATTGGCCAGTCGTATTGATGTTATCGAAAATGCTAATGACAATAAATCAGACGATACTGCACCGGTTTCATTTATCCAAACGCCTGAATTTCAAAATTTACAGCAGACTATTAATGAGATCGATTCATCTAACAACACGTTACGTCGGAAGTTATCAAATTTACAACAAGAAGTAACAGAAATGAAAAACACTTCTGTTAATAATACACAACAGACGCCACTTTATGAACATGTGTCAGACTCACGCAGCGCATATAATTTGGGTAATCTACAGAGAGTACGGGACTTAGATTCCGATCAACCGCAGTTCAATAGATTCTCTTACGATCCTGAACCTGTTTCATTACACAGAGATGATAATTTCGACTATAAACATTTTCTGTCAGTAAGAAAGTTCAAAATATTTAAAAACGATAGAACGCAGATTCACCCACTGGATTGGATTCAACAGTTTAGTTTTGCTCTTCCACCGACTTGGCCTGTAACACATAAACTTGAATTTATTTGCAGTTTTTTGGAAGGCGAACCGGCAACTCGTATGAGACCGATCGCGAGACAGTGTTACTCGGTAGAGGAATTTCAGAATGCTTTTCTGTCAGCGTACTGGTCGAAGACGACACAGCGCGGAGTTAAAGATCAACTAATTAGTTTGCCAAACTATGAAAACTCAAATTTTCCCAATGTAACGCACTTTTTTGAGCATATGGTACAACAAAACCAGTACCTAAGTGAACCGTACAGTGAATCCGCACTTATACAACTATGCATCTCTAAATTACCACGGTCATTACGAGTGTCACTTCTAACGGGCCAGCAAAAAGAAAACATTTCAGCATTCAGAGATCTTTTACAGCTCTTGGAAGTACAGCAATCTGATTATTCTTTTGTAAACAAAAACTTTTTGAGTAACAACCAAGGTCAGCAACAGTACTACAATTATGATCAGGGACGTAATTCTAATCGGAAAGATAACAGACGTTTTAGGAACGACAACTACCAAAACTTTAATAACAGGCAAAATTCTAATTATCAATACCGTCAAAATTTTCAGCAACAGGAACAACACTTTAGTAACAATAGAGGTGTTTCACAACAACAACATCAAAACCAGCCGGTTAACATACCTAACCAACAATGGAATACACAAGGTCAACCAGGCTTTAATGTTTCGCCGCGTGGACGTATAGCCCCTGGTCCAACAAATAGTAACGTACGTCAGCAAGGAAACAACTACGTACAAAGAAGACAGTATTTCAATTCCTATCGTAATGCACCGTATAGGAATGACTATTACGACAGACGTAAAAATAATGAAGACAATTTTCAGCGAACATCTAACAACAGTCGGTCATACCAACAGCAAAATCATACGCAAGAACATATTCTCATGAATGAACCCGACAGTAGGTACCATCCAGAGCGTAACACGCCTGGAAGAAGTAATAGGACAGTTCAAATAGTCGAAATGCCACAGAATCCTCCTAATAATAATAACACGTCAGATAGAATCTGACTAGATAATGTACAGGACGCATCTTGCAATAATACAAGCACTACCTTAGACACGCAAAATGTTGTTCACGAAAATGTAATTACTTTTGACGACATCAGAGACACTCTTTTACAGGAAAGACCAGTTATTCAGAAAACCATTTCACATCCTGTTATCGAAATTAAAATTGGTTCATCGAAATTCTCAGCAGTAATTGATTCCGGATCACCTATATCAGTAATAAATGAGGAGACTTTTAATGAGTGCAACAAAGAGAATACTTATCCGACGTTACCTTTAGGCAAAACAAAAGTGAAAGGAGCAGTATCGAGTAAAGGTGTAGACGTTAAATTACAGACGCATTTATCATTTTGTATTGGAGGTCATACTTTTCACTCTAATTTTTGGATTGTGCCTTTATTGACAACAGACGTTATTTTAGGTACGAATTTTCTGGTACAACACGACGCAGTTATTGATTTTCAGAATTCTTATTTAATGTTAAAGGATGAAAATGTACAACTTGCTTTAGAATTTCAGCACTGTTTATCTGCGGAAGAACAAACAATTAACCGCACAGAGGTCATTTCCGCAACACGTAACATAGACTGTAATCCCACATTGTTCACGGATACGTACGTACATAACTATAATACTCCAGACGAAGCTGACTACGACGTTATGCAGTTAATTTCTGATAAGGTTAAAGAGAGCAGTGCAACTACAGACGATGAACGAACGCAATTACACAAAATTCTTTTACAGCAAGCTCCAGTTTTTGACAACATTCCTGGTACTATGTCCGGCTTTATGTATGAATTTCAAGTCAAACCGCACGACACATTTAAAGCAAAGCATTATCCCATTCCATATATTCACAGAGAACAGGTTAAAAAAGAGCTGCAAGATATGCTTGATCAGGGAATTATTGAACCAGCAGTTAGTCCGTACATAAACCCGCTACATATTGTTAAGAAAAAAGATGGCTCACTTCGCCTTGTACTTGATTCACGTCATATTAATGACATTATTATTAATGAAACAGATCGACCACAGACATTAGAGGAACTTTTACAGAAATTTCACGGTACAGCTATTTATTCCACATTAGATTTGAAATCGGGATTTTGGCAAATTCAACTTCATCCGAACTGCAGAAAATACACAGCTTTTCTCTGTTTCGGCGACTGTTATCAATTTTGCAAATTACCATTCGGCTTAACTATTTCCTCTGCAGCTTTTATTCGCGGTTTGAGCACTATACTTCCGACAGAACTTAAAGACAGAATTACGACGTATGTAGACGACATTCTTATCGCAGAAGCTAACTGGTATGAACACAATCTGATTCTTGAACAACTGCTGCAAACTTTTCATGCACAAGGACTTACAGTTAACCTCAGTAAATCGCATTTTGGCAAAACTTCCATAAAATTTCTTGGACACGTAATCTCAGCAGAAGGCATTGCGCCTGATCCAGAAAAACTTCAGGCTCTACGTGACATTAGTGTTCCTACGACGAAGAAGCAATTACGCAGTTTTTTGGGCTTAATTAACTTTTTTCGTAAATTTATTCATCATTCTGCTTTAGACACGCCTAGACTATGCCAATTAACAGGTAAAAACAGTATTTGGTCTTGGGATAAGCAAGCACACTCTGAATTCATGAACCTGAAACATGCTCTGTTGAATGCTCCACTGTTATCGCACCCAGATCTTACCAAAAATTTTTCCATTGCCACCGACAGTTCCAACACCGCTTTAGGTGTACATATTTTTCAGGAAATAGAAGAAGATGGTTCTACAGTAATTAAAAACATCGCATTTGCAAGTCGCATTTTGTCACCTGCTGAACGAAATTATTCCGTTACAGAACTGGAAACATTATGTGTTGTATGGGCTTTTACGAGATTTCGGCACTTTCTTTATGGCAGACATACCACCGTTTACACAGACCACAGAGCAATACAATTTTTACTTTCGGCTAAATTCACGCACGACAGATTAAGCAGATGGAAACTATATTTACAGGAATTTAATTTTACAATTGTTCATATTCCCGGCACACAAAATGTTATAGCAGACGCACTATCGCGTTCTCTCGGCAACAATCAGCAAGACATCGCAACCAACTTCTGCAAAGCAAATTTCAGTGTCATGTACATTCAGCAAGTTGCATTTGAAAATTTTATTTCATCGTCATTACAGGACATAGCACAAGAACAAAACAAAGACAATGTGTGGAAAGAAATTAAACAGCTTTGGCAAGATAGGAATAATGTTACGATTAGGAACCACTACACTGTACGCAATGACATTCTGTTTCGCCGCTCTCATCCTGACAGCAACAATTGGTTATTATGCATTCCTGACGAACTGGTTAACAAACTAATTTGGTACACTCATTTAAGTTACGCACATTACGGAGCACGAAAATGTTTTCTTATACTGAGACAGAACTGTTATTTTACCAACATGGAAAAACGTATACGACGAGTTTTAGCGTCTTGTAAAATTTGCCAGAAAGCTAAATCAGACACCACTTCACATATTCCTCCTTTATATCCCATTATACCTGTGAAATTAAGACACATGGCCGCAGTAGATATTTTTGGTCCGATTCCGAGAACTAACAGAGGTTTTTGCTACATTTTTGTCGCTGTTGAGCTCACTTCAAAATTTGTTGCTTTCACTCCGTTACGCAAAGCTACTGCTAAAACTGTTTCGAAAGCATTTGTAAAACATTTTCTATCTCATGTAGGGCATGTAATGAGAGTAATTTCTGATAATGGATCTCAATTTCGTAGTAGTGTATGGACACGCATGTTACGAGCTAGAAACATTTCTCCGATCTATATATCCAAGTACCACGCTTCTTCGAACCCTTGTGAAAGATTAATGAAGGAAATTGGTAAGCTGTGCAGAATATACTGCCATAAAAGACATATTGATTGGGATACACACATACTCTCATTCCAAGTTGTAATTAATTCCATTCCAAATGAATCCACTATGCTATCTCCGACTGTTATACTGAAAAACGTTGAACCACCGAACAAAATTAAAGAATTAATAGACTTCCCCAAAAATCGTCGCCTACGACACCACGAAATAATTGACATTGCGCTGAACAACATCAAACGTGCCGCAGAGCGCCGGAGAAGACAGCAAAAACAGGTTTGTACACGCCGCGACTTTCACGTTGGACAGAAGATATTAGTACGTACACACTATTTATCCAGCAAATTAAAAGGTAAGTGCAGTAAATTTGAACTTCTATACGCAGGTCCGTATCGGATTCGCAGTATCCCTCACCCCAATGTTGTACACGTCGAAACTTTGAGAACCAGAAAATCGAAAGGCAATCACCATATCTCAAACATTAAACCGTTTATTGAGTGAAACCACTGTATGATTCAACACACTATGATGCCATTTACTAATGCAATTATTTCACGTGACTAATTACTGATGATTATCGTATTTTTTTCTTGGCAAGTGCCCGGCAAGGTAAGGTCAGCAGGTCGCTTTTCTTGTCGTCACACATCAGACCATGCATATTTTTCCAGATGAATTTACACATTTACGACTATTTCTGCAATTATATTTATGTGACTACTTATTGATGATTATCGTATTTTTTTTTTTGGCAAATGCCCGGCAAGGTAAGGTCAGCAGGTCGCTTTTCTTGTCGTCACACATCAGACCATGCATATTTTTCCAGATGAATTTACACATTTACGACTATTTCTGCAATTATATTTATGTGACTACTTATTGATGATTATCGTATTTTTTTCTTGGCAAGTGCCCGGCAAGGTAAGGTTAGCAGGTCGCTTTTCTTGTCGTTACACATCAGACCGTGCACATTTTCCATTTTTTGTGTATATGACTGTACTCCAGTTTTGTTTGTATGCACTATGAAATAGTTAAGATATAACACACACCAGTCGACTTTGACATTTTTTTTTTTTTTGCCTTATGACATCTCAACATCGTGACTGTTTCACATTTTTTTTGCTACTGCATTGTATTATTCTGTGTACATTTTTTGCATCTGAACACTGTCAATGTTTTTGACATATTACGTTTTCTGTCATGTTATGCTGTATGGTTAATTGTGTCACCATAAACCAGTCATTATTTAGTGGGTATAGGATTTAAATGCAAGACATTAATCTTTGTTCATCAATTTCAGAAAGGAATGATGATTCTAAGAAATAAATTTAACATAAATGGGAATTTCACCTACGGAATAAACGAAAGGAGATGCAATAACTTTATGAGGAAGAGTAAAGGGATCAGGATTAACAAGCATTAACAAGACTATACTATACTCATCACAGAATAGCAGTCTTAACTAATTTTTTCTTTCAGATTACAAGGTGATTGATGCAGGCTGTCAGACTGAACTACACATCTTAGTTTTAGTGATGAAATATGCTAGAGATAAGGAATAGTTACGTAATGAGTAATGAAGTGATTTTTTGCAGATGATAGTGAATACTGATGAATAATGATGAAGGAAATGGTATTATGAATAATGAAGTTTTTCTTTACAGGTGGTGATAATAATGAAGTTATGATAATATGGATAATGAAGTGATGGATAATGAAGTTTTTTTTTCTTTACAGATGAGGATAATGTTGAAGTAATGTATTTATGCTACGTAGTTATTTAAGTATTTGTTGCAGTTTGCTTTGACAGCAGGTGTTACATTGCATAGTAGGATGACGGAAAGTTTTGGAAAGGACAGCTATGGAACACATTTTATACACATTTCACTACTTGTTAATTCGAAGTTCACTACTTTTCAGCATAGTGTGCGTTTCTTCTTTCAGGTCAATAATCCGTTTTTGTATTTTTTCCAGGAGAAGTTTTTCATGACACTTACTAAACCTGTTACTTATTATACCTGTTCTAGTACTTGCATTTTTATATTTTTTACCCATTTGTGTTTATCATGTGATCACATGTACTGCCTTGTTACATAATCTTGCTACAGCTGACTCATGACGAATGACGTTACCTATCCTCGTTTGCAGCAATAGGTCAAAAGCAAAAAGTATTATGCCTCAGCAATTAATTATCGATCCCAACGCAATGCATTGCTACCAAAAAAATGTATTACCAGTCCCACATAATGTCACTAGTTTATGATAATTCTGAATAATACTGATCAACTCTGAATAGCATGTCACTCGAGTAATGACCTCTTAATGAGACTATATTCAAAATAATGCTTTGTCACTAGCTAATAACTGCCACTGTTTATTGTAATGCCTGTGATTACTAATGATTTGACTGTAATTAACTGATTTTTAATAATGACTTTGTAATGATCTGAATAATACTGAATGATGAACTATGTTTTATTCTATTCAATACTTGATGGCCACTGAGTGCCAATAATTAATGTCAATCAACGAAATTGTTATTAATTATGCCATTAATTAACTCTTGTTTTCAATGTTCATACTTTGTATTTGGAAATGAATGTGACTGTTTCATAATGCTTTGTAATTAGGAGAAGACTAATGATTCTTAATAGATTGGAATGACACATAATTAATTAACTATGGTACTGTTTAATAATGCTTTGTAATTAATTAAGGCTAATAATTCTTAGTATATTGAAATGACAAATGATTAATTAATTAACTGTAATTAGACAAATGATTAATTAACGACAAATGATTAATTAACTGTAATTAGACAAATGATTAATTAACGACCAATGATTAATTAACTGTAATTATACAAATGATTAATTAACTATAATTAGACAAATGATTAATTAAAGACAAATGATTAATTAACTGTAATTAGGAGAAGGTTAATGATTCTTGATTATACTCTGTAACTGAAAAGAATGCGATTATTTCATAATGCTTTGTAACCAGGAAAAGAAGGCTACTGATTCTATGTAAAACAATTAATGAACATTTTTCTGTAATACTACATACTTGGTACAGAAATGTTCAATAACTGGGCTATGAATGCCACGAACTATCAATGAAGACTGTAATTGTCAATATTATGTGACTTGATGTCCTTCACCTCATAAGCTGACTACCCTGAATTACTGCAATGTCCATTTGTCCTGTTTATCCCAGTGATCATGGAGCACTATATTTGGTTTTGCACTAATTCTACGTTGGTGTGCCTTGTAAGAGTGTGGTGTTGACACGACATGCTGTCCACCACCATGAGCAATGAAGACATTATTATGGTCCCACTGTTTGGTATACCTAATGTACTGCCAAAATGAAAACATGGAACATTACTACGACAGTTCAGTGTCTCGGCTACACTGGTAAATTCTGATGGGAAAAGAACTTCAAGTTGTGTCACTTGGTGTTGTACTACTGTGGAAAGATATGGACTTTCAGAGCAGCTGTGTGCAATCTAAAGTGCTACAACCATGATGCAATCCTTCCCTTTCCTATCCTGATTCTTGTCACATAAAGAAAAAATTTTTGGTAACATCATTTATGTTCATAGGTTATACATTTTTCGATTCGCTAAACTCCAGTGTGAGTACACTGATGTCACTGGTCGACATGATGTTTGCCATTATGTTTATTTGTTGTGAAAATACTAAAGACATTTTCAGTGCATGTACACTTGTCAACATAATATTTTTTGCCAGTCTGAATATGCTAAAGAATTTTTTCAGTGCCTGTGCACTTTGTTATCTGTCAAATAATTTGTATATACTTTTCTGATTTGCTACTATGTTTTGTACTCACATTTTGTCTTTGTCTGATATATTTTGTACTTAGTGCGTGTGCACAACATTTACTTTATGTACTACATCTAATATTTTGCCAGTCTGTTTATTTGTTCTGAATATGCTAAAGAATTTTTTCAGTGCCTGTGCACTTTATTATCTGTCAAATAATTTGTATATATTTTTCTGATTTGCTACTATGTTTAGTATACACATTTTGTCCTTGTCTGATATATTTTGTACTTAGTGCGTGTGCACAACATTTACTTATTCTTGCCAGTCTGTTTATTTGTTCTGCATATGCTAAAGAATTTTTTCAGTGCCTGTGCACTTTATCTGTCAAAAAGTTTGTATATACTTTTTTCTGATTTGCTACTATGTTTAGTATACGCATTTTCTCCTTGTCTGATATCTTTGGTACTTAGTGCGTGTGCACAACATTTAAATATTCTGTAAGTTGTAGGATTTTGTTGATTAAAGAAAAATTTTGCCGCGCTTGGCAAGTCCAAATGACTCACCATCGCTGCCAAATTTTTGCCCCCCGAGTGGAGGGTTATGAAACACGTATGTAACGCAGCAGCGATGGCGAGGCATTGTAGCATCTGTGACCAGAGTATGCGCTTGACCGCGCGAGTGTTGCGAGCGGTTCTCAGTCAGTAGTAGTCGTTGCTCAGTCTGTTAGTAGCTGTAGGCCAGTGCAGTACAGTTCAGTCGTTGCGAGTCTGTAGCTCTGTCTAGTTGAGAGCAGTACTCAGTCTGTAGTCGTCATGCAGAGCGGTCGGTCAGTAGTAGCAGCCCAGTGCGGTTGTGTGATGTAGGCGGTCGGCAACTCTGGTCAAGATGAGGAGTAAGGTATACTGTTAATTAATATAATCATTAGATAATGAAAAATTTTATTTATTGTAATTATTCTCCAACAAGTCTCCCAATAATAATTTTTTTATTTCAAAAGCATTTTCTCAAAAGTTTAATTTTTTTTGAACTAAAGATCTCGTTGCACTTCCCATTTCATTCCACTTCTTTTTGAAGAAAAATTTCACTAAAATCACAAAAAAAGAGAATATTATTATTAGCAATGCAGTTCCTCCAAGCGGTGCGCAACAACAAGAGCAGATATGTAACATCCATTTATTCTGAGGTAAGATTTTAATTCTGATTGTTTTTCACAGGGCCAAAGACCGATATTTCGGTTTAATTAAATTTTCTTATCACTGAATGGACTTTACTTTTGAAGGATTTATATTTGAGTCAGATTGCGAATTTCACATTTTTGTTGCCATTGTCAGTACATTTCATTGTGGGCAGGATACGCTTAGAGTCATGTCCATCAGCATTTCTAATTAGTATCGTTATTTTCTTTTAAAATTTTTGTGGGGAGGTTACATTTGGCTCCCATTTCTATTGAGTATTATCTTTCTATAAAAATTGCGGTGGGGAGGTTACAAGCTAAACTGATCATCTAACACAGCCTCAACTTTTTCCCCCTTCTTCTGTAAATTATCCTTGTCAGCACCTTGGAAGCGTATGCCGTTAAGATGACTGTGCGATAGTTCTCGCATTTATGTACCCCTGCTGTCTTCTGAATTAGGTGGGTGATGTATTTCCAAAAGTTTAATGGTGTGTTGCCGGTCTCTTAGATTCAAAACACCAGCTTGAACAATTGTTTGGTTGCACTGTTTCTAATGATTTTAGAAATTCTGATGGAATATTATCCATCCGTTCTGACTTATTTAATCTTAATTTTTTCAAAGCTTTTGAATTCTGACCCTAATACTCGATTCCCTATCTTTTCTATATCCATGCGAATATCCTCTGCTATCATGTCATCACTCAAGTGATACCCCTCATATAGGCCTTCAGTGTACTCTTCCACTTATCCTCTCTCTCCTCTGCGTCAGATAGCGGGATTCCCTTTTCGCAATTAATGTTACCACCCTTGCTTTTAATTTCGCCGAAGGTTTTCTCGATATTTCCATATGTTGAGTCAGTCCTCCTGACGTTAATTTCCTTTTGGTTTCTTGTCCTTTCCTGCACCCATTTCGATTTGACTGACTTGCAGGCTGAAGGCTAGATGGCTATACTGAGACTGAACTTCACGTTTTAATGTACTGTAAAATACTGGGATGTGACTGGTGGGAGGGGTGGGGAGGGGGAGGGGTGTGGCGTCAAACCAGAAATAGGCTAGTTCCATGAGCTTGGATTTTTTGATAATTTCTCTTTACAACAGGGTTGGATCCTCAAGTTGCATTTTGGTTGACTGTGTCATTTTAAAGGTCCCTAAAATACTGGGATGTGATAGGCCAGAATGAGGATGTGGGATGTGGAGGGGCGTGGCTTGTCGCTTGACTGATGAGGAGGACGTGACTTGTCATATGAGAGCGTGGCTGCCACGATCCTAGCCCGTCACATCGCTACCACTGCACATATGCCTGCCCTTGCCTCCACATGTACCTGAGGGGCAAAGTGTATAGTGTCCAAGAAGCAGTAGAAGTATACTACTATTTACTGTTACTAATTTTTATTAACCACCCATCCCATTTAATTGAAATTAACTCTTCAGAATATAACACTTAAGTAGGATTGACTTCGAAATGATAATAATACACCATTGCAACACTGAAATATGACAACCAAGACGTCGATACAGACGTTTTGCCAAAAACATATAAAAGTAAGTAGTATAGTCGAATGAAAGTTAAGTCAGTATTTTTGCCAGATTCAATGATTTCAACAGTTATCAAAAATTTCACTTAAAAAAATTAGTCGAGTTTGTTTCAGACAACAATTATGTAATGTCTCTGATTACTCTATGATAAATATACTTTCAAATCAAGAGAGAAAATTTTGCTATACTTCCTGAAAAAATTACTATCCTTAATAGTAATAATCTGTTTCTTTCACAATTTGAGGCCTAGAAGTTAGGATACTAGTACATGGACCCTGTTTATGGTGAGAATTAGTTGT
The DNA here is from genome assembly GCF_023864345.2 of Schistocerca serialis cubense. NCBI lineage: Eukaryota > Metazoa > Arthropoda > Insecta > Orthoptera > Acrididae > Schistocerca > Schistocerca serialis. Next base: position 1,022,061,087 of record NC_064638.1, on the reverse strand, counting down.
TTTAATGACCTCCATAAAATTATGACTAAAGCCTCAAAAACTCCAAAAGATTGGCAAAAATTATACAGAGGTGAAAGTCATCCATTGACTGTTTGCACGAAGTAATAGGTCGGCGTCAACTCAGTGAACATGTCTCTTCTTCCAGTTACATATATTTCTTATGCCTGATTTGGCCAACCAGTACTCTACCTTTTTGTCTTGAAGCCTTCTGATAAATCACCAACGTACTGTGGCCCATGGAAATTGCATTGTCTCTCTCAAGTACAAGACAAGAACACCAGAGAGTTTATTTTATAACGTTCAAACAATATCTTTGTCTTTCTGCACCTTCTCACAATGCAAATGTATCTACTACACAAATTTTTTTAACAGAGTTAATGGTTTATAAACAATTTGTTTCGCACTTTTGAGATCCAATGTTTACAACAAAAAAATAAGAAAAAAAGCATTACATTTCTGAGGAGGAATCAAATTTAATAATTCAAAAATAATTCTGTGTCATAATCTGACATAATCTGTTGTAACGTCACAAGCTGCCAATGAACGTTCCTCTGGACCTGCCTGTGTTGCAGTCGCCTTCTCAAAAATTCCAGTGACGGTAGACACACACAACAGTCTTTATGTACATACAACATTTTTCATCTGCCTGAATGTCACTTTTTTCATGTAAATACTGAAAAGAAGCTCGCGTAAGGATGAAGTTTTAAACAGCACATCCCACAGACACGTAAACATTGCAGTACGGGTTTTCTAGTACTCGTGGTATAATTCTTTCCATATCCCTCTGTGTAAATTGTTTTCACGTCAGTGTGGTAGAGCTATCAGTTTCGTCCTTGAGGCATGTTTTAGGAGTTAGAGGTTACACTAGATCCTAGCTTTGTCACGCGGCAAGTGTACCGGCGCTCACTGGGACGTTGAGATCCTCGGACCGCGCAGCCTGTGGTCGCCCCCTCGCCACCCCTTGGCTGAGTGCCAAGCTCGCTTCCTGCATCGCGTTCCCGCACGCCAGGAAGTCTGCAAGCTCTGTACTGTTCTCCAGGCCGTTTCTCCCCCAATTTCAACAAAAGTTGTGTTACCGATTTTTTGTATGAAGCAATTTTAACATCAGCACACTCAGGACAATAGTAATTCTGAATCTAATTCTGAATACCAGTACTGAAGTAAGAAGGAAGCCTTAGTGAAAGTGTTCAGTCCAGCCCACAAAGTAAATTACGCCAATGACAGTTTACTAAGCGCACGAAATTGGTCTCCTAAAGTCAATATAAAACACACGATATTATGTCACCAGCATCTTACACGTTTGCCTTGAGTATGCCGTATTCTGCTGGACACATACTGTGTTACCATTTACCAGAAACAAATGCTCTGACGGGGACTGTCTCTGACAAAATTTACAGCGAGGGAACAGCCGCTCGTTGATTATATCAGCACTGATCAACTTACTAATAAATAATCGTATTTAAATTTGTTAGTATGTAAGAAAGCCTTTTTCATATCTGGAGAGAAATTCAAAACATTAGGGCCAGTAAACGCAATTTGAGAAAATCCCTTTGCTACAACAACAAGTTATCCAAACCAAGCTAGACAATATGCTTAGTATTTTATCAATTCTCAACAACTGTAGTCGTATATAACGAAATAACAAGCAACCTCTTACATAAAAGAAATATAATTTCTTTACCAGTTTCGGGCACTTAGTGCCCTTCTTCAGACGGTTACAACTATCGCACTATTTGCGTGCATCACCAAACTGCGATGGTCATGTAGTTCATAGTGTCTGTACAAAATTAGTATGTTAGTAAATATTAATTTTGTACAGGCACCATGAACCACATGACCATTGCAGTTTGCTATACGTTTCTTATTGTTAACATTCGCAAATAATGCGGTAGTTATAACTTTCTGAAGAAGGGCACTAAGTACCCGAAATCTGTAAACAAATTAAATTTCTTTTATGTAACTGGTTGCTTATGATTTCATTATAGGCAATGAGTGTAGTTGTTGTCTTCAGTCTACAGACTTGTTTGAACCAGCTTTCCACACTAGTCCACTATGTGTAAGCCCCATCCATTTTAAGCTGCTTGCTTCATTTAAGCCTCTGTCTACATCTACAACTTTTATCCTCCACAGATGAAAAGGAAGCTTTTCGACAGATTGAAGGGCAATACACTCTTTGAAAGTCAAATGTGAAACAGGGCCTTGCGTTCCAAATCTGTTCAGGCTACATAAGAAATAAATAAAGAACATTTTGATAGTAAATAGTAGTTTGATAATATTCTCTCATGTCGGCATCTGCCTTCTTCAGAATAGAAAGTATTACATGTTTCTTGAAATCTGAGGGTACGTCGATTGTTGCATATATCCCACATAACAAGTAGAATGGTCAAGTGTGGTTCTTCCAAGAGTCTCACTCTCTGAGGGAATGTCTGCTATCGAGCGGTCGTGTTTCAACTTAGATCTTTCATTGCTTTGTCAAAACCTTCTTAAACTATCGTAGCTCCCTTGTGATCTAGATTTATTACTGGTAGATTCTAACAAGTGTAATGGAGATCCTTCGGGAACTCAAATGGAAATCCCTGGACGGAAGACGACGTTCTTTTCGAAGAATACTATTGACAAAATTTAGACCACCGGTATTTGAAGCTGGCAGCTGAACAATCTCATTGCCGCAAATACGCATTAGCATACCGACCACGAAGATAAGATACTAGAAGTTAGGGTTCTATCTGCGAGTGGAATGGGAAAGAAACGACTAGTATTGATCCAGATTACCCTCCACGACGCACCGTATGGTGGCTCGTGGAGTATGTAAGAAGATGTAGATGTAGATGTTCATCTCTTCTGTTGTCGTCATGTGTGTTTTCTTAGACATATTCCTCCCATCTCCTTTCTTTGCCTAGTACTCGCTTGACATTTGAGCAATTGATACAAGTGCTTCTTATCTGTCCCGTAGTCTTACATGATCCTACAGTCCTGCATCTCAAGTCTAGACATTCCATCTTATCCAGTTTGATCTTCATTTCCATCTGAAGCTTTTAGACGACTGTATTCGCTTTTGATTGCTTAATTTTCTGTTTTTTGTATTTTATTTTCGTCAGTTACATTAAATAACCGAGTTACCCATGGACTTGTAATTGGCAATGCCATTTTGCTTACATGGTCCTCCACCGCTTCCACTACTCAATCTCCTGAACCTACCCATTAATCACCTGTTGTATTCCTTTTCCATGTGGCAGTCAATCGTTGCCTAATGACGTTTTCGAAAGTCTCAGCAACCTCTCGTTCTTTCAGTTTATACATGTCTCAGCTTAGCTGACTGCCTTTTCACCATTTATTTAGTTTTAATCAGCAGATCGTAGCCAATAAATTATGAACTGATCACACGTCTGGTACTGAAAAATTTTTCAGTTTCAAAATCTGATTTAGAAATCCCTGTCTTTCCATGAAACTTTTCGATAGCTCCATATTTTCTTCACGTTTACAGCCTCCATTCATCAGTCTTAAACCAAGAATTTGTTATGTTAAAATTTTGCTCTGGGCAAATTTCTACCAGGTGGCTTTCCATTTCATTCTTTCTTCCAGTCCTTATTCTTCTATTAAACCTCCATCTCGACCTTTTCCTACTATCGAATTCCTGTCCTCTCATCACTGTTGTTTTCGTCTGCCTTATCTAAATAACGTCTTTTTTCTCTTCATGCATGCTTTCAATCTTATGCAGAGAATTAGAAGACAGTATGCTGCTTCATATGGGATTCTGTGAAGGATTTGTAGTGTGTTTTCGATGTCGTCAGCTACGTGTTTTTTCATTTTTGTAGCGTTTAGGGAAGGTGAATTGATTGTTACTTCTTACTCTCATGTGTTCTTTGAAACTAACGATGAAATTTCTTCCCCTCTGTCCTATATAAAATTTTGTGCGTGCATTACAGTTAATTTTGCAGATTCCAGCGTTTAAGTATTTCTGGATTATGGCTTTTCCTGAATGTAGTTTTGTGCTAGTATTATTTGTCATTCTGAAAGCTAATTTCCCGTTTGTATTTTTTATTTGGGCGTTTATTTTAACTGATAGTTTCCCCATACAGTTGGGTGGCATATAGATGACCTTTCTTATTGCAGTTTCTTCCATTAGTGTTACTATGTGATTTTTAGGGCGTATCTTAGGGTGTATTTTTTGTTGTATAGCTGTAGAACCACATTATGGTCATAAATGTTCTTTTATGCGGTTATTATGGCGTAGTTATTTCTTTGTGTATCACCTCCTGTTGCAGTGGCACATTTAGGATTCTGTTAACCATGGAATTAAAGAATAGATATTTCTGAGATTTTGGATGTGAAGATATACGGTAAATTCTTCTATCTGTTCTGGTTGGTTTTCTGTAGATCTCAAAAGTACGTTTGTATTTGTTGTTGGTTATTGTGAGAAAGTTTATCGATTTTTTTTTCAAGTTCTACAGTGAATTTCGTATTAGGATACACATTTTTGAATTTCTGTTGTGTTGTTTGTATGTTGTGATGATTTCCTTGTATGAGTAGCAATGTGTTTTCGACAGAGTGGTAGTAGTAAGTTTTGTTTCTTAGAAAAGGTCGTTCTGAGCTGAAGATGTCCGCACAACACCTGGGTGTGTACATTCTTTCATTAAACTAGAAATAGTTTTGTGAAAAGGTTAGTTTTAGAAGTTCAGTAATGTCGTATGTGCCTTAAAATGGTAGCTTTTTATGAGTCATGGGATTATGTTATATAATATGTATTGTTTCTTGTGTAGGAATGTTACTGTAGAGGTTTGTTATGTCCTATGGAAAGGGGTTGGCATCGTGTGGGATTCGTATGTTCTTTATTGTGTTTACAAGTATTCTAGAAGTTTTTATTGTGTAGGTTTTCCCATATGTCAAATATTTCATCGCAGTTTCTTGAGTGTTTTATCAGTTTTGGAAGTTTGGCTGTTAATACCGTTAACAATTTTATGTAGAGGAGCAAATTTTTATCTAAGCCATGAAAGAGTATTGGGGTTCTTGCGTTCATTACAATATTTGTTTTCTTTTTGTATGCTGATAATACTGTGTTGGAATTTTTTATTTGTATCCTGGATTGTGCTTCAAATTTATTTGTTGGATTGGTGCATAGTTATATTATTAGTATTATAGAAATTTTTTACTTTAACTAATAATCATGGTTAATGATAATTATGCTATTTCCCTTATCGGATTTAACTCATGGCCTTGTTGGCTGCCAGTTTTTTGTTTATATTCGTAAGAGTATTATATTCAGTTTTTGTATATTGATTATGTGTAGCGTTTTATGTCATTAGCGGTGTTAACTGTGAGTTCAATTTGTTGTTTAGTTGATAATTTTGCCTTGTCTACAACTGTTTTAGGTGTGCCATTGGGGTGTGTTATCGACTTGTGTATTTTTGTAGTATCATTTTCCACTTATGCCCATTGTTTAGTAGATTTTGTTCATTTTTTGTGAATTTGTAAAATATTTTGTGTATAGGTAGAATTGGAATGGTGGTGTAAATTCTTGTGTGGGTTGTAGTGACTGGTGTCGTACAAATTTTAGAGTATTTATTTTCATATTGTGCAATTTTAGTATTTGTGCGCCAAAATGAGAGAGACACTTACCAGTAAAGTTAAATATGACGTCAAACGTTAAAAGAGTAAACTGTTGCTCTTATGTAGATGCGCCAAATATACTTCTTGGTTCAAATCTTCTTTGTAGTTTACTCTTGATTATTTGTTGAAGCTGAAGTCGTTCCAAATTCTTCTACTTGCATTGCTATGTTAGACTTTGATGTTACCTTAACATGCACATGAGCTGCTATGATTTTCACTCTGCGACATCGTTTGTTGAATTTGGAACTAGTAAGGGCGTTACTCCGTTTTATTTCCAAGCGAATTAATCGCGGGAGTATCCCTTTTTCTTCGTATGGCAGTATTGCCCTAAGTTTCTTTATTGTGGGACCTGCAGCATATATTGTGCCATGGTAGAGAACTCATCAGTACATCTGCAAAGAATCGCATTTACGTATAATTTATATATATATATATATATATATATATATATATATATATATATATCCCCATTAACCATGGACCTTGCCGGTGGTGGGGAGGCTTGCGTGCCTCAGCGACACAGATAGCGGTACCGTAGGTGCAACCACAACGGAAGGGTATCTGTTGAGAGGCCAGACAAACGTGTGGTTCCTGAAGAGGGGCAGCAGCCTTTTCAGTAGTTGCAAGGGCAACAGTCTGGATGATTGACTGATCTGGCTTTGTAACAATAACCAAAACGGCCTTGCTGTGCTGGTACTGCGAACGGCTGAAAGCAAGGGGAAATTACAGCCGTAATTTTTCCCGAGGGCATGCAGCTTTACTGTATTATTAAATGATGATGGCGTCCTCCTGGGTAAAATATTCCGGATGTAAAATAGTCCCCCATTCGGATCTCCGGGTGGGGACTACTCAAGAGGATGTCGTTATCAGGAGAAAGAAAACTGGCGTTCTACGGATCGGAGCGTGGAATGTCAGATCGCTTAATCGGGCAGGTAGGTTAGAAAATTTAAAAAGGGAAATGAATAGGTTAAAGTTAGATATAGTGGGAATTAGTGAAGTTCGATGGCAGGAGGAACAAGACTTCTGGTCAGGTGACTACAGGGTTATAAACACAAAATCAAATAGGGGTAATGCAGGAGAAGGTTTAATAATGAATAGGAAAATAGGAATGCAGGTAAGCTACTACAAACAGCATAGTGAACGCATTATTGTGGCCAAGATAGATACGAAGACCACACCTACTACAGTAGTACAAGTTTATATGCCAACTAGCTCTGCAGATGACGAAGAAATTGAAGAAATGTATGATCAAATAAAAGAAATCATTCAGATTGTGAAGGGAGACGAAAATTTAATAGTCATGGGTGACTGGAATTCGAGTGTAGGAAAAGGGAGAGAAGGAAACATAGTAGGTGAATATGGATTGGGGCTAAGAAATGAAAGAGGAAGCCGCCTGGTAGAATTTTGCACAGAGCACAACATAATCATAACTAACACTTGGTTTAAGAATCATGAAAGAAGGTTGTGTACATGGAAGAACCCTGGAGATACTAAAAGGTATCAGATAGATTATATAATGGTAAGACAGAGATTTAGGAACCAGGTTTTAAATTGTAAGACATTTCCAGGGACAGATGTGGACTCTGACCACAATCTATTGGTTATGACCTGTAGATTAAAACTGAAGAAACTGCAAAAAGGTGGGAATTTAAGGAGATGGGACATGGATAAACTGAAAGAACCAGAGGTTGTACATAGTTTCAGGGAGAGCATAAGGGAACAATTGACAGGAATGGGGCAAAGAAATACTGTAGAAGAAGAACGGGTAGCTTTGAGGGATGAAGTAGCGAAGGCAGCAGAGGATCAAGTAGGTAAAAAAGACGAGGGCTAGTAGAAATCCTTGGGTAACAGAAGAAATATTGAATTTAATTGATGAAAGGAGAAAATATAAAAATGCAGTAAATGAAGCAGGCAAAAAGGAATACAAACTCCTATTTTTTTATTCATTATTAAACCTACTCCTGCATTACCCATATTTGATTTTGTATTATAACCCTGTTTTCACCTGACCAGAAGTGTTGTTCCTCCTGCCACCAAACTTCATTAATTCCCACTATATTTAACTTTAACCTATCCATTTCCCTTTTTAAATTTTCTAACCTACCTGCCCGATTAAGGGATCTGACATTTCACGCTCCGATCCGTAGAATGCCAGTTTTCTTTCTTCTGATAACGACATCCTCCTGAGTAGTCCCCGTCCGGAGATCCGTATGGGGGACTATTTTACCTCCGAAATATTTTACCCAAGAGGACGCCATCATCATTTAACCATACAGCAAAGCTGAATGCCCTCGGGAAAAATTACGGCTGTAGTTTCCCCTTGCTTTCAGCCGTTCACAGCACCACAACAGCAAGGCCGTTTTCATTAATGTTACAAGTCCAGATCAGTCAATCATGCAGACTGTTGCCCCTGCAACTACTGAAATGGCTGCCGCCCCTCTTCAGGAACCACACGTTTGTCTGGCCTCTCAACAGATACCGCTCCATTGTGGTTGCACCTACGGTACGACTATCTGTATCGTTGAGGCACGCAAGCCTCCCCACCAAGAGCAAGGTCCATGGTTCAATTATAGTACCTTTTTTACTGTCTTACAGACGTAGAAAACCAAATTTGACAGCTAGTTGTCTACTCAAAGATATTTATGTTGTGTGTCGTGTATCTGTGTAACTGTTATTGATGTGTTTGCAATGTCTGATGTTTCGGTTATCCATTGTCCCTATACAAAATTTCAATAAAAATTTCGAACAACAACTACAGACAGCAATAATGGTTTACTCAAAGTTGACATGGCTATCTACAACGTCAGGATGTTGAGTATAACATCAAATGTAAAAAAAAAATTATATGTTATGTGAATTATAAATGACAGCGATTGCTTAAAAATGTCCTGATGAAGGCAATAAAGCCGAAGTAAGCTTATATACCAAAATGAAGTATCAAGCTACACACTGTCTTCCAATTGTCTACATAAGGTAATACTGTGACGTAATATATGCTTGAGGTCCTACAATAAAGAAACTAATGCTTTTAATCTCTTCGTCATCTGCGGAGCCAGCTGACATAATCTTGTTCTACTGTAATACGTAATACACTCCTGGAAATGGAAAAAAGAACACATTGACACCGGTGTGTCAGACCCACCATACTTGCTCCGGACACTGCGAGAGGGTTGTACAAGCAATGATCACACGCACGGCACAGCGGACACACCAGGAACCGCGGTGTTGGCCGTCGAATGGCGCTAGCTGCGCAGCATTTGTGCACCGCCGCCGTCAGTGTCAGCCAGTTTGCCGTGGCATACGGAGCTCCATCGCAGTCTTTAACACTGGTAGCATGCCGCGACAGCGTGGACGTGAACCGTATGTGCAGTTGACGGACTTTGAGCGAGGGCGTATAGTGGGCATGCGGGAGGCCGGGTGGACGTACCGCCGAATAGCTCAACACGTGGGGCGTGAGGTCTCCTCAGTACATCGATGTTGTCGCCAGTGGTCGGCGGAAGGTGCATGTGCCCGTCGACCTGGGACCGGACCGCAGCGACGCACGGATGCACGCCAAGACCGTAGGATCCTACGCAGTGCCGTAGGGGACCGCACCGCCACTTCCCAGCAAATTAGGGACACTGTTGCTCCTGGGGTATCGGCGAGGACCATTCGCAACCGTCTCCATGAAGCTGGGCTACGGTCCCGCACACCGTTAGGCCGTCTTCCGCTCACGCCCCAACATCGTGCAGCCCGCCTCCAGTGGTGTCGCGACAGGCGTGAATGGAGGGACGAATGGAGACGTGTCGTCTTCAGCGATGAGAGTCGCTTCTGCCTTGGTGCCAATGATGGTCGTATGCGTGTTTGGCGCCGTGCAGGTGAGCGCCACAATCAGGACTGCATACGACCGAGGCACACAGGGCCAACACCCGGCATGATGGTGTGGGGAGCGATCTCCTACACTGGCCGTACACCACTGGTGATCGTCGAGGGGACACTGAATAGTGCACGGTACATCCAAACCGTCATCGAACCCATCGTTCTACCATTCCTAGACCGGCAAGGGAACTTGCTGTTCCAACAGGACAATGCACGTCCGCATGTATCCCGTGCCACCCAACGTGCTATAGAAGGTGTACGTCAACTACCCTGGCCAGCAAGATCTCCGGATCTGTCCCCTATTGAGCATGTTTGGGACTGGATGAAGCGTCGTCTCACGCGGTCTGCACGTCCAGCGCGAACGCTGGTCCTACTGAGGCGCCAGGTGGAAATGGCATGGCAAGCCGTTCCACAGGACTACATCCAGCATCTCTACGATCGTCTCCATTGGAGAATAGCAGCCTGCATTGCTGCGAAAGGTGGATATACACTGTACTAGTGCCGACATTGTGCATGCTCATTTGCCTGTGTCTATGTGCCTGTGGTTCTGTCAGTGTGGTCATGTGATGTATCTGACCCCAGGAATGTGTCAATAAAGTTTCTCCATCCTGGGACAATGAATTCACGGTGTTCTTATTTCAATTTCCAGGAGTGTACTTCACAGCCAGATCTGCGGGACAGAGTCGCTCCACTAAAGTCGCACATGGATACAGTGAAAGTTTTCCGATGACCACAGAAGATAGACAAGTGTAGTTTAACTGAAGTGTTTGCTTCGTTTTTGAAGGGGTGCCCTGCTTAAACATTGACTCACAGCCAAGAGTCACTGTCATGAACCGAATGCCTGAGGTACTTGAGTGTAGGCTCACAGTGATTTCCATTGCAAGCCTATTTGCTTTTTATTTGGATGTAGCCTTCGTGACAACTCAGGAACTCAGAGAATCACCTGGAGGGATTCTCAGTGGTTTTCACAAGAAAATCTGGCAAGTAAACAGCTAGGGAACCACCAGACAACGGTGGGAAGCGTCAAAGCAGGGGAACTGCGTGAAAACAACGTGGAAGTTCCCATGTTACATGCCAGCCACCATCCAAGAACTTTTCTAAGGAAGACTGGAAAATTAGGAACCATGCACAAAGACTCACAGGGGTGGTTGCCCGTAGTCCGACATTCGCTGGGTAACACAAACTGAGGACGCCAATTATTAAGCTGCTTAATGAGGTCCGCAGTTTGGTGGGAATTTATATACTGGCTGTTTCGATTTGTATCACTTCTTAATCGTATATTCTAATTCTGGCAGGTGTGTAATGTTGCAGCTACGAGCTTGTTAGTACAATTTGATTACATATTAAAATTTTTCTTTCGCATGTTTCTCTAAGTTAAATAATAATGTACATTTTAAAAGGTTTTTTCATAAAACAACTACACCTGACGTCTTAGGCATTACTGAGACTAACGCCACTTACTGGTAAAATTGTTTACCTTGTACCATGCCATCAATGATGACCTAATAGAGGTGGTGTAAGTGTTATATTAGGAAGTCTAGACCAGACAAAGGAAACGCAGTTGATTGCTTAAAGATTCAAATATCGGGCCATCTTCAGACCTTAGTTGATGCTGAAGGGATGCTCACGATCCATGTAAATATGATTCATCAGTGGCCAACAACTGGTTTACGCCGACTACCGGTAGGGGGTGATATCGCCTCTCCAACCATCAACTGCTCGCCTGCTTGGCAGTCCAACACCATGACCACTTACAGCGGGGGAGAGGAGGGAGGTGCTAACCTCTGCTGCGTTTGCGTTTTGTGATGCCGTGGTCGTCCAATACCATACTAGCCACTCGTTATTTCACCATCCCTCAACCACTTTCCATAGGTGCTCACGACAGTAGTACGCCAACAGGCGACCAGTTTCGCCGTTTCAGAGATTCTCGTTTCCGCCGTGGCGCCACAGCAATGTGCCCTTTGCCGAAACCGCTTATATCAGTGGATTTCCCCATTTGCGGCCCGTGTCTTCGCTAAAATGACTGCCCAACCGTCTCTCTTAGGCTTACATTTCTTCCTTGCTGCGTCACGTGTCTGCAACACCACAGGGAAGCATTCAATCTCGCAGTGGCTTGTTGTCATAATGTTTTTGCTCTTCAGTGTATGTCGGATCAGGCCCCTAGCTTTTGATCTGCGTTACAGTCGGTCCAATGAATCAGTTCCGAACCCTCTATCTGAGTCGAAAGTTGACGTATTAAAGCTTTAAAGAGTCAATTTCAAAGAGAAATTTCGTGATATTTCATGGGAAAAACGAGAAAATGCAGTGAATTACATTGAATATGATCGTCCATCCACCCTTTTACAGTTTTTGATTCTTTTACATGTGACATGCGTTACGTAAAGGAGTACATGATTGTGTAGCCAATACATATTTCACATCCCATCCGTTATTGAGAGAATATTTAACGCCTCCTTCAGGTTGTCATTTTAAAAGAAAAGTAATACGAGTATTTTGAGTTTATTCACAAGTACTTCACATATGAACATAAATTATTTTTGACTTTTGATAATCTTAAGAAAAGAAAGATCACAAGCGCTGCGGACTTGGAACATACTACTCCTCTGCTACGACTGGGACACCCTATTCCTTACATTCTGCATATGCAGATGTGTATATATGGTGACTTGCTTCCGCAGGACATGGGATGGATCAGGCAGCCTTATCTGCTGCGTACCTCCACACGAGAAGGTACCACACAGGTCGTGTCCAGCGCCGAAGGCCTCCCCACAGAAGCCGGAATAATCCTGCTGGATTATCTGCCGGTATCCAGTAATACCGTAACGTATATAGGGGCATATAATGGCACCGTTACCTATCCTCTGTCATTTATAACCTGACATAACGGCCGTTCCAGGCAGGTAACTATCGACGTGGCTGCTCTCCATACTGCGCCCTTCCTGAAGCGTCGGAATCTCTAACCAATTTCTCAACAACGGTTGTACATGAACCATGATCTTGATCTGTGTTGAGGTCTTTCCATTTTTATTTTAATCATTTCCATTTTCAACGACAATGAGCTAGATTTTTTCTGAAATTAACTTGCTAATGTGGCTACACCCTTGACATTTGTAAGTTAGCAAGTGCCATGATGCAGAAAACTCAAAGTGAATAACAAAACTTATTGATATACTACAGTACACAAACAGTCAAAAAGGGAAACCAGTGTTGAAATATTTAAAACAAAGATAAACATGCTATATTCCCACAGAACCTAATGAAGATCTTGGAACGACGGGGAGAAGATTTTAAGACGCTCTACATGCAGCAGTTGTACACACAGAAAAGTAATCAGTTAATAGGGAGCTTCTAGAAACCCATATCCATAGTGAAACAGATAAAATTTCTTCATTCTATCATACAATTTTAATTCGCTTCGTTTCATTTATTAGTTCTACCTTAAACGTAACCTGCCGCGAAAACACTACCGGCGTGTTTCACATTTGTTTTTGTCAACTTGGTATTTGTAATACTATCATCCACGCTTAGCTGGAATAGGACCACCAAATGTACAACAAGTGGCATTTAAGAGTTCTGTTTTAGTTTTCCTTTGTGACTGTATTACCTCCTTGCAGAAAGGGATCTTTTTCTATCCCCAGACCAATTTGTTTGAATCTTTTTTAGTATTATTCTGCCAGGTTTATTGCCTAGTTGTGTATTTTGTAGCTAAAAATGTTTTACGTCTGGTCTGTCACATTAAATTGATCCTATTCCTTTCAGCTACTGCTCTCACCCACTTGCATCATTTTTAGCTTTACTGCGATTTTCTTAAAATTCAGTGACTTATCTAATTAATGTGGTTCGCTCCATTCCTCTGATATTTCCGTAGAATATTAGCCTGAGCGTCTGCATATCTGAAAAAATATTGGCATAATACATTACGCCGGAGTCAGACAATGGCAAACCAGCTCCGCTAGGACTTTGCCTAGTACGGCGGTGCGGGTTTCCCGCATCGTCCCCTACGCTCCTCGGAGTATGGGACCTCATCATAATCATCAATATATTACGAAGTATTATTTTTAAATTTTTCATTTCTTCAGTGAACTTCCGCTTCTTGAATGTAATAAGAACAAGCCTAGTAGTACTGTGAGAAGCAATAACAACGGAAATGTTATTGTAAAACTAAATACGCTGTCAAGACTTTTGCAGAGTCCTGTGAAATGTAAGTACCGCAATTGTGAATAGTATTGAAGTTTCTGAGGACATTTCAGCAAGGAATGGTCTTTCAAGTCGGTCAGCGATTGCCTGTAACTCGTGTAAGATAAACAGCGATATTATGACATCGCCAGTAACTGATAGTCGACATTACAGTGTAAATATTCAGCTTTCTTATGTAGTGCGATGTACTGGTAGGGGAAGGAGTGCTGCTCACACTTTTTCTGCGGTGATGGATTTCCCTCCACCTCCATTGAGCTCTAAGCACTATGGGACTTAACATCTGGCTGGTCCCGGCGGAGGTTCGAGTCCTCCCTCTGGCATGGGTGTGTGTGTTTGTCCTTAGGATAATTTAAGTTAAGTAGTGTGTAAGCTTAGGGACTGATGACCTTAGCAGTTAAGTTTCATAAGATTTCACACACTTTTGAACATTTTCGAACATAACATCTGAGATCATCAGTCCCATAGACTTAGAACTACTTAAACCTAACTAACCTAAGGACATCACATACAGCCGTGTCGGAGGCAGGATTCGAACCTGCGACCATAGCTGCAGCGCGGTTCCGGACTAGAGCGCTTAGAACCACTCGGTCACAGCGGCCGGCTGAGGTTTTTCAGAAACAATAAATTAATATATAATGCTTTATGTGGTGTAGATGAACATTCAGTGTAAAGAGCAACAGAAGAAGCAGTAGGCTTGTCTGAGAATACAGACATTGTAGCAGCATTTGATAGATCTTGGCAGAAGAGAGGTTATACTTCTGTGAATGGGGTTGTAACTGCCACATGTATTGAAACTGGTAAGATACTAGATTATGAATGTCTAACAAAGCACTGCCAGGTTTGTTCAAATAAATTTATTGGCACCCATGTTTGTGTACAGACCTGGGATGGCCGCTGGCCGGAGTGGCCGTGCGGTTCTAGGCGCTACAGTCTGGAGCCGAGCGACCGCTACGGTCGCAGGTTCGAATCCTGCCTCGGGCATGGATGTGTGTGATGTCCTTAGGTTAGTTAGGTTTAATTAGTTCTAAGTTCTAGGAGACTGATGACCTCAGAAGTTAAGTAGCATAGTGCTCAGCGCCATTTTAACCATTTTATTTTGGGATGGCCGAAGTGGAAACATGGAAACGAAAGTAGTTCTAAACATTTTTAGATCAGAGGTCAGTCGTGGTGTGAGGGATGTAGGCTACCTTGGGGATGGAGACCGTAATTTACACACTACTGTTATTAATGACAGTCCGCATGGGGGGACTCCGACAAAAAAGCTTGAATGTGTTAGGCATGTGCAAATAAGAATGGGAGCTCAGCTGAGAAAATTATGACTTCAGTGGAAAAAAGCTGTCAGATGGAAAACATAGGCGCTTCAGGTCGTCTTACAAAAAGTAAAATTGATTCTTTGACTCAATATTATGGATTAGCAATAAGGAGAAACGTAAGAGATTTGGAGAACATGAGACGACCTGTTTGGGCAACATGGTTTCACACAGTGTCAACAGATGAAACCCCCCAGCATGGTTTGTGTCCAAAAGGGGATGATTCGTGGTGCAAGTACTGGTTGAGCAAGCTCCAGGCATACAATATGTCCACAAGAATTCCTTACCAATTCACCCACAAGAATTCCTTACTACTTGATGTAATGGAGGCAATTAGAGCTATATATAGGGATCTGGCAAATAAAAATCTACTTAGAAGATGTGTGCATGGTCTCTCTTAGAATGCAAATGAAAGCTTCAACAGCTGCATATGGGAGAGAATACCTAAAAAATTGTATTTGTTTGGCCGACAGTGCTGAAGATGCAATGGATGCAATAATAACATTCAATGATGGTGCAATTTCAAGGATCAATGTTATGAAGAAACTAAACATCCAGACAGCTCTAACTGCTATTGGCAGCTCTAACTGCTATTGGTAAGCGGCGGGTAGCCGAAGCAGAGACAATTGCAGCAGCTGCTACCAAGGAGTCAAGGATAAAGAAAAGAATGAAGAGAAGGAATATGGAGGATAAGAAAACAGAAGGACAACTGGAGTATACGGCTGGAATGTTCTAAACGAGCTTAGTGGTAACTTAATAAATCTGTAAATCTTCTTTTGCGATTTACCAAGAACTTGAATTTTCATCATTCAGGTACAGTTTTCTCTTAATGACTGAAGTTAAACTCACAAAAATTGGTACAGATATTGAGAATGACCTCCTCTACCTCCCTTGCCTACTATTTCCTGGAAAATTTATTACATGATGATGATGTCGGTGATATTTGAACTACACTACAACAAAGATATTAAAAAAATCTTTGTTGTAGTGCAATAAATTACTTGCCTTTATCACAGATCAGCATTAGGGAAGGAAACTGAAGGCATAAAACACTTCTGTGAATATTGTCTGTACTCTGACTCTTTTTCCTTGCTGTGTAGTCAGTGGTTCCAAAAATAAAAATAAAATAAAAAAACGTTACCGCAGTGAAATAGTGTTCCGCTTTTTATACTATTATAAATATTGTTGTCAGTACCATAACATAATAAATATCTCAATGATCTTTTGGGAAATACTTTGACTGATGACCCTAATTACGTGTAAGAATTTTGAGCTGTCTCTCATTTATAGATCAGAGGGTGAAGATAATGCTCAAAATGCAACCCGTTCAGGGGCGTGTCCCCTTAATCATAGCTAAAACTTGGTTTAAGAATCACGAAAGAAGGTTGCATACGTGGAAGAGACCTGGAGACACTGAAAGGTTTCAGATACAATATACACTCCTGGAAATGGAAAAAAGAACACATTGACACCGGTGTGTCAGACCCACCATACTTGCTCCGGACACTGCGAGAGGGCTGTACAAGCAATGATCACACGCACGGCACAGCGGACACACCAGGAACCGCGGTGTTGGCTGTCGAATGGCGCTAGCTGCGCAGCATTTGTGCACCGCCGCCGTCAGTGTCAGCCAGTTTGCCGTGGCATACGGAGCTCCATCGCAGTCTTTAACACTGGTAGCATGCCGCGACAGCGTGGACGTGAACCGTATGTGCAGTTGACGGACTTTGAGCGAGGGCGTATAGTGGGCATGCGGGAGGCCGGGTGGACGTACCGCCGAATTGCTCAACACGTGGGGCGTGAGGTCTCCACAGTACATCGATGTTGTCGCCAGTGGTCGGCGGAAGGTGCACGTGCCCGTCGACCTAGGACTGGACCGCAGCGACGCACGGATGCTCGCCAAGACCGTAGGACCCTACGCAGTGCCGTAGGGGACCGCACCGCCACTTCCCAGCAAATTAGGGACACTGTTGCTCCTGGGGTATCGGCGAGGACCATTCGCAACCGTCTCCATGAAGCTGGGCTACGGTCCCGCACACCGTTAGGCCGTCTTCCGCTCACGCCCCAACATCGTGCAGCCCGCCTCCAGTGGTGTCGCGACAGGCGTGAATGGAGGGACGAATGGAGACGTGTCGTCTTCAGCGATGAGAGTCGCTTCTGCCTTGGTGCCAATGATGGGCGTATGCGTGTTTGGCGCCGTGCAGGTGAGCGCCACAATCAGGACTGCATACGACCGAGGTACACAGGGCCAACACCCGGCATCATGGTGTGGGGAGCGATCTCCTACACTGGCCGTACACCACTGGTGATCGTCGAGGGGACACTGAATAGTGCACGGTACATCCAAACCGTCATCGAACCCATCGTTCTACCATTCCTAGACCGGCAAGGGAACTTGCTGTTCCAACAGGACAATGCACGTCCGCATGTATCCTGTGCCACCCAACGTGCTCTAGAAGGTGTAAGTCAACTACCCTGGCCAGCAAGATCTCCGGATCTGTCCCCCATTGAGCATGTTTGGGACTGGATGAAGCGTCGTCTCACGCGGTCTGCACGTCCAGCACGAACGCTGGTCCAACTGAGGCGCCAGGTGGAAATGGCATGGCAAGCCGTTCCACAGGACTACATCCAGCATCTCTACGATCGTCTCCATGGGAGAATAGCAGCCTGCATTGCTGCGAAAGGTGGATATTCACTGTACTAGTGCCGACATTGTGCATGCTCTGTTGCCTGTGTCTATGTGCCTGTGGTTCTGTCAGTGTGATCATGTGATGTATCTGACCCCAGGAATGTGTCAATAAAGTTTCTCCATCCTGGGACAATGAATACACGGTGTTCTTATTTCAATTTCCAGGAGTGTATAATGGTAAGGCAGAGATTTAGAAACAATGCTTTAAATTGTTAGACATTTCCAGGGGCAGATGTGGAGTCGGAGCAGAATTTATTGGCTATGAACTGCAGATTAAAACTAAAGAAACTGCAAAAAGTTAGAAATATAAGGAGATTGGGTCTGGGTAAACTGGAAGAACTAGAGGTTGTAGAGAGTTTCAGAGAGAGGACGGGGGAAATAAATACAGTCGAAGAAGAATGGGTAGCTTTGGGAGAGGGAATAGTGA
This sequence comes from Schistocerca serialis cubense, assembly GCF_023864345.2. Classification (NCBI taxonomy): domain Eukaryota; kingdom Metazoa; phylum Arthropoda; class Insecta; order Orthoptera; family Acrididae; genus Schistocerca; species Schistocerca serialis. The sequence continues at coordinate 1,022,042,999 of NC_064638.1, read as the reverse complement.
GAGCAGCTAAAGATCAAGTAGGTGAAAAGACGAGGGCCAATAGAAATCCTATGCATCAGAAGAGATATTGAATTTGATGAAAGAAGAAAATACAAAAATGGAGTAAATGAAGCAGGTGAAAAGGAATACAAATGTCTTAAATATGAGATCGACAGGAAGAGCAAAATGGCTAAGCTTGAGTGGCTAAAGGACAAATGTAAGGATGTAGAGGCATTTATCTCTATGGGTAAGATAGATACTGCCTACAGGAAAGTTAAACAGACGTTTTGAGAAAAGAGAACCGCCTGTATGAATATCAAGAGCTCAGAGGGAAAACCAGTCCTAAGCAAGGAAGGTAAAGCAGAAAGATGGAAGGAGTACAAAGACGGTCTATACTAGGGCGATGTACTTGAGAGCAATATTATGGAAATGGAAGAGGACGTAGAGGAAGATAAAATCGGAGATATGATACTGCGTGAAGAATTCGACAGAGCACTGAAAGACGTAAGTAAGACCCCGGTGTATACAACATTTCATTACAACTACTGATGGCCTTGGGAGAACCGGCCCTGAGAAAACTCTTCCATCTGGTGAGCAAGATGGATGAGATAGGCGAAATACCTTCAGACTTCAAGAAGAATATTATAATTCCTGTTATTGTTGTTGTGGTCTTCAGTCCTGAGACTGGTTTGATGCAGCTCTCCGTGCTACTCTATCCTGTACAAGCTTCCTCATCTCCCAGTACTTACTGCAACCTACATCCCTCTGAATCTGCTTAGTGTATTCATCTCTTGGTCTCCCTATACGTTTTTTACCCTCCACGCCGCCCTCCAATGCTAAATTTGTGATCCCTTGATGCCTCAGAACATGTCCTGCCAACTGGACCCTTCTTCTTGTCAAGTTGTGCCACAAACTCCTCTTCTCCCCAATTCTGTTCAATCTCCTCATTAGTTATGTGATCTACCCATCTAATCTTCAGCATTCTTCTGTAGCACCACATTTCGAAAGCTTCTATTCTCTCTTCTTGTCCAAACTATTTATGGTCCATGTTTCACTTCCATACATGGCTACACTCCATACAAATACTTTCAGAACGACTTCCTGACACTTAAATCTATACTCGATGTTAACAAATTTCTCTTCTTCAGAAACTCTTTCCTTGCCATTGCCAGTCTACATTTTATATCCTCTCTACTTCGACCATCATCAGTTATTTTGCTCCCCAGATAGAAAAACTCCTTTAATACTTTAAGTGTCTCATTTCCTAATCTAATTCCCTCAGCATCGCCCGACTTAATTCGACTACATTCCATTATCCTCGCTTTGCTTTTGTTGATGTTCATCTTATATCCTCCTTTCAAGACACTGTCCATTCCGTTCAACTGCTCTTCCAAGTCCTTTGCTGTCTCTGACAAAATTACAATGTCATCGGCGAACCCCAAATTTTTTATTTCTTCTCCATGGATGTTAATACCTACTCCGAACTTTTCTTTTGTTTCCTTTATTGCTTGCTCAATATACAGATTGTATAACATCGGGGAGAGGCTACAACCCTGTCTCACTCCCTTCCCAACCACTGCTTCCCTTTCATGTCCCTCGACTCTTATGACTGCCATCTGGTTTCTGTACAAATTGTAAATAGCCGTTCGCTCCCTGTATTTTACCCCTGCCACCTTCAGAATTTGAAAGAGAGTATTCCAGTCAACATTGTCAAAAGCTTTCTCTAAGTCTAATTCCTATCCCAAACAAAGCAGCTGATGACAGGTGTGAAAATTACCGAACTATGTTTAATAAGCCATGGCTGCAAAATACTAACACGAATTCTTTATAAACGATTGGAAAAACTGGTAGAAGTCGACGTCTGGGAAGACCATCTTGAATTCTGTAGAAATGTTGGAACACGCGAGGCAATACTGACCCTACGATTTATCTTAGAACACAGGTGAAGTAAAGGCAAACCTACGTTTCTGACCTCTGGGAAGATCATCTTGAATTCTGTAGAAATGTTGGACACGCGAGGCAATACTGACCCTACGACTTATCTTAGAACACATCTGAAGTAAAGACAAACCTACGTTTCTAGAATTTGTGGACTTAGGAAAAGTTTTTGATAATGTTGACTGGAATACTATCTTTAAACTTCTGAGGGTGGCAGGTGTAAAATACAGGGAGCGAAAGGCTATTTACAATTTGTACAGAAACCAGATGGCAGTTAAATGAGTCGAAGGGCATGAAAGGGAAGCGGTGATTGAGGTTGGAGTGATACAGGGTTGTAGCCTATCCCAGATGTTATTAAATCTGTATATTGAGCAAGCACTGAAGGAAACAAAAGAAAAGTTTGAAGTAGGAATTAAAATCCATGGAGGAGAAATAAAAACTTTGAGGTTTGCAGACGACACTGTAATTCTGTTAGAGACAGCAAAGAACCTGGAAGAGAAGTTTAGCGGAATGGGCAGTGTCTTGAAAGGAAACATAAGATGAACATCAACAAAAGCAAAACGAGGATAATGGAATGTAGTCGAATTAAATCCGGTGATGCTGAGGGTATTAGGTAAAGAAACGAGGCACTTAAAGTAGTAAATGAATTTTGCTATTTCAGGAGGGAATAACTGATGATGGTCAAGTAGAGTGGATACAAAATGTAGACTGGCTATGGCAAGGAAAGCATTTCTGAAGAAGAGAAATTTGTTAACATCGAGTATAGATTATGTGCCAGGAAGTATTTTATGAAATTATTTGTATGGAGTGAAGCCGTCTATGGTTGTGAAACATGGACGATAAACAGTGTAGACAAGAAGAGAATAGAAGCTTTATAAACGCGGTGCTACAGGAAAATGCTGAAGATTAGAAGGTAGATCACGAGGAGATACTGAATAGAATCGGAGAGAGCACGTTCCGAGGCATTAGGAATCACCAATTTAGTATTACAGGGAAGCATGGAGGGTAAAAATTGTAGATGGAGACCAAGAAATTAATACACTAAGCAGATTCGGAAGGATGTAGGTTGCGGTAGTTATTCGGAGATGAAGAGGTATGCACAAGATAGTGTAGCATGGAGAGCTGCATCAAACTAATCTCTGGACTGCAGACCACAACAACAACAACACCGAGGATATCGGGTATCCGGTAAAACAGCAAATCTCCGACGTCGCTTCTACCGAAAAAAGATTCAGCAAGAATGGGACCAAAAACGATGGAAGAGAAGCGTTCAACGTGACAGAACTGCAACCCTTCGCAGATTGCTGCAGATTTTAGTGTTGCTCTACCAACAAGTGTCACAGTGCGAACCATTTAGCGAAACCTTATCTATATGGGCTTTCGGAGCCAAAGGCACACTCGTGTACCCTTGATGACTGCACGACACAATACTTTACGCATCTACTCTACTCGTCTACGCCGGCGTTGAACTGTTGATGACTGGAAACATGTTGCCTGGTCGGACGAGTCTCTACGCGATTGCATTCTTTCTCGGCGTATTCCAATGATGAATTCTTCTTGGGTCACTTCGCCAGAAAATGAGGGTACGAAACTCTTCGAAACGTTGCTACAAGACGGAAGAGTCTCGTTTCAAATTGTATCTAGCGGATGGACGTGTACCGGTATGGAGACAACATTGTGAATCTATGGGCTGTTCAAGCTGGCGTACGATCTGTAATGGTGTGGTTCGTGTGCAGTTAGAGTGATATGGGGCCCCACGACTCTTCCAGGTGAGACGTATGTAAGCGTCCTATCTGATCATCTGTATTCGTAATGTCCACTGTGCGTTCCAACTGACTTGGACAATTCCACAGGACAATGTGACACCCCACAGTCCAGAATTGCTACCGAATGGGTCCATGAACAATCTTCTGACTTTAAACACTTCTGCTGGCCCCCGAACTCCCCACACATGATCATTATTGAGCGTTTCTGAGAATCCTTGCAACGTGTTGTTCAGAAGAGATCTCCACCACTTCGTACTCTTACGGATTTATGGACGGCCCTGCAGGTTAATGGCGTCAGTTCCCTTCAGCACTACGTGAGACATTACTCGAGTCCACGCCACGTCGTGTTGCGGCATTTCAGTGCGCTCGCGGGGGCCTTACACGATATTAGGCAGCTGTACCAGTTTCATTGGCTTTTGAGATTAATACTGTAAGGACGTTATTGTGAGGGTTGATAATTTAATAATGCCAATTACGCATTTACAACTTATACAAGGTAGACAAACGTTACAAGGTTTTACTGTCACCAACGTTGTGTAAAACTCTTTGCCAGTGATGTAGAAGTCGTAGGATACCCTTACCAGCGCCAGTTGTGTTCACAGTTCGAGTGGAGCAGTCTGTTGTCCGACAAATCTCAGTAACAGTTCTAAAACGAATGCTATGAAGTGCTTCAACCATCAGAAGAAGTCACAATGGATTAGGTGCAGAGAGTCTCGTGGTGGTATAGCACTTCCCAGCCCAATCGACTAAACAAATCAGTCAGCTTGCGCCATATACCGCCATGAGTTGTCCAGCATAGTGATTGGCGGGTCTTGGAGAATGTGTCACCGCTTCTTTGTCTAAAAATGTGTTTAAAAAATAAACAGGTTAGAGAGGGAAATGGAGACAGTTTCTGCAGTACCCGTCCGTGCTTTTGCAGGTCAACGCTTGGGCGCAACTGACTTGTTCGATCGATAGGACTGAAAAGTGGTGCACCACTCACCATAATCTCCAGACATAAGCCATTGTAAATTCAGCTTGATACCTAAAATCAAGGAACCATTTCACGGGATTCGCTTTAGATCTGTTACAGAGATTCGTCAGGAAATTGACTGCACCACTCGCACTATCAAAACTGCTGCCACTTCTAAGTCCTACGACTTCAACATCGGTGGCAACCGGTTATATACATTGATCATGACTAATGTAATAGACAGTTGCCCATACTGAAGTTCCAAATCACGTACCACGAGGATCACAATGTGTAATTTATTGGGGGAATATAAAGGTAGTTTTAATTCTGTGAACAATGGTTTATTTTACATAGTAACTGATATAAAAGTGATCACATTTCATTTTCGTAAATTTTGCGTAGCATTCAGTTGCTTTTATTGCTGTGTATAGCCGGCCGCGGTGGTCTAGCGGTTGTAGGCGCGCAGTCCGGAACCGCGCGACTGCTATGGTCGCGGGTTCGAATCCTGAATCGGGCATGGATGTGTGTGATGTCCTTAGGTTAGTTAGGTTTAAGTAGTTCTAAGTTCTAGGGGACTGATGACCACAGTAGTTAAGTCCCATAGTGCTCAGAGCCATTTGAACCATTGCTGTGTATAGCTGGGGCTGACATTTATGAATTTCTTTCTTTCTTATTGGGCTGTTAAAAGCACGCATGGCGGCGGAACATAATGGAACGTAGGTAAATGCGAATTCTAGGACGCCTATTATGATTCTCACACTGGTAAATTAATTTTTCCAGCGGATTTTTCTTTTGCGTCTCCATCAACATACATATTCCACAAGCCACGATATGGAGAGGGGCGGAAGGTAACCTGTACAGCTACTAGTAGTTTCCTTCCCTGTACATGTAGTAGACAGATTGTTGGAAAAACGACTGTCTGTACTCCTCCTTATGAGCGCTAATTTCTCGTATCTTCTTGGTTCTCCTGCAATCAGTAGGATCACAGAACAGTCAGCTTCAAATGCCGGTTCTCTAAATGTTCTCAAAAGTGTTCCTTATAAAGTACGCGCCTTCTCTCCAGAGATCCCCTTTTAGCTTCCCGAAGCTTCCCCTTAACATTTCTGCGTTTTTCGAACCTACTGGTAGCAAATCTAGCAGTCCACCGCCGATCTGCCTCAATTAATTTCTTTAATCTGACGTGGTGAAATTCCCAAACACTCGATCAGTAATCAAGAACAGGTCGAACTAGCAACCTATATGCGGCCTTCTTTACTCATGACCACATTTTCCTAGAATTCTCCCAATAAACCAAAGTCGACCATTCGTCTTCCCTCTCAAAATCCTCACATGCTCGTTGCATTTCAATCGCTTTGCAACGTTACGCCCACATATTTAAACGACTTGATTGTGTTAAGCAAGACGCTACTAATGCTGTATCTGAACATTACGGATTTGTCTTTCCTACTCATCCACATTAACTGTTGGAAGGCCTCTTATACCCGTGGTTCACCCGTGGCAAACTGTACAACCATAGACTGTTACTGGACTTTAGCGATCGGGATCTGAGAACGTCAATTAACTTTTAATTAAATGCAAATCGTATTTTTAAGAAAGGGAACCGGTACCACATATTTAGCTTTTAGAAGTTCTGCTTACAGATTAATGCTACACATGTATTTTACTTTTTCTAACGATGTTTGGAGACCAGCTCTTCCTGCTTTCTGCTCTTCTTTAAAAAATACTATTCTTAAAGTCAACAGTTCATTAAAAATGGATTTTTATACGGTTTACTGTTCTTCTGCTACCTTTCTTTTAGAAGGCTCGTGTTTTCCCAAATGGGGATAGTTACCACATTAAAAAAATATTTAAAAATAATTGGTCAGCACTTTATGAACTAGACTGTATAGGTCTCAGCTCTCTCTTCAAACGGATACCCAAACAGTTAACTAAAAAACTGTATTTGTATCAAAACTCAAATCAACTAACAGTTTCATTCACACATTTTATTAAAATAATTCTGTCTATGTATAACTATTTTATTTCTATTTTTGTACAATTATAACTAGGCAATACTTTATCATACCGTACCAGTATAATACCCAGTATGCATATTACAGGCTAGTCTTTCTTCCAGTACTGTATTTATACAGTCGCTTTATAATGGCCATTAGCTGCAGACTTTAAGTCACAATGGAATTCATCTTGCATTATATTGTGGTCGACGTCTGTAGATACCTGAAGGACTGTCTTCAACAGTTCCTACAGAAAACGTCGTATGCTATCTACATTTTCCTGTTTAATAAACGTTTTCCTCTTCAGTGAAGAACTTTTCCACAACATTGTGCCATATAAAATTTATTAAAAAGTGCATTTGAACTCTTTTATTTACAAATTCTGTTGCTGCAAATTACATAAGTCAACTAACCTTACAAATTCTATTGTTGCCAATTATATAAAAGGCAACAAGCCTACAAATTTGATGCGTAACTATCAGATCCAAACCTGTCAAATATTTTGTAAACTCAAGTTTGCTGAGAGGTTATCCCTTCATGTATTACTTCAACCACAAGTCAGTTCTCAGGCAACGAAGAAGTGAGTGCATTGTAGTACGTTGTGACACTTAGATGACACTCCACTATCAGTGGACGAATCAATAAGTTTCAAATGTATTTCGTTTCGTTCTCCTTGAGTTAATCCTCACGGTTGATGGACGTTGGGAAGAAAATTTTATTAACATGCAATTATTCCTTCTAATTAGACTATGTTTACTGTTTAATATACTTTTTTTCCTAGCGTAAATTCTCTTTCTTATTGACAGACCTACTTCTGTTCATACACATGTGATTAAATTGTGAGTGTATTTTGTTTTGTAAAAGTGTTACTTACAAATGCGTTGCTGTTGTCGAAATTTATGCATTTTAAAAATGTATTGTAAAGTAATTTATTATGTGCTTTGCCCACTTGAGATTAAATATAATGTGAGTCCAGGCCAAATAGGAAGAAGGAGCCAGTTGAGAGTGAGCCGCGGGTTGGAAATGGAATTACGCTACAGTTCGCGGTTTTTATGAGATTCGGTAAAAGTGACAAGTAGTATGAAGTAGTAATTTGGTCTGCGTCTGTAAAAGGAGAGTTAAACAAAATAAATTCTTGTTGGTGTGTAATCTTTGTTGGTGCAATAACGAGTATTATAGTAAATCAACCCCAACTCCCATTCAGTGGCATCCCTTGGATTACTTACAACTTTGGTTTTTCGTCCGAGTCCATCCAGGAGCAACGTTTTGCATATGATAATTTTCAACGACATTCATTCGTAAGTGGCTGCTGAGAACCACCATCTGTAGTCGATTACGACGGGAGGAGAGCACATATCACGAAGGTGCTTGCCTCAGAACCGGTGACGTCACTAAAGTAAGAAGATGCAACACTGGTTACCGAATCAAAATAATAATGAAACATTGCACATAAAAAGCAAATTGTGCGATATACACTCAAACATTATTTTAATTAAATCATCGGTAAACACAGAGTTAATTTTATGCTGTAGGAAATGTTTAAAGTAATAGGACGACATGCAAAGAGAGTTTATAATAGTAGATGCTATTATAACTCTAATTATCTAAGGCACTTGGTCTGAAAAAAAAGAACAGAAAACTTTAACTCAAGTGAAACTTGGTGGATCTGCTGTACACATATAGCTAAGTTCATCTTCACTAAAAGAATTTGAAAAGTGATTACGCGAAGTCATAGCTAACGCTTTCTTTTGTTGTTTATCCTTACAGGTCGTCTCCTAGTAAATCAGAATAACACACAAATTCACTTACTATCATGACCTACTCAAGTAACACTGCCGCAGAACACGACAGTTTTCATTCCTACAAAATATACCTTCGATTGTAAATTAATATGTTTTGCTATTTTATTATATTTCTGCAGTGAAGTTGCTCAACCGTTACACAGGACTACTAAAAGTGAGAGAAATTCCTTTTTTGTTAGGACACTCATTCAACGATGTTGTACATTAACTGCACAACGTCTCGGAATTTCATGGATTTCATCTTCAATGACGGGATACTCCCACCCCTATGACAAATTCCAATTTTTATAAAGAGAACAAGTAAATGTTGGTCATTTGTATGCTTATAAACATAAAGTCTCCACCTACACAGTCCACTCTCCTATTCTGGGATTTCTAAAAAGACGATGACAAACCCCTCCCAATGTGTGTTCCTAGATCCATCATTGCCAATAACTCTTGACTCAAATTCGGTGCGATTAATATGAAATAATGTTGATGGATAGATCACAACAGAGAAATAAGAACGTTGGTCTGATTCAATCAGTTTGTTAAAAGATTAAAACAACCAAAATGAATACAGACACATAACATTCGTTTTTAATCGCTTCCTTGCCAGCAAGGGCAACATTAACTTTGAAAGAATAATAGTGCACCGCATAAAGAGATAGTTTGTGAGGAGCTTTCGTTCTATACGGAGATTCAGCGAACAACGGCAGAAGATGTGATTTGTGCACTTAATGAGTTCATAATAAACAACGATATTAGATGGAATAAACATGTATCGATCACTACAGGCGGAGATTGTACATGCTTGAAGATAGGTGTAATGGCCTGAGTGAAACCTTTGGCACCAGTAGTGAAGTGTACTCATTGCTTCATACACAGAGAAGATTTAGCAGCAAGAAAAAGTCTGAGGATTTGAAATGTGTACTGGATAAATTTGTTAATTTCATTAAATCACATTCTCTAATTCCCATGTTTTCACAGTCTGAGGAAATGGACAGTGAACACACTCAACATTTCTTACGTATTGAAATGCGTTGGTTGTCAACATGGGAAGTTCTATGTCGTTTGTTTGAGTTTCATGATTAAGTACGCTTGTTTCTTTCAGACAAACAACATATTCTTTCGAGCAAGAAATTGTGTGATTTTCATTGATTGTGTAACGTGGTCTACTTGGTGGATATGACCTGCAAGAAAGAAATGTTAATATCTTCCAGGTTTAAAGCAAAGCTGAAGCTACAAATAAGGAACTGCAGCCGTAGACAGTAAAAAAAAGCTATGTGTTATTTGCAGGACTGAAGCACTTCATTGATTATTTGGGCGGAAAACTCTTTAAATGCGAAAACACTTGTAGGACTCTTGATAGTGTTAGCTGCAAATTTTCGAAATTTATTTCGTCGTGGCACAATCCAGTAGTCGTTGGACTGAAAATCTTTCCACTGACCTAGAAACCCATTACATACAAGGTATGAATCTCTCTATTGCTTCCCCCTACTTATACCTCCCGAGGAGATCACGAATGTAAAATTAGAGAGATTAGAGCGCGCACGGAGGCTTTCAGACAGTCGTTCTTCCCCCGAACCATACGCGACTGGAACAGGAAAGGGAGGTAATGACAGTGGCACGTAAAGTGCCCTCCGCCACACACCGTTGGGTGGCTTGCGGAGTATAAATGTAGATGTAGATGTAGATGACGCAGAACATGCACAGTTATTGGAATTATCCTGTCATACTTCATCCAAAAACGTTTATAGAGAAAATGAACTTTGTAGCTTTTGGTTGCTCGCGTACTGTGAGTATGGAGAGTTGTCTGAAATGCATTGCAGTATTTGACGTATTTCCCTACCTACGTGAGCAGACGTTTTCTGCTCTTTGCAGAATTAAAACCTTAATGTGAAATCACCGTAATGTGGAATCGGACGTAAGACTGATGATCATAAAATTATTCTAAATTTTAGTGGAATTACGGAAAAACAAAAAGAATTTAGTTTTTCACATAAGTGACTCCACATTTGAGACGTTGCTTATCAAGTCGATTTCCTTAAAAAAAAAAAAAAGACATTGATTTTCATTTACTATACCTTCTCTACTGTACTGTGCAGTATTACTGTACTGTTACTGTATTACTGTCAGTTATTGTATTTTAACCTGAAATTTTGTTCACTCAGCAACAATCATTTATCTTTAGAGTAAATTACTTATTGCATTACTTTTCTTGATCTTTTCTTGTCAGGGGTAATTCTAATTAGTACACATTATTAATATCAAATGAAGTTCAAAATGGTTCAAATGGCTCTGAGCACTATGGGACTCAACTTCTGAGGTCATTAGTCCCCTATAACTTAGAACTAGTTAAACCTAACTAACCTAAGGACATCACACACATCCATGCCCGAGGCAGGATTCGAACCTGCGACCGTAGTGGTCTCGCGGTTCCAGACTGCAGCGCTTAGAACCGCACGGTCACTTCGACCGGCCTCAAATGAAGTTTCAGGTGGCATTGCAAGGACGTTCGCAACATCGGAGTTACCTACGAGAAGGTAGCAGTGGTTGTAGCGAATGGTAAAGAATTGTCAGTAGTAACAGTAGAACTATTTACCACAGGGCCGGGCAGTTATAACAAAAATGGCTCTGAGCACTATGGGACTTAACATCTGTGGTCATCAGTCCCCTAGAACTTAGAACTACTTAAACCTAACTAACCTAAGGACATCACACAACAGCCAGTCATCACGAGGCAGAGAAAATCCCTGACCCCGCTGGGAATCGAACCCGGGCGCGGGAAGCGAGAACGCTACCGCACGACCACGAGCTGCGCACGCAGTTATAACAGACGGGATTATAATATACTAACATTTTATCTTGTGACCATGGTGCAGCACACTGTTATCATTAAAGTGGCAGGTAGCTGTCTTAGACTAGTTCGACACTCTTAAGTTTGAAACAGCCATTGATATGTACTTTATGATTCCTAGAACAAGGGTTAAAGTAATAAAAAGCAAGATGTCGGCAGTAGATGAGAAAACAGAGGGTAGAAAATGAAATAGAAACAGGTCGAAGCAAAGTCGAACATAAATTTTTAACCGTTCAGTGTAAATTCGAGGCAGCCATCGGAGAAATGGAATCTGGATTGAAAATTGAACTAGAGGATCTGAGAGAGGAAGTGGAAAAGAAAAAGAAAAAAGAGACGTGATGGAATAAATCGAACCGGCCATATCAGGTGTTGAAGACCGAATGAAAAGCTAAACTATCTCAACAGGTTAAGCTAGTAGTAGATAACGCGAAAGAAGTCGAAAACGAAGAATACACCAGACCTAAGACCTAAGGAAGGAACTACAGCTGTAGAGGAAAAATAAATAAGATGGAGATGATATTACAGAAACGTTCAAGAAATGTTGCTCTTTGCGGATGTTCAGATGTGTGTGAAATCTTATGGGACTTAACTGCTAAGGTCATCAGTCCCTAAGCTTACACACTACGTAACCTAAGTTATCCTAAGGACATACACACACACACCCATGCCCGAGGGAGGACTCGAATCTCCGCCGGGACCAGCCGCACAGTCCATGACTGCAGCGCCTGAGACCGCTCGGTTAATCCCGCGCGGCGCTCTTTGCGCAGTGCCACACGAAAACATTGAATCGTACTGACAGAAGGCAAAATTCAATAAACTAGAATTTAAAAGAGGATGTTCGTTGCATCCTATGGATAGTGCACAAGGGCTTTGAAGGGAATATAGCAGTCAGCAACGCCCATTTGAAGTTCAAAATCAGTGTCGAACTGTTCTAGAGTTTGCTCAGAATTGTAATCCAGGCATAAGTAGTGAGAGAATTTATGTGGGGCCCAGTTTACAGTGGGAGCAACGTTTTAGTCTATTTCCAAAGAATGGTCAACAAACGCCATAACGCAATGATGTTTTCGAATGACGAGTGCAGCATCTCAGAATTAGGTAGGAAACCGCAGAAAGCGAAACAAGGATTAGTGACAGAAGGACTATGGGGTAACTTAGTAATTTTGAGGGGACTGGAAAGGGCTGAAGCTATACGTTGTGCAACAATTCCTCACGGGTGATGGACTGTCCTGCAGCTATCAGAAGAATTACGCCTTTGAGGAGGAATCTGTCTTATGAAGTTGAGATACCACCACGCAAAAAGGTGTATTGAGAGTGCAAGGAAAGTACTCATTCAGAATAATGACAACGCAGAAGACGCCGACCAGCACGTCTGAAAGGCAGATTTTGGAAATCTTAAAGGGCTCTAGGGGAGCTGGTCAAACAAGAAAAGCAGTGCAAATGAAGTCATTGTCATCCAGTGGAAACTTTCTGCCACTCGAGCCTGCTACGATTTCAGAGGTGGTGAGTGCCATCTTTGGAGGAATACTAAGTAACCGGCTGACATGTATACCCTCCATCTTAATCACATCCTCCTCATCAGATGCGCGTGACAGCAATCCAGGAGTGTGGCGAACGCGACGATCTAGATCAGATGTTAACTTCGAGACAAAGTTTAATGCAGTGCCAGAAGGAGCAGCTAGCCATCTTTCACTGTCTTTGACTGCAGTAGCTGCAGGAGTACCTCCGAGCTCGAGTTTATATGGAAGTAGCTTGACACCTTCACATCGCTGGGTCACCTTCAGGGAGAATTCCTATTGCTGGCGACCACCTCCATGGTAGGTCGTGTGTTCGAACCTGGGCTAGACGCTGCATGGTTGCTGTTCACTGGTGCCTGTGCCACGCAGCATGAGCATGTGCCTTCGACCTCCGACACGCAGGATACTACAGTTAGACACCGTCCTTTCCGGTGTTGTACGCTGCAATCACGAGGCAGCAAAGCTGCCTGGGCTGCACCTGCTACATCTCTTCATCAGCCTTCTGCAGCCTCGCTTACACCAGCGCTCGTCATTGCTAGTGTTTTATGCATCCCTAAAAGGCAGTTGCTGACATCATCTCGCAGACGTCCAGGAACCTTCCCCCCACATGCGACCCTGCCTCTGCGCCTAATATGAATAAAGGTCTATTATATTCAGAGATGTTTTACGAACGGACGGCCATGCAATTCCAGTCACCCCCGCATCCATAACCCACTCTGAGACTGGAAGACAGTGCTCCGTTAGGATTTATCTTCGGCTGATTCATGGGCAACCGTAGGGACCACATCAAGTCCCCTACGTATGAATTACAAAACGCTTCACCACGATACCGTGGAAAGTATGGACATGGAGGACGCGACTGAGGAGACCTTGCGAAACAAGGCAACTGAGGAAGCGGTAGAGCAGAGGAGGAAGAGGATGACAGAAGAAGGAACAATGAGGAGGGTAATGCGGAAAAGAAGGAGCACTTCTGCGATGATGCACAGATATGAGAACTGGTAATCAGGACCAGTAACTCTGTACCAGCCGAGAACATGATAGACGCCTACTATAATTTTGCTCTAGTAAGAAACCAGCATCTACACTGGAACTATAGATGCTATTGTAGAGTTTCTTTGAAAAGTTCGAAGGAGTCATCGGAAGTAATACAGCGGAGTAAAACGAACAGTGGATACACTGACTGGGAAAATTTCATGAGAAACAACGTGACGTGACAGGAAAATTTTGTACAACTTGACGTTCATACAGGCAGGAGTGACGTCATCCAGAACCACGTGGCATGAGAGGAAGATTGTGTAGAGCCTGATTATGACGCAGACATTGATGAATTGATGCATAACAATGCAGTGCGAGAACTGGATCGCGCGGAATTTTACAATTACATTAATCAATGTACAAATCACCGATCGGGGAAGCGCAGTGGTTAGCACAATGGACTCACTTTTGGGGTGGACGACGGTTCAAACACGCGTCCGACCATCCTGATCTAAGTTTTCTCTGATTTCCCTAAATTACCGGAGGCAAATACCAGGCTGGTTCCTTCTAAACGGCAAAGGCTCTTTCCTTCTCAATCTTTCCCTAACCTGAGCTCGTGCTCTGTCTCTAATGATCTCGTCGTGGATGGAGCGTAAAACACTAATCTCCTCCTCCTCCTCCTACTCCTACTCCTCCAAGTAGAAATCAGCAGGATGAGGATTTATTGAATACCGACATTCTAGAAAGCAGTAAATATGTAGAAAAGAAAGAAGGAAAGAAACAAGCAACTGATGGAAAATGGACAACAAACGTCAAAGTAATGATGGAATTTATAAGAAGTAAATAATTTAGTTTGGCTTTTAGACGGGCAGAGTACGTAATGGAGAGAGAAGAAAATGAAAGAACAAATAATGAAGCTGCGATAAAAGAGGAAATGAAATCTAGAATACTTCGATCCCTTTTCGGAGGAGAAAGGGACGTAGAGTCGAAGATCAAGGATCTGAAAGTGATGTCACAATCACAGACGACGGTAATCAAGAAGATGAGCGTGGAAGTGAACTAGATGGTAAATAAATATACATGAATACCTGGAATAAATGGGAAAGTTGTGTAGAGCTTAGGGAAGAAAGGAAGGAGGAGCAGTGGGGATGCAGTGACACCGAGGAAGTGCAGAAAGGGAAGAAAAGGCACTGACTATGAGGGAGTTTTGGCCACAGAAGCAGAAGGCTGGTGGTAGAAGGGTGAGGCAGTTAGGGAGAAGGAAAAGGGGATAGTAGATGGTAGTACATGGAAGGAACATGTAAGAGATGAACCTATGTATAAAGGGGAGAAATATGCCATTGCAGAAGGTGGAAGAGAGAGAGAGAGAGTAATGTTGCAATGGTAACGGGATATACAACTGTCAATATAATGAGTCAGGAACCTGAATCCACAATGTGTGTTACAGTGGTAACCAATGACGAAGACGTATGCAATTTAGAAAGGAATGAGAGCGAGAGAGCAGTAGATGGTTTCTAGATTTTTGTAAGGAAGGAGAATAGAAGAAGAAGAAAATGAAAGAAAACGATGAAGACGAGGAGAAGCAGTGGGTACATAGTAAGGCATATGGATCAGAGAAGAAAGAATTAGCAAAACCAACCACTTCCATTAGTGGTTATGGAAGCTGTAAAGGCAGACCATTATTGGTACATAGCAGAATAAGTTAGTCAGTGTGATTGAGATTGTCATTTATACAAAAAGAAGCACTACGATGAATCATAAAAATTTATTTGCTACTCAAACTAGAAGAGAGTGAAAGTGGAAGCATCTTGGAAATTGCACAATAGACAAGCAATTTAAAATACCGAAACAGAGAATCGAAAGGCCAGCATTCGCATTGTGATTATTATTCTTTTGGCTACGTCAGACGCAAGCTCAAAACTGTTTATTGACTGGAGATTCATAGGAGCAAATATTTTACATACGTCATATTTACGAGGATTCACTGAAGTAATGTTTACGAGTGGAGGAAGTGAGATATTAAGATTGAGGGAGACCATGCAGCTACAGACGTCGACAAAGAGCCATCCCTGTACCCATTGTTGAGAAGGCGGGACAGCATTGTTGATGGCAAGGTGAGTGGCGTGTCTGTAGAAATCTAAGTGCTAGATGCTACCGAGAGATATCAAATGAATGGAAGGGCACGACGGGCGAACTACAGTTTTCGCAACGAGCACAGAGTTCTTACAAACACGGAGAGCTGGCAATAGACTGCCAGAAAGAGGTGCAGTGCGGCACGCAAGATACTGTATGTTTAACTGTAGAATGAAGTTACTCACAACCATTTTTATAAACTTTGATATAATAAGAATGTCAGGAGCATATGACACGCAAAAGATTTGGAACAGGAATGAGCAGTTACGTCAGAGGAGATTATAATTTACTTAAGTTGTAGTGTGCGAATGTTAAACTAAGGTTTTCTTCCATTCATACTATTAATATGGGCTTGCAAATAGCACTTTCTATTTCAAAGAACAAAAGATTTATACTGATGGAAAAATCGCAATACCTAGAGGTAGTTGTTCCACATAAGCAAAAAAATGGCTCTGAGCACTATGGGACTTAACATCTATGGTCATCAGTCCCTTAGAACTTAGAACTACTTAAACCTAACTAACCTAAGGACAGCACACAACACCCAGCCATCACGAGGCAGAGAAAATCCCTGACCCCGCCGGGAATCGAATCCGGGAACCCGGGCGTGGGAAGCGAGAACGCTACCGCACGACCACGAGATGCGTGCCCACATAAGCGAAAGTTGATAGTGTTTCTACTTTTGAAAGATGATTCGTATCGAAATTTCGCGCCAGTCGCCTAAGAGTGGCGATGGTAGCACAACTATGACGATACAAATGAGGTTTGCTTTAAATAAACGCTGTAATGTTCGTGAGCATTAGTTACCTTTGACATTGGGCGTGAAGAGTTGATGTTACTCAAGAATAACTTTAAGGCGACAAAGACGCCATACCAATACGGCACCGAGTTTGAACGAATTGGTGTAGTAGGGTCATGCATCTTCCTTTTGCGATACTGCAGCAGGGGTAGCAAGAAGACTGATCTCCAGACGACCACGTGGCGCTACCGAGAGGGAAGACCACCGTGTTTGGCGTATAGCTCTGGCGAATCTTAACATCTGCAACAACAGTCTGAACAGCAACTGCTACCACAGTAACAAACTTTTACAAATCGGTTACTTCAGGGACAGCTCCGAGTCAAACGTCACTGATGTCAAACCATTGCCATTAGCGACTTCATTGGCGACAAGCGAGAGCTCATTGGAGGGCAGCTCATTGGAGGATAGGGTGGAAGTGTGGTTTTGATGAAAGCTGGTTGTTCCTTGATGCCAGTGATGGCCGTTCGGTGGTTAGAGAAGGCTAAGTTGAGGACCTAAAACGAACCTGTCTGCGTCTAGACACACTGGACCTACATCTACGTCTGGGATGTGGTTTCGTATGACAGTAGGTGCACTGTCATTGTTATCCTACGCATTCTCACTGGAAATTTTCACAGCAGTATGGTGATAGACCTGTTGCGGTGCTATTCATGAACACTATTCCAGGGAGTGTTTTCCAACAGGATGACTTCCATCCAGTGTTGTAAGGCAACACTGCGGCGTGTGAAAATGTTACTTTGACCGGCTCGATCACCAGATCTGTCTCCAATCGAGCATATACGGGAAATCATCAGATTACAACACGCGCATCATTCGCAAACAGTATTAATTGACTATGTATTGAATGACCAAGTGCGACAGGCGTGGAACTCCATCCCACAAACTGACATGCAGCACGTATAAAACACAAAGCACACACGTTTGCACGCTTGCGTTGAACATTTTAGCGGTTGCACCTGTTATTAATATACTAACATTTCACATTTGCAGTGGCTTATCTGCTGCTTACGTAAACCTATGATCTGGCAATATTAGTCACCTAAATGCACTGAAGAACCAAAAAAACCGATACACCTGCCTAATATAGTGTAGGTCCCCCGCGAGCGTGCAGACGTGCCGCAACACGACCTGGCATGGACTCGACTAATGTCTCAAGTAGTGCTGGAGGGAACTGACACCATAAATCCTTTAGGGCTTTCCATAAATCCGTAAGAATACGAGGGGGTGAAGGTCTCTTCTGAACAACACGTTGAATGGCATCCCAGATACGCCCAACTACGTCTGGGTAGTTTGGTCACCAGTAGAAGTATGTAAGCTCAGAACAGTGTTCCTAGAGCCACTCTGTAGCAATTCTGGACGTGTGGGGTGTCCCACTGCTCTGCTGAAATTGCCCAAGTCCGTTGGAATGCACAATGGTCATGAATGGATGCAGGTGATCAGACAGGATGCTTACGTTTGTGCCACCTGGCAGAGTCGTATCTAGAATTATTAGGGGCCCCATATCGCTCCAACTCACACGCCCCACACCATTATAGAGCCTCCACCAGCTTTAAGAGTCCCCTGATGACATCCAGGGTCCATGGATTCATGAGGTTGTCTCCATACCCCTACACGTCCATCCGCTTGATACAATCTGAAACGAGAATTGATCCGACCAGGCAACATGTTTTCATTAATCAACGGGGCAACGTCGGTAATGTCGATGGGCCGAGGCGAGGCTCCAAAGGCCCATATCGATGATGTTTCGTTGAACGGTTCGCACGCTGACACTTGTTGATGGCCCAGAAATTTAAGAAAGGACTGCACTTCTGTCACGTTGAACAATTATCTTCAATCATCATTGGTCCCATTCTTGCAGGATCTTTTTCCGGCCGCAGAAATGTCTGAGATTTGATGTTTTACCGGATTCCTGTTATTCACGGTACTCTCATGAAATGGTCGTACGTTAAAATCCCCACATCATCGCTACGTCGGAGATGCTGCGTCCCATCGCTCGTGAGTCGACTATGACACTACGTTCAGACTATCTTGATAACCTGCCATTGTAGCAGCAGTAACCGATCTAACAATTGCACCAGACACTTGCTGTCTTATACAGGTGTTGCCGACCGCAGCGCAGTATTGTGCTTGTTTACCTACCTCTGTATTTGAATACGCATGTCTATACCAGTTTCTTTGGCGCATCGATGTGAATTACCTACACTCAATGTATTCCCGAAATTTTATTGCTCTACTTAGTTTTTGGTTTTTTGACATTTTTTTTCATTGTAATTACAGCTCATTGTTTTTATATTAATCTTGCTGCATTTCAGTAAAATATGCCCCCCCCCCCCCCCCCCACGCCATGCACACACACAAAAATTATCCATTGAGGGACTGTCAATAACCCTTAGTTGGTAACATGTGAAAAAATGGCGTTAAAGGTAACAACCATCTGGGAGACTAAGATAACCAAATTTTTCAAAAAATTTCCAAAATATTTTCCAAAAAATACCGAAAATAAATAACAATTTAAAATCTTGATGAAAAGTTAATACTAATATTTTTATTGTCTTTCAATCACATTTTGCAATACACACGAAAAAAATCATAAAATCAAGTACTAGTTCTTACATAAAATAGTTTATTAAGGATATTATTCTTTTACTAAATTCACAGAATTTAATATTTGTGTTTCAAATGAAATAGTTTCTAAACTTGATATGTGTTTTCTCAAATATCTTGATATACATGCAAAGAAATAGTTCATCTTGCCATGATAAACTGTGTCAGTTTCGGTGTCATCATTTTCCCTACTGTGAAGATTGTCAGCACCATCTTGTTCATCCTCGGACATGCAGAGAATATCATTCACATCTATTTCAGAATAACTGTCATGGTCTGAATATGATACGTGATCTTTCTCAGGAACATAAGAATCGTCTGAATGATAAACATCATCGCGTTCTTCAAACTGCTCTAAAGCCATGTGCACCATTCTTTTGCTTCTTTGTGACACGCAGGGTATCCTTCCACTAGTAGCCATCTACAACTAATGAGATATTTGAAAAGTAAAGAGTATAACACAAAAAAAACTTACTGGGTCAGAGTAATATCTGTATGTCAGACGGAGTAAAAATCTTACCACTACACTAATATCCGCCTGTGAGACAATGTGACTGGCGTTTGTGTGCGAATAAAACAATACTATAGTGGAAATGAGACAATGACGTCCACACAGTAGCAAGTTCAACTCACGAATGAAGCATAGCTGAAATATCAGATACAAGTAACAATGCACGCCTGTCAACAATACATTGAGAGCTTTTATACCCGCCTAAGAGATGGATGTTACCAACTGAGGGTTAAAGTAATGAACATGGGAAAGAAGGTATTATCATGTTGTACAAATATGTGCGTTGTTACGAAGTGCTATCTAGAGAGAGAGAGAGAGAGAGAGAGAGAGAGAGAGAGAGAGATAACTTTTCTTGTTGAGCTCTCGACGCACCATGAACGCGGCTCGTCTTGAGGTGGGCCCCATCCAGTAGCCGTACCCACAGGCCGCAGCAGGCGGATTGCCGGCGGTTATCGCTTCCAAAACTGTTTGCCCTGCGAGCCGAAGTCCTATTTCCCCGCCTGGCGGCTCCGTCGCCGTCACTGCCGCCGCGCCGCGTTGTGTTTATTGACCGGTGTTTATGTTTACCTGGAAGCTAATTACAGGTTTTCGGCAACAGCCAACATCACCGCTGCTGTGTCAACAGCAGATGTCAGTCGGTCCCGGTGTCACCAACTTGGAGGCCTACTCCAGGAACCCCTTACTGGCAACCAACGCCCTCGGTGTTCATTGTGCGTGCTTGCACGCATCCACACTGGAGTGTAAACAATGCGAGTTACCTGCTAGGATGGAGGAGAGACATAACTAAGATTATCGTTCAAGGTGGTGCACGTACACGCTACCACAAACATGCGGAGATAATCAATACCGCTACGCAGAGCTTAATTTTGGTCGGAACGTGCCAGGCATTGCGGCACCTTCCATGGAATTTTTTTAACTCAGTAGAACAAGTCGACACCGGAGATTCAGAATAATACACGTGGATTAAAGCGCAATGTAACTACAATTTGCCCGCATCTCGTGGTCGTGCGGTAGCGTTCTCGCTTTCCACGCCCGGGTTCCCGGGTTCGATTCCCGGCGGGGTCAGGGATTTTCTCTGCCTCGTGATGGCTGGGTGTTGTGTGATGTCCTTAGGTTAGTTAGGTTTAAGTAGTTCTAAGTTCTAGGGGACTGATGACCATATATGTTAAGTCCCATAGTGCTCAGAGCCATTTGAACCATTTTAACTACAATTTGCTGCTGCGCCGCCACCGTTGAACGTGACAACGGGTGACCAGCTTGAGCGATGAGCATGGGCGTGGGGTGAGGTACTGATTAACTAGAACAGCGTGTTAGTTAACGAAATATTTCAGTAACAAAATTTAAGTTCCCACAAAATTCGTAGTCAGTTTCTCTAACGCTTACAAATACAGGTTTACACCCAAAACTTACTGTTCACCGAGCAGCTGCAATGCAACTGTTATAATTTACCTGCACGTCCGAAAGAACATATTGTTTTGACAATACAAAGCTGTTAGAAAAATTTCGAAATTTATTAACTACGAATATTTTGGCATCAGCTGTATCAGCTACAAATAAACCATCTATACAGGTGATATCAAATAACTCTCAGTCTGCGAATAAATTTTAAGTTGTTAGAACGTTGCGGCTGGCAGGAGTCGAAAACGAGACGTCATAGTAATGAAGACGGCAGAAGTAGGGAGTGAGGTGACACTGCTACGGGGGCAGACTATAGCACCTTATATCACATTAAATATTGTGGTTTTATGGTTTTGATTACAAGAGATAGTGTTTTAAAAACCTAAATTTCAGAACACTGTTCTGGAAAAATGTGATATCTCATCACAAGTTTAAAAAGTCTAAACTTGTGTTGCTATGGCTGGTTGTAGTGACGAGGAGGGTGTGGGGCGCGGTGGGGAGGGGAGGGGGAGAGGCGTTGTCTGGTTGAAGAAGGGCGTCCCTGCACCTGAGATTCTAGAAATTAAGCACTGCTGCCACCCATCACAAGGTGGAATTGGAGGCGACCTGTGGCACAAGCTAGAACGTAATGTATAATCTATCGCTAAATCTTAACAACTTCTCGAAAAATCAAACCAGGAACCCTTATCGTCTGCTACAACCACATATTCAGTTGTACATATAACACCTCGACAGGATTACAGTCGTCAATTAAGTATAACTTGCAACCAAGGTTGTCATAATGACGTCAATATATTTCGTGCTAGGCTGTATGATACAGAAACATGATGTTCCGATAAAACATTAAGAAGACTTACTTTACATTATTTTATTTTATTACGTAGTTACTTCACCTGGAAAGATTAGGATCTTCAAGTCGTCTCTTACATGTAATTAGACTTTCACAGTAAGTAAGCATTACAATCTTTGTGGTATATGAAAAACATGTAACAATGATGACAACGATAACAATGACAACATGTACAGTAACGAACAGGTGGAATATAAAATATAGGCTTTTTAACAGTAAGTTATTTCCTCATTGCATTCTTGTCTGATGTGTGCGGTCACACGTCGCAAAACGCATAGCAACAGTACAGAAGTAGCCAATGCACAGGAGAAGTTGACTAGTCAGAGGAAGAGCGAGAAATAATGACGGATAGGATGGACAGATGAAAACAAAAATAGAGAGGGGACAAAACAAAGCACAGACAGGTAAGCTACCGGATAGGATGGACAGATGAAAACAAAAATAGAGAGGGGACAAAACAAAGCACAGACAGGTAAGCTACATTGATGATGCAAGATAAAGCTTTAATCATCTGTTGAATGCAGAATGGTTTTCGATAAGAGTAGGTTACTCGGTAATTTGGTCTATAGTCTTATGACGAAAATAAAGGTACAGCCAATATAATGAAAGTATATCATCTGGTTCAAAATGGTTCAAATGGCTCTGAGCACTATGGGACTTAACTACTGAGGTCATCAGTCCCCTAGAACTTAGAACTACTTAAACCTAACTAACCTAAGGACATCACACACATCCATGCCCGAGGCAGCATTCGAACCTGCGACCGTAGCGGTCACGCGGTTCCAAACTGACGCGCTTAGAACCGCACGGCCACACCGGCCGGCTATCATCTGGTAATGTAGTAGTAGAATGATAATATGTATGTACCTCATCTGTAAGGAGAGGTATTCAGGACAACACTACAAACAAACTGATGAAGTAAATGGACAATGTTAAATCATGACGCCAGTCCTGGTCGGATCCAAACTGAGTATGGGAAGGACTGCTATGATCAAACAATTGAATGTCGTGCACATATATTACGTAAACATTCATCGCTAACTCCAGTCCTCTGGAGTTTTCACGATTTATGTCGTACTGTACACCAGATGTTAGCTGAACTTCTTTATTGCACATGCATTTCCAGGGTAGCCCCTCATCAGGTGATGAAAATACAAAGATGACGAAAAGAATTTTAAGACGAAAACAACAACATACATAAAAATTTACGAATATAAGACAGTGGTGCCAGGTGATCAACATCAGAGTGAATTGAATATTGACATTGAGGTTCGCACTACCATCTTGCATTCGAGGATTGTTATGTGTGACATTGCGTCTTAAAACATTTTTTCGTCAAATCGTTTGAATTTAGGGTCAATCAAATTAATAAAATACTGTGAGGGATTGCTCGATGAAACTGCTCCATTGTATAATTTCAAGCTCACCAGGCAATCGCTTATCGGGTCCTCCAAGCCAAACTTGTCCCCTACTTGCCCGTTTTTGCAAGTAGAGATATAAAAGAACATTGAGCCAGTCGATGTCTGACATGGCTGCGATTGCTCTAGTGCGTCTTGTTGTTTTTTTAATTCGACTGGCAATAAATCCGTCAGTTCGAAATTAACAGCGGCATCGTCTTGATGAGTAGATACAGTCGTGTATGAGGTGGATGTGGTCCCCATCATGTTTCCACATGATAATTTGGCCAGGGTAGGTTTGTGCAATGATATTAATTCGTCTACAGAATTCATCAACGTCGTTCTCTCCTCTGATGACAATAACGTCAGTGTAATACCATCGTTCAGAGATCTCAGATATTCGGAGAAGCTCTGGAAACCAAAGGACGAGACTAATGAAGAACTTTCGAATTGAGTCAAATACTTCAAAATTGTAAACATGTATTTGCCTAAGAGTCCATCTCCCTGTGCCAGCTTGCAATTCAATCTCGTCATTAAGTATATCATCGCCTTCATGGACGGTGTTGGTATTTCTGCCTCCAATAGAGTGAAGATGGTCTGCACTGCTTCCAGCAAATTCTCCATTACCACTCTGCAAGAAAGATATCATTCAAATCAGGATCGACTTCATCTGAATCAGATACCGCACTTAACGCGCCACCACAACGTACACTTCTCAATAATGGACTGTTTGCACAAAACATGCACCAATGGCTATATTGTTTAAGATGAGGCGGACAAGTTACACCATATGAAAAATATGGTGCCTTGGTAAACATATTAATTCTCACTCCATTTATAAGTGGTTGTAGTAGCGGGTTTCGCCATGAATCAGTTAATTTGTATAAGCAATTTTGACAGATAGTATATACAAATTCTTTATAAGTAATTTCATAAAAATATACTTTAATTTTAAATCTGCTTTGCCAGAATGTAGTAGTATCAAAGAAAGACATTGTAACCAAACAGAGTGTTTGCCACGTAAGTGGAATACCCGCTCTAATTTTTGAACAAGCTTCTATTGCATCAGTAACTATTTCATTAATCATCGGAACATTTTCACTTTTATCAAATATGTAACATTCTGGCAGTCTATATGAATTTAGCATGAAATTAAATTTTGAATAACGAAACTGCAATAAAATATCTTCTCGTACAGTTTGTGGTAGCTCCAATTCATAAACATCTAAGGCATTTTGGAGTCTTCCACAAACGGCAATTCTTGCAAGTTTGTACAAAGTGTCCATTACACAGAAATGTACTTACTGTTTCTGGCAGCTCGTCAGAGATAATAGACGTTGTCGCGGTGGATTCAGATGACATACTGTGAAGACGACAATTTCATGCCCCTTATATACTGGATTGGTTGCTAAGCAATGTCAGTTATCAATACTGACATGTCTGTCACTCCAAAAAGACAAGTTTACACGCGCCAACCTTTTGCTGGCGTGGGTGCTTGCCCAGGTAATTGTCCTAAAAGGACAAATTATCTCAGCGGGACATGGACAGCCGCCATCACGACCTTGGGACACGGGGGGCCCCTTTTTTTTATCAGTTGCTGACCCTAGAATCATGGCGTTAAAGGTAATGGCGTTAAAGGTAACAATATGAAATATGATCGAAACGCTTAATGAAATAAATAAGTCCTACCAATATGTTGTGACTGTTATTAGTGACCTGTTTGCATTGGTTGTTTTGTAAGTCTCTTGATGGGAATAGACACTGCCGTTGTCGAATTCCGATAAGTACTCATATACGTTTAGCCTTGTTACAATGGGTTATCAAGAAGGGTCGTCGAGCAGATGCGCAAAACTATAGACATATATCTCTGACGTCAATCTGTTGTAGAATTTTAGAACATTTTTTATGCTCACGTATCATGTCGTTTCTGGAAACCCAGAATCTACTCTGTAGAAATCAACATGGATTCCGGAAACAGCGATCGTGTGAGACCCAACTCGCTCTATTTGTTCAAGAGACCCAGAAAATATTAGATACAGGCTCCCAGGTAGACACCATTTTCCTTGACTTCCGGAAGGCGTTTGATACAGTTCCGCCCTGTCGCTTAATAAACAAAGTAAGAGCCTACGGAATATCAGACCAGCTGTATGGCTGGATTGAAGAGATTTTAGCAAACAGAACACAGTAGGTTGTTCTCAATGGAGAGACGTCTACAGACGTTAGAGTAACCTATGGTGTGCCAGAGGGGAGTGTTATGGGACCATTGCTTTTCACAATATATATAATGACCTAGTAGATAGTGTCGGAACTTCCATGTGGCTTTTCGCGGATGATGCTGTAGTATACAGAGAAGTTGCAGCATTAGAAAATTGTAGAGAAATGCAGGAAGATCTGCAGCGCATGGGCACTTGGTGCAGGGAGTGGCAACTGACCCTTAACATAGACAAATGTAATGTATTGCGAATACATAGAAGGATCCTTTATTGTATGATTATATGATAGGGGAATAAACACTGGTGGCACTTACTTCTGTAAAATATCTAGGAGTATGCGTGCGGAACAATTTGATGTGGAATGATCATATAAAATTAATTGTTGGTAAGGCGGTTACCAGGTTGAGATTCATTGGGAGAGTCCTTAGAAAATGTAGTCCATCAACAAAGGAGGTGGCTTACAAAACACTCGTTCGACCTACACTTGAGTATTGCTCCTCAGTGTAGGATCCGTACCAGAACGGATTGACGGAGGAGATAGAGAAGATCCAAAGAAGAGCGGCACGGTTCGTCACGGGGTTATTTGGTAAGCGTGATAGCGTTACGGAGATGTTTAGCAAACTCAAGTGGCAGACTCTGCAAGAGAGGCGCTCTGCATCGCGGTGTAGCTTGCCGTCCAGGTTTCGAGAGGGTGCGTTTCTGGATGAGGTATCGAATATATTGCTTCCCCCTACTTAGAACTCCCGAGGAGATCACGAATGTAAAATTTGCGAGATTTGAGCGCGCACGGAGGCTTTTCGGCAGTCGTTCTTCCCGCGAACCATACGCGACTGGAACAGGAAAGGGAGGTAATGACAGTGCCACGTAAAGTGCCCTCCGCCACACACCGTTGGGTGGCTTGCGGAGTATAAATGTAGATGTAGATGTAGAACATAATCCGTTTAGAAACAGACAACATTAAGATGCAATTAAGAAATGAAAAATGCGCTGCGTAATATTTTCTTATTTACAGAATGCGGACGACTATACTATGATCTACTTCGTGCAGTCGGGCTACCGTTCTATCATTTGCATTTCCAAACATGTAGTACATTGCATGTCAATTGGTCGTTTGTTACATGCCGTCTTCATGGAGTTGTGAGTTTAATGGCCTGCGGTGCAAATAATTGCTGCTCACTTGCTACGCAGTTTTATTGTTACTTGCTGGAAATACAGTATGTGGCTTAATTTATGCTGCACACGACCATCTCCCATTTTTCACGCCGCTCATCTTCGTCACTTGGAGGATGTAACGAGAGAACTGTCCACGGCAGTGCCTGCCCTCCATGCAGAGAGCGAGAGTGCGCGTTTGTTGTCATAAATTTTAATGCAGTGCGCGCGCATTATACGCGAGCGAGTGTGGCGAAAATGTGAAGACCATCAATCTGATGGGCGGGAATTCCATTTCCCGGACGAGAGTGGCGGCCGGGGGGGCCGGCTGGTGGCGGCTTAGCCCGCGCCATAATCCCCGGCAGCTGCGTGGGCGTCGCCACAGCCCGGCGCAGGGCTTGCCGTGCCCTCTGCTCCCCTGCCTCGCTCCGCCGACGACGTACGGTGGCGAGCAGTCGGCCCCGTGAGTGCTCTCACGATTACCCTTGCTCTCTGACCTTGACTTCCTGTATAAGTGCTGTGTGATCTGCTCTCAAATCACAAAGTGTGGAAATACAGCGTACCCCACAATCACGGACACGGTTAAAGTGTAAGTAAGCTGTTTAGGTTTTTATGTAGCGTTCTGTATGAAATTCACTGACTCTGCTGTGTGCAGTCTATGGCTGGTTTGCATTGTTGGAATTTTTGCTATTGTAGTGTTGGGCAGTTGGATGTGAACAGCGCGTAGCGTTGCGCAATTGGAGGTAAGCCGCCAGCATTGGTGGATGTGGGGAGAGAGATAGCAGAATTTTAGTTGGGACTATGTAATGCAAATTGTTAATGACAGTCCACACGTGAATGGGTAACGCTCGTCGTCACTATCATTTCTCAGTTTACTTTAGAGCCTAGTGTTACGTTTTTCACAATCCATAATTATCACGTATTTCACACGATAGCAAGAAAAGGACAATCTGAAGAGCAAAACTAAGAAAACACTTTAACAAAGCACTGAAAATAATATCTAGTTAATTGCAAGCGCAGCTGCGAAATACTTGGTGCAAATCTACATGCATGCCACAACAGTTTTACTGTACAACAATGAAAAACTACAACTACAATTCTCTCTACAATTACACTCTAGCAATAAACAATAGCTACACTAATTACACACACTACAAGAAAACATCAGTTTGAAGTGAGGTATCCTCGGCTAAGGGTCGACATATGAAAACTCCCCTTAGAAAAATTAATGAATTGACTGTGCTGATAAACCTCTTATGTTATTTGATTTTCAAACAGCCAAGCAGAACTGAACGTACTCAGACATTTCTCTCTTTACTTATTCTGATCAGCCCTAAACTGACACACAATGTTTTTAGCGCAACGCAATCTGACTTTCAATAATCCCTACAAAAGAGTGGCCCTGACTAACAATAACCTATACCTTTCGTGAATCACTTATCTCACAAAACTCTTCGTTACTCGAACTGCCGCAGTACAGCGAGCGCCAATACTGCCAGCTAAATAAAGGATTCTAACTACTGAACGCACTAACTACTGATAGGCACAGTTTGCAAATGAAAGATTTTGATAGAGAACAAAATGTATTTACCTTAATAGTGTTCAAAAGTCATTATATATATATATATATATATATATATATATATATATATATATATATATATATCAGTTCATGACATCCAGTCTTACAAATTTCCTTTTTCTGATGGACACACGTCCAGATCATCCGCTCTCAAAACTCTGCCATTTCTCTCCCCACATCCACACTGCTGGCGTCTCACCTCCAACTGCGCAACGCTACGCGCTGTTCACATCCAACTGCCCATCACTACAATAGCAAAAATTCCAACAATGCAAGCCAGCCACAGACTGCACACAGCACAGTCTGTGATTTTCTTACAGAGCGCTACGTGGCGTTACCAACATAAAAACCTAAACATCCTACTTACAAAAGGTTGCCATAAAAGTTTATCTTGCAGTTAAATCTACTTAAATTACAAAATATGCATGAGAATTATTTTTAATTGTGGACGCCAGCTCTTTATAATCTGTTACAGAGGTGTAAAAAACAATAAGAATGGAGGACCATGAACATGTTGCTCGGACTAAAAATCGCGTAAAAAAGAGGTGCCGTCTTTCTCCCTTCTAATTGTACAGCGAAGAAGTGGGGTGAATTTAAGGGTGAAAGGATGTAATTAATAATATCCCCTGAAGCACCTTCACTGTCAGTGAAACACTGAAAGAATTCAGGGTCCACCGAATCTAATTAGCACAGAATATGGACCGAGAGAGAGGCTTGCACAGGTTAGAGTAGCATGGAGAGCTGCATCAAACGAGTATCAGGACCGAAGACAACAACAACATGTACTGAGACGAAATCAATGAACGACGAAAGAATGAGTAG
Organism: Schistocerca serialis cubense; assembly: GCF_023864345.2. NCBI lineage: Eukaryota > Metazoa > Arthropoda > Insecta > Orthoptera > Acrididae > Schistocerca > Schistocerca serialis. The sequence continues at coordinate 1,022,013,782 of NC_064638.1, read as the reverse complement.
CTGAAAAGAGATTAGCAATGAACTTAACAAGAAAACTGGGGACCACAAAATGGACGAGATGCTGTTTTCGATAGAAATTAACACACGACGGTCAAAGGGAGAAGGATATAAAAAACAGACTAGTACAGGTACAGACGGAATTCCTACACAAAAGGCCAACTGGCACGAATCATCGGTCTTAATTTGGGGAAGAAATTTCTGAGAACATGCCTTCGGAGTATGGAAGAGAATCATCGATTCTGAAAAAACTTGAGAAAACGAGAATCGAGGGTATCTCAGAAATGTTGCGACAAACTTCGTGGCGTTGTAGAAGATGCATCGAGGTATAAATCGACGAGAGACACCCGCGTCCGGAAACGGCATCCAATGGGCGTCTAAGTTACAGATGCCGGCGTTTGCCACTATTATGTCATTCAACTAATTTCTTTGTAAAAGCCAATTCATGATTTCCTGTTAGAGAGGTCACAGTTCGTAGTAATTGTCGGAAAGTCATCGAGTAAAACAGAAGTGATTTCTGGCGTTCCCAGAGGTAGTGTTACAGGCCCTTTGCTGATCCTGATCTACACTACTATCCATTAAAATTGCTACACCACGAAGATGACGTGCTACAGAGGCGGAATTTAACCGACAGGACGAAGATGCTGTGATATGCAAATGATTAGCTTTTCAGAGCATTCACACAACGTTGGCGCCGGTGGCGACACCTACAACGTGCAGACTTGAGGAAAGTTTACAACCGATTTCTCATGCACAAACAGCAGTTGATCGGCGTTGCCTGGTGAAACGTTGTTCTGATGTATCAGGTAAGGAGGAGAAATGCGTACCATCACGTTTCCGACTTTGATAAAGGCCGGATTGTAGCCAATCGCGATTCCGGTTTATTGTATCGCGACAATGCTGCTCGCGTTGGTCGAGATCCAATGACTGTTAGTAGAATATGGAATCTGTGGGTTCAGAAGGGTAATACGGAACGCCGTGCTGGATCCCAACGGCCTCGTAACACTAGCAGTCGAGATGACAGGCATCTTATCCGGATGGCTGTAACGGATCGTGCAGCCACGTCTCGATCCGTGAGTCAACAGATGGGGACGTTTGCAAGACAACAACCATCTGCACGAACAGTTCAAATGGCTCTGAGCACTATGGGACTCAACTGCTGAGGTCATTAGTCCCCTAGAACTTAGAACTAGTTAAACCTAACTAACCTAAGGACATCACACACATCCATGCCCAAGGCAGGATTCGAACCTGCGACCGTAGCGGTCTTGCGGTTCCAGACTGCAGCGCCTTTAACGAACAGTTCGACGACGTTTGCAGCAACATGGACTATCAGCTCGGAGACCATGGCTGCCGTTACCCTTGACGCTGCATCACACACAGGAGCGCCTGCGATGGTGTACTCAACGACGAACCTGGGTGCACGAATGGCAAAACGTAATTTTTTCGGATGAATCCAGGTTCTGTTTACAGCATCATGATGGTCGCATCCGTGTTTGACGACATCGCCGTGAACGCACATTGGAAACGTGTATTCATCATTGCCATACTGGCGTATCACCCGGCGTGATGGTATGGGGTGCCATTCGTTACGCGTCTCGGTCACCTCTTGTTCGCATTGACAGCACTTTGAACAGCGGACGTTAAATTTCAGATGTGTTACGACCCGTGGCACTACCTTTCATTCGATCCCTGCGAAACCCTACATTTCAGCAGGATAATGCACGACCGCATGTTGCAGGTCCTGTACGGGCCTTTCTGGATACAGAAAATGTTCGACTGCTACCCTGGCCAGCACACTCTCCAGATCTCTCACCAATTGAAAACGTCTGGTCAATGGTGGCCGAGCAACTAGTTCGTCACAACACGCCAGTCACTACTCTTGATGAACTGAGGTATCGTGTTGAAGCTGCGTGGACAGCTGTACCTGTACATGCCATCCAAGCTCTGTTTGATTCAATGCCCAGGCGTATCAAGGCCGTTATTATGGCCAGAGGTGGTTGTTCTGGGTACTGATGTCTGAGGATCTATGCACCCAAATGAAAATGTAATCACATGTCAGTTCTAGTATAATATATTTGTCCAATGAATACCCGTTTATCATCTGCCTTTCTTCTTGGTGTAGCAATTTTAATGGCCAGTAGTGTATATAAATGACTTAGGACACAATCTGAGCAGTCGTCTTAGGAGGCTTTCGAAGTCTGTGTATACAACAAACGGTCATCATTCCAGGTGGTAAGTATTCTTGAATTTAATGTATTTGTTTTCTTCTGTAGGCATAACAACATGTGCCGGTTTCTTGGATTCACAGTCCTTCAGATGCCTTTTTAAATACATTTCTTCTGAAAAGGTATTTAGGCACCTGAAGCATATGTGATTATTTTCTTTATGTTTCAACAGTTGGCTGTAAAGGAGGAGAAACGTGTCTTTGATCCACATGTAATGCTGATTATCATCTTACGAGATGAGCAGCACGTTTACAGGAAGATCACGCTCACTGGCATATTTCGAAAAATGGAGCGGTTCAGCAACAGTATCCTACCCTGCTTATTTGGCTTGCTTTTATGCTCCTTCTTTAGGTCTTAAATGGGACTGATATTCCGGGATTTTGATACTCAAATTGTGGTACGTCCTGCATATTCATGATACCGTCAAAGTAATACCGGGGATCGTATTTTTGCTCACGAAGTATTGACACGTCCGTTCTGGAAGCACGTTGTAATTTCCGTCGCAAGCCATGACTGACAACGCAAAACGAGCATTATGCTGTTCGTTTTGAGATTAAACACAAGCCCGCTTCTTCCTAATATGCTAAGGAAGTTTGGTATAGCTGTATCCTCCATTTGACCTGTCACAGATATGAAAATGGATGTGGAGATGAGGTATTTGGCTGAGTGCTTTAGCTGACCCCCTTACTGCCAACTTGCAAAACCGGGCCATTGTACCACAACACCAATCGGCGATTGCTGTGCGCTGTGATATTACACCATTATCACTCCAGATGTAGTGCAGACCTTCCTCCTCAGCAGCACACTGCTGTTTTGGTGAAGGGGGTGGGGGGCTGAGTCAATTCGCAGCAGAGCTCTGCATTACATTTAATGGCATTATATCTCGGATAATCTAGGGCTTTGAGCTCTGCCTCGAGGGCCAGAAACCTGACTCAGTTATGATACCCCTCCCCCCCCCCTCCAGCTGGTTTCCCAGTTCTAGTAAACGAGACACGCCCCTCAAGGGCCCTAGCAATAGATGAGGATTCTAAAGGTGTCATGACGCCACTAATCTGATGTCCTTAACTATCAGGACGGGATAGAGCACTACCGCTAGCCACAGGTTCATTATGATTAACACTACAACCAGGAGACGACAGTGTCCACTCGATGGATGACGGCATTGGGGAGGAGGCGCCCGCAGGGAAGTGGAGTATGTGCCGAGGCACACATACCTTTCCCTGCAGGCGAGGGCGAACTGCCGGAGCCGGAGGAGGTGGCGGCGGTGAGCTCCTGTACGATCAGCAAATGAGCAACTGATTTTACTTTTAATATAACAACAATAAAATACATACCAAGCCAGCAGAAGTCACTCGCTAAGCTAAAAATAAAATTAATGAAATTGCGCACTGTTAATTTGTGTTCTATCTTTAGTTATTAGTTTTGCCAGTGAAATTTTACGTTTCTTTAAGTGAGTGAAGATAATACTCAAAATTTCAAATTTATTAAGCCTTCGATATGCAATACAAGAACAAAGAACTACTCAGGAAGCAAAGTTGAGACAAACTGGTCATTAGCGAACAAACAAAACTGGCGGTAAATAGTTAATCAGTATTCATATTTTTACGACACTCGGTCACTGCATGGAAAAGAAAGTGACTCTGCTTCTTAATAACGTCTGAGGACAATAATAATATAGGTGCCCTACAGGGTTTTACTGTTGCCGGTTATTATTCAAGAAAATTATTGAACTTCGTGAAAGAAATGCCACTGCCTAATGTCTGTACAATATTAGTAATACTTTGTCAGTTAACAGTCTTATGATTTTCTAGTTGTGCGGATGACGGAGAATTTAGTCGACGACAATGCCGAGCTGCCGCTGTAGCGGATCCTGCTGTTTGTGAAGCCGCGTCGTTTCCAGAGCCAGGATAATTATGAATCAGGCAATAGTTAGAACGGGAGTTTCCTCCGCCTGTTCACGTCGACAACCATCTCAGTACTCGCGGGTTAACGAAGTAGGAATGGCTACACTGGCGCGATCATAGCTGCACACCACGTCCTTGGGAGCCCCCAGCAAACCCTTCAAAATCTTTCATGACTGAAGCTGTTCTGCTCGCTCTACTCGCAGAGCAGCAGAGTTTCTGCAAACACAAAGATAAACAACGGTACAGTTACAGCCATTCCGTCATTGCTATCGATACATTTAAATAAAGTTCCCTTGTCAATTACCTAGCAATTAAAATATTTACATTACGATTACAATAAATTATATACACTGAAGAGCAAAGACACAAGCACACCTACCTAATACCTCGTAGGACCCCAAGAGCAAGCAGAATTGCCGCATCACGACGTGGTCTGGACTCAACTAATTTCTGATGTAGTACTGGAGGTAAAAGGTACCATGAATCCTCCAGCGGTGTACATAAATCCGTAAGAGTAAGAGGGGTTGGATAGCTCTTTTGAATAGCACGTTGCAAAACATCCCAGATATGCTCAATAATGTTTATGTCTGAGGAGTTTGGTGGGCAGCGCAAGTGTTTAAACTCAGAAGAGTGTTCCTGGAGCTACTATGTAGCAATTCTAGGCGCGTGGGGTGTCGCATTGTCCTGCTGAAATTGCCCAACACCTGCGGAATGCACAATGGACATGCAGGTGATAAGACAGGATTCTTACGTAAGTTTCACCTGTCAGAGTCGTATCTAGACGTATCAGGAGCCCCATATCACTCCGATTGCAAAGGCCCCACACCATTACAGAGACTCCACCAGCTTGAACAGTCTCCCGCTGAGATGCAGGGTCCATGGATTCATGAGTTGTCTCCATACAAGTCCATCTGCTCGATGCAATTTGAAACGAGACTCGTCTGACTAGGCTATATGTTTCTAGTCATCAACAGTCGAATTTCGGTATTGACGAGCCCAGGCGAGGCGTAAAGCTTTATGTCGTGCAGTCATCGTGGGTACAAGAGTGGGCCTTCACCTCCGAAGGCCCATATCGATGATGTTTAATTGAATGGTTCGCACGCAGACACTTGTTGATGGCCCAGCACTGAAATCTGCAGGAATTTGCGGAATTGTTGCACTTCTGTGACTTTCAATGATTCTCTTCAGTCGTCATTGCTCCCGTTCTTGCAGGATATTTTTCCGGGCGCAGCGATGTCGGAGATTATATGTTTTACCGGATGCCTTATATTCACGGTACGCTAGTGAAATGGTCGCACTTGAAAATCCCCACTTCATCGCTACCTCGTAGATGCTGTGTGGGCCGACTATAACACCACGTTCAAACTCACTTAAACCTTGATAACCTGCCATTGTAGCAACAGCGATCTGACAACTGCGCCAGACACTTGTTGTCTTACATAAGCGTTGCCGACCGCAGCGCCTTATTTTGCTTGATTACATATCTATGTATTTGAATACGCAAGCCTGTACCAGTTTCTTTGGCGCTTCAGTGTACATTCAGCAATATATACTCTATTACATCCGTTACATATTAGATATATTTGCTGTCACAAATCTTATAAATTCAGAATTAGAAATACAGACAATTTGTCATCCGATGTTAAACGGCGAAAAATTTGAATGGTGCAGAAGGTATTATTTCGGCATTTTCGATGTTACAGTGCAGTGCCTGAATTGGCTGCTCGTTTGCGCGTCGCCATTGCAAAGCCATGGCACTCAGCCTTGGATCCACAGGTAACATAGAGGCTGCGCTCAGCCGGCGTTGGCAGGAGTGCAGGAAAATGCAAACTTTTTACGGGACACTCGGCCCATGTGCTAACAAATGTACAACACTCAAGCGCAGGCCAACATTGAGAGTATCGTCTTGGCGATTCAAGGCATGCATCCCTAAAGCCCGACGATAGTGCTACCATTGAAAACATAATTAGTCAATTCAGAGAGTTACAGGTAAACTAGTGTAAGGGAGAGAGACGGTAAATGATAATCTGCGCTGTCAGGAGAATGGACAGGAAACCGGGCGACTTGTAAACGTGATCTCCTCTAAAGCTTTTGCCAAACCCCGTTTTGCATTTACTATAAGGAAGCAACGAGCTTTCTACTGAGCCAGTTTAACAGGCTGAATTAGTGTTATAGTTAACTGTTCGGTTTGAATTTTATGCTGATGCACTGTGCATTCCACATGCCATTGTTCTTAAGCTTTTTTATTTGTTAAAACATGGGGTTTTAAGTAAGACTTTTCTCTGAAATTATGCAGAGTGAAGTATTCCTTCGTGGTTTGAGATAGCACATTATTCAACTGAAGGTGTCAGTCCGTATCAGGCATGAGCTGGAGCACAAGCATTTTTGGCTTGTACAATACCAGCTCAAGGTCTTGCCTAAATACATTGATGAGATCCGCACTGCTGTGCTAGTTCCGGACTTGCAAGTAGTTCAAGTTGATGTGGTTAAGACCGTATTGAAAGGGTTTTTCTACGAAATCTACTACCTTCGTGCAATTAGATATCTCATTTTCTGAGATGAAAGGGTTAAGATTTGCTAATGAGCAACGTCAAGTGGGCGGTCGCCTAGTTGCTGCACTTGAGAGGAGGGAGCAGGAAGCTGCTGGCTTTGCGCTCGGGAAGTTTAAATCTATCGTGTGATGATAGTAGACATTTTGTAAGGTCATGTCTCGTTAAGGGGGGCCCGCGTCTGAATTTCTGACGCCATAGGACACCAGATGGAAGAGGTAGCCGTCTTTCCGTTAAGAACTGCTCCCACATTAGAGCCCATTTGAACAATGAGCCTGTATGGGCTCTTCTGGATTCTGGAAGTTCTGTTTGACTGTTTGATTACAATTGGTACCTCGAATTTCGGATCTTACCAAGACTGCCTCCTCTTGTCCCCACCTCAGAGATGCCGTGTCATTAATGGACAAGAGGTACCTATGGAAAGCCAGTTTCGGGGCAAGTTAGGCATATTGAATTTTACACAACCCGTCAACTTTGTCATTGCTATGAATTTGTCAGTTATCCCGATACTGGGCTGTTATTTTATTGAGCGTAACGGTTTGGTTCTTTATTATCAAGCTCGTACCTTTTATTTCAAGTTTTGCTCTAAAGAAAGGATAGCACTGTGTTCGTGTCGGTGCTCTCTACCGATTAGTAAGGTGCTGTTGGGGTCGATTAAGTTTGCCACTGATAAATTGGAATTTGCCAACACTATGCTACTATTGAGTGTGTTATCTCTATTCCCCGATATCCTCACTAATAAATGAGTTGTCACTAGTAAGATCTGATATAAGATTCGCTTCGTTCACTATGTTCCTGTTCGTCAGACGTCTAATAGGTTATCTTCACCCAAGATGAAGATTTAGTGTGAGGAAATTAATAACGTGTTCCAGGGTGGCGTCATTAGACCATAGAATCATTCCTACGCTTCACCCATTTTTCTTCTTCCTAAAGGATAGAGCGGCAATCATCGGCCAGTCGTCGATTATAGGGCACTCAATCAGAAGGTCGTCTTGGAATCGGTTCCGTTGCCCGACCTTCAAAATTGCTTCACATGGTTAGCGAGTGCACGTTGGTTCTCTATACGGGACCTATATCAAGCCTACCATCAGATACCCTTGACCAAACCAGTAACTACCTTTTGTGATGATAGGAACCTTTATGAGTTTAATAGGGTTCCTTTCGGATTGTCTACTGGCGCAACCGTGTTGTCTCGTATTTTGGACGATGTTGTGGGAGCTCTTAAGTTCAAATCGGTTTATAGCTATTTTGATGATGTGATGTTTTACAGTGCCACATTTTCGGAGTATTTGGACCACCTCAAAGAAGTTTTTCTACATCTTAGGGAGGCCGGGCTTACTGTCAAGCCTCCTAAGATTACCTTGGCTCGCCCTTGTACATCCTTTATCGGTCACCTGGTTTCAGCTCAAGGGGTGAGCACTGATCAGGAGCGGACACGTTCCCTGCGTGACCTTCTACCCCGCCACCCCGCCCCCGCCTACCCTCACCCCCACTAACAGCAAGAATGAGGCCACCAGATTTATTGGAATGGCTAATTTCTTCCGAAAGTTTCTTCGTAATTTCGCCCATTGGCGGCACCCTTGAATAACTTGCGCAAGGAAGGAGAGCAGTTCCCTTTGGGTAGATTCATCAAGCTTCCTTTGAGACAGTTAAAGCCACCCTTAGCACCCATCCTGATTTAGTTATCTCACATTTCCGCTAGTTATTTATTATCCCGACCGACGCAACCAATTCTGAGATAGCAGTGGTACTTCTCCAAGAACACAAGGGGGAACAGCATCCCGTCGCCTGCGCGTAGCGTTGATCATCTCCCTCTGCATTAAAACATTCAGTGAGCGAGTGGGAAGCTTTAGAAGTTCTCTTCCCCTTGGAGAAGTTTAGGTTCTACCTGGATCACAAGGAATTTGTGTTCGAGATTGGTAATCAGGCGTTCGGTTGGGCATTGGCCCGCCCCAGAGAAACTGGTAGGGTTACTCGTTGGGCAATTCGCATCTTCACATTTCGTTTTAAAGTTCACCGTATCAGCGGTACTGAAATCAGCGTGACCGACGCTCTAAGTCTCATATATGAACAATAAAACTCTCTGTAATATGATGAGGACGATGGCCAACTTGCCTTGGTCGGCGCAATGTTGAAGTTCCTGAACTCTTTTGCGATCTCAACGAAAGACAGGGAAAAATTTCCCGTATTTTACAGTTAAAGAAATTTTTTAAATGGCGAAGCATGTAAACGTATATGTTCTTCATAAAGCTGTTGTGTATCAAGAGAGGAAGGGCTACCGCACATTCAAAATTTAATGGCCTCAGGTATTGGTTCCCAATGTTTTTAGGCATTTTCATACCTCTGTGGTAAGCTGTCATCTAGGTTTCATTAAGACCTTGGCTAAAATTAGACAGTATATGGTTTGGCCGTCTGTGCGTAAGGCTATACGTCGGTTAGTGGGGGTTGCCATTTATGCAGACCAGCGAAACACAATTATAATTCACGGAAGGAACTTATCGAGTCTACTGGTGAGAGCAGACCCACGGACTGCCTCTTTGCGGACTAGGTAGGACCCCTTCCACGAAACTGACATGGGGCGAGGTGGCGACCGTTACATCTTGGTGGACGGGTTTTCCCATTTTAGCAGGTTAATTCCCATCTGCCGCGTTGATAATATTTCATGATAGGTCAAAAAACGTTGAGACCTTTCTATCCCGTGGTTAAATATTGCTTTTAATACTGCTCAGTAAGAGGCCATCACGGTCACTCCAGTCTCATTCATCCTTATTTGCCCGATTAAATCCCCCTTGAGTGGACCATTTACGAGCTGTTTCCAGAGCGAGTCAATTCCCACCTACCATTTAACATAACTGGAAGAGAGCGAGACGCAGTACAGATCTCCCGCATTGATGCCAGGCGTGTAGATGCGATTGTGGGAGGCACAAGTTCAAGGGGATGGTCGGACACCGTGTGTTTGTGCGTAGGTTTAAAGTCGGAACCAAGGCTGCAGCAACCCTTTCTGATAAACTACCTCACTGTTATATAGGCATCTGTAAAATGTTAAGGTTTCTGAGTACAGTTAATATCTTTGTCTGAAATGAATTGAACAGGAAGATCTCTAGAGTACACTTTAGTCAGGTAAAGGAGGGTAGCAAACCCCATCTTTACTTTCTGCCCTTGGTGCCGAATCCTGGAAGGGCGTCTTTGAGTTTCAGTGGGGCAGGTTGGAACATGCGGGTTCGGCCTTCTTTCGATTTCCTCCCACGTTGACGATCGTTGTTAGATACTTTTCCGAGTACACCGGTGGCGCCATTTTTTAGGACAAACGCCGTGGAATAGGAAGGTTTTTGGCAGTGAGTGTCCAATGTGCGGAGAGGGTCGGCTGGGTTGCGAAAGGTTTCTAATTCTGGATGGCTCCTATGCAGGCGCCGAGCCTGGTTTTGTCTTCGTTTATCACCTGCCCTGCGAAGCCGTTATTGCGAGAGGAAATGATATCTGGAAAACTCTCCAATGACTTCGAAGTTAATGGGCCACTTCTACACAGATGGTCTGGTCGCTTACAGGCTTAAGGAGTGGAAGGATTGCGCCCATCTTAACCAAGTAAGGTAACTTCCGTGTATTCCACTACCTTTCCTTCTTACCTCCTCACCCCTCCCCCTCACCATCCCCGTGGGCTTTATGCAAGTACTTCTTACAACTAATAGCTGTTCCTTAAAACTCGTTTGGTTAAAAAACGATCAGTGAATTTTGGTTAACTCTAGTTGCTTATTCAGTGACTTTTAATTACTTTTTAAATTCTGTATTTTTCTATCTAATGAATGACAATGTGTTCATAATTAATAGTAGCTGTTTATAAGTCATTTGCTTAAAATCTGATCAATGAATTGTGGCTAACTATAGCTACTTATTCAGTGACTGTTTATAGTTTCTTTTATTGAATATTTTGCTGCCTACCAAACGGCAGCCGTTCATTATTAATAACAGTTGTTTGAAAAACATTTGCTTGGAATCTGATCAGGGAATTTTGGTTAACTGTAGCTAATGATTTAGTGGTTGTAAATTGTTTTTAAAATTCTGTCCCTTTGCTGTCTACTGAGTGACAGCGGTTTCATAATTAATGGTAGCTCTTTAAAGGTCACTTAGTTAAAAAACTGCTCATTGAATTTTGCTTTCTGCAGTTATTTGTTTTTAAAATTGTGTGCTTTGGTGTACAATTAACGGCTTGTGGTTCATAATTTATGGCATCAGCTTAAAAGAAATTTTCCTAAACTCTGCTCATACAGTTCTACTGTTGACTGTTTTCAAAAATCGTTTGAGTTTAATAATGGCAAGTTATATATTAAAGATGATGATGTTATGTAGGGACCCCACTCCTTCAATCAGGTTCTCCCCAGGAAACTAAAATCCAGGAAATATACTCCAGACCTTTACACTAGAAATATTGTTGCACACCTTCAGTTCCATAGTAAGGATAAGATTTCACCATCAGAAGAGAGTGGAATTTCTATAATTTCCCGCAATCTGTGTGGCAAAATATATGTAGGGTAATCAGGTAAAGCCTTAAATACTAGACTGACGGAGTATGAATGGAGTTGGAGACTGAGAAAGAAAGATTCCACCTTTGCTGAAGATGCTCTGAATGGCTGTCATTCATATGATGTAAAATGTGACGTTTTCCATAAAGGAATTAAAGGAAGGGAACTAACATTACTGGATATTCTGGTCACTAATAAACACCAATCATAGAATCCTGACCTTATCCTTAATTACCAAACACAGTCTCATTACTCATCCTCATTACAGTAGCAATGAGTTATTATTCCTCTCACCATTAGCAAACAATCTTGTTATAACTGTTACACACATTCTATAGACTTCTTTCTTCCCCTCCCTTTATTCGGTTAGTTCTTCACATTCGCCAGTTGGTTCATATGACATACATAGTAACCTGTACCATTACTAACATGTAGAACATTTCTATTTTATACACTCACATAGTTTTAATATTTGAATACACGGTAATATAAGATTTATTTGCTCAGTGTAACACATCTCTGTTCAGAATTCATTGCACTGTTATGGATTCTTGCTGAAGTTGTGTGGACTGTTTGTTTAGCATGAAGTTATCTGACGATGGCCTAAGAAGCCGGAAGCCGGAAGCCGGTTCATAGCCAAGTACTAAATATTGTTGTGGAACATTAACATTTTATTCAGTTTATTAATATGTCTACGTTCCTCCAAGAACCAACAGGATATTGCATACATATTTCCGAAAATTCTTCAGTGAACTGAATTTGGCCATTCGCGCTCTCTACTAACGCACTAACGCGCTCGCTCCATCTCAAGTCACTTCGCAACGTTACGTCTAAATACTTAATCAACGTAACTGTATCAAGCAACACACAACTAATTCTGTATTTTACCATCACAATATTGATTCCTTACTTATCTGAATTAAGTAACACTTTTATAAGTATAGAACAAGCTGCCACTCGTCACACCAAACAGCAATTCTGTATAATTCGTCTTGCATCTTCCTTCAGTCAGTCAACGACAACATCTCCCCGTACAGAACACCATCATCAGCAAACAGCCACCGATTGCTGGTACCCTATTCAGATTATTTACGTGTACAGGAATCAACAGCGGTCCAGTTACGCTTTTGTCAAATAATAAGACAAATATTGCAGTTCAAAACTGTGAATTTGTCCTGAGGCAGTGTAACTGACGGCGAACTTTATTATTCAATATTTGAGAACGAGAGCACTTTTCGATGTCCAACAAACTTTGCACATAGCTTACCAAGCGTCGCCCCCGTCCCCCTCTCTCCACCCATACAATCATAGAAAACGATAGTATTCACAGATACTATTAGATATACTTGCAGAATTATTGTTCGATCCATAGGACAGGACATATGACGTCATAGACATTTAGACGGGTGAAGAACTAGCTTCTGCTGAAGATGGCGCGCAGTAATGCTTCAACACCAGGCATGAGATTTTAATTTAGCAGTTCTTTTCTACTAACTCCATTCCCAACAACATACTTTGTACACATTTGAAGCTGTTTCAGAAATGGTAGTCCGATTCTTTAAAGAATCGGGGGTTTATTTGATTATAACCTACATCTGACCCCTTCATAGACGTAAACATCAGAGAGATTTATCTTCTCAGATAAATTTTTAACGGTAACTATAAGCACAGAAAAGATTAGAAAGACCAAGTATAATATCCTGTAAGAGGTCTGCAACAGAAACTGTTGCCATATACTGTGCATCCATGAAACACACAAGGACCAGAATTCCAACAATATACGATTAGAACTTGATTTCGCTGCATACACAATATGTCAGTGCAGGTTATCAAGATGCGAACTGTTGATGCCAACTAAGAAGGCGACAACGAAAAAGTCATGTTTGAAATTGTAAAACTGACTGTTTTAATAGGTAGAGTGCTTGTTGGGGATTGTAAAGCACCGATAGATATGGGCCAGTAGCTAAGCTAATGGCAGAGGAAAACAATACGCAGCCAGTTTACTACATCAATCTTTCAGATTAATTAAAGAACTAGACATGGCGACGTTCTTGCATAGGGTTAGGAGCATTTTAAGCACTGGAAACATTTAGTGAATAATTTTTTGGAATACAAGAATTCACACACTGCCGGCCTTGAAAATGCCTCGGAACCTGTGGCTGCCACGCCCCAAAACTACGATACATACATTGGCACAGAGAAAAAGGTGTCATGTGCTTAGCTGCAATGACAAATGACATGTAGACACTCAGGGAGAGATACGTACTGCTAACCTCACACTGCCTCTGTGTTTGCGCCCTCATCTCATTTTACTGTTGTAATACACTCCCAGATTGCAGTACGAGAAATCCGCTTCTTTTCCATTTATATTGTGGATGAAGTTGCAATTTTTATGTTTGGGGAAAGCTGTTTTATGCTAGTCATATGCCTCCTTTTCACATGGTATACGGCAACTCCTGTACACTTGAACCACTATAAGTATCTTTATGTAGTCCGCTATGATAAACATCTTTTTACCTGAGCTCTCAGACAATACGAAATCCACGCCATTTTCCTAAACAATTTTACATCCAACCATACTATCCATATACGTTGCTCCTTACATCCTACATTCAACTGATAATCTCAGTCCTATTGCCCATAGTTGAGTAAGCATCACCCATCTCCGAAATACCCCGTATAACATACTACCCCATAAGCATAAAATGAATGTGCTCTCACAAACGTATGTCTTTCGGCGTAATTTTGCAGGCGTGGCGCGTTGAGAAAGGGGTGCCTTTCACGGCGGTGCGTCGCCCCATTAACAACAACGTCACGGACGCTATAGTTTTGAGTTCATGCTGTAAGAGCACTGCTGTCGTGTCACGTGACGAGGCGGCTCTCGAGCTTCGCTGAGTATGTGAACCATAGCCCTAGGTCACCAAACGTTGTCCATGTCTGTCCTAAACGAAAGCCAGCACTTCAGTCTTCAAAATCCTGACAACATTCCGAGTGAGGTAGATTTCTTACAAAATACCATCACAAACTGTCAACCACACTTCCCTTTCTGAACTATATACTATGACCATACCACTCTCCTTCCTAGTGCTCTTTCTCTGTTCCAAGAACCCCATTGTCCTACAGAGAATATCTGCGCAATCGTGACTGCAACACTCAACGACTACTCCAGGCATAAAATCGCAGACAAAGACATCGAAGCTGGCATATAACATGCAATAAACTTAATGGAAAAACCTATAATCTTCACAGGTCGCACTTGTGTTCTACATTCTTCTACGATTAACCTTAGCTATAAATCCCAGATCAGCCTCATCGTAACATATACCAACATTGCCAGGATCTCTGTCTGCCCCAAATTCTACAAATCTCTTCAAACCCCCAGACTCCGATTACATAGTTGATGAACAGTTCAGATAAAATTTGAGTCTCGCAACAAATAAATACCCCACTCATACGGATATAGTTGGTGGGGACTTCAACCTTCCCTCGATATGTTGGCAAAAATACTTGTTCAAAACCGGTGGTAGGAAGAAACCGTCTTCCGAGATTGTCCTAAATGCTTTCTCCGAAAATTATTTCGAGCAGTTAGTCCACGAACCCACGCGAATTGTAAATGGTTGCGAAAACACACTTGACCTCTTAGCCACAAACAATCCAGAGCTGATAGAGAGCATCATGACTGATACAGGGATTAGTGATCACAAGGTCGTTGTAGCTAGGCTCAATACCGTTTCTTCCAAATCCACCAGAAACAAACGCAAAATAATTTTATTTAAAAAAGCGGATAAAGTGTCACTAGAAGCCTTCCTAAGAGACAATCTCCATTCCTTCCGAACTATGCAAATGTAGACGAGATGTGGCTCAAATTCAAAGATATAGTAGCAACAGCAATTGAGAGATTCATACCTCATAAACTGGTAAGAGATGGAACTGATCCCCCATGGTACACAAAACAGGTCAGAACGCTGTTGCAGAGGCAATGGAAAAAGCATGCGAAGTTCAGAAGAACGCGAAATCCCGAAGATTGGCTAAAATTTACAGACGCGCGAAATTTGGCACGGACTTCAATGCGAGATGCCTTTAATACACTCCTGGAAATGGAAAAAAGAACACATTGACACCGGTGTGTCAGACCCACCATACTTGCTCCGGACACTGCGAGAGGGCTGTACAAGCAATGATCACAAGCACGGCACAGCGGACACACCAGGAACCGCGGTATTGGCCGTCGAATGGCGCTAGCTGCCCAGCATTTGTGCACCGCCGCCGTCAGTGTCAGCCAGTTTGCCGTGGCATACGGAGCTCCATCGCAGTCTTTAACACTGGTAGCATGCCGCGACAGCGTGGACGTAAACCGTATGTGCAGTTGACGGACTTTGAGCGAGGGCGTATAGTGGGCATGCGGGAGACCGGGTGGACGTACCGCCGAATTGCTCAACACGTGGGGCGTGAGGTCTCCACAGTACATCGATGTTGTCGCCAGTGGTCGGCGGAAGGTGCACGTGCCCGTCGACCTGGGACCGGACCGCAGCGACGCACGGATGCACGCCAAGACCGTAGGATCCTACGCAGTCTCGAAGGGGACCGCACCGCCACTTCCCAGCAAATTAGGGACACTGTTGCTCCTGGGGTATCGGCGAGGACCATTCGCAACCGTCTCCATGAAGCTGGGCTACGGTCCCGCACACCGTTAGGCCGTCTTCCGCTCACGCCACAACATCGTGCAGCCCGCCTCCAGTGGTGTCGCGACAGGCGTGAATGGAGGGACGAATGGAGACGTGTCGTCTTCAGCGATGAGAGTCGCTTCTGCCTTGGTGCCAATGATGGTCGTATGCGTGTTTGGCGCCGTGCAGGTGAGCGCCACAATCAGAACTGCATACAACCGAGGCACACAGGGCCAACACCCGGCATCATGGTGTGGGGAGCGATCTCCTACACTGGCCGTACACCACTGGTGATCGTCGAGGGGACACTGAATAGTGCACGGTACATCCAAACCGTCATCGAACCCATCGTTCTACCATTTCTAGACCGGCAAGGGAACTTGCTGTTCCAACAGGACAATGCACGTCCGCATGTATCCCGTGCCACCCAACGTGCTCTAGAAGGTGTAAGTCAACTACCCTGGCCAGCAAGATCTCCGGATCTGTCCCCCATTGAGCATGTTTGGGACTGGATGAAGCGTCGTCTCACGCGGTCTGCACGTCCAGCACGAACGCTGGTCCAACTGAGGCGCCAGGTGGAAATGGCATGGCAAGCCGTTCCACAGGACTACATCCAGCATCTCTACGATCGTCTCCATGGGAGAATAGCAGCCTGCATTGCTGCGAAAGGTGGATATACACTGTACTAGTGCCGACATTGTGCATGCTCTGTTGACTGTGTCTATGTGCCTGTGGTTCTGTCAGTGTGATCATGTGATGTATCTGACCCCAGGAATGTGTCAATAAAGTTTCCCCTTCCTGGGACAATGAATTCACGGTGTTCTTATGTCAATTTCCAGGAGTGTAGGTTCCACAACGAAACATTGTCTCGAAATTTGGTAGAAAATCCGAAGAATTTCTGGTCGTATGTGAAGTACACAAGCGGCAAGACGCAGTCAATACCTTCGCTGCGCAGTGCTGATGGTACTGTTACCGACGACTGTGCCGCTAAAGCGGAGTTATTGAACGCAGTTTTCCAAAATTCCTTCACCAGGGAAGATGAATGGAATATTTCAGAATTTGAAACACGAACAGCTGCTAGCATGAGTTTCTTAGAGGTAGATACCTTAGGGGTTGCAAAGCAACTCAAATCGCTCGATACGGGCAAGTCTTCAGGTCCAGATTGTACACCGATTAGGTTCCCTTCAGATTACGCTGATACAATAGCTCCCTACTTAGCACTCATATACAACCGCTCGCTCACCGATAGATCTGTACCTACAGATTGGAAAATTGCGCAGGTCGCACCAGTGTTTAAGAAGTGTAGTAGGAGTAATCCATCTAACTACAGACCTATATCATTGACGTCGGTTTGCAGTAGGGTTTTGGAGCATATACTGTACTCAAACATTATGAATCACCTCGAAGGAAACGATCTATTGATACGTAATCAGCATGGCTTCAGAAAACATCGTTCTTGTGCAACGCAGCTAGCTCTTTATTCGCACGAAGTAATGGCCGTTATCGACAGGGGATCTCAAGTTGATTCCGTATTTCTAGATTTCCGGAAAGCTTTTGACACCGTTCCTCACAAGCGACTTCTAATCAAGCTGCGGGCCGATGGGGTATCGTCTCAGTTGTGCGACTGGATTCGTGATTTCATGTCAGGAAGGTCGCAGTTCGTAGTAATAGACGGCAAATCATCGAGTAAAACTGAAGTGATATCAGGTGTTCCCCAGAGAAGCATCCTGGGATCTCTGCTGTTCCTGATCTATATAAATGACCTGGGTGCCAATCTGAGCAGTTCTCTTAGGTTGTTCGCAGATGATGCTGTAATTTACCGTCTAGTAAGGTCATCCGAAGACCAGTATCAGTTGCAAAGCGATTTAGAAAAGATTGCTGCATGGTGTGGCAGGTGGCAGTTGACGCTAAATAACGAAAAGTGTGAGGTGATC
This sequence comes from Schistocerca serialis cubense, assembly GCF_023864345.2. Classification (NCBI taxonomy): domain Eukaryota; kingdom Metazoa; phylum Arthropoda; class Insecta; order Orthoptera; family Acrididae; genus Schistocerca; species Schistocerca serialis. The sequence continues at coordinate 1,021,995,989 of NC_064638.1, read as the reverse complement.
CACATGAGTTCCAAAATAAATCCGTTGGAATTCGATTACTCGATAAATAGTACAATTCCGAAGCCTGTCAATTCAACTAAGTACCTGGGTGTTAAAATTACGAACAACTTCAGTTGGAAAGACCACATAGATAATATTGTGGGGAAGGCGAGCCAAAGGTTACGTTACATTGGCAGGACACTTAGAAGATGCAACAAGTCGACTAAAGAGACAGCTTACACTACACTCGTTCGTCCTCTGTTAGAATATTGCTACGCGGTGTGGGATCCTTACCAGGTGGGATTGACGGAGGACATCGAAAGGGTGCAAAAAAGGGCAGCTCGTTTTGTATTATCACGTAGTAGGGGAGAGAGTGTGGCAGATATGATACGCGAATTGGGATAGAAGTCATTAAAGCAAAGACGTTTTTCGTCGCGGCAAGATCTACTTACGATATTTCAGTCACCAACTTTCTCTTCCGAATGCGAAAATATTTTGTTGAGCCCAACCTACATAGGTAGGACTGATCGTCAAAATAAAATAAGAGAAATCAGAGCTCGAACAGAAAGGTATAGGTGTTCGTTTTCCTGCGCGCTGTTCGGGAGTGGAATGGTAGAGAGATAGTGTGATTGTGGTTCGACGAACCCTCTGCCAAGCACTTAAATGTGAATTGCAGAGTAGTCATGTAGATGTAGATGTAGATGTAGAAGTGCATGCATTCTCACTCGCCTTCCAAAACCGTATGCCTCCTCAACTCGCATCCTGTTCTACCTCACCCACTTACTTTTTTTTTCTTTCCTTGGAGAACTTCGAACATTAACCGTAAGACCCAGTCTCGTTATCGAATATCCTATTTATCAGTCACCAGCCCAGATACCATGCTATATCAATAAATCCGTTTCCCACCTTCCGAGCAACTTCATGCCTCATTCATCTGCTCCAGTTGAAACTTCAAGCAGCTCTCAGTAGCCAACGATGAATTCCGTTGAGAGAGATATCCTTCTTTCCAGTCCTAGTCGCAACACTCCGACTCACATCAGTCATCTACTTTCCTCCCTCTCCCTCTCCTCCTCATCAAGGACTTTTAGTCACTAACTATAGTTCCACGAGACCGCATATTTATAGCCACAATTCCACTTTCATCTTGATTACACTGCTAACATCGTCATTATACCATAGTGTGGCGGTTTTCGCGTATCATCAACATGGACAAATGCAATGAATATGGATGATACGATACTCTATGGTATTATGCGGTTTCAATTCAATCTGTTTTTTAGCAGTTGCACTGATTTGATTTTGTAAATTATACTGACAATAACATACACATGTATAATGCATTATTCATATTACAACTTCTCCCGGATAGTTATTTTGTTCAAATTGCACAAGAATTCCACCTGACTTAGTGTAATAATGTTGACTGTAAGTTATGTTCATATCAATAAAATTACAGATCGTACATCAGAGCTTTTATAATTTTTGTCTTCGATGGATTTAATTATTCTTAGCAAATTGATCATGAGAAGGAACCACAGAATACCACCCGCACACAACACTGACGTATGCTACCAGGAATATTTTTCTCCGTGATTCGTGCGTAGTTTAATTTTGGCCTCATACATCAGCAATGAAATCTTGTTCAACAATAAATACCATCAGCACTGTTCTTAGAAAATGCAGTCCGATTCTACAATTTTTTTCTTCTAGAAATAGAGTTCAGTACCACTGATGCACATTTATTTCTTACACATCGGAATATTGTGTGCAGTTTCAAGTAATTTAAATCTGCCGCTGTGATAGAAGTTAAGATGGCGGCCAATAAAAGATAGAGGATTTCTTTTTTAATTAAGATTTTCCTTTCCTCAATAAATAATTAATCACTTAAATCAACGCCACCAATAAAAAAATTATTAAACTCTTTTGCAAATTAGTTTAACACAAACCGATGCTATTTTCAACTAGAAGTACAGACGAAGTTGCTATATAATCGCAACTAACAATGGCTGCGCTTCTTGCAGCTATGATAGAACAATTAATACAAAACTATAATTAAAAGAGGAAGTGATTTTTCAATAATTAATCATAAATAGTTTAGACGCATTTGGCTCTATTTGTTTTTTTAACCAGCAAATGAACATAAAAGTACAATAATTTTACATTAAATGTTTTTCATTCAACAGACCTCAAATCGATTCGCGTCTTGCGTCGGCGACGTACATCAGAAGAAGACGACAAAAGGCTACAAAGCAAAAGAAAAGATTGACATAGATTAACAAAGAATGTGAGACAAATATTGTCTCTGTTTTACATAATTATCATCTTTTTAAGAAATAATTACATAATTGAATGAATATTATTGAGTTACGTAATTTTCCACACGTTCATATTCCACTCGTAACAAAAAAAAGATATATATATCTTGGATGTTATATATGCCTTATTCATCCGCTTCTTTTTTATTTCTCATCACCCTTTCTTTTATCAGTCCACATATTCCAGGAAGATTCATTGTTTTTAATGTCCGAATATTTGATTTCAATGTAACTTGACACAGAAAATTGTATTTGAATTGAGCAATAAAACAAAGCTCTGTGACTGTTTTGCCTCGGATATTGCTTCGGATACTTCCCGGGTTATCTTATTTCCCCCCCCCCCCCCCCCCCCCATTCGGGTTAGCTGGAATCAGAAAAATGGGATCAAAACGGTCCAAGGGTCCTCAAGACAATACACTCGCCTACTTTTTACAGTCGGGCTTGACATAGTTGAGATTGTACATACTGGAACACGAATTTATGTTTCTGTCGTATGTGCGAAATACATTGAAGTTGTATGATATTTTTTTTTGGTATTCTTAACAGTTTTAATATATTTCTTGGAGTTATAAAAATTTCTTCCACGTCGAGCCGTCGGAAGGCAATCAGGTAGTGACTGCCGCCGGTCCGCCCCTGGCCGCGTCTGTGTAGCGTCAACTGCCGTCGGCTGCGTCGTGATTGCGATCTGCTGCCGGCCGGAACTACCCCTGCAGCATCTCTGGATTCTCATGTGCCTCGTCATTCAGTTCAAGACGGGTACAGGAAATGTCAAAATACATGTGTCAGTGACAAGATAAACACTCTTACCATCCTGTGGAGTAAATTTGTTAGTGTCCATATCACTCGCATTCACACAGAAGGAATTAATTTTGTCCTGTATCTTGACACTGTTCAGTACATTGTAGTGATTCATTTAGGAATTCATCACAATATGCACATTTCAATCATGGCACTTTTAATCACACACGTGTCCGTTGCGTGCTTTGTGTATACTCGGGGAATGTGATTACACTTTCTCTCTCGCGACGCGCTGCGGAGCCAACGTTGCATTGTTTTTGTGCGACGCGGCTGGCTCTACAGTCAGTCACATAATATTTTAGCCGCAAAGACTCTCCGAATCGAATTATTAGAGGTCACGAGTTCCTTTTAACTGCTAATATTGGCAACAGAACTTAACGTCCATAGCGTTGCTGTTACTTTCGACACCGCATGAGTGTACTTAAGGTTTCTTGATCACAGTTTATCACTGTTCACATTTCTCGCTAAATAAATCAGTGTCCAGTAGACTTGTGCAGTTCTTGTAAGACACAGATCAACTTTCTGATTGCTGTGAGTACATGTCCGTAGTACTTACACACAGTCTATATGCGAACGACACCTTTCATGAAAAGAAATCCGGTACATTTGCACATATTTTCACATTACAATAACTGAATAAGAAGATCAAAATTTTATGCAATTACGTAAACATAATACAGTGTAAAACTTTAGGAATCTGCTACATTGTTGTGATCATTATATCATTCTTGAACAATCGAAATAACAGTACATTTCCATGTTCATGGCAAATACATATTTTATCATCTCTTGGGACAGAGATCCATGTTTGACTTCTTTTAACCGGAATGTCCCTGAAAAGTCATTTTATATGACTTCATACTGAAATGTGTACATTAATTAGTACACAGTCAGATGCTATTCGAGAGGTGGCTGACATGATCAAACAGCTCACACATGACCAACACTTGTTGCATGTATGGGACTATACGACTCAATCTCATGTAAAATATTTTATGCATTTCATTGATATGTATGCTACATAAAAAAATAATAAAACTTATTACATCTAATACAATAATATTTAAGTGAACTTTTATGAAGATACTGATTTCTTTTATTAAAATGTGTTTATCATGGACATTCTTTACTCCTTGCGTAAATAATTCAAGAATATTATATAGTGACACTTGACGTGTAAATCTACAAACCAACAAACATAATATCATTGCATTACTAAAACTAAACATCACATTTATTAATGTTCGGTACATTAGCACCTCTTATTAGTTCTTTCTAAATACAGACATTTTATTGCAAATATTTTTTCATGTCTTTATGGCAATATAGCCCCTAGTCCAGGGAACCGAGTAAACTGCTCTGCAATAGGTCTTCTGCGGGAATACATTCATTTTATATGGATAATCATTTATGATACCAGGTTGTTGAACGAATACTTCATGATATTCAGACAATAATTCGGTCAATTGCTTAGCCTTACAAGTATTAATGCAAGTTGCCTCGTTTATTTTTTCTTGTTTTGTTGCCACGATGTCATTTGCATTGCTGGGTACATCGTTATTTCGGTTTTGACTACATATCTGCCGGTGCTCTTGGTTCAATATTAACATCTTCTGCTTACTGACAGAAAGGTGTGCCTTTTGCATTAATTGAAGGTTTGCTCCGAACTCCCGATTCAACATCAAAGTTATCGGTCGCTGTTGGTGATTAAGATCACACGTCCCCTGGGCGAGATTAATTTTACCTTCCTTTTCCCGAAGGAACTCAAGTCCAAGTACCACTGGTACGGATAAGTTATCTATCAATAGGAACGTGCATGTCAAGCGATCATTTCCTAAGGTAACTTCCGCCTGTGTCTGGAATTTTATGGTTTGTGTCTTATTTCCCAATGCTCCAATAACCTTGCAATTTGCGACGGGTAAGCTCGGTACTTTTCGTAGTTGTGAAACCTTCTTGAAAAATTGCATATTCATTACGGATACATTTGCACCTGTATCGATCTGAGTTGTAGTTGGTATCCCATTTATACTCCTGGTGACACTTGCTTGAATTATTTCCTTTCCTATCTTATCAGAAATGACAGGTTCTTGATATAGCTCATCTTCTAATTTATTTCCATCCTGATATCGAATCATGTTTATATTGTTCTTCTTCGACCTATTGCTTTCCTTGTTGCCCTAGGCCGCCTGGCGAAGGCCTACAGGGACCGCAATTAGTTTGTCGGCTTCTGTGAATTTTCTTTGGTATCAGAAGGTACCTCTGTTGTTATCACATTTTGTGAATTTTCTGTTGGAGTTGGAGGTGACCTGCTTGTATCCCACCACGGTGGATATAGGCTGTTTGACATCGGAATAGCTTGGACATAATTTACCAGCTGGCCTGTATTAACAGAACCTTGCGACGGTTGCCAATGGCTTGGTCCTGGGTGCCGCCAATATTAGTTATCTCCGCGCATATTCTGTGGCTTATCTTTGTACGGACTGTCTGGTCTGTGGTCATTGCGTCTTTTTCGGTTATTAATGTCACTACGAAAACTTGAATTCTGATTGTGATGCTGCCTTGCATTACCATTCGGTTTCCTATAATCCTTGTTATTATTATCGTTGTAACCACAATCTTGGTTGTATTGGTTTCTATTACTGTTATGGTTGTAATTGCTGTTTCCTTAAGATTTATTTTTATTTTGTTTAGGACTAGCTTCGGCCCTATTTCCCTTGTTTGAATTCCATGAACTCTTTCCATTCGGAGTGTTTGTATTGCTGGTGACATCAGAAGTTTTTCTGGCGTCCTCCTGCACAAGATACAAGGAATCGATTACAGATAGAAATTCTTTTAAGTCAGTGCCTGTAATATTGAACAGTTTCTCTCTAATTTGGATTGGTAGTCTGGCTTTTAGTACTCGTAACAAATCTCTAGTGGTAACTGGCTCATCCCAGTATCTGGTCATGTTAACATATTTTTCAAAATATTTCCTTAATGAACCTGATTTCGGATTGTAGACTTCGGCATTGTATACTATTTTACGAAGTCGCTCTTGAATAGACGCCGACCAAAATTGATATAAAAACGCCTTTTCAAAGTCATGAAAGGTTTTACAAGTTTCTGCGGCATTTAACGCCCATAATGACGCATCACCAGAGATATGTGATGCCACAAATCGTATCTTTTGTTCTTCTGACCATGATTTTGGGAGAACACTTTTGAAATTACGGATAAATACAAGAGGCTGTACGTTTCTTTTGCTTTCTTCATTGAAGATCTGAAACTGCCGATGCTTGATGAGAGTCTCTTCATGCATTAGAGTTGTTAGTTGCATTGAACTGCTATCATCTGCAAGTTTTGCATTTACCTTTTTACAAGTACACTCTGCTTCGTTATCATGATTGTTTCTTGTTGTCACGCATTGCTGTGGCAAAATCATTTGATTACCAAAGTCTGGTTTTCTTTGCGGTACAACAAGAGTCGGTGTAGAATGTTCTGTGTACGTTTGCCTGTCAGAAGCAGTGTTGTTATTGCAGCATACTGATAGATTTTGTGGGTTACGGTTTTTAGGATACATCGCTCTGGCTATCTCGGTTTTGACTTGTCTATGAATTTCGGAAGGAATATCTTCCTGCAATGTTTCGACAGCTGTGGCTAGAGCTTTGAATCTGTTTTCAAGATTATCCACATCAGTTAGGCTGGTAACCCGAACTGGAATTTTCACTAATGGTTCGATCGTGGATTTCACTGCATCGATCTCTTCTTTCACATGATTAGTAATTGCACTATCCCGTTCGTTTAAGGTTTGATTGATCTGGCGGACAATTTCCTCATCTCTTTTAATAAATATGTTGTTGATATTTTCAACTAATTTCCTTTCCCTTTCTTGGTCTTTAATTTCTTGTTCCTGTCTTTCTCTAACCCTTTCTTCCCTCTGCTGGATAGTAAATTTTTCGAATAAAGCTGATAACATATCCTGTAACGGCATAGCTTGTGCGTTGTGCACTTGTGCCCCTGGGCCGGTACAAATAGTGTGTCTATTTTCTAACTGACAGACTGGTGGAGTGCCAGTTTGCTTCGGCAGCTCTTCAGTCTCACTACCTGTCGGAACATCATCTACAAAATTGTCATCGGTAATTAAATTCTCTAATGACTGAGTAAGAGTGTGAACAGATTGTTCTACTGGAGGATCGTATACCATTTCTGCCTCCGTATCCTCACTAGGTTTAACCAGTTTCCTTAGCCTAACCATTTTATACACAATATAACAAAACAAGTCTATATATATCACTGACACATATACATAAACACAAAATAATCTTTCGACTAACACAAACACACACACACACATATATATATAACACAGAAAACTCTTTACATCTGTGTAGAGAATCTTTTGCAAATTTATTACATTTAGCAGTAACTTTCTCGCAGTCGGTTTATTGAATCTCGTCTACTTATCGCTGCCGATGTTAAAACTGATATCAATGTCTGAGTAGCACATTTTCTTTTAGAAACGGTGTTGGAATTAAGCTGAGTGCAATTTGTGTGTAACTGCAGTGTACCTACTCTTGTACCCAATGTGTTGATTGCAGACTATGTTTTATAGAAACGGTGTTGAAACTAAACTGAGTGCAACGTGTGTTATTGCAGTGTTCCTACCCTTGTACTCAATGTCTTGATAGCAGACTTTCTTTTACAGAAATGGTGAATGCTACGTGTGTAAGTGCAGTGTTCCTACCCTGGTACTCAATGTCTTGATAGCAGACGTTCTTTTATAGAAAGTTTGGAAAAAGCATTATTTATACCAATTGCTTCATATTCTATTAATTAATTAAGCCAAACAAGCAATAAGCCTCCAGGCGATAACAAGGAAAGGTGTTGGTATAATTCCCACGAAGCGCTTTTACGCAATAAAGAGCAGCGGTAATTGTTTATTTCCTATTGTACTTCGACGAAACGTGAGTAATTCATAGTCATACCAACAGTGTTTGTCGGTATTTTGTGTGATATTTTACAATGCTCCAGAAACACTGTTAAATGAGAAGTGGTGTAAGCGTAATGGTTATGGCGTTTGACTGCTAAGCGAAAGGTTCTGAGTTCAAACCATGTTAGCTGCTTAATTTTTTCTTTATTTAAAAACAATATCGAAGTGTCTTGCTTCATGAATTTTATTCGTTTGAATGTAATTTTTTGAAATTTCTAGTGCTTTGTCTCTTCATTATAATCATAAAACGTTTTCGGTTTTTCTAATTTTGTCCTCCAATACTTGTTTTCACATCAATTAAAAACAATGAAAAGGCACACATACAATATTCATGTTATTTGTTTTGTTTGTATATCTTCTCTTGCGCAGTCGCTGATTTACTATTCATTGTGAGATATATTCTTTTGCGACAGTATTAAAAGTATTATTTAGAACAGAATTTCGGCTCGTACGTTGCCGAGCTACATGATTGACGCAATTCTTTGCGTCGCTGCTTTGGCAACATCATCATATTCAACGTTTTCGTCGACTGATCTATGTTTTGGCAAGTATTTGCTGTCCGTTATGACAAAAACAAATTGTTTGCGCACTGTGCCTAACTGACAATATATTTTAGTTTCTGTGTTTTATTACGCCCACAATTCAGTTTTGTGTACTTCGCCAACTTTGTTATAATCAGAACTTTGTAGAAAAATGCGAAATGAGTCTGGTATAAATATAACTCTTATTACAGTCGCGAAAGACGGAATATTTCTCAATGTTACGTACGACACCTATCTGGTACTTATATTAAATGAGGTATTGTTGTACAGTAAATTTTATATGAAATTTTGGTATCTTGTCCACATTTTACTGTCAACATTGTGGCAACCAAAATCGACCATACGGAAAATATACGCTGTGGACTTTCACCTCTGAAAACTCTTCAAAAATTCGTGCAATGGTTAACTACATTTAATGCTGCTCAATAACTGCGTTGAACATCGAAACAAAATTAAGTCATTTATGGGGGGAAGGTATCAGTCAAGAAAATGTGTAAAAATCAAATTTTTGGGCCAAATAGTTTTTGTGAAATCGAATGATAAGTGTGCCAAAGCACTCGGAACACCATGGGTCTGTACAGGCGAGCAGTGCAGTGATGACAAAATCGCGCACAGCACGGAATGCGGTGAGAACGTCTCAGTAGCAGAGAAAGGGTTAATGCGGCCCTAGTGGCTTTACTTCATAAACTGCGCGCTCCCCCCTAAACGAAGTATGGCGCTGCTTCTCTTGGCGCGTGCGACATTTGCAACTGGCAACGCATCAATCTTCCACGTCTGGGCGGCCGTGCGCGAGTCGCCAAGATAAAAGAATTGAATTATAGTAGTACAGCAATTCGGAGGACACATGACAATGTTCGTGAAAAACAATACATACACACAATTTGTGTTATTATTTCATTTAAATGACCAAATGTGCATTGGTGGTCCCTGTTCGGGCGCCAGTGTGGCAGTTTTTGTGTATCATGAACATGGACAAATGCAATGAATATGGATGATACGATACTCTATGGTATTATGCGGTTTCAATTCAGTCTGTTTTTTAGCAGTTGCATTGATTTGATTTTGTAAATTATACTGACAATATTATACACATGTATAATGCATTATTCATACTACAACTTCTGCCAGATAATTATTTTGTTCAAACTGCACAAGAATTAAACCTGACGTAGTGTAATAATGTTGACTGTAAGTTGTGTTCATATCACTAAAATTGCAGATCGTACATCAGAGCTTTTATAATTTTTGTCCTCGATGGATTTAATTATTCTTAGCAAATTGATCATGAAAAGAAACCACAGAATACCACCCGCACACAACACTGACGTATGCTACCAGAAATATTTTCCCCGTGATTCGTGCGTGGTTTAATTTTGGGCTCATACATCAGCAATGAAATCTTGTTCAACAATAAATACCATCAGCACTGTTCTTAGAAAATGCAGTCTGATTCGAATAATTTTTCCTTTATAAATAGAGTTCAGTACCACAGGTGCACATTTATTTCTTACACATCGGAATATTGTTTGCAGTTTCAAGTAATTTAAATCTGCCGCTGTGATAAAAGTTAAGATGGCGGCCAACAAAAGATAGAGGATTTCTTTTTTAATTAAGAGTTTTCCTTTGCCCAATAAATAATTAATCATTTAAATTGATGCCGCCAATAAAAAAAATATTAAATTGTTTTGAAAATTAGTTTAACACAAACCCACGCTATTTTCAACTAGAAGTACAGACGAAGTTGCTATATAATCGCAACTAACAATGGCTGCGCTTCTTACCGCTATGATAAAACAATTAATACAAAATATAATTAAAAGAGGAAGCGATTTTTCAATAATTAATCATAAATAGTTGAAACGCATTTGGCTCTATTTGTGTTTTTTTTTACCAGCAAATGAACATGAAAGTACAATAATTTTACATTAAATGTTTTTCATTCAACAGCCCTCAAATCGATTCGCGTCTTGCGTCGGCGACGTACATTTGAAGAAGACGACAAAAGGATACAAAAGAAGAAAATAGAATGACACAGATTAACAAAGAATGTGAGACCAATATTATTGAAATCCGTTGAGAGAGATATCCTTCTTTCCAGTCCTAGTCGCAACACTCCGACTCACATCAGCCATCTACTTTCCTCCCTCTCCTTATCCTCCGCATCGAGGCCTTTTAGGCACTAACTCCAGATCCACAAGACCGCATATTTATAGCCATAATTCCAGTTTCATCGCAGGTTCGAATCCTGCCTCGGGCATGGATGTATGTGATGTCCTTAGGTTAGTTAGGTTTAAGTAGTTCTAAGTTCTAGGGAACTGATGACCACAGATGTTGAGTCCCATAGTGCTCAGAGCCATTTGAACCATGATTAACACGAATTCTCTCTGATCGCCATTCTACCCATTACGGAAAATTGTACATCTGTTCTTTTACATACCTACTGATTTTGTATTCGAGTACGAAGTTACCTTGAGATGCGGCCATGTCTTCTACGTGCATCGCTCTTTTTGTCGGACCGCATATAAATGCAGTGTTAAATCATACATTCTACAGGGCGAGTCGCAATTCCATAAATAAACTTCGATATGTTTATCACATTCGTATGCTGAGTGTTGTCATATAAAATATCTTGCACCCTATGTATTCCCTACATTGTACTTTGTTCGAATCGTTATTCCTTCGCGACCATTGTGGTCGACACTTGGAACAGTTTCTGAAAATTGAAGGTGCTGTACTCACAACTAAACTTCATGGTGAACTTCGCGCTGTTTGTTTTTCTTTAGTTTCCGTCAGCTGCTAACTTTTCCTGTTCCTCTATCAAAGTTCAGTCCTAGTGGCGAGTAGGCAACAAGGCACAATACAAACACGGAACACTTCTCGAATTACAATGAGGTGACAGAAGTCATGGGATACCTCCTAATATCGCGTGGAATCTCCTTTCGCCCAGCGAAATGCAGCAGCTCGACGTGTCATGCACTCAACAAGTCGTTGGAAGTCCCCTCCAAAAATATTGAGCCATGCTGTCTCTATAGCCGTCCTCAACTGCGAATGTCTTGCCGGTGCAGGGCTTTGTGCATGAACTGACCTCTCAGTTATGTCCTATAAATCTTGGATGGGTGGCCAGATCATAAGCTCGTATTGTCCAGAATATTGTTCAAACCAATCTCAAACAATTGTGGCTCTGTGGCACGGTGGATTGTCATCCATAAAAATTTCATCGTAGTTTGAAAGTATGAAGTTTATGAATGGCGGCAAACGGTCTCCAAGTAACTGAAAATAACCATTCCCACTAAGTGACCGATTCAGTTGAACCAGAGGACCCAGTCCATTCCATGTAATCGCAACCCACACTACTGAGCAGCCACCACCATCTTGCACACCGTTTTGGTTCAAATGGCTGTGAGCACTATGGGAGTTAACTTCTGAGGTCATCAGTCCCCTAGAACTTAGAACTACTTAAACCTAACTAACCTAAGAACATCACACACATCCATGCCCGAGGCAGGATTCGAACCTGCGACCGTAGCAATCGCGCGGTTCCAGACTGTAGCGCCTAGAAGCGCTCAGCCACTCCGGCCGGCTGCAAAGTGTTTTGTTGACAACTTTGGTCCACGGATTCGTGGGATCTGCGGCACACTCGAACCCTCCAATCAGCTCTTACCTACTGATTTCGGAGCTCATCTGACCAGTCCACTGTTTCCCAGTCGTCAAGAGCCCAACCAATATGGTCACATGCCACGGAGAGTCGCTGCAGGCGATGTTGTGCTGTTAGCAAAGGCACTTGCGTCGGTCGTCCGCTGCTATAGCCCACGAATGCCAAGTTTTGCCGCACTGTCCTAATGGACACGTTTGTCGTACGTCCAAATTGATTTTTCCGGTTATTTCAAGCAGCGTTGTTTGTCTGTTAGCACTGAAAACCCTACGCAAACGGCACTGTTCTCGGTCCTTAGGCGAAGACCGTCGGGCACTGCGTTGTTCATGGAGGGCTCTGAGCACTATGGGACTTAACATCTATGGTCATCAGTGTATATGAAACGTAGAAACTATTCACCACACGACGAACGACTTGCTCATTAACGTTGTCTAAACTGCCTTTCTCAGGTCTTCATTGCATTTATTTAGGACGTGCTTAGAATTTCGACAATATACCTGCATGAACTCTTTCCAGTTATCTCTTGATGCATCAGGTGGAAGTAAACAATACACCAGTTTCTTCAGCCACTCGTTTCAATTTAGATTTTAGTATAATTTCAATGGAGTCGGTCAAAGTTAATGTGATACTGTAATCATTCTCAAAAAGTGGTTCAAATTGCTCTGAGCTCTAAGGGACTTAACATCTTAGGTCATAAGTCCCCTAGAACTTAGAACTACTTAAACCTAACTAACCTAAGGACATCACACACATTCATGCCCGAGGCAGGATTCGAACCTGCGACCGTAGCGGTCACGCGGTTCCAGACTGAAGCGCCTTTAACCGCACGGCCATACCGGCCGGCGTTCATGGAGGGAAGTAATGCCTGAAATTTAGTATTCTCGACGCACTCTTGACACTGTGGACCTCGGAATACTGAATTCCCTAACGCTTTTCCAAACGGAATATCCGATGTGTCTAGTCCACATTGAAATTTCTATATAATATCCGTCGCGCGGCCATAATCGCGTCGGAAACCATTTCATATGAATCAGCAGAGTGCAAATGGATCACCCTTTTGTACCTTGTTTGTACGAAATTACGGCCATCCGTACATGTGTGTATCGCTGAGTCATTCATTGTTCACCTCAGTGTATATTCTTTTACACTTACGTGTAGTTATTATCACTGTAACACAGTAAGCAAGTAACTGGAGATGCTAAATGCTTGAATTATTCGATGGCTTTAAATCGAAGAAACATACTCAAACTTTGAATGTTAGTCGTTACAGTTCATAAGAGATCCCAACCTTCGTGCAAGTCGGAATCTGTTATGACAGTGCGTACACGACAAATCGAAACAAACTGTGCCATTATTGTTACAAAAGAAATTATTTTAAACATCACCAGCTTGATGCCTTGTAACATCGACTGCCGCACAAAGGTACTCATTGAAAGTCTATCGTCTGTTTGCTCCCTTTCTTTACAGTAAACAAACAATTGAAAACAGAATTCAAATGTCTCACTTACAGAGCAGCGGCTATTCAAACAGTTGGTTCTGTACCCGATACTTAGCGGCTTTGAGCAACAGAAACGCCATACAGTTGCTTGAAATGAAAGAACCAAACCTGCGTATTAGCTGGAAAGAAGCCTGCTTGTTATATTGACGTGGAGCTTCTGACGGAGAAGAAGGTTGCAGCGGTGCACGCAACTCCCACGCCAGTGGCCGGGGCTTTGCTTGGCTCTGTAAACAGGCGGTGGGGTGCCGGGGCGGGCAGAGCCCCGGCTCGGTACAAGTGCGACGGCGCACGCGACGGGAGCGTTGGCTGCTGAAGGCCGGCCCGGGCTGCGCGTGCGACCGAGGACGTCCAAGGCACCGCCTGCCCTCTTTCCGCCTCGCACAGTAAAGCCGAAATGATTTACAGTCCACCCAGGCCATACACTGCAAGGTCCTGGACGATCTTGGCGCCAGTATTGCACTGCGTCAGTCACGCATGCCTCACTGTGCTAACGCCTGGGGTTTAGCTGAGACACGCAACCACCACGCTACACTGCTCGTGAAAAAACTGCTTCCAAGGGAATCACACACCCAGCGGGTCACATGTTTTGCTCATACTGCAGTACATAATGGCCAAGTGCGATACGCTCATCAAGCGGTTTTGACAAACTGAAGGTCACAATTTTATTTTTATGTTTAGTTATTGGCTTTCGGAACGTCCCCGTAGAGTCATCTCAGCACTGGACTGGATTTGATAACTCATAGTGCACATCAGGTTAAGTTTTACCCTGGTACGTATTTAAATAGGGTAACAAAGGACAGTTCTCATTTAAAACAAAATTTACATCCGCATAACTGAAACCAACAAACAAGAAGAAAATGTAACACAGGATACATAGGAGGAGGAAAGGTGTAAGAATTACACTGGTAACACAATAAGAATTAATAAATCGCATTGGTACACATTTGGGATATTCCCGATTCAATACATATTAATGAACTGTGCATGTAAAGTAACAACGAAATGACCTTTTTGATGCCCTGTAAGAACTGCTTAAAAGCTGCGGATAGAGAATTGATTATTTGTGCAGATAAAAAAGTCCCATCTAGACAGAACATGTGAAAGAAAACAAGATCCAGATTTGGGTATTACAGCGATACATATACACTGAAGCGCCAAAGAAATGGCATGTGTATCCAAATACATAAATATGTAAATATGTAACCAGGCAGAATACGGCGGTGAGGTCGGCAACGATTTTAAAAGACAACAACCACCTGGCGTAGTTGTTAGATCGGTTACTGCTGCTAAAATGATAAGTGGTCAAGATTTAAGTGAGTTTGAACGTAGTGTTATACTCGGCGCACGAGCGGTGGGACACAGCGTCTCCTACATGATGAAGTGGTGGTTTTCCCGTGCGACCATTTCACCGTGAATATAAGCAATCCAGTAAAACATCAAATCTCCGACATCGCTGCGGCCGGAAAAAGATGCTCCAAGAACAGCACCAACGACGACTGAAGAGAATCGTTCAACTTGACAAAAGTGCAGCACTTCCACAAATTGCTGCAGATTTGAATACTGGGCCATCAACAAGTGTCACCGTGCGAACCATTCAATGAAACATCATCGATATGGGCTTCCGGAACCGAAGGCCCACTCGTGCACTCGTGTACCCTCGATGACTGCGCGACACGAAGTTTTACGCCTCGCCTGCGCCCGTCAACACCGACATTAGACTGTTGATGACTAGGAACATATTGCCTAGTCGGACGAGTCTCGTTTCAAATTGTATTCAGCGGATAGACGTGTACGGGTATGGAGGCAACTCATGAATCCATGGACGCTGCATGTCAGCAGGGAACTGTTCAAGGGAACTGAAACAAAGTGGCTCCAGGAACACCCTTCTGAGCTTTAAAACTTCCGCTCGCCACCAGGCTCCCCATATATGAACTTTACTGAGCATATCTGGTATGCCTTGCAACGTGCTGTTCAGAAGAGCTCTCCACCCTCTCGTACTCTTACGCATTTATGTACAGCGCTCATGGTGCCAATTCCCTCCGGCACTGCTTCAGACATTAGTCGAGTCCATGCCACGTCGTGTTGCGACACTTCTGCGTGCTCGTGGAGGCCCTACACGATATTAGGCAGGTGCAGCAATTTCTTTGGCTCTTCAGTGTAGATACAGCAGTGTTCAGACACATATGTAGTAGGTACATAATAACATACATTTATAGACTTGAGAGTTATGTTGACTAGGACATGGGAACATAGTCAGTTAATTGTGCTGTGGTCTTCCGCTGGCATTCTAATTATCAAGAATATTAGACTAGTAACCCTGGATGTTATATCTGTATGTTACACTGTTGACGAACTCGCACAGTAGTTTATACGTTGTTACGTCGTTGGATGGTAACAAAGTTTCGACACCGCTCCGGAACTTATAAAATAAATAAAATAAATAAATAAATAAATAAATATTGTTATTTTAAATATGTTAATTATTCTATCTGTATGATGGTGATTGTGATTGCAATTGTGTTCGCTTATCTGGGACGTGGACGTTTGATTATTCGTTATCAGACGCTTGACAATGGCTTTTTCGTAAAGGCAATGTTACTCGTAGTTGACCGTGAAATAAAACTGAATAATCGGACTTCGTAATTAAATCGTTTCCAAAGACTGCTGCGGTAGGTGCGGACTCATAATCTAAATCTCAATATTACAATAATTTGCCAGCCATGCCAATACGTCGTACAGAGGTGATTGTCTACTAAACATAAAAAAGTTACACAGTTAGTTAAATCAGATATATTCAATGAATAAGCCTACAGTTCATAATCCTACTTACTTTTATAAATATAATTCTTTACAGAATCGAGTGCCTAGTGTGGTTGCAACTCGCAGTATTCTTCTATAACATGAAATATGGCGGTGTGCCAGACAATAAAATAAAATACGTGCTTCTCGCACCACTTCAACCAGAGCTCTCTCTTTCTTAATCAAACATAAGAGTAACGTAATTGTGCTTTTGTTTTATCAGCGACACAGCGCTGCAGTTGTGTGCCATAGGCTTTATTTATTTGTCACTGATTATTTATTTAATTAGTATTTCGCGTTTCCGCGGAAACTCACGCTCGGCATGCAAATGTGCCTTTATATTGCCCCCTGAATTGCGAGGCGAAAGGACACACCTGGAGGCGAGCAATTCACCTAAAGGCACAAGAAAATCTAAGTTATCTACAACTATTTACATGACTTACATTACACATTATACACATTATATACAAAATTTGAATGACGCGGGTGCGCCGTAAAAGTTCTTATGTTGGCAGGTAGAGTGCGCGCATGCGCAGAAGCGTCTGTGTAACTGCGGGACTGCCGTTATATCGTACAGTTAGATCACGCGGCACAGTATTGCAGTTCATATTGTTCGTGTGCACGCGTTTTTCAGTCGTTGCACAAAGAAAATATTCAACCAAGATTATATATGAAGACTACATTCTATGACAGGTAACTTAGTTTTAGATTTACAATATTTGTTATAACACAATACAACTTAGATTGTTGAATGTTCTTAGTTACATAGTATTGTTTTGAAATACTTCAAGGAAAAATGTCCGTATTTTTCAGGTGCGTTGACCTATACGCATCGTGTCGTTATTACAGTTCATATTCATCCGCTGCACAATAATTTTTTACAGGTTAGTATCATCGTGGTAAAGTTTTTTGATCACAGTAACATCGTTGTATAACAACGTGATTAATACATAAGTGCCCGCATCTCGTGGTCGTGCGGTAGCGTTCTCGCTTCCCACGCCCGGGTTCCCGGGTTCGATTCCCGGCGGGGTCAGGGATTTTCTCTGCCTCGTGATGGCTGGGTGTTGTGTGCTGTCCTTAGGTTAGTTAGGTTTAAGTAGTTCTAAGTTCTAGGGGACTTATGACCACAGCAGTTGAGTCCCATAGTGCTCAGAGCCATTTGAACCATTTTGAACCAATACATAAGCGTGTCCATTTCTCATTTCCATTATAGTCGTAGTGATGCAGTTCGTTGTGACTAAAAGCATTGCTTATTACAGATCAGACGTGACCCGTCGAGTAATTGGTCCACGTGCAGTTCGTTTTTTACATTCCGTGGAAGCTTGGTTGCAGAACCTCGGATGGCACATAGCTGGCGTCGATCCTTGGACAGTCCAGGTAAGAGTGTCCGTCACATTTCGAGAACATTTCATTCCCTGATGTTCCAACCAAAATTCTTCCACCCGTCGTGTTGTTTTCTGGACAGGCAATTTGTGTCCATTTAATCCAGTTAGCATCTTGAAGTTGGGTACTGTAGTAATGTCACTAGACGATGCACGAATTATGCACTTTACATTTTCAGTTTTT
Organism: Schistocerca serialis cubense; assembly: GCF_023864345.2. Taxonomy (NCBI): domain Eukaryota; kingdom Metazoa; phylum Arthropoda; class Insecta; order Orthoptera; family Acrididae; genus Schistocerca; species Schistocerca serialis. Next base: position 1,021,977,871 of record NC_064638.1, on the reverse strand, counting down.
TGCTGAATATAGCTCACCTAAATGTTCGTAGTTATTAATCAAGGAAATCGTTCATCGCGTTCACATAGATACGCTGCATAATGAATGGCATTAACAGTTTCTTTCACATAGGTTTCCGCGTAGTTGCAGAGTTAATAATGTTCGTTAATGTCCGTGAACAGTGGTTCACTATGCAATGTCTTTTTGGCACTCGTTTTGTTCAAATTTTTACATAGTAACAGTTACACTATATATCAGTTAAAAAAATAAGTAATTATACATACACACGTCACATATTTTCTGTTCAGGTGTGATTTCCTTGTCCGACAACTTAGGTAATGGTTCTATCCACTGATCGTTCTGTTTGCAATTGAACATGATCTCGTTAGGTGTGTAATTCGTATCGTAAATATTTAAGTTATTGTGTATGTCTTCGAAAAGACTTAGGTAGGACACCCAATTAGTATGTTTTTGATGAAATATAGGTCCTCATGAATCGATTTAATTCTCGGAAAAGTCTCTCAGTGGCGTTACATTGTGGACTAAACCTCGAAATAAATATACTTTTAATGTTATTGTCCATCAAGAAATTTCTCCATTTGTACCCAGAGTAGTATGCTGCATTATCTGATAGAATTGCTTTAGGTTTTCCCACGTGCGTCAGGTAATCACTTGAGAATCTTCGTATTATAGCATTTGCAGTGGCGGATTTTAAAGCATAAAGTTTTACATGTTTAGAAAATATATCATAAAAAGCTAAGCTATATTTGACGCCTCCAGAGCTTGCTGGATGCGGTCCACTGATGTCAGTACACAGAATTTCCAGGGGTTTATTGGGTAAAATAGAATGTAAATCTGTTTTTGTGGATAAATTCTGAGGTTTTGATTTTTGACATATGACACATGTTTTTAGTTCCCTGTAAATTTTTCTTCTCATATTGCTAAAATAACAGTATGTGCTGAGCTTTGCCAAACACCTTTTTTGTCCCATAATGACCCCAAACTAAGTGTGTGTGCTAAATTAGATTACGTTCAGACTCTTTGGGAATGCATACACACCAGTTAGTAGCATTTGGATGTCGGCGGTAAAATAACACATCATTGTGTAACTTGTAATACTTAGTCAAAGGATGATTGTGTTTTTCTACCAGTAATGTTATTATCTTATACCAGTGAGGATCAGATTTTTGTAATTCAGCCATGTTTCTGCACATATCAATATAATATTGGTGATACTGCTTGTCTTGCATTAAGAGAATCCTGTAGTCATTTATATTTTCTAAGTCACTGTTGGTATCATTCATACCTTGTGGAAGTCTAGACAAAGTGTCTGCAATGGTGTTGTCCTTACCTCTTATGTACTTAATTTCAAAAGAGTAGTTCTGAAGTGTAACTGCCCATCGTGATAGTCTAGGATGTACAAGTTTACAAGTTAACAAAAATGTCAGGGCCTGGTGATCGGTGTAAATTACCGTATGTTTTCCAAATAAATAATAATTGAATTTCTTGAATGCCCATACTATGGAAAGTGTTTCTAACTCAGTAGTGGAGTATGTACGCTCACATTCAGTTAGAGTGCGACTCGCAAACCCAATAATTCTTATCTGTTCCTCCTCTTTATTCTTTACAACTTGAAATAAGCAACAGCCCAAGCCAGTACGTGAAGCGTCACAAGTCATACAAAAATCTAAATTGAAATCTGGATGGCTCAATATGTTAGCATTCACTAAAGCATGTTTAATTGTATTAAAGTCATTCTGGCACTGTTCCAACCAGATCCAAACTTGATTCTTTCTGAGTAGATTTAGCAGATGTTTACTGTTCAAAAGTGGTTGTGGCAAAAAACGTCTGAAAAATGAACATAGCCCGAGGAATGATTTTAACTGCTTTTTAGTTCGAGGGCTAGGAAAGTTTCTGATAGCATCTAATTTACTGGGATCCGGACGTATGCCCTGTGAATTAATGATATGTCCTAAATACTTTATCTCACTGCAACCAAATTTTGATTTTCTTAGGTTGGCTGTGACTCCAGCTTGTGCAAATTTTTCTAAAATTCTTTGAAGTGTGTCAACGTGTTCATTCCAAGATTGTGTAGCTATCAGTATATCATCTACATAGTGTGTGACTGTCTCAACTAAATCGTCGCCAAGCACGGTATCCAGGGCTGTAATGAATACCCCAGAGCTGACATTCAGTCCGAAGGGTAGAACACAAAACTGATAGGTTCGCCCCCCGAACATAAATGCAGTATATTTCCGAGAATCAGGAGTGATACCCACCTGCCAAAACGAATTAGCGAGATCTATTGTGGAAAAATATTTTGCATCTAGAAATTTCTGTAATTGCTCTTCTAAATTTTCAGGTTTTGTGTGAACCGGTAAAATTATTTCATTAATAGCTCGTGCGTCTAACACTAACCTAATGCTTCCATTTGATTTTTTGACAACAAGTAGAGGACTACAATAAGGTGAGGTGGATGGTTCAATGACCTTCCAGTCTAACATTTGTTTTAATTCTTGCCACACAGCAGGTCGTTGAGATAACGGTACGTTATATGTCTTATGGTAGAAGATCTTGTGAGGCTTAACTTCAATCTTGTACACATATGTGTTGATAACACCTAATCGTTTGGTAAAAACTTGTAAATATTTGGATAACACTTCCTGTAGTTTTATACGTTCATGTACACTGAGAACTGTAGCTTCACTTATCTTATGATCAAGCAATGTTTTCAATTCCATTAGCTCTGTGTCAGATGAGTGTGTTTGCATGTCTTGAATGTCATTGTCAAGTACTAACTGAACCTTGTACCCTGTACAGTGTTTGTCATGCTTTAGAGTTCTCCTGTCCAAACCAATAATAATTACACTGCCTTTATCATTTAAAATACATTTACCTTTGGAGAAGTCTATAATGCAGTCCTTCTCGCTCATAATATCTATTCCTAATATGCAATTTGTCACAAGGTTTTGTACAACCAGGAATGGCCATTGTACGGTTCCATTACCTATTTTAACGTTTACAAAAACTTGCTTCGTAACCCTACATGACTTATTACCTAGTGCAGTAGTTATTTTACAGTTTTGGGCAGGAAACTCAGGCACAGGTTCCAATTCACACATCTTTTTATAGAAATTAAAAGACAAAACGCTCACAGCTGCACCTGTATCTAGGATAATAGTAGTTGGAATCCCACCTACTACACCAGTAGTAGATGCTAAAACAATTTCATTTGTGTTTAAACGACATTGTGTACTGTCTTGTAAAAGTTCATCTGATATATTGTTATTGTGGTTGTATCTTATAAATAAAACAGGTAGTTTTTGTTTAGAATTACTCGGCATATCATTATTCTGTTGTTCAAGTGTGGTGTCAAATAACTGATTAACATTGGAGTCGCCCCCCAAGAATTCTTCAGCCACGACCTGGGGCAAAGTAGTGACTGTTTCTAGTTTGTTGGATTAGCATTTGTACTAGGTACTGACACAGATTGAGGTTGTGCATCAGGTGTCATTTCTATTATATTCACATTCGGATATTGCCTATTATGATCTCCAAACTTTTGCGGTTGTTGTTGCTGTTGCGCATTATAACTTACCTGTCGGTCGTAAGGTATGCTCCAATTTTGACCTGGTGGCTGCTGTGGTAAAGCAGAGTTTGAATGAAAGTACTGATCGTTACGAGTCCAACCTTGATGCTGTCTTGGCTCGTAGTTACTATTATTTCTATTTCTGTTTGTGTTTTTGTTATTACCTTTGTATCCGTTGTTACCGTTGTAGTTATTACCGCGGTGCCTTTTGTATGGATTGCCGCATGAAATGTTATTACTGTTGTAACTATTGTTTGTATTGGAATACGCGTGTTGATTTTGATTTCCGTATTGAGACGACATGTGAGTTTGCTGCTTTTGCTGTACCGCGTATCCAACTGTGGGCGCGCCAGAATTGAGTTGGCAAGCCTGCATGTTTTGCATACCACTAGTGTAAACATTGTGGCTGCTGTTTTGCCGCGCGAAGCGCTGATCTTCAAGTAACATGTCAACCGAATCTAAAGCTGTTAAAAAATAATCTGAATCGTCATCCGGGATATGTAGGAGTTTTTCTTTAATGTTGAAAGGCAATTTGGCCTTCAACGCACGGAGTATATCACGCGTTGCGACTGGTTCGTCTAAAAAGTGTCCCATGTTCAAGTATTTTTCAAAATATCTGCGTAAGTTACCATTTTTACTGTTAAAAGTTTCAGGTTCTAAAATTTGTCTTCTGAGTCGCTCCTGGACGGATTGCGACCAGAATTTGTTCAGAAAAGCACGCTCAAACTCACTGTACGTGGTACATACGTCAGCTTGACTGTATGCCCAGACAGCTGCATCGCCTTGGATGTAACCGACAATATATGAAATCTTTTTCCGGTCACTCCAAGTGCGTGGAAATGCGTTACTAAAAGATTTAAGAAAAATCACCGGATGAATGGTTCGTTTTTCTGGGATAAAAATCTGAAATTGCCTGTGTTTCATTAAGCTTTCATCTTCCTTCGCATTGTGATATGGATTTATTCCACTGTAATTACTAGTATGTTCAGCTGGCGAGTAATTACGATAATGTTGCTGTGGTTTACCATGATAATAGCTTGTGTTTGTGTTTCCACATCGTGGTATGTGTTGTAGTCGTGGTGTGTTTTGTTCTTGTGTATTTGTCGTGTGCGGAACGTGTGTATCATACTCGAATGTATATTGGTTTCTGAACTGTACATTTTGACTGATATTTTCGTTACATTCAGACTGTAGTTGATCGGTGAATTGTCTCATGGGTGCAGTGACGGATTGTACTGCGTCACTGATCAGCTGTTTGTTATTAGTAATGTATTGCGCTACGGAGTCGTGCACAATTGTTGGTAAATTTTCACGTAAGCATCTATCAAAATGATTGTCTTTGTTCTCAACCCAATCATGAAATTCTTTATTAATATTTTGAAAATGAGCTGTGGCATCTGATTGTAAGATGTCAGTCAGGTGTTGTTCAACATTGTCAAATTTATTCTGTACGTCAGTAATTCGTTTTTCAAGGTTGTCATGTACTGAAGGATATGTTTGAATTTGTTCAGTAAGAACTTCACACGTGACATTAAGGTTTTTTACTTGTGTCTGTAAAAGTGCTACGTCAGTTGTAGTCTTTTGTTGTCTCGTATTGAGCTGGGAAAATTTAGTACTGAGTTCAGTCATCTGTTTGGTCAGTGTGGCGTCTATAAGTTCCACACGCTTACATAAAGTGTCATTACCTATCTTGATTGCTATGAGATCAGATTTGATTTCGTCATTTTGTGTTTTTAACTGTTCATTTTGTGTCTCTAATTGTGCCTTTAAGGTTGCCATGTTTTCGGCGTTCTGTTTCCTTATGGTTGCCATATTTTCTGCGTTTTGTTTCACTAGCATTTGTAACATGTCGGCAATGTTTAGCGTTTGCAAGGTCTCTGCCCCCGCCGCGTCATTAGACGTGACGTCATGCATTAACATGGGCTCTGATTGAGATTTTGAAATTTTTGTAGTGGACGGCCTATTGTCAAAATTTTCGTCAACACTTGCGTCAATGTTTGATGAATCGTCACTACCGGTTGCTGTCGTAAAGTTATTTTCTAACACTTGTCTCACGTCCGAGTCGGATTGCGTCTGAATAGTACGTCCTTGCTGTTCCATTTTTGCGTATTGTTTTCTAGTTATTACCATGCCACACGTGATATATGTTTCAAGAAAATTTTTGACACTGATTTTAAAATAAAATGTAGTTGAGCATGAATCGCTCGTAGCAACAATGGCTGTCTGTTAATTTAAAAATATAAACTGAATTTGAGATTATTGGTAATGGCTGCTGGCCATGTTACATGATATCGTACAGAAGTCGGCCATATTGTACACTCGTCTATTGGTATTGTTGCATACGTTATTGTTTAGGGAAAAGTACTGAGAATGAAATTTATCACTGAAACTGTTATGCAGAAAAGAAACACTACAGAATTTACTGAAAAGCTAATACACTGAATTATACGTCTGGTCAAGCCTGCTAATGCAAAAATGCTGCGTCTTACCTTATTTTGCTGGAAGTTTCATTGCGTCTTCCCGCAAAATTTCAGAATTGGAAAATATCTTCAGATTTTGTTATCTCTCATACATTGACGTCCAGGTCCAGAAAGTTGATTTTTTACATGAAACAAAGAGAACAATGTAACAAATGACAAAATAACAAGTCCGACACGCAGTCGCCAATATAAAATAAATAAAATAAATAAATAAATATATATATATTGTTATTTTAAATATGTTAATTATTCTATCTGTATGATGGTGATTGTGATTGCAATTGTGTTCGCTTATCTGGGACGTGGACGTTTGATTATTCGTTATCAGACGCTTGACAATGGCTTTTTCGTAAAGGCAATGTTACTCGTAGTTGACCGTGAAATAAAACTGAATAATCGGACTTCGTAATTAAATCGTTTCCAAAGACTGCTGCGGTAGGTGCGGACTCATAATCTAAATCTCAATATTACAATAATTTGCCAGCCATGCCAATACGTCGTACAGAGGTGATTGTCTACTAAACATAAAAAAGTTACACAGTTAGTTAAATCAGATATATTCAATGAATAAGCCTACAGTTCATAATCCTACTTACTTTTATAAATATAATTCTTTACAGAATCGAGTGCCTAGTGTGGTTGCAACTCGCAGTATTCTTCTATAACATGAAATATGGCGGTGTGCCAGACAATAAAATAAAATACGTGCTTCTCGCACCACTTCAACCAGAGCTCTCTCTTTCTTAATCAAACATAAGAGTAACGTAATTGTGCTTTTGTTTTATCAGCGACACAGCGCTGCAGTTGTGTGCCATAGGCTTTATTTATTTGTCACTGATTATTTATTTAATTAGTATTTCGCGTTTCCGCGGAAACTCACGCTCGGCATGCAAATGTGCCTTTATAAACTGAAGAAAAAGAGCTCGAAGATTGCTAGCAAGCAGGCTTATGTGATACCTGTTCAGAGAACATTGCAGCAGTATGTGGTTTCGGTCCTCTTCCACTCCGCAAACAAAGAGAGATGGCGCTTAGGTTGAGCCGATAGTGGTGTTCATTGAGCTTCTAGTGATTAAACTTCGATTCCTCAGTGTTTTTATCTTGTTATACCATCGTACTCTCGAAATCGTGGAATGCATTAGTGTTACAAGCCTGTTGAATACCGTAAGAGAGCACTAGCCATCGGGCAGTGGCGTTAATGCAAACGGCAAAGGGGGCAAACTAGAAGTTGGCCCCAAACGCGTTTAAGTTTCATCCTAAACATTCGCCAAACATTCGTATTACTACAACAAATAAACTTTCTTCAGAAAGGAACAATAATAATCTTTGTAGTACATTCGTGGCGTAGTTCAATCGAGATATACGTTTTACATGCGTGTATTATATTTATCTACACGGCACAGACATGTACTTTCAAGACCGCGGTGAGCAACGAAGAGGGCTCCTGTCTCTGGATGACCCACCCATCTATGAAAATGGTTTACGGAGTTCGTGATAGCACTAAGTAGAAGACTATGGGCATTCGAGATACGAACTGACGTTTAAACCTCACGTTGTCTACACGCACAGGCAGGAGCCAACGCGTGGAGTCATCAAGGGTCTTAGACCTCGGGCACATCAACGAGATTCAATCTTGGTTGCATGATATCTACAATGACATTGACCACAGAAAATCATCAGGGACCTTCAATGCATTTTGTAAATCATGCCCTCCCCTTCATCTATCCCCTGTCCCTCTTTCTCTCCTCCAGTCAGACCTAGAATTTTGCCACCCACGAAAACAAACCCAACAAAAAAAGTATCTGAACGATCTTACCTATTTATCAAACTACTAAAAAAGTGTTTATTTTAAATACTGTTGTGCCACTCATAAGTTTACACATCTAGCGAACAGTGTCTCCACATCAAAAATAAATAAGCACCAATAATTCTGCCTCAGCAACAAATTTCATACCTCACTCTGTTTTACACTTCTCAAACTGCCTCATCAGTAAATTTCACCTCTCCCATTTCTATTTCATCAAAATGTTTATGTCAAATATTGTACTGTCCCGACAGTAAATTTAATCTCTCTGTTTTATACTTCACCCAAAAGAAACGTTAGACTGACATTTTTATCAATATTACGGGTTTAATACACCCTTCAGAATATCATTTATTGAAAACAGTATGTTGTTCCAATTCGTACAAACATGTGAAACAGTTCCAACAGTTAACTACACTCCTGGAAATTGAAATAAGAACACCGTGAATTCATTGTCCCAGGAAGGGGAAACTTTATTGACACATTCCTGGGGTCAGATACATCATATGATCACACTGACAGAACCACAGGCACATAGACACAGGCAACAGAGCATGCACAATGTCGGCACTAGTACAGTGTGTATCCACCTTTCGCAGCAACGCAGGCTGCTATTCTCCCATGGAGACGATCGTAGAGATGCTGGATGTAGTCCTGTGGAACGGCTTGCCATGCCATTTCCACCTGGCGCCTCAGTTGGACCAGCGTTCGTGCTGGACGTGCAGACCGCGTGAGACGACGCTTCATCCAGTCCCAAACATGCTCAATGGGGGACAGATCCGGAGATCTTGCTGGCCAGGGTAGTTGACTTACACCTTCTAGAGCACGTTGGGTGGCACGGGATACATGCGGACGTGCATTGTCCTGTTGGAACAGCAAGTTCCCTTGCCGGTCTAGGAATGGTAGAACGATGGGTTCGATGACGGTTTGGATGTACCATGCACTATTCAGTGTCCCCTCGACGATCACCAGTGGTGGACGGCCAGTGTAGGAGATCGCTCCCCACACCATGATGCCGGGTGTTGGCCCTGTGTGCCTCGGTCGTATGCAGTCCTGATTGTGGCGCTCACCTGCACGGCGCCAAACACGCATACGACCATCATTGGCACCAAGGCAGAAGCGACTCTCATCGCTGAAGACGACACGTCTCCATTCGTCCCTCCATTCACGCCTGTCGCGACACCACTGGAGGCGGGCTGCACGATGTTGGGGCGTGAGCGGAAGACGGCCTAACGGTGTGCGGGACCGTAGCCCAGCTTCATGGAGACGGTTGCGAATGGTCCTCGCCGATACCCCAGGAGCAACAGTGTCCCTAATTTGCTGGGAAGTGGCGATGCGGTCCCCTACGGCACTGCGTAGGATCCTATGGTCTTGGCGTGCATCCGTGCGTCGCTGCGGTCCGGTCCCAGGTCGACGGGCACGTGCACCTTCCGCCGACCACTGGCGACAACATCGATGTACTGTGGAGACCTCACGTCCCACGTGTTGAGCAATTCGGCGGTACGTCCACCCGGCCTCCCGCATGCCCACTATACGCCCTCGCTCAAAGTCCGTCAACTGCACATACGATTCACGTCCACGCTGTCGCGGCATGCTACCAGTGTTAAAGACTGCGATGGAGCTCCGTATGCCACGGCAAACTGGCTGACACTGACGGCGGCGGTGCAAAAATACTGCGCAGCTAGCGCCATTCGACGGCCAACACCGCGGTTCCTGGTGTGTCCGCTGTGCCGTGCGTGTGATCATTGCTTGTACAGCCCTCTCGCAGTGTCCGGAGCAAGTATGGTGGGTCTGACACACCGGTGTCAATGTGTTCTTTTTTCCATTTCCAGGAGTGTATGTTTTAACATCTGTGCCTGCCTGAGTAATATCGGATTGACTCGGAATTTCGTTTCGTGGGGGGAACCGAATACAATATGAAAAATTTTCAGTTACTATAACTATCAACCAGTTTAATGTACTGAATCAGAATCAATTTAGTGTAAAAATAAATTCATACTTCCGTTACGGCACACAATAGTAGGAGTTAGAAATTAGAAAAATTTTGTTTCAAATCATTCACACTGCCAAAGCCAAATTCGAGTCAGGCCAGAGGCAGAAGCAGAAGCAGGAAGCGAGCCAGTACGTCGCAGATGGGTCAGGTCAACGACACTGTCTGCCGAGTAAGGATACACTTCCAGCTGAAAGTAGACTGTGACACAAAACCAAAGGAAGCGAAACGAGCATGTTGCAAGACGCTATCTCTGTCATAAGAGCACATAGCAAAGGACCGACACAGCAGTTATCAGCGTGTTAAGTGAATATAGAAGAGTAAGGAGGACACATTCAGTCGTTACGAACCGAGCTTTGCATCATAGTCAACTCTAGCTCCACTTAAATATTCCAGCTCTCCAGCTGTCGGCATCAGTTGCTCACTGCGATCGATGGCATTCACAGCAATAGCACTCGGTTAAATGATTACGATTTGTAGTAAATCTACACTACTGGCCGTTAAAATTGCTACACCACGAAGACGACGTGATACAGACGCGAAATTTAGCAGACAGGAAGACGGTGCTGTGATATGCAAATGATTAGCTTTTCAGAGCATTCAAACGAGGTTGGCGCCGGTGGCGACACCTACAACGTCCTGACGCGAGTAAAGTTTCCAACCGATTTCTCATACACAAACAGCAGTTGATCGGCGTTGCCTGGTGAAAAGTTGTTGTGATGCCTCGTGTAAAGAGGAGAAATGCTTACCATTACGTTTGCGACTTTGATAAAGGTCGGATTGCAGCCTATCGCGATTGCGGTTTATCGTATCGCGACATTGCTGCTCGCGTTGGTCGAGACCCAATGACTGTTAGTAGAATATGGAATCGGTGGGTTCAGGAGGGTAATACGGAAGGAGCGCCTGCGATGGTGTACTCAACGACGAACCTGGGTGCACGAAACACAAAATGTCATTTTTTCGGATGAATCCATGTTCTGTTTGCAGCGTCATGATGGTCGCATCCGTGTTTGACGACATCGCAGTGAACGCACATTGGAAGCGTGTATTCGTCATTGCCATACTGGCGTATCACCCGGCGTGATGGTATGGGGTGCCATTGGTTGCACGTCTCGGTCACCTCTTCTTCGCATTGACGGCACTTGGAACAATGGACGTTACATTTCAGATGTGTTACGACCCGTGGCTCTACCCTTCATTCGATCCCTGCGAAACCCAACATTTCAGCAGGATAATGCATAACCGCTTGTTGCAGGTCCTGTACGGGCCTTTCTGGATACAGAATGTTCGACTGCTGCCCTGGACAGCACATTCTCCAGATCTCTCACCAATTGAAAACGTCTGGTCAATGGTGGCCGAGCAACTGGCTCGTCACATTACGCCAATCACTACTCTTGATGAACTGTGGTATCGTGTTGAAGCTCATGGGCAGCTGTACCTGTACACGCCATCCAAGCTCTGTTTGACTCAATGCCCAGGCGTATCAAGGCCGTCATTATGACAAGTTGTGGTTGTTCTGGGTACTGATTTCTCAGGACCTATGCACCCAAATTGCGTGAAAATGTAATCCCATCTTAGTTCTAGTATAATATATTTGTCCAATGAATACCCGTTTATCAATTCATTTCTTCTTGGTGTAGCAATTTTAATGGCCAGTAGTGTGTTCCTAGATGCTCAAGCAGCGTCTATGAACTAGCCGAAGACGTACACAAGATGATGGCCCTCATCTGATCGATTTACTGATGGAGAAACTGACTGCCGTCTGACAGCACCACATCGCAGGGTGTTGCCAGTACTGGTCTTTTAAGCGGAGACCAGCAAAGGACCTCTTGGGGTCCACATTCCTTTTTAACACTTAGGCGCCTTCGGAAGCTGAAACCTACCAGGGGTAGGGAGGAGATCAACCGACCATCCAGGTACATCGCAGTGGGTCATCAAGGATCATCGCAGAGTTAGAAGTGGGACAGAGGACACCCTAGCAGCCAGAGCGAGAACCTCTTCGAGCTAGGCGCCGCGGCGCAGGCTCGCTGACGTCTTCTCCTGGGACGGACGTCAGCTAGAATGCAGTGCGAAGCTGAATGAGCGGTAGCCGAGGCTGGTGCGAAAGAACGAAGACCTAATAACATTGTGAATAAGTAACTGAACTATAATTATATTTTAGTAGCGTCGCTGACCATTCACAAGTTCCTAACAACTATCCTGACTTCACGCAGAGGCATCCCTGCTCTGCTCTCTGTACTGATTGGAACTCTTCCAAAGCAGGAAAGTGTTCAGGAACTGTGCAGCGGTCTTTCTTAAGGTACTGTATTATTTTCACATTCACTTCCGAAAAGACGATTAGCTCATAACCAAAGCCAGTGGCTCTTTATGTGAGAACCAAACACTAGTGCAATTTAGACACAGAACAACAACATTTTTCCTTTAGAGAGCGATCTTCAGTTTCTCTTATAGCGGCGCAATGTATACCTTAAGAACAGGAATTAACACTTTATATCCTTGTAATACGCTCTAACATACACATAGTTTTTTCTGGGGATATATGCAAATTTTATAAATCAGTTGTGTCTATGTTACATATTCTATTGCCCCATTGTTAAGAAAAGCAATTTCTCATCACTAATAGCTGAGAAACCTGATGGTAGATATATCTCACAGCGCTTAAAATAAACCAGTACTGCTGTTAAAAAAATTTATGTTGATGTATCTTACACTGAAAATTGGATGCCTTTCTTCCTTCTCCAATGTCAGTTCTTTCCGTGCGTACCACATTTTCGTCTTCACCCAGCATGGAAGCTGCATAATCACCTTTTCCTTCAACTACAACAATTAACGGATAAACAAACAGAAATATTATTGCTAGTGCTATGTAATGCACGGCAGACTTACATTTTTTGGATAGTTTCCCATATGACCAAGAAGAAAACGTTGAACCACGGCGGCTACTGTGGCATTCTATCGGTAACATACTACTCGTAGTGGATGCGTTGGTTTTATAATCTAACTTCCTGCTGAGTTAGAAAGTCGAAAGACCTGTCCCGATTACTCAGAAACTGTTCCAAGACATAAAGCTCTCAACCAGCGAATTGGAGCTGCTGACATCTGCACATGTGCTTTCAAGGAATCGTTACATTTCACCGACGCAACTCGAATGCAGGTGTGCTTGCAAGTACAAGAAATAGATAACGCACTATTTAAAGTACATGTGTGCTCTCAGGACAAGCATATTCAAGTAGTAGGTTCAGAAGTCTGAAATACAGGTTCCAATATTCCTCACCTCATCGTCTCTAAGCACATAACAAACAAAATGGCTACAGTCACTGGCTTTAATCAATAACTAGATTGTGGTGAAATTAAATGCTGCTGCCTGGATTGCAAATCTTACGCTCCGATATAAGGCTCATATCGCCCGCTCATCGGCCACTGCCACTGTGTCAGTTTTAAGTCACCCTTCTGGTAACGTCAGTGATACACTGTTAAGCAAAAGGACGTGCTGCATATTCAAGGCGAACACACTACAACCTGATGCCCGTTTCCAGCTGCAGTAGAATCTTGTTGGCCCTCGCGTTTCTTCGCATTCCCGTAATATTCACAGCTGAAAATGTAGATCCAAGCGTTCTAAATTTAACTGGTTGTTTGATTTTGGATGTTCAGCGTGACAGTGTTCCTTTAAAACAAAGTCACAGTACAGATCATAATTAATTGCCTGCTTTACTGCTTCTACTGATACACTAACGACTACACAGCATCAAGGAAAGCTCTACGTTTTAGCACACAGCGATTAATTGAAGATTTTTAAAGAATTATTTAAATTATTAAATAAGAACTTGCACTCTGGGTAATGGTAGTCAACAATGATTGTGGTGTAAGCTTGTAAAAAGGTTATCATTGCCCCCCTACCCAACAGTATCCAGGGTAATGACAGTCATATTATATAATGATAATATAATTACTATTTTGAAAAAAGACAAACGTAATTTGAAGCATGTACTCAGTGATGATGTTGACCGTTACAGGACTTTCAGTGCAGTCTCCAGGATTTGTAAAAGAGCATGGAGTGAGAATGTATAGAATTTTCTAGTTATAAAAACGCTGATTTAAATAGTGGGTGTTATCGTATTAGTTTCGCTATCTATATTTGTATTTAATAGATTAACAGACGTTATTAGAACATCCGACACCAACAATCCTAAACATGAGGAAAATGTTTCATATGTCTGCCCGATGTAATTAGAAATGAAAGCTTCTTGACACAGAAACTCAAAAACACAATATGACAACGAACCCATTAATATAAAGTACTATTAAACTTGTGAGAGAATAAAACTTTGGCTTTGGGAGTATTTCTACATTCCAAACACGATTCCGTAATGAAAATGAAAGATAATCATAGAATTAAATTTCAGCACTGGGCTTGCTGGCTTCTCTGCAGGGGTGCAGCAGCCTCGTGAGGTATTTCATATCGTGTATAATCTGCAGATGGGCATTAAAACAATGCTAGGCTGCTACCTCCGTATGACGCTGCAGTGGCCACGCCTCTTCTCAGGAGCCTTTCTTCCCGACTACAGCTGCACTCAAGCACAGAAAATAGTTTTTCTATCAACTAATCTGCTCAAGATGTTAGTTATAATGGTATAGCTTTTTAAATGTCTTTGTCATCATTTCACGTTATCTTTACTGCACATGTGCTCTCCAATTCTGCAAGGTACATTTACTGTCTCGTGTGTAGATGATGTGTATATCGAATTGCGCAAAGTGGATTTCGTTGATGTGGCTTTGCTCAAGAGGAATGCTGTGTGATATAGATAGGTGCACATAGTCCCCCATCTTTCCATAGTTTCTTCTGACTGTCAGTCTATATCCTGCGGGTTGAATGACGAGAGAAAGATAGGCATTGATCGTTAGTTCTTCTTTACTGAAATTTATGAGAGTTCACAAGTACAGTATTTGATACAAACAGTTACTTAGTAGAGTGTAAAAAAGATAGAGGTTAGATATGGAGCCTTTATGAAATGTGTGTATGTGTGAAATTTGACTGATGAGAGAGAATTTTATGTGCTTTCACGTATTTTTGAAATGGAAATATTTTAAGTTACACCCTTCAAGTATTTTTTGATGCTGCGTGTACATAAGTGTTTTGAAATTTACTGACGAGGCAGTACAGTAAACGAGACAAAATATTTTTTGCCGTGTTTTGATAAATAACACAGGTTGATCAGATACTTTTCAACGTTTCGACTAAGTGCTGACTCGCCTGTTCCGTTTTAATGGCTGACGGAGAGGGAGAGGGAGAGAGAGACGGAGACAGAGAGAAGGAAGAGTACAGGGCGGCATGATTACATAACACATTCAAGGTCATTGATGATGTCACACAGTCATGGTCATTGATTATGTCATGCCGTCAAGGTCAAAGGGCATTGGTGATATCATGCACTTGCCCTTGTCCCTACATGTAGATAACTGAAAAGTCATAGGTCAATTTTTATATCGAATGCGCATTGCATTACTTTTGCAATAATTACGAGGCCGAGTTTTTACATTTAGCAGGTTGAGTACACCTAATTGATATAAACTAGAGATTTATCAATATTCGACCATATTTTCTGTAGTAAAGGTAACAAAGGACCTACAGATGTTTTGTTAATTATCAGCTGTTCCTGTGATAATATTATAACAGCATGAGGAATCTCTGATGACGATATTTTCCTGTCGCCTGATAATGACACATTATGCCGAAAGCAAAATGCCATATGCCACATTCATCAGCCTCACTTTTCCCCAACAGACCTATTACAATGAGCACGTTTTGACTGGTATAATTCGGTATCGAAAACATCCTCAAATTTATTTTAGTATCATAAGTACAGGCACAGTTCTGATGTTTGCTCGTCAATCAGTAGTCGCAATAACTTCTATCCCAGAGAGAATTAATTTTATTCATCCTTACATAAGCAATGCAAGTGAGTTAACTATGTCCAGGATGATTATTTGCAGGTATTACAAATTTTCAAGGTTGGTAGACAAAGGTAAAAGTGTCAATGTAAGGTAATGGAAACGGCTGAAAGGAAAGTTAAGTGCAAATCGATCTGATACCTCTGACAGTGGAATGTATGTACCGGAACTGTTGTTTCTAGGAATAGGTAACCTTCTGTAATGGTGGTACAGACCAAATCAAGAAAAAAAATCTAGTCAATGGGCTCTAAAATGCATACCTTAAGAGCTATGAGCACTTGTTCATCTTTGATACTGTGAAACATATTTCATCTATTGCAAGCCCTTTGGTTTATATACATGTGGAGGAGGTGGTTTGGACAAAACCTAGGGACAAAAGTCCAAATAAAAGTGAGCTCTAACGTACATACCCTAAGAGCTACGTGGATTTATCCATTTTCGCTACTGAGAAACACGTTCTCTTCGATTGAGGAAGTGCCCATGGCTCTTGAAGGAAGCGTTTTAGAGCCCATGTTTATTAAACGTTGTTCTGCTTGCTTCACTCCATACCGCCTCTTCTGAAAGTTGGCTGCCCTACAAGCTTATCAAATAGGAGTTCTAGTACAATCGATTTTCGCTTATAGCTTTTGACTCGGTGGTTTCCAGTCCAGAGTTCCTAATCTGTAACTGATGCGTTTCTTCATCATCCCCGAAAATTTATAATATCAGAGTAGCCATTTATGATATACAGGGTGGTCCATTGATAGTGAGCGGGCCAAATATCTCACGAAATAAGCATCAAACGAAAAAACTACAAAGAACGAAACTCGTCTAGCTTCAAGGGGGAAACCAGATGGCGCTATCGTTGGCCCGCTAGATGACGCTGCCATAGGTCAACCGGGTATCAACTGGATTTTTTTAAAATAGGATTCCGAATTTTTTTTTTACATATTCGTGCAGTACGTACAGAAATATGAATGTATTAGTTGGACCACATTTTCGCTTTGCGATAGATGGCGCTGTAATAGTCACAAATGTATAAATACGTGGTATCACGTAACATTCCCCCAGTGCGGACGGTATTTGCTTCGAGATACATTACCCGTGTAAATATGGACCGTTTACCAATTGCAGAAAAGGTCGATATCATGTTGATGTATGGCTATTGTGATCAAAATGTATGCTGCTCGGTATCCTGGTCGACAACATCCAGCGGTTCTGGCGCTGCAGTCAGGAACCGCGGGACTGCTACGGTCGCAGGTTCGAATCCTGCCTCGGGCATGGGTGTTTGTGATGTCCTTAGGTTAGTTACGTTTAAGTAGTTCTAACTTCTAGGGGACTTATGACCTAAGATGTTGAGTCCCATAGTGCTCAGAGCCATTTGAACCATTTGACAACATCCAAGTGTCCGGCCCGTTCGCCTGATAGTTACGTTATTTACGGAAACAGGAAGTGTTCAGCCACATGTGAAGCACGTGAAGCGTCATCCACGACCTGAAATAAAAGCTGAAGCCCCAGTAGGTGTTTTAGCTGCTGTCGCGGTTGATCCGCACATCAGTAGCAGACAAACTGCACGAGAGTCGGGAATCTCTAAAACGTCGGTGTTGAGAATGCTGCATCAACATCGACTGCACCCGTACCATATTTCTATGCACCAGGAATTGCATGGCGACGACTTTGAAAGTCGTGTATAGTTCTGCCACTGGGCACAAGAGAAATTACGGGACGATGACAGATTTTTCTCATAGTTCTTTTTAGCGATTAAGCGGCATTCACCAACAGCTGTAACGTAAACCGGCGTAATGTACACTATTGGGCAACGGAAAATCCACGATGGCTGCGACAAAAGGAACATCAGCGACCTTGGCGGGTTAATGTATGGTGCGGCATTATGGGAGGAAGGATTGTTGGCCCCCATTTTATCGATGGCAATCTAAATGGTGCAATGTATGCTGATTTCCTACGTAATGTTCTACCGATGTTACTACAAGATGTTTCACTGCATGACAGAATGGCGATGTACTTCCAACATGATGGATGTCCGGCACATAGCTCGCGTGCGGTTGAAGCGGTATTGAATAGCATATTTCATGACAGGTGGATTGGTCGTCGAAGCACCATACCATGGCCCACATGTTCACCGGATCTGACGTCCCTGGATTTTGCTCTGTGGGGCACGTTGAAGGATATTTGCTATTGTGATCCACCGACAACGCCTGACAACATGCGTCAGTGCATTGTCAACGCATGTGCGAACATTACCGAAGGCGAACTACACGCTGTTGAGAGGAATGTCGTTACATGTGGTGTCAAATGCATTGAGGTTGACGAACATCATTTTGAGCACTTATTGCATTAACTTGGTATTTACAGGAAATCACGCTGTAACAGCATGCGTTCTCAGAGATGGTAAGTTCACAAAGGTACATGTATCACATTGCAACATCTGAAATAAAATGTTCAAACGTACCTACGCTCTGTATTTTAATTTAAAAAACATACCTGTTACCAACTGTTCGTCTAAAATTGTGAGCCATATGTTTGTGACTAATACAGCCCATCTATCACAAAGCGAAAAACGTGGTCCAACTAAAATATTCACATTTCTTTACGTACTACACGAATACGTAGTAAAAATTGGGGGTTCCTGTTTAAAAACACGCAGTGGATATCCGTTTGACCTATGGCAGCGCCATCTAGCGGGCAAACCATAGCGCAATCTGGTTTCCCCCTTCAAGCTAGACAAGTTTCGTTCTTTGTAGTTTTTTCGTTTGACGCTTATTTCGTGAGATATTTGGCCCGGTCACGATCAATGGACCACCCTATATAGAGATGGCAGTTATAATGCTACGAAGAACGTTCAGTAAGTAATACGATATATTTTTTGAAAGCAGATTGGTTTTATTCAGGATTCCAGTAAACCGTACTATTCGACACTCTTTTGACTACAAAACCAAATTTTTCAACATAATCTCCGTTCGATGCAACTGCCTTACGTCGCCTTACATGGGAGGGCCTATAACCGCATGGTCTCACTTTACTGGTCGACGTCGGAGTCAACGCCTCGCTCCATCAATAACCTCCCCATCATCCATGTACTGCTTCCGTGCAGTGCATCCTTCTTTAGCCCTTACCGCTATAAGTGGGAAGGTGCGAGATCTGGCTGTAGGTTAGATAAGGAAGAACAGTCGAATGGTCCTGTGAACTCTTCTCGTGTGCGCTGACTTCTGTGAGGCCTTACGTTGTCATGGAGGATGAGTTCGTTTGCCTTTTTGTGGCGACGAACACCATGAAGTCGTTTCTTCAGTTTGGAGTGCCCGAGCGGTTCTAGGCGCTACAGTCTGGAACCGCGAGACCGCTACGGTCGCAGTTTCGAATCCTGCCTCGGGCATGGATGTGTGTGATGTCCTTAGGTTAGTTAGGTTTTAAGTAGTTCTAAGTTCTAGGGGACTGATGACCTCCGAAGTTAAGTCCCATAGTGCTCGGAGCCTCTAGCCAACCCTTCACAGCCCCAGAAGACAGACGCCGTGACTTTACCAGCAGAGGGTGCGGGTTTGAACTTTTACTTCGAAGGAGAGGCGATGTGGCGCCACTCCATGGATTGCCGCTTTGCTTCATCTTCGAAGTGATGAGCACATGTTTCACCGCCTGTGACGATGTCCAACTAAAAACTGTCACGATCAGCCTCGTAAGGTGCAAGTAATTCCGCATAGTTGCTCATTCGTTGCTTCTTATAGTCTTCTGTTAGGCAGCGTGAAGCCCAGTGAGCAGATACCTTTGGGTACCGCAACTGGTGGGCGAGTGTCTCAGCACTACAAAAGAGACATCCAGTTGTGCAACGAGATGTTCGATTGCGATCCATCGATCAACTGAAATGAGTCTCTGCCCGTTACAACATTTCAGTAGTCACACCTGTGTGTGTGTGGCTGGCTGGCACGCGGAAGTTTGGACAGATTTGCGCGACCTTGTTACGATGGTCACAGAGACCTCACCCAACGACTCTCCGTGTTTTTGTTCACTCCCACGTCTTCGTAGACATTCTAAAAGCGCTTATGAATATCTGTGCTGCTGTGGTTTACCGCCAAAGGAAACTCAATGACAGGTTTCTGCTTGAAATTCACCTCTGATGCAGTCGCTATTTTGAGACTATACATATATAGCGCTATACGTCGGAACTTCAAAAATATGTGGGGTTGAAGCGAGAATATTACATAATGTCCCACAAGAGATTTCGTGTTTTTTCAACCGAAACTGGCTAAGAAGGAAATGTGTAGGATTACTTATTGAACGCCGTTCACAGTATTCTGTGATGGAGGAAACATTGTGAACTATTTTTTATTTTAATTACCGTTTCGGATCACTTAAATATATTGTAACGACATGGTTCACAATCACAGCCCGATGTCACTTCTTGGACATTAATCGCTGCCAGCAGCTGCAGTCAGTGACATGCCTACTCAGTACCTTCTGCTTACAGGCAACTTCAGCGAGGGAACAGCAAACCCAAATACGTAAGCAGTTCGGTAGCTCCAAACAAAACTATGCCCAAAAAGGGTTGCAGAGGCACCTTGCACCATCATTGCTAAACTGGCTCTGGGGCAGTGTGAGCTCCGTACAATGCTCCCTGTAAGTGTTAGTACAGGACATCACTGTGCAGATTCAGCGACCAATCACATAAGAGGAAAGCTGTGCAAATTTTTAATAGATAGAGGGTTGAAAGCATCAGCAGCAAGTGAGAGTAAATTTGGTGAAGTAAAATTGAATCCACCTCACTGGAAGGTAGGCGACGTAAGTGGGGGTGACGCTCATCCACTTGGTTCAGCAGTGCTTGGATTCTGAGTAGGGGGAAGTAACTTCTGAGTTGTAGTAAGTATAGATTTCCTGATTGGACGTCATGCCAATGTTGACTTAGAGCAACATATAGTACAGCTAAACGGAACAATGTTTCATCTCGGCTTTAGGAACAGAAAAACATATCTGTGGCAAGGATCATCCTTAAGCCAAGGGTGGCCACCTAAACAGCATACAAAGTCACTTAATCTCATCTCATGGGACATCATCCTGCAAGGAACAGGAAAATTACTCTGGGTGTAAGTAGTAGATAATTCTTTTGTGTGGTTGGGCCTATGCCAGAAATGAAGACTTGGGTAAAGCACAATGTTTTACACGACATAGTTTCCCTATGTACAGGAAGTTGATAGAAGCCAAGTTGTGTCTGTCGGAATAGTTAACTTCAGTTCCGAGGAAGTAAAGGTATCAAGTGGTACTTCCATAGCCAGTACTGAATGAGGATGAATTAAACAGAGATTTCGTGACCGTCTATACAACTCTGAGTCAGTCGCTGCACTGAGAAAGAAAGCATTACATTTAGAGGGACAGCATAAGGACGATACAGAGAGGCTGTTGGAAGAATACACAGTTATTTGATTATTCTGGAGCATTGCCTGAAACATCACTAACTCAGTGTCATACTCCCATTGGGAAAGAACGAGGTGCCTATAAGAAACTGTACAGAGTTTCACAACAGTTGCAGCTGGTAACAGAAGCCTTTATAAATCAATAACTTCATGATGGGATAACGTAAGAGACTAACAGCGCTGTTCATCGTTATGCCAAGGAAATCATCAAATGGCAGTAAAGTGTATAGGTTTTGTTGCAACTACCACTTTTTGAACCAGTGGACAGGGAAAGTTACCTACATTACGCCTAATATAACACGGACTTACATAATCTAGGCTAACGTAATTATTTTTACAACTATTCCATCATTCAGCGGCAGTTGCAGATGATCATGTGTAAACCACGTTCGGAATACGGTCTGGTCAGTATCAGTGCTGTTTTGTATGATTTGGACAGGAAACAGCGCCAGCGTCTATCCTATACATATTAGGTGAGGTATTACAGTGATTAAAATCAGGTCAGTTCGTGGTAGATCTGGATAAATTGTCGTTTTCTTCAAGGAAAACCAATAACATTTAGTACATTCACATGAAGACTTTGATTTTTTATGTGTAGCAAAACCAACACTCAGTCTGGAAAAGTGGCACTTCGTATTAAAGAAAGTCCATTACTTGGGTCGTGTTATCCACCAGGGTGGTGAATGTACCAACCTGGGACTTGGTAACGCCATGAGAAACTTCCAGACATCCACTATACAAAAGAAATTGCAGGTGTGTTGAGGATTATCTAATTTCTAGAGAAAAATTACTTCAAAATTTCCTGACATTGCTTACAGTTATTAGAGTAGATAGTACATTTTCAGTGGTATTCAGAAACAGATTTTATAAGATTAAAAGAATTATTGAGCACTGGTACAGTTCCGCCTTTTAAGACTACCAGAAGCAATTTAAGTTATTATGTGACAACAGCAGTCATGCTTGCAATTGTGATTTAAGCCTAAGGGTAGCATATGCAAAGAAATTACTTGACAAGAGAGAAGGAATTTGTAGCACTAATTTATCGAGTCACTTGTTTTCACTGTTATCTGTATTGACGTTTCAAGGTAATAACGGAACACACAGCTCTGAAATGGATAATGGAATACAAAAATCCAACAAGCTGTTCAACTAGATGGGCATAACGATTGAGTGACTTCGATTTTTAAATACTGCATCAACTGGGTGAATCACGTGGTAATGTAGATGGACTTGATCACAAAATACATGACGTGGAGTGCATCATCGTAGACACGGAAGAATGACAGGAAGCACAAAGTGCTGACACAAACTGTCAGGAGAAGCAGCAAGAGTTCAGCATGAAAGATGTTATGTTGTATAGAAAGGCAATGCGTGGGTTTTGCATAATAGTACTACCAAAATTATGGAACTATGTGTTGTGGTAAGCTCATGATTCAGTTTTAGTTGGACACATTTGTCGCTGAGCCACAGAATATCAGGCGACACGAAACCACTGGTAGAAGACTTTTAAGCAAAATGTAAAACATTACATAAAAAATTGTGTACCGTGAAGCGAAGAGTGGAACTCAGCCATCAAAAAATTACATGTCAGTGGTTAACAGGGGAAGATAAACCGTTTCTGATGATTGACATGGACGTAAACAGACCACTTCCTGAAACACCAGCAAGGAACCATTGTGTATATACGATAATTGACAAATTTTCATGTTTCACATCCATGTTAGCTGTACCTAACCAGCAGGCATAAATAGTGGCACAAGTGATGGTTAACCAATTGGTACACCCGAGACAGTCATAACACACATCACATTTAATAAAGCATATGTGTCAGTTACCACGAAATTGAGAAACTAAGGACTAGTTTATTACATTTGCGGGCAAATGGATGAAATGAGTCAGTACACAAATCAATGGAGAGAGTATTACGTTCTACATCGAGAGTTACCACGATGACTGAGAGGCCCCTCTCCTTATGTAGTACCGATGTACAGCTCAAAAGCCCATGTGAGTACAGGATCGTCAACTTATCATGTTATTTTCGGTCAAAAGATGCCATTTCCGTCTGAGCTGTGTAAACCACCTCCAGGAAAGGATATATCATAAGTTCGAAATGTATCAAAAAGGTTGAAAAGTATTTTGTGCAAAGTTACAGATTTGAACATTAAGACCTTGGAAGGAGAGGACGGTATCCGTCAAAAGAAAGCAAATACACCTATGTACCACGACAAACAATATTAATGAACCTATATCTGCCAAACGTAAAGACTAAAAATCTGTTTGCATCACCAAGATCCCTACAGAGTAGTAGAAACGATGCCACCTGTTAATGTAACTAATAAGTTACAACAGATACCAAGCTAGTGTACATTGGCTATATTCGTCCATTTAAAGGATCCCTAAAGGCATTACCTCCATTTGCCACAGCACCTTTCGAAAGGGAAGGAAAAAGCTTGAAGGTAAGTTCAGGCAAGTGCAACAGAGTACTCCTATGTTTGTAACATCCCACCCATATGCCTTAAGGTCATCTGATGCACTGCAAGATGACTGAGAAGGCAAAACATAAGAATTTTAAGTGCTTTTTTTATTGGTTATTAGGTATATGCATACATAGGCATATGTGTATGTTAAGATTTTTTTTATATTTACAGAATTACCAAATCACAGACTGTGTTGTTTTTGAGAAGAGGCTCTGAAGTGATCATTAGGAAACATTTTTTTTATGCATTAGGCTGTAAGTACTTTAGGGAGTAATTTTTATTTTCCATGTTATTAATAGTTCTAGGACCTTAGAATTTCACGTGGTAGGAAAGTATCGTTGTTAATTATTTAGTAAGGTCTGGGTGATGCGAAAATAGCTGTCCACTTTGACAAGGTTTGTAACAGCAAGTAGGTTGTCACTATGTGTGCATAAATAGTACATATATTTAGGTTTAAGGTTAAAGAATTTTTGCTAAGTAAGTCTATCCATGTAATGATGAAGGAAAGTATTAGAAAGAATGTCCCTTGCTCAGCTCTCCCCACAGCAGTTAAGGCACTTCCAAACTGGGCCAAGAACCATCTGCAATAGACAACGGGTGTACACCATACCCAGGTTGTGTGAGCTCTTCCTGTTCTGCTTCCATATCTGCAATGGAATGTCCCAAGGAGGTAATCGTGGACAAAACGGAATCTAATCAAACGATGTCTGCATTGGTTATACTTCATGGTACCTCTGTGGCCATCATTTTTACCTGATATGAGCAAGGACGCTACACTGGTGTGCTGCAGTTAGAGCTACAGGGACAAGGGCTATCGATGAATGGCGCTAGGTGCAATATTTCCTCATCAACTTTCAGACTAACTGCCAACATAACAGAAACTATAATCCTAAATATCACTCATATGTTAATTTATCTACACGTGTTATCCTTGTGAGCTATCAGCTGAAACTTGAATAAAACTTGAAACTAGACTCCGCCCATCTCAAGGCAGACACTAGCTGTGCTAAAAGGACACTTACCAGTTAAATACCTACTACACTATGTTAAATGCGTTGCAGAATATATCATCGCCAATTCGTAACCATAGGAAACACAATCTCAGCTGCTTGCATTGTTTTAGATATTGCTTACTGTCATTTCAAGCGTAGAGTTACCCAAATTCCATCCCTACCAACTTTCAACCTAGGAGTTCATACATGTAACATCAGCAGAATATGGAACAAACTGACAATGGAGAAAGGAAATCATGAAATAAAAACTCAGTTTGTGTGACAACATTAGTAAGTAAAGAAACAAATGACACTGTGAGTGTAGCAGGGGGACACAAAGTACAAATAGCTGAGCATATATTAGTGCCTACATTGCCGCCAATTCACAAGCAGAAATCCAGTAGACTGAATCTCCTATCACGAAGGTGCTGCGATGACAAGGGCCATAGCTACAGCCCAGTGACGTATGTAAGTCATTAACCACTGCCAGCACTGCAGCACAGCAGCACTCACCAATGTCAGACCACTTCTGTGACGCATTCGGGAGGACGAAGGCTCATATCCGCATCCGGCCATCTTGATTTAGGTTTTCTGTGATTTCTCCAATTCGCTCCAGTAAAATGCCAGGATGGTTCCTTTGAAAGTGCACAGCCAACTTCCTTCCTTAATCCGATGGGAGCAATGACCTCCCTGTTTGGTCCCCTCCACCAAACCAACCAACCAATCAACCATCCAGTCATTTTTGATATACCGAGGTTCAAACTGAGGACGCCTTCACCCTATGCCATTAGGGAAAGCCGCAGTGCCATATTCTCGGAATGGCAGCCGACGCCATGGACAGCCGGATAAAGACTTCCCACCGATGGAACGGTGGCGTGGCCAGTAGCTGCCAGCTACAGCTACCAAAGTTGGTGAGACACCATATCGGTTTATACGTCTCACTGTTCAGGGTTCAACGCTTGCACAACTCATGCAAGCAGAGGACACTCGTATTTGCAGAAGTGAGCATGCAAAGGAAGGGAAGAGAGAATGCAGTGTAGCGGACGAGCAAAGGGATTAGAGGCGGCACGGGCGTACATAAGGAAATGTAAGTGGGTTTTCTTACAATCATAGCCTTGTGAAGCATACAATTTGGTCGCAAATAGTAGTTTCACTGAGAAGTATACGTTCACAGATACTTAGAGCAACTGCAGACGCAATCACATAGCACTCCGTCTTCGGGCCACGAGTGGCCTACCGTTACCATCCGACCGCCGTGTCATCCTCAGTGGAGGATGCGAATCAAAGGGGCTTGGGGTCAGCACACCGCTTTCCCGTTCGTTATGATGGTATTCTTGACCGAAGCCGCCACTATTCGGTCGAGTAGCTCCTCAATTGGCATCACGAGGTTGAGTGCACCCTGAAAAATGGCAACAGCGCATGGCGGCTGGATGATCACCCATCCAATGCCGGCCACGCCCAATAGCGCTTAACTTCGGTGATCTCACTGGAACCGGTGTATACACTGCGGCAAGGCCGTTGCCAGACGCAATCACATATGAGAAGTAATTAAGATCATTTGACGTAGTATTATAGATATTTCATTATTTCCACAGCCAAACCATATTTAGAATGTGCTCCACCTTACGTATCTTCGTTTTTAGAAACTGTGCCTACTTCACTTCCGCTTTCAGTGTCAGCTGATTCACTTTAATCCACGATTGCGGAATTAGTATTGCATCCATAACCATGACTTCGCTTTTCGAGTGTATATCTCTTTGCACATTTATGACCATCGCCAGCGCTTGGTCCAGTAAAACTTCAGCTGAAATGTACTGCTCTCTAATTTTAATTACGTGCTCACACCGTATCATGCACTCTTCTGTTGTAGTGGAAGCAATTTATTGATCTAAAAGTATTAACAACGTCTCCATTCAGATTGGCACATTGCTTTCAGAAACGCAGTTCCTGACTCTTCCCTATACCAGTTCTGTAGTATTCAGTTTTGGGTGGTACGGATGAAGTCATAACACAGACCATTCTTAGTTAAAATACTGTCGTTTTTAGAAGTGATGTCGCCTGGTATGTTTGGTATGATCAGAGAATATAACTGGGGTCTCAGATGTCCTCGTGGAAAGGAATTCCTTTTTCTATTAAGCAGGACATCCTCGTGAAGTGTGATGTCGGAGTACGAGTCAGTTGTTTATAGTGGTAAGAGGTGCTACTTACACCGGGGACAGTACGAGTCAGTAAATTAGTATTAATCTGTACCTGAGGCACTTCTCATAATTTTAGGAGTCTATTCCGCCTCCTTTCGGAACAGATTTCATAGAGACTGTAACGAATTGTCACCTCATACGTACGGTGCTGTGACAAACGTGAACGTAGATATCGTCCAAATAGACAACTGGATGACACTCACGTCTGTATTCTCGGATACTTTTTAAGTAAAGAATTAGTTTTGTCCTGATACTACTTTGTTCCTGAATAATTTTTCGGTTAATCGCTCTCTTCTTCCACCTAAATCCTACACAGCGAAGAATTTTACGAAGTGTGTTAATACATTCTTCAAACTTTATTAAATTCTGTAACTTTTTATAAATTTTCTAAAAAGTGAGTCTTCTTTTACACTCCTGGAAATTGAAATAAGAACACCGTGAATTCATTGTCCCAGGAAGGGGAAACTTTATTGACACATTCCTGGGGTCAGATACATCACATGATCACACTGACAGAACCACAGGCACATAGACACAGGCAACAGAGCATGCACAATGTCGGCACTAGTACAGTGTATATCCACCTTTCGCAGCAATGCAGGCTGCTATTCTCCCATGGAGACGATCGTAGAGATGCTGGATGTAGTCCTGTGGAACGGCTTGCCATGCCATTTCCACCTGGCGCCTCAGTTGGACCAGCGTTCGTGCTGGACGTGCAGACCGCGTGAGACGACGCTTATCCAGTCCCAAACATGCTCAATGGGGGACAGATCCGGAGATCTTGCTGGCCAGGGTAGTTGACTTACACCTTCTAGAGCACGTTGGGTGGCACGGGATACATGCGGACGTGCATCGTCCTGTTGGAACAGCAAGTTCCCTTGCCGGTCTGGGAATCGTAGAACGATGGGTTCGATGACGGTTTGGATGTACCGTGCACTATTCAGTGTCCCCTCGACGATCACCAGTGGTGTACGGCCAGTGTAGGAGATCGCTCCCCACACCATGATGCCGGGCGTTGGCCCCGTGTGCCTCGGTCGTATGCAGTCCTGATTGTGGCGCTCACCTGCACGGCGCCAAACACGCATACGACCATCATTGGCACCAAGGCAGAAGCGACTCTCATCGCTGAAGACGACACGTCTCCATTCGTCCCTCCATTCACGCCTGTCGCGACACCACTGGAGGCGGGCTGCACGATGTTGGGGCGTGAGCGGAAGACGGCCTAACGGTGTGCGGGACCGTAGCCCAGCTTCATGGAGACGGTTGCGAATGGTCCTCGCCGATACCCCAGGAGCAACAGTGTCCCTAATTTTCTGGGAAGTGGCGGTGCGGTCCCCTACGGCACTGCGTAGGATCCTACGGTCTTGGCGTGCATCCGTGCGTCGCTGCGGTCCGGTCCCAGGTCGACGGGCACGTGCACCTTCCGCCGACCACTGGCGACAACATCGATGTACTGTGGAGACCTCACGCCCCACGTGTTGAGCAATTCGGCGGTACGTCCACCCGGCCTCCCGCATGCCCACTATACGCCCTCGCTCAAAGTCCGTCAACTGCACATACGGTTCACGTCCACGCTGTCGCGGCGTGCTACCAGTGTTAAAGACTGCGATGGAGCTCCGTATGCCACGGCAAACTGGCTGACACTGACGGCGGCGGTGCACAAATGCTGCGCAGCTAGCGCCATTCGACGGCCAACACCGCGGTTCCTGGTGTGTCCGCTGTGCCGTGCGTGTGATCATTGCTTGTACAGCCCTCTCGCAGTGTCCGGAGCAAGTATGGTGGATCTGACACACCGGTGTCAATGTGTTCTTTTTTCCATTTCCAGGAGTGTATATGAAACGTAGAAACTATTCACCACACGACGAACGACTTGCTCGTTAACGTTGTCTAAACTGCATTTCTCAGGTCTTCATTGCATTTATTTAGGACGTGCTTAGAATTTCGACAATATACCTGCATGAACTCTTTCCAGTTATCTCTTGATGCATCAGGTGGAAGTAAACAATACACCAGTTTCTTCAGCCACTCGTTTCAATTTAGATTTTAGTATAATTTCAATGGAGTCGGTCAAAGTTAATGTGATACTGTAATCATTCTCAAAAAGTGGTTCAAATTGCTCTGAGCTCTAAGGGACTTAACATCTGAGGTCATCAGTCCCCTAGAACTTAGAACTACTTAAACCTAAGTATCCTAAGGACATCACACACATCCATGCCCGAGGCAGGAATCGAACCTGCGACCGGAGCGGTCGCGCGGTTCCAGACTGAAGCGCCTAGAACCGCTGGGCCACATCGGCCAGCGTAGTCCTTCTCCACGTGCTTCTTTTCGGGGGACATTCGGCCATGACTTCATTTTAATGGATGACAGTGAGCGATCACAGTGAACAGCGCACCTCTTGGAACGAGAAGATGTACGGCGAATGGATTTGGCGGCCCGTTCCTTCGACTTAAATCCCATTGAGTGATTATAGGGTGCGTTAGTGTGATGTGCATACTGTAAGACCTTCCGTACATACACCATCAGATTATTTGACTTGTCGCTCTAATGAAGTGGACGAGTGTCAGCAATATGTCTCGTGGTCTTATTGTTTCGCTTTTATCTTCTGCCATTAGTTCCTCTGGTCTTGGTACGTTAATCTTATTCTCCCACATCTCGGATACTTAACAAAGTGTCTATACATTTATCTTTATGGCTATGTACAGGAATATTGTAATCTTATTAGGGGCAGACTGAAAATTGACTATAGACTGGTACAGACTAATGTAGACTGGTACAGACTTGTGCAGACAAATGCAGACTGATTAATCTGTACCCTCGTTATAATACGTCGCATGTTCAGGTATCACTGCGCGAGTGTGATCCGTGAGGAGAAAAGGTTCTACGTTAGCAGCAATCTTATTGGCTGCATTACAGCGGAAGCAGAATTTGGTCCGTCTGTAAGGCAGCGCCATCTCGTAGTGCGGAGACGGACGAGCGCTGCGCCTGCGCTCTTGTGCTTAGCGGGGTGCGCTCTACTGCGAAAGTTGTGTACGCGCTGACTACGCGGAACTATGTACACAACAGTAAGGTAGACCTGTTGCACCATGTCTACATGCAGCGACGACCATCCGGCAGTTGTTAACTGCGCTGGTGGAGGAATCGAAAGCCCTATCAGAATAACTCTTTCTCAAACTTGTAGCCAGCATGTGAGCAAGTAGCAGAGAATGCATGCCATCCATGCCAATGACATAGCTTATTAAGAACCATGTCTCGCCTCTTGTAAAGTCCAGGGTGTCATCTTAAATCACGAAGACTTCAGTGTAAGTATTGTAACTGAATAAAAGTGTCATTTACTCTTCGTCTCATTGCGTATTTCTTTCAATGACCTTCTGTGTTATACTGTAGCGGGTCATTGTATGTATGGTCCAAGTAACATCCGGATATGTTACTTGGCAGTAACATATCGCGCTAAAGCTATTTTTCCCCTTAGATTTCGCGCGCCAGTGTATTTTAATGAGGTGCGATGCTGATAGTAGTGGGCAGTTTCACCAGTAGGATGTTGTCCCCCTGGCCATTCCGTTTCATCTTGATCTTGAAGAGTAAATTGAATTAGTGAATTTAAGAGCGTAATTTCTTAGATGGAACAAAAATAATGTAGCGTTTTAGGTATTCGTCTCGTACAAGACGTATTACTTTGTCTGCGTACCATTTACAATGGGCAAGTGAGCAAACGTTTGAGTAAAGCTTGTCCTAGCCTAAAGGAGGGCAGTGTTCCTGAGTCGGTGAATTACGGAAGCCTCAGGCACGAGGCTTACCACTGCTGCTCATGGCACAAGCGGCTAAGTTTAGCTGCTAAGCGAACTCCGTCCTCCCTTGCAACTTTTGCAGAACGCCTGTGCGTGCGCTACTCCTGCAGCAGTACTTTATAGCGGACTGTGCGCAGCGCAAATTTCGTTGCCTTGACTATTGCCGCTTTCTAAAGCCGTACGGCTATTCCTTCATTCCTCAGTGGGAGTCCGTTTTTATGGAGAAATTTTTTGTCTTGAGGACCTAGTACTTCCGAAGGAATATAACGAGTTGGTATAACGAAGTGAGCCCATGACGGACCCATTTTTACCAGTTGAGGTACGGAACCATAAAGACATATGATTGGAACAAATCATGTCTGTAACCTACCGTAGCGCTAAAATTTTTAGAAATTTAAGAGTATGAGACTGAAAAAAATTATGATAGTAGAAGTGTAACCCTCTTCTTCAGTGAGCCATGGATGCCTTATGTATGTGGTGGTCTTGTGGTGTAAAAGAACAAATAGGTCTGGAGTAGCTTTTGGTGCCTGGCAGAAGCAGGGGGTCTATACAGGAGACGTTGTGTTGAGTCTTGAGTAGAATGTGGAACAGGTGACATCTTAAAAGGTAAGTACAGAGTATTTCCTCCACGATGCAAGGGCTCATTCTGTATTATATTTGTTATCTCTTGAGTTGTGTTACCTTCTTTTCTATATTTTTCTTCCGTTTCTCTCTCAGCCATGTTGACCAGCTAAGACAAAAACTGAAGTGTTATTAAAGTTTTTTGAAAGTTTTAGATCGTTTTTATGTAGATCTAGAATTAAGGCTTGGCTTTCTTTACAGAAGTACTTTGATTTCATATTTTGACCACCCTTTCGTAACATCGCTTTTCAGGCAGACATTTAAGCACAGAAGTACATCCTAGTAATGCAACCCACAGTCGTCCACCAAAACACTGAAATATACCTGTTACATTACCATCACGTGAATAGAATTAACCAGAAGAACATTCGACATTCAGTACAAAGAACAAATCTGAACCTGTGACTGTGCGGCAAGCCACTCAGCGTTTACACAGCACTCAGAGAAAATGAATTACGGCCTTACTGGGAGAGAGAAAGAGATGAAAATAACGAGAATAACTAACATAGGTCATCTGATAACTTCTTCTCTGATGATTTCTTCGGCTATTCTCCAGCAAACTCTAGGATACAGACAGAGGCTGTACAAAAATCGGAAAAACAACTTCAACAGAAAAGAAGAAGGACTGAATTAGAGAAGTTGTGGGGCTTAGTGCTAAATAAAGCAAACAGCACCAACTCTTCCCCTCTGCAAGCTCCACGGCATACTTCGGCACGACTCCACGATCTTAGCAACAGTCTGATAACGTCACGAACCGGCCGTTGCGTGGATACATGTAAACAGTTCGGCTTACGGGGCTCGTTTGAATCTGTAAAAGCTTCCCGAGTCGTTAGAGCCTCTGGTGATGTCTCTAGCATTGCAGGACGGAACGTTATGACCATGGTCTAATACCCGTAATACAAATATTGGCAATAACCCAATTACTGGCCGTGAGAGCCCGCATTCTGTAATTACACGATAGGGCGAAGTGCCCTCGCTCATACACGTATACACACAGAGTGACGCAAGGTATGGTGACTCTATAGTATGGAAAACAGTATACTCGTACACATAGAATTTAGTGCAAAACGGAAATTTTGACTATCATGTTAACAACATGCAAAACAAGAGCGACAATTAATCTGCGATACTCCTGATTGTTACGCACGTAAGTATTCGCTGTCGCAATGATACTCGGATGGAAGTCTTCGAATGTTCCAATGTCTCTCCCTCCTGCGACGGCAGTGTCGTGTGCTGTCGGTGAACTGTAAACACTGCCGAACCTGCGGTATACACCGATGATGCCTGGTCAGTAAAGGCGACACGCATTTGGGAGATTAAATTCATTCATCTGCAGCAAGTAAGAGGCGTTTTAATTTATATACATTAGCTCTTGAAAAAAGTTGCCGCTACAAGGAACAAAATAGCTGTGTAAGATTCGGTACACAATCGTTTGCCAATGTGACTACCTTACTGCTTGAAATCAATTTGTTCTTTAATCCCTAGTAAGGCGTAACAGTCTGAACTGCAGCATAGACTCTTGTTCTGTGGTGGCTGTTACTTATGCCTACTGGGAGGATTACTACCTCTGGTTCAAAATCGCTGGCCGTGTACTATCCTGCCAGCAAGCTAACACGTCTTGTGTACAGTTTTAAGGCAGTTCATACGTGCACTTTTGTTGAAGGACGACACCTGAAAAAGCTCTGCGAATAGTTTCAATAAATTTTTAAATTTCGGCACTGTGAAGTTTGTACAACATAACAAGCATTTCATCTGTTGCTTTGCCCATGTACACACACACACACACACACACACACACACACACACACACACACATTTGATATAAGAATAACTAACGTCTATTTTTCATTAATCTTAGATACGTTACGCAATAGAGCAAGAAAACTATCACGTTTTGTAAGTAAGAATTAACAAACTCTGACTAAACAAACGATACAACTTGGCTCCCAGAAAACCAATGTCATATCAGAAAAAAATTAAATACTTCATGCAGCACTAACCCATACACACACCCGTGAAGGATTTTCCACTACTAGAGGAATAGGCAGTTCACTTAAATATAAATATGGCAGAATCTATCTTGAGCAGAAGAATATCGACAAAGAGAAAACTAGGGAAAATAAAAGTATTTATCTCTTGTGTTCTGATTTGGAAAAGCATTTACCATTACTCTTTTTATACAGACGGAAAGGTTTGTATAATCTGTCGCTGTGAACTCTCTGTTTAACTGTGTTTTCTATAGCCAACAATCACAAGTATCATATTTTGGTATGAAACTATTGCTACCCGCGGAGGAAATGAAATAGCTTTTTGTATTCACAAGCATGCCCCATCATGACCTGACAGAGTCGTTGAGATCAGTATGTTCAGTCACTCCAGCAGTCGTCAAAACAGGAATATTAATTTCTCAGTGACATTCATGAATAATGTATTTCACGACATAAAACACGGTAATAGTAAGTTGGAGGTGATTGATCATAAATTCATTAAACGTGATCACACCCACATGGAGGCGCACCCCATTCATGAACCTGTCGAAAAAAACGATAAAGAATACAAATGCAAAAACTTATAAACCTAGGGATTGATCAACACAAAAACAACGAATGTCAGATAAATTATAACGAAGAAAAAGGCTAAAGAACTTTCCGACATCGGAAATTATAGCACTTATAACCATGTTGTCCGCCCCAGTAGCTGAGTGGTCAGCGTGACGGATTGCCGTCCTCTGGGCCCGGGTTCGATTCCCGGCTGGGTCGGAGATTTTCTCCGCTCAGGGACTGGGTGTTGTGTTGTGTTCATCATCATTTCATCCCCATCCGGCGTGCAGGTCGCCCAATGTGGCGCCGAATGTAATAAGACCTGCGATATGGCGGCCGGACCTGCCCCGCGAGGGGCCTCCCGGCCACTGACGCCAAACGCTCATTTCCATTTCCATAACCATGTTTATTTGTGCCAAGTAAAAAAATGCACCAATATTGGCGTTTAAGCTTTTCTCTAATTTTCAACGCTTGGTTCCCACAAATGGTAATTCTTGTATTCTTTTACTAAGCCCCCCCCCCCCCCCCCACACACACACACAATATATATATATATATATATATATATATATATATATATATATATCCATTGATAGTGAACGGGCCAAATATTTCACTAAATAAGCATCAAACGAAAAAAACTAGAAAGAACGAAACTCGTCTATCTTGAAGCGGGAAACCAGTTGGCTATAAGGTTGGCCCGCTAGATGACGATGCCAAAGGTCAAACTGATGTCAACTGAGTTTCTTTTTAAATAGGAGCCCCCATTTTTAATGCATATTGGCGTAGTACGTAAAGATATATGAATGTTTTAGCTGGACCACTTTCTACGCTTTGTGATAGATGGCGCCGTAATAGTCACAAACGTATAAGTACAGCGTATCACGTAACATTTCGACAGTACGGTCGGTATTTGCTTCGTGATACATTACCCGTGTTAAAATGGACCGTTTACCAATCGCGGAAAAAGTCGATATCGTGCTTACGTATGGTTATTGTGATCAAAATGTCCAACGGGCGTGTGCTATGTATGCTGCTTGGTATCCTGGACGACATCATCCAAGTGTCCGGACCGTTCGCCGGATAGTTACGTTATTTAAGGAAACAGGAAGCGTTTAGCCACATGTAAAACGTCAGCCACTACCTGCAACTAATGATGATGCCCAAGTAGGTGTTTTAGCTGCTGTCACGGCTAATCCGCACATCAGTAGCAGACGAATTGCGCGAGAATCGGGCATCTCAAAATCATCGGTGTTGAGAATGCTACACAACATCGATTGCACCCGTACCATATTTCTATGCACCAGGAATTGCATGGCGACAACTTTGAACGTCGTGTACAGTTCTGCCACTGGGCACAACAGAAATTACGGGACGATGACAGATTTTTTGCAAGCGTTCTTTTCAGCGACGAAGCGTCATTCGCCAACAGCTGTAACGTAAACCGCCATAATATGCACTATTGGGCAACGGAAAATCCACGATAGCTGCGACAAGTGGAACATCAGCGACCTTGGCAGGTTGATGTATGGTGCAGCATTATTGGAGGAAGGATAATTGTCCCCCATTTTATCGATGGCAATCTAAATGGTGCAATGCATGCTGATTTCCTACGTAATGTTCTACCGATGTTACTACAAGATGTTTCACTGCATGACAGAATGGCGATGTACTTACAGCATGATGGATGTCTGGAACATAGCTCGGGTGCTGTTGAAGCAGTATTGAATAGCATATTTCATGACAGATGGATTGGTCGTCGAAGCATCATACCATCGCCCGCACGTTCACCTGATCTGACGTCCCCGGATTTCTTTCTGTGGGAAAAGTTGAAGGATATTTGCCATCGTGATCCACCGACAATGCCTGACATCATGCTTCAGCGCATTGTCAATGCATGTGTGTACATTACGGAAGGCGAACTACTCGCTGTTGAGAGGAATGTCGTTACACGTATTGTCAAATGCATTGAGGTTGAGGACATCATTTTAAGCATTTATTGCATTAATGTGGTATTTACAGGCAATCACGCTGTAACAGCGTGCGTTCTCAGAAATGATAAATTCACAAAGTTACATGTATCACATTGGAACAACCGGAATAAAATGTTCAAATGTACCTACGTTCTGTATTTTAAATGAAAAAACCTACCTGTTACCAACTGTTCGTCTAAAATTGTGAGCCATACGTTTGTGACTATTTCAGCGCAATCTTTCACAAAGCGAAAAAAGTGGTCCAACTAAAACATTCATATTTCTGTATGTACTACACGAATGTGTAATAAAAAAATGGGGGTTCCTATTTAAATAAACCGCAGTTGATACGCTTTTGACATATGGCGGCGCCATCTAGCGGTACAACCATAGCGCCATCTGGTTTCCCCCTCCAAGGTAGACAAGTTTCGTTCTATGTAGTTTTTCCGTTTGACGCTAATTTCATGAGATATTTGGCCCGGTGACGATCAATGGACCACCCTGGCCACCACACACACACACACACACACACACACACACACACACACACACACACACACACATATATATATATATATATATATATATATATATATATATAATACTAGTAAATAGTGAGAGAGTTTTAAACATATCTGTGGTATGTGGGCATCTGCCAAGAGCTTATTTAAATGAAAGAAGCGGAAAATTCTTTTCCGAATAAAATCATCGCATGTGATTAGACTTGGTGTTATCAATACAAACGTACCACAAAGCAACAAATTGTGATGGTTGACCGAGACCTAATAAGATTCCAATGTGATATGTGAGTTGAACAAAATCCCAATGACCGTCTTTTCTGGGAATTTCAAATTTGTTGTATGGATGTCCTGTGCGTAGTAATAAAGTGGGAAGAGACAATGTAGAACATCTGCTGCATTAAGAGCACTGTGCAAACTTTTTTTATTAATGAATGATATATAATTACAGACTGAAGAGACGAATTGGGGGTTCCAACCAAGATCTCCTGCTCAGTAGCCTGATTCCCTAATCAATACGCTACGCTGATACAGTGGATTTGGACAACTGCCCAGAGAAGGAGACCTGGGTTCGAACTCTGGCTCTAGTACAGATTTACAGTCGTTGCTCCAGGCAGTCTATAAACGTCAAAGAGGACTGAGAACTGAAAAGTTGCTCGAGATGAATGTTGAAGATACTTGTTGTAACAATAATAATATCTAAATGAATGCGAAGAAACATGCCCTCTTAAACTCGAAGTCAGATGCTATTAGCAGCTGTGCAGAAAACTCATCTAAACTTGTGGGCGCCCAGGGATGGGACCAACAGCGGTGACGCAGTGCGGACGAGTCTCAGGGCTGTCCAATTAGCCGCAACAGACGGCGCCAGTGTCGCGTTTGCCGCGGCGCCACTCTATTTGCAGTAGAGATGTAAATGACGCCAGGTACTGCGCACCTGTCCCGGAACTTGGTACACACCCACGCTGTCATCGCCTTTGCCCGCCACAGCCCCCACTGTTTACGTTCCGATGGCGTTCTGTAGAAGTCAATCTACTGGAACTAAGATAAGAAATTTGATAAGTGCGAGTCAGAGGCTTCTGTTAAAATAGCAAAAGATTCTCCGTAAGTGTTATTCTGCAGCAGCATCCAGTTTTGAATAAAAATCTTTGCAAGTATGACTGTATTATGTTACATCAAGGCATTCCATTTATTCGATCACTATCATAGATTGACCAAAATATGTGTACATCACTAAGTGGCATTCACATCTCATGTCACATCTCATTTTATCATCTATACGACTATATAAAGACACATGGTTGTTTAGCGTTGTTACCAAAAATATCAAAACGTTAGTGACCGATTTACACCAAGTGTCTGCACGATGGTCTAATCAACGTTTGCACTGAGAGAACATTATGTCCACCGATCTACTATCGATATAAGCCCGTTCAGGCGATAGCAGCGTCACCTGTCGACGAGTGACTGGTAATCAGAGACATGCGCGGTGGATGTAGTATCAACGAGTGTGCTGCCAGTGTGAGAAAGGGGAAGGCACGCGATCCATGTGAGTTTGACCGAGGGAAGATTCTGATGTCGTAAAGGCTCGGCATAAACATTTCGGAAACTGCACTTATCGGGTGTTCGAGGAGTGCTGTGGTGAGCGTCTTCAAAACGTGGCGAAACCTAGGTGAAACCACGTCCAGAAGTCATGGGGTTGAGTGGCCACACCTCATTACAGGTGCTGGACGTCGTAGGCTGGACAGACTGATAAAACAGGATAGGCGGCGAACTGTGGCGTCGCTAACATCAGACTTTAACGCTCGACAAAGTACAAGTGTGTCTGAACACACAGTGTACCGAAAATTCCTAACGATGGGCCTCCGCAGCCGACGACCCATGAGGTGCCAATGTCAGCACCACGACATCGGCATCTGCGACTGAAATGGGCACGTGACCATCGACACTGGGCGTTCGTGCAGTAGCAGAGTGTTGCATGGTCTGATGAGCCCGGTAGATTCTTCATCATGCCGACAGGAGGGCGCGGATCCGTCGTCTTCGAGGAGAACAATTCCTTGACATCACTACTGCAGGATGGAGACAAGCTGGTGGCTCTGGGGAACATTCATCCATGGGTCCAGTGGAGTTCGTGCAGGGCACCATGATGGACAAGGAGCCAAGTGTCCGCAGCATCCATTTTTCCAGCAGTGCAAGTCTTGAAAGTTTCCCAGGAGACTTTCTGTGAAGTTTGAAAGGTATGAAACAAGGTAGTGCCGGAAATAAAGTTGTGAGGACGGATTCTGAGTCGTGTTTGGGTATTTCAGTTGATAGAGCACTTACCCACGAAAGGCCAAATTCACGAGTTCGAGTCTCGGTCTGGAATACAATTTTAATTCACCAGGGAGTTTCGTATCAGCGTACACTTCGCTGTACAGTGAAAATATCATTCGGAAACTTTCCTCTTTGCTGTTAAGAACTGATTGCGAGGAAGAAAACAAATCTGCACACTGTTGTGTATACAATTTTTGGTCTAATATATTAGAAAAGGTAAACTTCTTTGCTAAATTCGCTAATAACCACCTTTATTTCAAATGTAAAATTATGCAGAAATAGAAAGAACATAAATGGTCGTAGTGATCTGTCTGATGATTTAAATCAGCGGTAGTTAACCTGGACCCTGGCACCCACTAGAGTGCCTTTCAACGTACGTCGTAGGCGGCAGGCAGGAGTTTGTTTCAAAGACTATTTCAATACGTTTTTATAAAATGTTGACAAAGTGCTTGAGAAGTACTTATTACAACATACTTTAACTTGCTTCAACTCAGAACCATAAGTTATGCAAAGTAAAGTTTCTTCCTTGCTTTATAAATCACAGTGAGTAGCGGGTGGGAGGTCAGAAAATTTTACTACTAACAGACATACAAAAATGGGCCTTTGGGAGAAAAGGGTTGACTAATCATTTTTTAAATGTTCAACTACAGAAGTTAAAAATGACTGCGAGAAAGAAAACGAAACAGCATGTTTTGACAGCAGACCATAGCAATTTCTTCATCGCATCCAGTTTTTACAGAAAACTGGTACATTCTTATTTATAAAATGTATATATACTCTCAACAGAAAACCTGTATATTTAAAAAGATACATCCTATGTCCGTCTGAATGACTGTTATAGAACTGTGTAAAAATTTGAAGGAAATAAGTCAACATCTTTGAGATTTTTGCTTACAACGTTTCCCTGCTAAATGTTATATATATATATTTATACATCGCGTATATTAAAATAATATAGAGCCTATGTCCGTGGAAACGCTTATTTGAGTATCACGTAAAACTCTGACGTATATTGATCAAGAACGTTTTGATATACTGTTTATTACAATACCATGTAAAAATATGAAGCACATTGCTTGAGAACTTTTCTAGATCTTTTTAGCAATTTTAAATAACCACTTGTCTGTATATGGTAGTATAGAATAGATATACGTATTTACATATAATATACATTTAAAATTATTAGCCGACGTTTAACTGAAAGTTTATTAGAGCATCATGTACAAATCTGAAGTAAATCGGGCAAGGTCTTTTAGTGATTTTTGCTAAAAAATATGGATAGATGTTATCAGAATGAAATTTTTACTCTGCAGCGGAGTATGCGCTGGTATGAAGCTTCGTGTGTGCCGGAATGATTCTCGAAGTAGGGATCTTTGCATTTTCCGGACGAGTGCTCTATCGCCTGAGCTACCCAAGCACGACTCACGACCAGCACTCACATCTTTACTTCCGCGAGTACCTCGTCGCCTGAAAGCTAGGAGACGAGGTAGTGGCGCAAGCAAAGAGGTGAGGACGGGTGCTTTGGTAGCTCAGTCGGTAGCGTGCTTTCCCGGGAAAGGCTAAGTTCCAGATTTCAAGTCGCAGTCCGGTGCACAGTTTTAATGTGTCAGGAAGTTTAAACAGGAAAGTTGTATTCATGGCTAACTTCGTAATACGACCCATTTGCAGATTAGAAATGCGAGAAATACTGTCACTGACGATACTGTTATCACAGACATACAAAGCTGGAGATTTCTCTGTCATACCTGATAAACTGGGCTGGGTTTACCCATTCAAGTGACTTCAACTCCGAATTAAGGTTTCGTTTGCAATAGCTGTAGACG
Source organism: Schistocerca serialis cubense (assembly GCF_023864345.2). Lineage (NCBI taxonomy): Eukaryota > Metazoa > Arthropoda > Insecta > Orthoptera > Acrididae > Schistocerca > Schistocerca serialis. The sequence goes on along the minus strand of NC_064638.1, from coordinate 1,021,937,450 downwards.
AGGCTGAAGGTCAGAAAAGAAGGGAAAAGGGGATTGACAGACAGAGACCTGAGTGGGAGGAAATGAACAGACTGATTGCGGAGAGAGGGAAGACATGGACGGAGAGAGGGTAGAGGAGGAGATGGAACGAGAGAGAGAGAGAGAGAGAGAAGACAGACAGGGGGAGGGGGAGTAGGCTGTGAAGAGGTAGGAGGGGGGGAGGGGATGTTGAAAGAAGAGGGGGGGAGATGGACAAGGAGAAACAGGAGAAGGTGATTACAAAGTATATCCAATTCCCGAAGATATTTAGCAATTGCGATGCATTGCCAGATGCGCTAGCATAGAAAGGCTAACGCTGCTGTAGGCCATCATGCGGTGTAGGTCGGTAGCTCTCTCCATCCCACAATACGACAGCGTAAGAATGAAGTGCGAGTAGGAGCTTTATCATGGACAGTATAGACAATACGGTAACTCACACCCCGTGACTTGACGGCAAACAAATAACTTTGTTTATTAAAATAAATTATTTTAGGGTTTCTATACACCACCGATTACATGTCACCCACACTAACAACTATTTCACTAACTTCAAAATCAAACTCAAATATTAATATGAATTTTCTGTAACTTGTCAATCACAGGCTGACTGAATCAACCAATCTGAAAGGTGCCTTTCGCAGGCAGGCGCAAGACAGTGAAGCCAGCTTACTACGTTTTTGACCAGTATTCAGCAGCCTATGACTAACTTTCCCACTGACACCATATATTTACTGCGAATACATGTATATCGTTATTCTACTTAATTGAAAGTGAGACGCTCTGCTACCTGTAGGACATGATAAGAACTTGGAATTGCAAATCCAACACCTTCCATGAAAACCCTGACATGATAAGCAAATCCAGTAGTGAGTCACATAGCTCCAAATAAATCGTGACATTAAATTAACCAAAGTAATACGAGTAACGAGTGAGCAAATTGAATACCACAGACTAACACAAGAATGCCTAAATGCGTGTCATACCTTCCCACTGTGAGACAGACGCAGTTCCGAGGGGAGAAACGAGAAGCCGAGAGCAGAACCGTGTTAAGCTGGAAGGCCTTACGATAAGGGACGGACACCCACGTCGCCAGCTAACCGCTAGGACCACCCCAGCCGCAAGTTTTAGCGTGAGACTTTTTCGCGTCTCTGTTACGTTGCAAACTTTAAAAACATTGCCCCACCACGAAAAGTATAACGTTTCTCATAGGATAGACAGAATTTTTGTAGGCGGAGCTTGAGGTTAACATTGAGACCCTGATTGGTCAGATGAAAACACAGCCAGATAGTTTTTTTTAAACCAACTTCGGTAAATTGTAGTAAGGAGAAGTTAGGAAGGAGTTGCTTCCGAGAGGGCGAGCTGGACGGAGCTGCGCCGGCCGGCGCCCCCTGACGAACACCGACAAGGTAATGAACGCATGCGATGCCGCATTTTTGAGCGCACAACGCTTCACTCAGAACTGCAGAAGTCTCATCTGTTACATCCTCTTTACGTAATACTAGTGTCGATCGTCAATTAAAACCCCGTTGTGGTTGCACCTACGGTATGGCTATCTGTATCGCTGAGGCACGCGAGCCTCCCCACCAACGGCAAGGTCCGTGGTTCATGGGGGTGGGGGGGGGGGGGGGGGGTGAAGGCCCATGAATTAAATACAACTGCTATAATAATTTTTTTTTTTAGACAGAGGGTTCTAGGTTTTAACCTTAAATAGTATTTAAGGCCAAGCGATGTAAGACTTGACTAGTCAGATAGATTAAGTTTTTAAAAGCGACTGAAGGAACATCAATTTAAAACAACATAACTACAATATCCTTTCAATAGGCAGAAGGCCCAAACTTTATGACCAATAAGAAACCTTACTTCAAACGGCTGAAGGCCTTTGTTTAAAAAAAAACTGCAACCAATTTTCCAAGGCAGAAGGCCCAAAGCTTTTAACATTAAATACTATTCAAGCCCAAGTGATGTAAGACCGCATAAGTAAGAATCCAAAAATTTTAAAGCGGCTGAAGGCCCATCATTTTAAGTACAACACAAGTACAATAAATTTTCAACACGCTTTATCTTCGGAAAGGTAATACTTGATAAGTAAGATACTTAAAATGTCAAGCGGCTGAAGGCCTATGCTTTTATAAACAATACAACAAATTTTCAACAGGCAGAATACGGAAATTTTATATTCAAGCAACATAAGACTTGCCCAATTTAGAAAAACTTACTTTTAAAACTGCTGAAACCCTTTGCTTTTAAAAACACAATTACAAGCTTACAAATTCCACATATCGGCTATGAACAATTAAAAATACACAATTAAACGCTAATAAGAAAGCAGCATAGGCAATGGCGCTCAGAAGTTTCCATGATGCTCGTTCTGCCCTTGAAATCTTAATGTTCGCTTACGTGAGACAAGAAGTCCGCCCAACTATACTCGATCCGCCGGGAACACAACAAGAGACAGTCAGGGCCCCACCAACAAGACGACTTGCTAACCACCGACCAGTACACGAGAATTACAAAGCCAAAACTTCACAGACATAGCTGCCCACAACCAAAAACACATGAAGCTGTCAAAAACTACACACCATGTTGGACAGCGACAACAGGTGAGGAAAGGGCACTGCCTGAATTTACGTCAGCGACCAGGGCAGGTAACTGGAACACTAACGGCCACAAGACAGAAAATTCCGCTGGTCCACTTGAATTTCAAACCGACAAATATAGTTAATTCCACCACACGGTGGCTAAATCTTCACCAACTCGAACACTCGATGTTGCTCCCAGGAATACCGCCAACAGCGGACCACCAACCAAGGAGACAATTTGAACAGACGTGGCTTCGGTAATAAAATCACCACTCGACTTTCATGTCCTGGATCGGTGAGCCACAAACCTCATAGCACTCAGAACAGCCCCCACATGCTCAGACACGGGGTAGAGACCGCCAGCGGGCCCGGCCGACTGCTCCGCGAGGAGACTTGCTTGCTCATCCGCCCCAACCAACCGACTGGCTGCACACCGCCAAACCGGAACTACAAGTACCAGACCAAAGATGGTATTTTTTTTTTTTTTTGGCCATCAGTCTACTGACTGGTTTGATGCGGCCCGCCACGAATTCCTTTCCTGTGCTAACCTCTTCATCTCAGAGTAGCACTTGCAACCTACGTCCTCAATTATTTGCTTGACGTATTCCAATCTCTGTCTTCCGCTACAGTTTTTGCCCTCTACAGCTCCCTCTAGTACCATGGAAGTCATTCCCTCATGTCTTAGCAGATGTCCTATCATCCTGTCCCTTCTCCTTCTCAGTGTTTTCCACATATTCCTTTCCTCTCCGATTCTGCGTAGAACCTCCTCATTCCTTACCTTACCAGTCCACCTAATTTTCAACATTCGTCTATAGCACCACATCTCAAATGCTTCCTGTTGTGTCGGTAGCTGGGCCGACACCGTGAAGTTGAGATGGCTGAAAATGAACTCTAGACTAACGCTGTAGCCGATAGGGCACGCACGCTAAAGCAGACGGGCGTGAAGTACTGGAACAGGAGAACTTATAAATGAATAAGAAGAAAAGTATGTAGATGCTTATTACTTATCTTTTAATTAGTCCTTGGAATACATCTCTCTTGAATACTCGTAAGCTATAGGCACTGATACAAATGGCGCCTTGCTAGTTAGTAGCCATTAACTTAGATGATGGCTATTCTGTCTCTCGGCTAATGAGAGCGAAAGGCTTCGTACATCTGGTCGGTAGCTAGGTTCTCGTACAACTGGGCGATAGCTAGGTTCTCGTACAACTGGGCGGTAGCTAGGTTCTCGTACAACTGGGGTGAGTCCACTCTCGTATCACGAGACCTGCCTTGGTGGTGGCGCTAGGTCTGCGATCACAGTGGCGACACGCGGGTCCGACATGTACTACATGGACCGCGGCCGATTTAAGCTACCACCTAGTAAGTGTGGTGTCTGGCGGTGACACCACACTTCCATTCTCTTCTGTTCCGGTTTTCCCACATTCCATGTTTCACTACCATACAATGCGGTACTCCAGACGTACATCCTCAGAAATTTTTTCCTCAAATCAAGGTCAGTATTTGATATTAGTAGACTTCTCTTGGCCAGAAATGCCTTTTTTGCCATAGCGAGTCTGCTTTTGATGTCCTCCTTGCTCCGTCCGTCACTGGTTATTTTACTGCCTAGGTAGGAAAATTCCTTAACTGCATTGACTTCGTGACCATCAATCCTGATGTTAAGTTCCTCGCTGTTCTCATTTCTACTACTTCTCATTACCTTTGTCTTTCTCCGATTTACTCTCAAACCATACTGTGTACTCATTAGACTGTTCATTCCATTCAGCAGATCATTTAATTCTTCTTCACTTTCACTCAGGATAACAATGTCATCAGCGAATCGTATCATTGATATCCTTTCACCTTGTATTTTAATTCCACTCCTGAACCTTTCTTTTATTTCCATTATTGCTTCCTCGATGTACAGATTGAAGAGTAGGGGCGAAAGGCTACAGCCTTGTCTTACACCCTTCTTAATACGAGCACTTCGTTCTTGATCGTCCACTCTTATGATTCCCTCTTGGTTGCTGTACATATTGTATATGACCCGTCTCTCCCTATAGCTTACCCCTACTTTTTTCAGAATCTCGAACAGCTTGCACCATTTTATACCGTCGAACACTTTTTCCAGGTCGACAAATCCTATGAAAGTGTCTTGATTTTTCTTTAGCCTTGCTTCCATTATTAGCCGTAACGTCAGAATTGCCTCTCTCGTCCCATTACTTTTCCTAAAGCCAAACTGATCGTCACCTAGCGCATTCTCAATTTTCTTTTCCATTCTTCTGTATGTTATTCTTGTAAGCAGCTTCGATGCATGAGCTGTCAAGCTGATTGTGCGATAATTCTCGCACTTGTCAGCTCTTGCCGTCTTCGGAATTGTGTGGATGATGCTTTTCCGAAAGTCAGATGGTATGTCGCCAGACTCATATATTCTACACACCAACGTGAATAGTCGTTTTGTTGCCACTTCCCCCAATGATTTTAGAAATTCTGATGGAATGTTATCTATCCCTTCTGCCTTATTTGACCGTAAGTCCTCCAAAGCTCTTTTAAATTCCGATTCTAATACTGGATCCCCTATCTCTTCTAAATCGACTCCTGTTTCTTCTTCTATCACATCAGACAAATCTTCACCCTCATAGAGGCTTTCAATGTATTCTTTCCACCTATCTGCTCTCTCCTCTGCATTTAACAGTGGAATTCCCGTTGCACTCTTAATGTTACCACCGTTGCTTTTAATTACACCAAAGGTTGTTTTGACTTTCCTGTATGCTGAGTCTGTTCTTCCGACAATCATATTTTTTTCGATGTCTTCACATTTTTCCTGCAGCCATTTCGTCTTAGCTTCCCTGCACTTCCTATTTATTTCATTCCTCAGCGACTTGTATTTCTGTATTCCTGATTTTCCCGGAACATGTTTGTACTTCCTCCTTTTATCGTATACGGTGCAAATATCGATATACACCGCTGCTGCCACACGTAGGAGGAGGAAGAACAACGTCATAACTGCAATAACTGCGGGAAACCAAACAGCCAAGTTTTAAAGCAACGCATAAGCAGGGCTCAGCATGGCTCAGAAAGTGTAAGTCGGCCTCAGATAATGATTATTTGGGATACCATGTTTGTACGATCTCATACGGGCACTAAACTCCTGTGGTGATTTTTGTGTACTGGCACTGGTGCTCGATAATGAGGGTTAGGCTCTGAGAACTCAGATTCATGTTTCACTGATGGCTGGCTCTGAAGACTATTTTCTTTTACTTAAAAACATAAGTAAGAGCGAGAAGTTCGCCAAATAACAGAAAAGGACACTGCATTGTCGTCTCCAATGATGGGCTACGTTTTCCTCAAAAGGGAAGTGTAACCATCACAACATAAGAATTGTATGTTAAGGCAAAGTTTTGATAATATTCGTATCAGATGTCTACTCGAAACAAGGAGCACTCTTCTTCTTCTTCGGTTATCAACCCACAGGTTGGTTGGCAGCAGCACGCCATTCCGTTCTTTTGTCAACTTTCTTCTTCATATCTGCATAGGTCTGGCACCCGATGTCATTTATTACTTGTTGAATGTAGCTTAATCTAGGTCGTCCTCGGCGAGTTCTTCCTTCAATGATTCCTTCTAATATTCTCTTAATGAAATTGTTATGCCGTAAAATGTGACCTATGAAGGTTATTCTTCTTTTCTGTATATTTCGCCAAAGAGATCTGTTTTCTTTCACTCTTCTGAGGACATCTTCGTTTGTAGCCTTGTCTCGCCAGCTGATTTTTTCCATTCTCCGGTAGCACCACATTTCGAATGCCTCTAATCTTCTCTTTTCTTCTTTTCCACTAGTCCAAGTTTCACATCCGTAAAGGGCTGTACTCCACACATAGGTTTTCATGACTCTCTTTCTTACGTCTAAACTAACATTTCTACTCGTCAGTAAGTTTCTTTTTCCATTGAATGCTATTTTGGCAAGTTGTATTCTGTTTTTAATGTCACTTTTGCTCCTTCCATCTGCTGTTATTTTGCTACCTAAGTAGTTAAATTCTGTAACCTGCCCTAGTTTCTCTCCCTTTATTGTTATTCGTATGGGTTCATTGTAGTTCAGGGCGCCACTCACCATCACTTTAGTCTTTTTCTTATTTATTTTCATTCCATACTGTTCTTTTAAGGTGTTTTCCATTTCATTGAGTGCGGCTTCTAAATCTTCTTTCCTTTCTGTAATTATGGCGATATCATCTGCATATCGCAACATATCTATTTTCATTCCGTTAAGTTTTATTCCTACTTCAATATTCTCTCTTATTTTGTCTATTGCTTCTTGGATATATGCGTTGAAAATTACTGGAGATAGTGGGCATCCCTGTCTCACTCCTTTCCTTATTCTTGCTGTTTCTTCTTTGTTTTCCTTCTTAACTAAGGCTGTTTCATTTTGGTATATTTTAAAGATTATCCTTCTATCATTATATTTCAGACCAGCCTTCTTCAGAATTCTAAACATTTCTGGCCATACAACATTGTCAAATGCCTTTTCGAGGTCTACGAAGGCTATAAATACTTGTTTGTTTTTGGAAATTTGTTTCTCAATTATTAGTCTTAAAGATAAGATTGCTTCCCTCGTCCCTACACCGCTTCTAAAACCGAATTGGTCTTCACTTAGAGTGCTATTCAATTGGTTTTCAACTCTTTTCAAAATTATTCTTATTAGAATTTTTGATGCGTGTGAAAGAAGACTGAGTGTTCGATGGTTTTCACAGTCCATAGTAGATGCTTTCTTAGGTATGGGGAATATGATGCATTTCTGATAGTCTTCAGGAACTTCACCTGTTTTGTATATTTTCTGTATGAGTTGCAGTAATGTAGCTTTCATTTTGTCTCCTGATTTCTTAATTAGTTCAGAAGGTATATCATCAACACCTGCCGCTTTCTTATCTGGTAGTTCTTTTAGTGCTTTTTCAAATTCATCTTTCAGAATTGTGTCCCCTAGTTCTTCTTTCTCTACTTCTTCGCTTAATTCTATCATATTATCTGTTAGAGGGTCTCCTTGATATAGCTCCTCAATGTATTCTTGCCATCTCTTCAGCGTGTCATATCCAAATAGTACCTTGCCCTCTTTGTTCTTTATAGTTCCTGAAGATTTTACTTTCCGTTTAGCAAAGTTTTGTTTTATTGTTCTGTAGGCCAAGTCAGTTTTTCCTTTAACCATGTTTTCCTCCACCTCTTTACAAATGCTGTTGAGGTAATTTTCTTTTGCTTTCCTAGATTCTCTGTTTATTTGGTTTCTAAGCTTTCTATATTTGTTTTCGCTTTGCTCGTCAGAGGCATTTTTGTATAGTCTTCTTTCTTCCATTAGACAAATTATTTCAGGTGTTATCCACTCTTTCCTGTTTACAGGTTTGGCTTTCCCAATAAATTCTTCTGCTGCTTTATGTATGCCTTCTTTGATTTGTTTCCACTCCTCGTTAGTACTCCCGGGAATAATGTTTGATGCCATCTCATCAGTTTTCCGTGCATAAGGGATCACTAGTTCTTCAGACTTTAGGTTATCTCTGTTCCATACTTTGTTCGTTTTTCTCTCTAATCGCTTGAGTTTGAGTAAGCATTTCATCATTACAAGGTTGTGATCACTATTAATATCCGCAGACGGGTAGCTTCTGCAATCCTTGATTTGGTTTTTAAAACGCGATTTTACTAATATATAGTCGATTTGGTGTCTTCTAGTATCTCCTGGGGCTTTCCACGTGTACCTTCTTCTTTTATGGTGGTTGAAAAGGGAGTTCGCTATGACCAACTTGTTTTTGGCACAAAATTCAATTAGCCGGCTTCCTCTTTCGTTTCTATCTCCTAGACCATATTTCCCTACAATTCCGTCAACTTTCTCTTCTCCAACACTAGCATTCCAATCTCCCATTATAATTAAGTTCTCTTCACCTTTAACATAATTTATAACTTTGTTGATGTCTTCATACACTGTTTCTATTACATCGTCTTCTTCTGCCGATGTCGGCATATAGACTTGTACTATTACCGTGTTCTTTGGTTTGGTTCCAATTTTGACTAGTATTATCCTAGAGTTAAATTGCACATATCCTGTGACTAGATTCCCGAGTTTTCCTTTTAGAATTATTCCAACTCCACCGATTCCAGTTGTTCCTTGGTTAGTACCTGTATGAATGATACGATAATTTCCTGATCTGAAGTCTCCTGGTTCAGGCCATCGCATCTCAGATATTCCTATTATGTCTGTTCCCATTCTGTCCATCTCTAGTTTGAGGTTCTCTAATTTCCCGCATTGGAGGAGTGTTCTTACATTCCATGTTGCTATTTTTAGTGTATTCTTCAACTTTGCCTGACCTTCCATTGTCCCCACCCGGAGATCCGATTGGGGGACTATTACTCCGGATTTATGTTTAACAGAAGATTCTGGCATGGTGCGCTACTGATTCTTGGGATATCTTGAGTGATCTTTAATGGAGTGGTTTCCCGTTGCCTTCTCCATCCTATGCCGTTGACTGTGAAGTTCTTCCGCCTTTAGGAGCAATTTCTCACTCCAAGGACAAGAGAGTGCCCTGCCTCTATCCGCTCATCCGCTCTCTTTGAGACCGTTGGCACTTGATAGGGGCGTTTCCTTATCCCGGGAAACACTACCTACTCAGAAATTACATCCATATTATTCTCGTTTCCAGTCCATCATTTCCCGATTCCATGTAACTGTTTAAGTGTTTTGCTCTCTTTTTCATGACACTTATAAGCTCTGTGGTTTCACTGGGAAAACTGCAGGTGGTTTAATTGCAGAAGGACTGAATACAGTAGTACACTGATAAATTTATTTAAAATTAGAGAGATTTACATTTTGTGTTTTTAGAGTTATTGCAAGACTTCAATCAATGATTTTTCCATTTGACTGACGAATTCATGCACGTTTATGATACGCAACCATTCACACTTCCCATGTGATAAATTCCTGGAGAGATTTTGGTTGCAGACAGATTTATTATTTGTCAAACATTTCGAGCCGGCCGCGGTGGTCTCGTGGTTCGAGGCGCGCAGTCCGGAACCGCGTGACTGCTACGGTCGCAGGTTCGAATCCTGCCTCGGGCATGGATGTGTGTGATGTCCTTAGGTTAGTTAGGTTTAAGTAGTTCTAAGTTCTAGGGGACTGATGACCACAGCTGTTAAGTCCCATAGTGCTCAGAGACATTTGAACCATTTGAAACATTTCGACTCGTCATCTTCAGAAAGCTGTGGCAGTATAAGGCAATGCAAAAATCATAAATGAAGTTCTAGGCTATTTGACAAAGAAAAGTCAAGTGACAGCAAGAACGAAACTCATGCTGAAAATTAGACAAAAAATTCTTACCAAGCAGAACACAGATACACTCCTGGAAATGGAAAAAAAAAAAAACACATTGACACCGGTGTGTCAGACCCACCATACTTGCTCCGGACACTGCGAGAGGGCTGTACAAGCAATGATCACACGCACGGCACAGCGGACACACCAGGAACCGCAGTGTTGGCCGTCGAATGGCGCTAGCTGCGCAGCATTTGTGCACCGCCGCCGTCAGTGTCAGCCAGTTTGCCGTGGCATACGGAGCACCATCGCAGTCTTTAACACTGGTAGCATGCCGCAACAGCGTGGACGTGAACCGTATGTGCAGTTGACGGACTTTGAGCGAGGGCGTATAGTGGGCGTGCGGGAGGCCGGGTGGACGTACCGCCGAATTGCTCAACACGTGGGGCGTGAGGTCTCCACAGTACATCGATGTTGTCGCCAGTGGTCGGCGGAAGGTGCACGTACCTGTCAACCTGGGACCGGACCGCAGTGACGCAGGGATGCACGCCAAGACCGTAGGATCCTACGCAGTGCCGTAGGGGACCGCACCGCCACTTCCCAGCAAATTAGGGACACTGTTGCTCCTGGGGTATCGGCGAGGACCATTCACAACCGTCTCCATGAAGCTGGGCTACGGTCCCGCACACGCCCCAACATCGTGCAGCCCGCCTCCAGTGGTGTCGCGACAGGCGTGAATGGAGGGACGAATGGAGACGTGTCGTCTTCAGCGATGAGAGTCGCTTCTGCCTTGGTGCCAATGATGGTCGTATGCGTGATTGGCGCCGTGCAGGTGAGCCCCACAATCAGGACTGCATACGACCGTGGCACACGGGGCCAACGCCCGGCATCATGGTGTGGGGAGCGATCTCCTACACTGGCCGTACACCAATGGTGATCGTCGAGGGGACACTGAATAGTGCACGGTACATCCAAACCGTCATCGAACCCATCGTTCTACGATTCCCAGACCGGCAAGGGAACTTGCTGTTCCAACAGGACGATGCACGTCCGCATATATCCCGTGCCACCCAACGTGCTCTAGAAGTACCCTGGCCAGCAAGATCTCTGGATCTGTCCCCCATTGAGCATGTTTGGGACTGGATAAGCGTCGTCTCACGCGGTCTGCACGTCCAGCACGAACGCTGGTCCAACTGAGGCGCCAGGTGGAAATGGCATGGCAAGCCGTTCCACAGGACTACATCCAGCATCTCTACGATCGTCTCCATGGGAGAATAGCAGCCTGCATTGCAGCGAAAGGTGGATATACACTGTACTAGTGCCGACATTGTGCATGCTCTGTTGCCTATGTGCCTGTGGTTCGGTCAGTGTGATCATGTGATGTATCTGACCCCAGGAATGTGTCAATAAAGTTTCCCCTTCCTGGGACAATGAATTCACGGTGTTCTTATTTTAATTTCCAGGAGTGTAGATCGCGTCGGACGTACACATTAAGTGCCATTTCAAAAGCCGTCAATGTCAAATGCCAAATTGCGGTTGGCAGCAACCTCTTGAACGTGGCGCCAGATGGCATTGATTCAAAGACCAATATCATGACATAAGGGCACAATAAAGTATACAGTTTGCGAAACATAATCGAATTTTTTTTCAATGTTGCTCCATTTTTTTAATCGTCAAATGTGTGTTAATTCCTAAGGGACCAAACTGCTGAGGTCATCGGTCTCTAGACTTACACACTACTTAAAGTAACTTATACTAAGAACAACACAGACACACACATGCACGAGAGAGATACCTCGAACCTCCGGCGGGAGGGGCCGCGTAAACCGTGACATGGCACCTCAAACCGCGCGTCCATCAGAACATACATCATGAATAAAGCTTCTTATGTTATAAGAACGCTGTAACCTGTAAAAAGACTATAAGCACGACAATGAAGTGCTTCGATGAAACATAATATATACTGAAGGCTTACATTCTAAGGGAGAACAAATTGCAAGAAAATTGCAATTCTTTCATAAAAATGAGCTAGTATTAACCGATTTATATACAAATTGGCTAACAAACAAAACAAATAAAATTTTATGATGTTTTACAGACACCCTAAACGTATGAAGATAGTGTATGCAATGAAAGAGAAGTAGTTGAACTGAATGTACTATGAAACATATGCTGACCGATATCGCCAGGCTAAAAACAATTACATATTGAATTGTAGCATAGATGCAAATGGGTATGGAGTATTCAGCTACCGTCTAGACAACGTACGAAGAAGAACTAAATTACGAAATATTTTTTAGTTACATTATAAAGTATACACATTAAAAGTCTAAAATTCGTAGAGCTGGATGGAAGAGGGAGTTGGGCCATGGGGTGAGAAGGCGCGGAGGGAGGGGGGAGGGAGTTAGAGGGGAGTAGGAAGGAGGCAGATTATAGTGGTGAGAAAGACTAGTGAAATGAGGAACTGGATGGAAGGGGGCAGAAGGAAATGGGTTGAGTTTGTGGGAGGTGACGAGGAGGAAGACAAGGGATTGTGGGTGGAGGATGGATGCTGGAAGGGGAGGAGTGGAGGGAAGGGCAGGCAGAATGAAGGAGGGTGGTCATGAAACAGGGGCACTAGAATGTCAGTGTGCGGGGAAAGGGGAGTGCAGGAGGAATCTATTAGGAAACGAAGCATCTATATAATACTGTAGCATAGTCAAATATTGTAATTTAACAATGACTTACATAAAAGGCTACGTAGCATAGTGATATGTTCATTTGTGAATCGATAAATTTCACTTATGTGAAATACGAACCACCCATTTATTCAAAAATAATTTTTATAATGAACCTCTAACATTGAAGCATATCATAAAGTTTTTTTCAGACACATAACATCATTGGAATAGACTAACAAGGCCATACAGGAACACTATATCCTATAAAAATAAATATCTTGGTCCAAACCATAAACTGGTTTATTCATCTGTACGATATCTGATTAAATTACACATGATTACATAGAAAAACCATGTAATAATATTCACTGTTACGTCATAGAAATTCTCTATTTTTATCACGATAAGTATATTTTCGCCTTTATAAGTCAGGCTAAAAATTTCTTTTATTCCCAGATCCATTCAGTTCTTCTTCATTACTACCCACATGATCTTCAGGAATCTTCTGTGGTAGCATATTTCAGAATCTTCAATTCTCTTCTTGTCAGAATTGTTCATCTCCCCCTATCAGTGACGTACAAGGCTATGTGCCAGGTAAATAACTGTAAGAAATTCTAATATTGCCTCTTAACAAATTTCTCTTTTTTGGAAACACTTTATTTGCTATAACGAGTGTGTGTTTGTGTCTTCTTTACCTCTCACCAGGGTTTCATGCATACAGTACCTTTTTTACATCATAGTTAAATAGTATTAAAATGATTTGAGTGTCTATAGTAGCAATGTGAGTGAACAATATATATTGACTATGGACTAATAATGTTAATAATGGTAGTACTTACTGCTGCCACTAACAACAACAACAACAACAACAACACCAACAATAATAATAATAATAATAACAGTAATAATAATGGCAGTGCCAGATATAAAAAGAGTTTATAGGCGTACATAATAAATGTTTTCTGATATAGCGAATTCTGGGGAAAAGAAATGTAAGGAGACTGCACCACCTAAGAATACTATAAAATGAGGTATATGTTGTTGGACAGACGAATGTACAACATACTCCCTGGCACATTACAGCTGTGTGCCGGAACTAGAATCTGTCGTGGGCCCTTAGTCCAATCAGCTATCCAACCACGACTCAAGACCCCTACTCACCGATTTTATTCCGCCAGTACCTCGTCTCCAGACTTCACAGCCACAGCCGGAGGGATGTTCCCTGAAAGAAATTTTCAGTCTGCTGCAAGGTGAAAATTTTCATTCAGTTATGTACAAGGGTAAGGAGTGCGTACAGCGACTATGGTATTAATTATTGGTGCTTTAGTAGATATGTCATTAACTATCTTCTGAAGCAATAAATGCGTATTATAATGCGAGAGATTATTCAAGATTCCTTCCTGTTACTGAGAAGGACTTCGACAAAGTAGCTGAACGATGGACTAGGACAGAATAGATTTTGCTCTGATGAGAACTCCCTGTAATTTATTCCTACGGACTGAATATGAACAAACACCATTTCATAAAGATGAATTTAGAGGCCTACTCACTCCGCATTCTTCAGGCATCTCCGCATATTGTATGCAATAGTACCTGTAGACGTTGGCACACTGAGGTAAGAAAAGTCGTGGGACACCTCTTCATATCGTCTCGGGACTCCTTTGGCCCAGGGTAGTACAGCAGTTCGACGTGGCATGGACTGAACAAATATTGACCCGTGCTGCCTCTATAGCCTCAGTAACTGTGAAAGAGTTAGCGGTTCAACATTTTGTGCACGAACTGACCTCTCGATTACGGCCCATAAATGTTCTATTGGATCCACGTCGGGCGATCTTGATGGCCAAATCATTGGCTAGAGTTGTCCGGAATGTTCTTCAAACAAATCGCCAACAATTGCGGCTCATCACATGACACAAAAAAAAAAAGAATCCACCTTTGTTTGGGAACATGGATTCTATGAATGGCTGCAAGAGTCTACAAGTAACCGAACATCCAGAGGACCCAGTCCATTCTATGTAAACACAGCCCACACCATTATGGAGCCACCACCAGCTCGTATAGTGCCTTGTTGCCAACTGGATCCATGGCTTCGTGGGATCTGCACCACACTCGAACCCTACCATCAGACTTTACGAATCGAAATCTGGATTTATATGACCAGAATAGGTTTTCTAGCGTCCAACCGATATGGTCAAGAGCCCAGGAGAGGCGCTGAAGGAGATGTCGTGCTGTTGGTAAAGACACTCTCGTCGGTCACTCGCATCGGTCGTCTGCTGCCGTAGCACTTTAACCCCAAATTTCCCCACACTGTCCTAACGGATATGTTCATCATGCGTTCCACATTCACTTCTACGGTTGTTTTAAGCAGCACTGGTTGTCTGTTAGCCCTGACAACTCTACGGAAAAGCCGCTGCTGTCGGTCGTTAAGTGATGATCGCCAGCCACTGCATTGTCTACGGTGAGAGGTAATGCCCGAAATTTGGTATTCTTCGCGGTGTTCGGTCTCCTCGGGTGATTATTGTCGTGCGGCCATAATCATGTTGGATACATTTCCACATGAATCTTCAGAGTACGATACTATCGCCATTTCAGTATGTATATATCGCTGTTCCATGACTTTCGTCACTTCAGAATATTAAATGCCTTTTTTTCTTGAAAAGAGCTTTATCTTGGCCTGCACTTTGTTGTAACGTGTTATATTCTGGGAATGTTGCTGATCGGCAACTTGTTCACTATGATTTCCGGTGGCAGCATTTGATCCTTTGTTGATTCGTGTAGGAACTGACTGAATTCATCAATGCTGTCTTTAATTTTCTGCATCGATGTAAAGGGACTCTAATTAGAGCACATGTGTGTTTTGCATAGTACCAAATGTGAGTATTAGATAAAATCACCGTAAAGTAATCCTAACTATTTCTGCATTCTCAGTGCATTATCTATGGTTCATTTCCGTCATTTGTGGCCCGTTTTGGAATGTTCTTTTGAATGTTTGTGTTTTTTGAGCAATATATCTACGGGTTAATATTAATGTTGCAGAATTTAAGAACAATCTAACAAACTGGGTAACCATTTGAACTACAATGATCCTGTTTTAATAGGCGTTCTTTTGCTCGCCACAATGCATTTCTGCAACAGTATTAATTATCCAGTGACAAATATACATTGAAGCACCAAAGTAACTGGTGTAGGCATGCGTATTCAAATGCAGATATATGTAAATAAACAGAATACGGCGCTGCGGTCGGCAGCGCCTATATAAGGCAACTAGTGTCTGGCGCAGTTGTTAGATCGGTTCCTGCTGCTACAATGGCGTGTTATCAAGATTTAAGTGAGTCTGAAAGCGGTGTCATAGAAGGGGCATGACCTATGGGACACAGAATCTCCGAGGTAGCGATGAAGGGATTTTTCCGTACGACCATTTCACGAGTGTATCGTGACCATCAGCAATCCGGTAAAATATCAAATATCCGACATCGCTGTGGCCGGAAAAAGATCCTGGAAGAAGTGGAAAAAAGACGACTGACGAGAATCGTCTAACGTGACAGAAGTGCGACCTTTCCACAGACTGCTGCAGACTTAAATGCTGGGCCATCAATAAGCGTCAGCGTGCGAACCATTCAACGAAAAATCATCGACATGCGCTTTAGGAGCCCAAGGCCTCTCGTGTACCCTTGATGACTGCACTACACAAAGCTTTACTCCTCGCCTGGGCCCTTCAACACCGACATTGGAAACATGTTTCCTGGTCGAGAATCGAGCGGATGGACGTGTATGGTCTGGAGACAACCTCAAGAATTCATGGACCCTGTATGTCAGCAGGAGACTGTTCAGATTGGTGGAGGCTCTGTAATGGTGTAGGGCATATGCAGTTGGAGTGATATGGGACCCGTGATATCTCTAGATACGACCCTGACAGGTGATACATACGTTGTAGACAAAGTTTTAGACCTAGTATATAAGCTACACTCACAATGTATCTGTCAATATAGAGAAAATGGACCATCATTTATAACATATAAAAGCTATAATCATAAAATACATGTCAAACGAAAGGTCTTATCCTGTCTGATCGTCTGCATCCGTTCGTCTTCATTGTGCATTCTGATGGACGGGCAATTCCAGCAGGACAATGCGAAACCCCACACGTCCATAACTGCTACGTGTGGCTCCAGGAACACTCTTCTATGTTTAAACAGTTCCGCTCATCATCCAACTCCCCAGACATGAACATTATTGAATACATCTGGAATGCCTTGCAACGTACTGTTCAGAAGAGATCTCCACCCACTCGTACTCTCATCATTTATAGACAGTCCTGCAGGATTCATGGTGTCAATTCCCTCCAGCACTACGTCAGTCATTATTCGAGCCCATGTCACATCGTGTTGCGGCACTTCTGCGTGCTCACGGGGGCCCTGCACGATTTTAGACATGTGTTACAGGTTGTTTGGCTCTTCAGTGTAGGTTCGAAGAAGTTAACAGCCAAGAAACCTGGGGAACAGAAAAAGTACGTCAAATGATCTACGAAGAAAGGAAATACAAAAATGTTTATGGAAAGACTAGAATAGAGCTATATAATGAACTTAAAAAACAAATTAATAAGAAGAGCAGGGAAGCTGAGGCGAAATGGTTGCAAGAAAAGCGAGAAGAAATCGAAAACAAATTAATAAGAAGAGCAGGGAAGCTGAGGCGAAATGGTTGCAAGAAAAGCGAGAAGAAATCGAAAACAAATTAATAAGAAGAGCACGGAAGCTGAGGCGAAATGGTTGCAAGAAAAGCGAGAAGAAATCGAAAAATAAACGTTTCTGGGAGGGGCTGTGTCAGCATACAGAAAAGTCGACGTAGACTTCCGTGAAATTAAAAGCAATAGTGTCAACATTAAGAGTGCATAAGAAATTGTGCTTTTAAACGTCGAGAACAGAGCAAATCGATGGAAAGACTTCAATGAGAACATCTACAAGGAGGAGGAATCATCTGCTGACGTGATAAAGAAGTAAAGGATGTCAGTTTGAAAGAAGTAAGGAATACACTATCTTAGTCAGAGTTGGATAGAGCCTTGGAAGACTTTCTAAGTTTCCATCAATTAAGGTGGGAGGCATGGATAAAGTTCCTTCGGAATTTATAAAATTTTGGAGAAACTACGAAGAACCGACTATTCAAGTTGTTTTTTACAATTTCTGATATTGGAGACATACTAACAGACTTCCGATAAGGTATCATGCTCGGGATGCCAAAGGTAGAAATGATACATAAGCACTAGAATTATCGCAGAATCTGCATGTAAGCTTTTGACTGAATAATATGTAAGAGAATACAAAAGAAAAATGGTGATCTCTTAGGTGATCTTCGGTTTAACCGCAGGAAAGGTAAGAGGACCAGAGAGGAAATTCTGACGTTGCGCTTGATAACTGAACCAAGACTTAAGGGAAAACAGGGCCACTTCACAGGTTTTGTCTGCCTAAAAAAGCATTCTACAATGTAAAATATTGCAACATGCTCGAAATTTCAAGAAACTTTAGTATAAAACCATAAAGAAGCTCTCCGATTAGAAAGATTGTAGAACAAGGATGTAGTTTTTCATCCCTGCTGCTCATTCCATGCACCGAATAAGCAATGACGGAAATAGAAGATAAATTCTCGAGTGGGGCTAAAATTTAGGGTAAAAGAATATCGACGATAAGATTCGCATGTGACACAGCTACCCTCAGTGAAAGTGAGGGACAGTTATTGGATGCAGTGAACGGAATGAACAATGTACTGCGCACATAATATGGATTGAGAGTATACTGAAGAAAGATGAAGGTTATGAGGAGTCGCAGATGAACTCTCCATCAAATTGTCTTCAGGGAAGAGAGACGAAGTAATGGAGTTGCTTGAAAGGAAAATAACGTATGACATATGAAGGAAGAAGAACGGAAATATAATACCCTAGGCAAAGAAGCCTTCCCAGCCAAATGAGGCCCGCTACTATCCAACATAGGCCTTAATTTATGGAAGAAATTTCTGAGAATGTATATCTGGAGTACAGCTTTGTATGGAAGTGAATGACGGTCTGTAGAGAAATAGGAAAAGAAGACAACCGAAGTGTTTGAAGGAAGGAAAATTGGAGTTTGACGTCCCGTCGACATCGATGCCATTCATACACGAAACACGAGAGCGGAGTGCTTTAAGGATGGGTGAGTCACTCTGCCGTGCTCTTCCACAGAAACTATCCTGACTCGAAGCATTTAAGATGTGGCGTTATGGAAGAATGTTGAAAAGTAGATGGATCGAGAAGAAATGAAGGGGTTTACCACAGAATCGGCGAGGATAGAAATATACCATACGATATTGCAGTACATGTATTATTCTGAACTATGATGCAATATTCCATCGGACATGCATGTCCTAAGGCACAGGCACTGCGGTGACTACAGCCGTTGTGAAATACATTAAATGTATTATCATCAGCTATATAATGGAATGGCGACAATGAAAATTGGTACTGGAGCGGGACTCGAACCCAGATTTCCCCCATACCACTGGCGGTCGCCTAACCATTTTTTTTTTTTTTTTTACAGGACTTGAACCCGAGATCTCCTGCCGACGTGGTAGACGTTCCATCCGACTGAGCCATTTGTTTTATTATCAGAATGGCTTTGTATTATCATGACACTTCAGTAGACGATAGTCAAATCATCATTTAATGTAAGTTGCAAATGGGAGAAAAATTAATTATAATAACAAAATAATAAATAAAAGGAGAAAGAAGAAAGCAGAAAGGAGAAAGGAAAAAAAAAACGAGAACGTAGCCGACAAATCACCACCAAGCTCACACGATATGTATCAACAAATATTTTTATATGTTTTTTAGTAATTTTTATTTTTTGTGTTTTTTATAAATTTTTATAGTTTGTAATACACTCAAAAAATAGAAGCAAAACGAAACGAGATTACATTCGAAATAGCAAACTAAGAAAAATCCCAATTTGATTGCAAGGACTGTACACGCTCATATGTATCTATACTTCATCGATACACATTTGACAATAGAACCCCCGAGCGATGCTCAGTCAGAACACAAAACAAAACGAACAGGGAAACCAGGAGGTGACAAGCCGAAACAAATCAGATGGGAACATACATAACAAAGAAAAACAGTGATCATCATAAAAGTTAAATTAACCAACACCTTGTCGACACAAAACAAGATTCAACATGTTGGCGAAGAGGTCTCGATATGGAGCCATTCGCAAGCATGTCCAATAGGCCGTGATCATCTACTGCATGAAGTTCAGGTGGTCTTCCCCCTCGCCTTCTACAACATAATGAACGAAGTATCCAGCAACCACATAACGGTGTGGGTTTTCGACCGTGGAAAGAAGAAAGAATCTGAGAGCAATACGATGTCCGTAGTGCAGGCAGGCTCAGAGGATCGAGTAAGCAAGGCCAATTGTGTCCTGATCCAAGACCAGTTCGCCATATGACCTCCACAAGTAAAGCGATGTCGTATCGTATCGGGAGACATACGACTACATAAATCCGTGTCACTAAGCCTGATTCGGAAAAGTTTCTTGTTCGTTGGAATAAAGTTATTTACTACCTTATACCACGAGGGCGCTACGCACATCGGCAAAATCGGAAGACTGATATTGAACCAAACTGTCGTCCAGGTTGTCTGCGGCGATTCTCTTTCAACGAGGTTCACGCAGTGGACTGCTTCCCATCGAGTCTTTAGGAATGTCATGGTGAGGACAGGTCTCCATAAGATGTCAACCCCTAAATAGCTAATGCCAGATGGAAGTCAAGAATGTGTTTTAACTTGTAATTTATGCGAACAACACCAATAGGGGTTCAAGAGTATTAGGACGGACACAGAGAAATAAATGAGACGTGAATGTGTGAGTTTCTTGAGTCATCGTCAAAACAGTAAGGCGCACATGTAACGTTTGCGTCTTCCTTTGTATATCAGTCAGGTCCAGCCATCAAAGGAACGAGGCTTTATGATCACCTCACACCGTAACCGAAATATATGTATTTTTCATAAGAAACGACCACACAATTGTTGTAGTTTCTTCGCCATCTCGAGGGCAGTGGATAAACTTGGGCCACGTAATAAGCTTTGCATAAAACATACGTATCCAGTATTCGGACTTCCTGGAACAGAGTAAGAGAACGCCTTTCACGCTCTAGTATCGCTCCCTGAAATTTTTCCGTAACAGACTTCCAGTTGAGGGCCGCCATTTTGAGTAGACAACGATCAACTTTGATACTGAGAGACGTATGCCGGGCCACCGCAGCAGCCCATGGAACAACTACGTCATCAAAACATCGCAATGAAAGAAGCTTGCATTCGCCTTCATTAAGTTTTGCACATGAACTCCGAGAAAAATCATCGATTATAGGCTTCAGTCGAGGTATCTCTGCAGGATTGAGAAGTAGAATCATCCCGTCTTCTGCGTAGGCACGAACATCTACATTTCCACCGGAAAGCGTCCAACCTGTCATCTGGGATGCTAGCATCCGAAGTAAGGGCTCCATAGACAACACAAACAAAGTCTTTGACAGCGGGTTTCCTTGAGGCACTCCCCTACGGATATTTATTGGGGGCGTCAGCTGGCCATTAACAACCACCGTAGCCGAAATACCCGTAAACAGATCTGAGAGCACGCTCCGTGTCTCAACAGTGAAACCAACTGCCTCCAAAATCCGAAGCAGAAAGTCGAGATAAACACGATTAAATGCCTTATCGAAGTCTAGAAAAGCAAGCGCACAAGGGACGGACGTTACAGTAGCAACCGAAAACACGTCGCAACACTCGACTGTAGGGGTAAGAATCGTAAGACCAGGTACGCAGCTTTGATGTTTTGCAACAATCGTCTACATCAGAGCCGATATTCTACTATTAACTGCCCTCGCCACAGTCTTATAATCACTCGCCACAGTCTTATAATCAAAGTTTAACAAAGTAAGTGGGCGAAAGCTCTCAGGGCAGCTGGTGCAGTGCGTTTCGGGATTAAAACAATTTTTCCCACTTTGAACGAGGGAGGCACTACTCTACCCTGTAACGCTTCATTCAAAAGGGAGGTAAAGATAGTACCCAACAACGGCCAAAAGCGCACGTAAAATTCCTTTGGAAGTCCATCTAGACCCGGGGACTTTTGAGAAGATGATCCCACAATAAATTTGTAAACTTCTTCAGGCTGAAAGGCAGCTAAGAGCGTAACATTATGTTCGGATGTAATTGTCGTATCCAAGATGCTGACAAGTGGGTCGTAAAAGGTTTCACTGGACTCATCGATGTTGTACATGTCTACGTAGTACTGGTGTAAGATACGCACTGTATCAGCTTGCGCCATTACCCTACGTCCATCATCTGCCGTGAGAGAATGAATACAAGCGCGTCGGCGACGGATCTCATGCCGAAGCAAATGGAATAAGGAAGTCAGTTCTTCCGAGACCAAAAATCGTGGTTTGGATCGTATTTCCAAACCTTCCATTTGTACTCTCTTCAAGGTCAATCCGATGGAGTACTAATATTCATAAGTTCTCCGAAAGTCTCGCGCTTTGGCAGCACAGAAAAGTAGCAAAGTTTACCTGAACCTCGGTTTTGCTAGCTGTGTCCACCAGTCAAGGGTGGAAGAGTATGTCCCAGTGGACCGTAGAGTGCGCTCCCTCACCTCATCGAGAGGGAGGTCAGCTAGGTGAGCGACGTTTAGCATCCACGGAGGGCGAAACCGTTTGACTGGTTGCCGTTCAAGACAGAGTTGTGGCCACAGCACAGTGATCCGTAAAGGAATCTGGGATGACTTGAACATTAAGAATACTATCGCTCAATCAATCTGACAAGTAAAATCTATCTAACCTGCTACTAGAAGTCGCAGCAAAGTGGGTAAATTCAACTAACATCGGGTAGTTATATATCCAGACGTCTTTTAGGAGTAAGGAGCGGACCAATTTATGTAATTCAAGAGAGTAATTAAAATTTACAGATTGATCTGCAGGATGCAATGCACAGTTAAAATCACCATCCAACAGAATACCCGGAGGACACTTTCGCAACAGATAAACAATAATCACTTTATAAGAACGCGAACGGTACACTGCGCGACCAGTCCCAGAAGGGGCATATAAAAGAGCCAAGGTAAGATTAAAAAGTTGACAACCTTGACAACCTACGCCCCTGCCAAAATCCAACATTTCCATCTCAGCAATAGGAATGCATTCGTGAAAGAATAAGGCGGTCTCCGTAGAATATTCGGGTGTTACATTAAAGATCATACGAAAACCAGGTAAGGAGAAATTACTAAATAACACCTCCTGTAAGAAGACTATGTCCGCACGTGAATCATAAATGAACTGACTCAGCGAAGCCAACCGCAATTCTGATTCCACAGGGTTAACTTTTAAGGAAAGGAACGTGTAGGCTTGGGTCATTGATCACAGCTATGCAGGGATGAACGGAACGTATTGAGCAGAATTAGACAGACAGCTGAGAGTGGGTCCATTGCGGAGTCCACAGATGAATCAGACACGGGGGGCCAGAACCTCCAAAAGCACAACCTTTTTTGTTAGATTTCTTACGTGCCAGTGTACGGTCAGGTTGTATTCACTGTTTCTCTCGGCCACGTGGCATGGTGGCATCTGCAGACGGTGGTGTGGGAGTGGTCATAGGCACTGCCTCCTGCCACTCAGAACAAGGATCATGTAGTGTAGGGCCAGTCACGAAGGCAGAAGCATGTTGTGGAACTACCAATACAACAGGTGATACTTGGTCGCTAATTTTATCCTCCTTAGTAATAGTTTTAGGCAGCAAATTCGGGGTAACGTCGGCGTGTGAAGACGAAGGAGCAGGAGGACAGTGCGTTGTCTCATACTGTAACGGAGGCCGCTACGGTCGCAGATTCGAATCCTGCCTCGGGCATGGGTGTGTGTGACGTCAAAAAATGGTTCAAATGGCTCTGAGCACTATGGGACTTAACATCTGTGGTCATCAGTCCCCTAGAACGTAGAACTACTTAAACCTAACTAACCTAAGGACATCACACACATCCATGCCCGAGGCAGGATTCTAACCTGCGACCGTAGCGGTCACCCGGTTCCAGACTGAAGCGCCTAGAACCGCACGGCCACACCGGCCGGCTGTGTGACCTCCTTAGGTTAGTTCTAGGGGACTGATGACCACAGCAGTTAAGTCTCATAGTGCTCAGGGCCATTTGAACCATTTTTTTTGTAACGGAGGACACAAAGACGAGGGGGGGGGGGGGGGTCCGCTCCCTCTCCACACACAGGCAGCCACTTCGCGAGCAGGAGGGACGCTGGAGATAACTTCTACGCCACTCACCGTACCACGAACGGGAGGTACCGTAACATAGGAGCAGGTGACACAATCGATACGGAGGAGGTTGCGGCAGAAGGCACAGCCAAATCCTCACCATCTTGAGTACGATGTCACTTGTTTGTCATTGTGGCGGGTTTTATCCTGGGGTAATAGGATTCTGAACCCGTCGCGGAGGTACAGGAGGAAATTCAGTTTCACGATTATCAGAATTGACTTTCTGTTCATTATGATCTGAAGTAGGTCCGACGTTGGGAGTGGAAGGAACAAGATCAGCAACCGTCAATTTGCGACGCTGCAATAATGACGGCTTAAGTACAAAAACCCTCCGTGGGCAATTAGACCGAACGTGCCCACTTTCATTACATACGAAGCTGGTTCCCTCTTGACCAGCATACATCACACGAACGCGATAACCTCACACTCGTAAATGTGATGGGATATTGCGTGTGACATGCATTTCCACGGAACGAACTGCACTATAGCACTGTAATCTGTGTTGAGTACACCAAAGTTCACGACTGACGTTTTTGGCGTTACCATATGGAGCCAATATGTCCTTTAGAAAGTAGTGATCAACATCTGGCGGGAGGTTGAATAACATTGTTACAGCCAATTTCAGCATCTGCAAGTGACATTACACTAACGGAATTATCGCGGTGCTTGAACGGGACTTGAGAACCATGGCGCGATAATAATCTTTCAACGTAAAGGGGGTGAATACATTTCATGTAAAACACGTACTCATAAGCGGTGTGCAACTGATCAGAGTTCACATGAATTGTATCGACAAGCCAATCGTCGATTTCTAGAGACCCGGTCTACACATGTCGCGTTGATTTATCGAAAGTGAAGCTCACAATACCTTTTCGTGGAATACACGTGGAAACCATGGTAGCCATAGCGAAGCTGGCGACGCGTCTGCAAGTAGACGAACACAAAGAGACACTAAGGCGGAGCGGTGGCGCTGTGACTCACTCGGCTGACGGAACAACACTAACGAGGAAAGCTTCACACAAGCACGCTGCGGCAAGTGAAATAAACAGGAACCTTCCCGCTCGGCGCTCGAAGCGGAACGATACCATTTGGCTACCCGAGCGAGACTGCGGGTCAGACCCAAACTTCGATACGTCGTTAGCCGCGTGTCTACAACCCGTACTCGTACATCCATCATGTATAAGCACATAAAGAGGGTACATTTCACTTTAAGTCGCTTGTCCAGTGTCAGCGAATAAGTACGATATTACAGGGTCTGTGTTATTCTGAATTACAATGCAATGTTCCTTCGGACTAGCATGTATGTTTGACGACATATGGAAGTTAGGGTTGGTCCGTGAGTCGTGATCGGATAGCTAAATGGTAAGCCGATCGTCCGCGATAAGCGGGATGTGCGGGTTCGAGTCCCGGTCCGACACATATTTTCATTGTCGTCATTCCAGTACACAGATGATTGTTAGCCACATTTGCAACTGCGAATACATCTGATGTATTGGACAGAAATATGTGGAAAACACGGACTGGCAGAAGAGTCAGGTTTACAAGTCATGTATTATGACATGGAATAATTTTTGCTGTACTAGAGGTAGATGTAAATGGTAATAATTGTAGGTAATGGAGAGCCTGGAAAATATAAAACAAAAGTAAGCAAGTTGGGCGGAACTGCGGCTCTGAGATGATTAGGTTGGCACAGGCGAGAAAGTCGTTGAGGTTCGAATCAAAACAAGTCAGAGGACTGATAACCCAAAAAAGTGACTGTAAATTTTAAGGAAGGAATTCTTCTTCTAAAGTTCATAGCTAGGCTCTTAAGTAATTTCCGTATTCACAAGTGACTTCCTTCTTTAGTCGTTCGGCGTTACTCTTCCAACGTGGTTCACAATCTGAAGTTAAGTTAGGAAATTTTTTATCGTCGTGAATGAGGTTTTCACTCTGCAGCGGAGTGTATGCTGATATGAAACTTCCTGGCAGATTAAAACTGTGAACCGGACGTCGACTCGAACTCGGGACCTTTGCCTTTCGCAGGCAAGTGCTCTACCATCTGAGCTACCCAAGTACGACTCTATTGCGGAGACATGACTTAAGCCACAGCCTGGGGGATGTTTCCAGAATGAGATTTTCACTCTGCTGGCAGAAGTAAAGCTATGAGGAGCGGGCGTGAGTCGTGCTTATGTAGCTCAGATGAAAAAAAAAAAAAAGATGGTAGAGCACTTGCCCTCGAAATGCAAAGATCTGGAGTTCGAGTCTCGGACCGGCACACAGTTTTAATCTGCCAGGAAGTTTCATATCAGCGCACAATCATCTGCAGAATGAAAATCTCATTCTGGAAACATCCCCCAGACTGTGGCTAAGCCGTGTATCCGCAATATCCTTTCCTCCAGGAATGCTAATTCCGCAAGGTTCGCAAGAGAGCTTCTGTAAAGTTTGGAAGGTAGGAGACGAGGTACTGGCAGAAGTAAAGCTGTGAGGACGGAGCGTGGGTCGTGCTTGGGTAGCTCAGATGGTAGAGCACTTGCCCACGAAAGGCAAGGTCGAGTCTCGGTCCGGCACACAGTTTTAATCTGCTTGGAAGTTTCTTTTATCGTGGTACCTTCATATGAATCTATACTTGTTACAACGATACCGTTTTATTTCAGCCAGGACTGCCTCCTAGCTACCAGTCCTACGAAACAGATCATACTGTATCATTCTAATTCACTCACATGCTGCTAGTGTGGCCTTTGACGTCAAAGAGGCATATTACTGCTTACTTTCTCATTTCCACTTTGTTTCAAAGCCCATTGCTGACAGAGCATGTAGCAACGTTGACCTTCCTACTTCTTCAAGGGAGACTCTGTTAGTCTACATTCACACCATCTCAAGTCTGTGATTTACATCTTTCTTCGTATCTTCGTAGAGACTCCATACGAGCCATTCTCTCTGCAATTATCTCTTTTTTCGGACTTAGACGAGTTTCCAGTTCCGCGATATGGACGTTGAGGCGTTGTCTAGCCAACACTCGTGTGTATCGACAACATAGCACAGAAATTGATATCGTGCGGTTGCTGCGCCGCCACAGCTAGCTAAGCGACATTTAATGGTGGAATGTAATTACACGTCACACGTCCCCTACCGGCAGCGTTCACCGATGCCTCCTGCAAACGGGCTTGACTACTTGTCAGCCGATATTGACTGTCGACCACCGACACCTCTGAATGTGGCGGGCCACAATGCAGTGGACCCAACTCTTCGACAAGCCGTCTCTACAGAAGGTGTATCTTTCATGTCGTCAAATCCTGACAGTGGCGTACGTGTTCGACAGCTCCGTGATGAACATTGCGTGTGGTGTACGTTTCGATGTGTTGAGAAATCTCATTTCTGTGAGATATGTGGAAAACGGAGTGTGAATGGCAGATAGCAGTTGTAAGCGTTAGTGAGATATTAATGCGGAACATGTCACTAATATACAAACTTTTATTCTTTGTTTAATGTAGAATTTGTAAAAATTAGTAGGCTAATTTCACGATTGATTGAAAGAATCATGATTTGACTAGCAATGTCATCACCATCATGAAGAAGCGGAGAATTGTCGCCGGCCGAAGTGGCCGAGCGGTTCCAGGCGCTACAGTTTGGAACCGCGCGACCGCTACGGTCGCGGGTTCGAATCCTGCCTTGGGCATGGATGTGTTTGATGTCCTTAGGTTAGTTAGGTTTAACTAGCTCTAAGTTCTAGGGGGCTGATGACCGGAGCAGTTAAGTCCCATAGTGCTCAGAGCTATTTGAACCATTTTGAGAATTGTCGTACCGGTTTCTGGACTGTTCCAATACCGCTTTCAATTATTAAATGAATTATTTAAGCTGGTGGACACCTGATTTCAAAAGATTTGGTCTTGGAAACAGTCGAAAAATTTGTTGCACGGAGTTATCTCCTGGCAACGTCCGTAAAAATTGTCGCCGGCCGAAGTGGCCGAGCGGTTCTAGGCGCTACAGTTTGGAACCGCGCGACCGCTACGGTCGCAGGTTCCAATCCTGCCTTGGGCATGGATGTGTTTGATGTCCTTAGGTTAGTTAGGTTTAAGTAGTTCTAAGTTCTAGGGGGCTGATGACCGCAGCAGTTAAGTCCCATAGTGCTCAGAGCTATTTGAACCATTTTGAGAATTGTCGTACCGGTTTCTGGACTGTTACAATACCGCTTTCAATAATTAAATGAATTATTTAAGCTGGCGGACACCTGATTTCAAAAGATTTGGTCTTGGACACAGTCGAAAAATTTGTTGCACGGAGTTATCTCCTGGCAACGTCCGTAAAAAAGGGCTCGCAAAATCCCCTAACAAATATAACTCTGCTTCCGCAACATCAGCATTTTTTTTTTTTTGTTCACCAACGTCACAAGCACATTAACCCCCACAATCACTATCGAAATAAACAAGGGTGCCATAGATCTACAACTCTACCGTTAGGGTGACATCAAGACACACCAGAGGGGACGACTTTTGTCACACCTCTAGAACCGAACTTATAAAAGAAAGAATTTGATCTGATTCTCCATCACTCGCGCCTCTGATCACATTAAGCACTTCACGTACATTCTGGGGACGTGAGATTATTGCTGGAAATTCAGCTAGACATGAACAATTTTGTTGAATGAGAAGTTACCGTAGTTTTGGAGACTATCCCTTGGTGTACCGAGATAGTAAGACTAGCAGGAAGCGATCGTCATTGCTAAATTGAAATAATTCTGGTGCAACACACACTTGTTCCGCTGAGTACTACTCCAGAGAGTATACAGCAGGCTTCGGCCATTACATCCAAAACCGTTCCGACGGAATCTTCATGCGGTAATACAGCCCTCTGGCTTCGTTTTTCTTGTAACTACATGAACTGATTGTTTTGCGTAAGCAAACAATTTATTAGGTGCCAACAGCAGGAGCCCCTGCTTACTAGTATATATTGCCCCTGCATCAACTTTAGTAATGACTGATAAGGATCTCACCCCCCCTCCTTTTTTTTTCTAGAAACAAGAAATTCCAGAGAGGATCGCACCTTACAGCAACAACCTTCCGAAACTGTACTTCTCAGTGACATTCACGACACACTAAGTTTATCTGATTTTATTCGTTATTGCATCTGAGGTACTGACTGTAGTCGAAAACTCAGATGTAAGCTCGACCACACACAATGCAAAAGCTCTAACTTTTGCACATTTCGATATTATATGCCTTCGCCATCAGAAATACATTAGCCCAAGAATCTGCTGTGCATATAAAACAGTGAAAAATGTTCACGTATGCTAAATTCTCACGACAGTGTTATCATTGTAAAAAGACAACGTTTTACCGTGTAAACTTTGTATGAGGATAGGAAGGCAACGACGATTTTGCATTAATGAAAATTTCGCGTGCAATTCATCTTAAGATATTTTCGAATGCACAGGCACTTACCTTAGGAAGGTATAAAAGTTAGTGCTGTTACGTAGTGATTTGTAAAGCCTGTATTTTAGACTACAAATTCCCAGTGTTACGGTATGGAGTGATGTGGGATAGTATACCCTTAATATGTTCTTAAACAGATTTCTTTGAGGTTTATTGTTTGAACTTATTTTCGTAACAGCTTTGCGATATTAGCTGGAAATATCCCAGCACAGGCAACGTGGCTTACCTTTTTCTGACATAGAATGCTCCGTTATTCGATGATCGTGACACTGTCATAATTTTCTTGGTGTTTTTGGTTCTCTTTTTGAAATCATGTATCTTGCTGTAGATTTATACTTTGAATTTTAATACATAAATTGACGATATGATTGTGACATGGAAACAATAAACTGATCCAAGCTTAAGTTATCACATAACATATTTTTAATACAATGTTTTTTGCAGAAAACCTTGCAACAGTACAGGATACCGAACTTATCTACAAAGGTCTATCTACAGACTTAACGAAACTTCTAAAGAGTATCATATGAACATATCCATTCCAGAAACAAATGTGGTGTCTTTGAATGGTACAAATCCGCTGAATTGAACAAGTTATTCATTTCATTTTCATGGGGAACGTTGTACGCTACGAGAAAAAACTGCAGAAATACAAATGATCTGCGGAACAATCAAAAGATCATTGAAAAATAAACTCAGTAAAGACACAAAAATCACGTTTTTAGATAATGGCCTCTCCACATCCCCATTTGGAAGTGAAACATGGAAAAAAGCAAGAAAGCAGAATCGAAGTGGTAGAAATGAAGTTTCTAAGAGGAACAATGGACAGCACGAGATTAGGTAGACTAAGTACAAAGACATAAGAGCAGAGCTTATGATATATGTTATGAATAGGAAGATTAGATCTTATCGACAAAGCTGGCTGGAAAATCTGCAAAGGATACCATATTCGAGACTGCCAAAGCAATTCTTATATTTCAGACCTCTAGATAAAAGACCCTTAGGAAGACCAAGAAAAAGACGGCTGGATGCATAGAAGACGGAGCAGGCCTATGGTCTAGACCATAATGAAAGAAGAAAAGGAAGAAATCTCTTTCAGTTTAGCGGACCGTTTGCATCATATAAGTAGCTCGTTTGAAAATGAAGTAATTATTTGATGAAATATGGAGGAAGGGGTGAGGGTACGTCAAAAAGAACTATTCATGATTAAGTGTATGTAAGTAGATTTTATGAAGATCAGGAAATTAGATTTATGACCGAGAACACTGATAACGAGATCGAAGAAATTTTCTCTGTAATATAAGTGCTGCTTCCTGTAAATGTTACGTTTTTATACACCACTTATCTCCTCTGTCAGAATTTTCATTTATTTTCCAATTCCATTAGAGAAATACAAGGGGTATCTCTTACACTGAAAAGTCTGTATTACCCATTAATTTCTCTCTCGCCCAATCGTTCTAGTGCTGCAGTACGATGAATTAATAATGACGCCTGTTACCTGATATGTTCTCCATCTTCAGGCCTTCCGCATACAGACAGTTCTTCGATAACATGGTTTGTAGCGCGACACCTTTCGATTTAATGGCTCAGCCATTTCCTTTCCTTGTCACCGACTGTTGTAACAAAACGATATTTCTTACGCATACATCCAGGGTTCTTCAGGAAATTTTCTTTCTCTTAAGAAGCTTTTCTTTGTAATTGCTAGCCTATTCCTATTTCGCCTTATACTTCGCCTGTCATAAAGTTTCTTATTTCTTACCGAAAAAGAAAACTATCTTGCTATGTCACAATATTTCTCTAAAGCCTTTTTCCTCGCTGTTAATTTGCTTCGTTTTTTTAACACATCTCTTTGTATTGTTTTGAAATCTCCTCTTTCTTTCATTGTAATTATTGTATTTACAATGCACACGTCTTCAATGTCAAATAGTTGTAACTTTCTGTACTCTCGATGTCCACCCACATATTACGCTTCCTGAACGACATTGTCTGGACACCTATAAGTAGACACTAATATGGGGGCGTGTCCATCCTTCGTCTTTATGACGGCTTGATCATTGTTGGGGACACTCTCTATAAAGCACCTAAATGTCTTTTGAAGAATGGCATCCCACGCTTCACTAAAATCTGAAACCAGAGAAGGTAATGATGTTGGACGCTGGGGTTTGGAGCGAAATTGATGTTTTAACTAATCCCAAAGATCTTCCATTTGGTTCAGGTCGGGACTAGGCACACAGTCCATTTCACGGATGTCACTGTCCGCAAACCATCGACTTCCAGACGCTGCTTTATGACCTGGAGCATTGTTATGCTGATAGCTATCAACTTCGAACTGTCCCTCCTCTGCACACAGTACTCAATTCGGTAAAATATGTGCATCCATTTACAAATTTAGGATTTTCTGAACTGCAATAAAGAGACCACTCTATAAGCACGAAAAAATCCCCATATTGTAGTACCACTCTTTTCGCACTTCACTATAGGCACTCTACACGACGACAGGTAACGTTCTCCCGGCATTCACCAAACCCAAACGGTTCCTGCGTATTGCACCAGGACATGGAAAAGTGTGATTCATCACTCCGAACTGCTTGTCTCAAGTATTCCACTGTCCAGCGTCGTCGCTCTTTACTCAACCTCAAGCGTTGCTTACCACCGAATACAGAAATTTGTGGGTTATAAGGAGATGTATAATTGCCGCCACACAGGCATTGTGCGAGCTTGACTACTGGTTGCACTTTGGAACTCACGAATGATTCCTTCCACTGAATCCATGCAATATTTTACATTCAACCTCCATAATCGAGGACGGTCCCTCTTCGTCAGTGCATGACGTCTGTCTAGTCCTCGTTTAGCTGTGTTTGTTCCTCCCCGTTTCACGTTATAGTCAGTACAGTCACATGGCCAACTGTCAACTTGACCAGCTTTAGAACATGGATTTGTTACTTAGGTGACCTCCAGTGACTAGTCATTGGCTGCAATTTGCTGAAAATGCAATGAGACGAAGCGGCCATTTGAAAGCACTTTAATAACTTTTATGATGGGCAAGTTAAAAGTGGAATGTGTAGACCTCTGGTAGAATCACTGTTTGTTAGACCATCAGCTGACGTCGGCTGTTAGCCATTTTCAGATACGTAGTTCCATGTTAGTAAAGTTACACCATAAACTTTTGTCGGTGCATAGCTACAAATGTACATCTGTCATTTGTATCTGTATATACCCACAGAGGGTTACTGTGTTACTGTACGAGTCTAGGAGTATACTCTTGAAAATAGCTAACAGCAGAAATAACAACCAAAATCAGCTGATCTTAGTGAATAACCAATTTTATAAAAGCCACCGAAAATGAAAAATATATTAACAAAAACAAAAGACTTATTTTATTGCTGTACAGATGGCATCGCAGTCCGCACTCGATGCCGATTGTGTGTTTTTGAGTAGCTTACGCCATTGTTCCCGATTAAAAGTAATCGATTGTCATCCTGTTGGTGCAGAGTCGACATACATATTTTTGTCTAACTTAACACGTGCTTTTTTCTGATGATATTATTATGCGTTTGTAATTCTCTGTGGCCTCTTTATGTATGCGCGCATGATGATGCATTGTCTTTGGTGAAATCTCACTGAATTTTATTTCGTTATTTCCGTTACGGCCACTTCGTCAATATGTCCCAGGCGGCAGTACCTTTCTCTTTCGACTTAACTGATGTTAGCACCTCTCTTTTTGTTTCTTTTCTTTTTATACCCACTGAAGCCACTAACTGAAATGTTAATATCCTCTCATTCGAGTACATAAGAAGCTAGCTGCCACCATGAACATGTTAGTCAAAGGCGATCATGTTTTTTAACCTAAAAGCACCCAGAACCATCACAGGGCCCCTATGAGGATAACGAATACAGTCTGGTAACGTTCGCTTCCCTCGCAGCATCCATTCGCGGATACGTCCAATGTACTGATGTACGCAGAACCAGGCCTTGCCTTAAAAACAAAAAAAAGTCGTATTGTCTCTTCTGTGTCCAGTGTTGTCGCTAGGCACACCACTGTCCGCGCGGATCTTCGTTACCACGCCAGCAGAAGTCATATCAGTGGTCGCCATGGTATTCCAGACGTCGTCGCACTGTCCATGCGCGTGCTTCTCTCCCTGCAAACTGACAAATTTGCTTGGTTAACGTACGTGCCAGGGCTAAACGCTGCTGAACGATCGACCGAAGAATGAGTATATCCTCTCGGGCGCTAGTCGAGTTTCGCCGTTGATATCCTGCATCGTATTTATGTAGCCCTTCTGAACACACCAATAATCCATGACAGTCATAGGACCCCAATCAGCCTCAGCAGCAGTTACGCGGAACAGAAGTCTCGGTAGTCAACAATCCCTGTTACTCCTACCTTCTTTTTATGATTTCACAGAAATGTTAATGGTCTGTATATCCAAACACGAAGGACACCTTGTGCCAGTTTGTATTTTTTTGCGTGACACCGTTACAGTTGTAATGGCCAGCAATGTAATTAAGTATGAAGGGGATTGTTTGGTGAACACAAGGGGAAATCTTCAAAAATTTTTCAATTTTCAAAATAGTGTACCTCAGTGAATAAGAGTTGTAAGCCCACGTAATGCTTACCATCTTTTAACAAATCTTTTGGAAATAAGTGTATGAACTACAGCTTTTGGTGTCACTCATTTTTCCGAATTGTATTTTCTGTTGCAAGTGAAATAAAGCATGTTAATTATTTATTTACAGAATAGGTACACATGTCTCGAAATAAAAACAAAGGAGAAGTCTGTTTTTTTTCTGTGAGTTCGTTACACTATTATGTTTAAATTCGACTTTTCAAACTGTGTTACTGTCGTATATTATGGTTCAAATTCTTTTTAATGATGATTATCAAAAATTTCAGTAATTAACTGATGGTTTTTCCTTAACAAAGTTTTTACTTTTCTAATTGAAGTCATGAAAATAGTCTACTTTTAGTTAAATATGTTTTAATACAATATACAAAACTCCAGCCCCCTATCTTTAACAGATTTTAACCAATATGTACTCGAATATGAAACAGATAACTTCATAGAAATTCTAGTTAACGGTAAAGTTTGTTTCTCTACCTACCCTGCACAACACTAATGTATACCAGCTACATATTCATCTTGTTTCTCGTGTTGCTGACCCTGTATTTTCCTTTTCAGATATACTTATTCTTGCTCCTTTGGTGGCTTCCAACACTGATTTCTGTGCTTCGAAGAGTCTCCTGCACTCAATATCTGTTGAAGTTCTTTACATATTTAGTCCACAAGGCAGTCCCATAACCTTAAGCCTTAAGACTGAGCTATCATTGAAATATAGCAGTGTAAGTAGCACATTTACTTTCAAAGGTTATAGTCCTACCAGAACAGTTTTTGTATCTGTTCCCATGTTCAGTTCCTAAAATTCTTATTTTAGTCCTCAGTGCTAACATGTAATTACTTCTCTAATAATGTTGTGTCGCTAAGACACTAGAGACTGAAACGTCATAAGAACTAAACAGGTGGGAAGAAAATTCTGTTTTTAACAGGGCTGCTCTGAATGACATGGAGGCGTCTTCATACGTGCAGAAACTTTCATATTCCTGTAATTTTGGGACTTGCTTCGCTACAGTTTCCTGGAGGTGAACATGTTCTTGTTCACAAAACTGCAGAGATCTTTTTAAGACAAAAATTGAAAAACTCTTTCGAGAACTAGCCCCATTAAATTAAGTCTGTGTCACAGAGGTGGAACTTCAGTTGCAACCTGTCGCATCATTTCATAAATTGGTAGGATGTCAGATAGTGGCTCTCGGAGCTACACGACGCCTGTCAGTACCAGACAGGCAGCAGTGGCGCGGCGCGAGTCAGCGACGC
This sequence comes from Schistocerca serialis cubense, assembly GCF_023864345.2. Classification (NCBI taxonomy): domain Eukaryota; kingdom Metazoa; phylum Arthropoda; class Insecta; order Orthoptera; family Acrididae; genus Schistocerca; species Schistocerca serialis. The sequence goes on along the minus strand of NC_064638.1, from coordinate 1,021,902,343 downwards.
CCGTTGAATGGCGCACCTTATGGACTGGCAGCGGGGCCGGAGGTGTTCTAACAACATTAAAAAGAGCGCTCCAGTCCAGTCGTTTTGTAATTCATGACGCGCCTGGCGGCACATTTGCATGTTCGGCACACAGCTATTGACGCGGCCGAGGCGGCAGGCAGCAGTTTGTTCATTCACCAAGTCACCTTCATTTCCGCCAATTTACGTTTCACAGAAGAGCGCGCATTCACTGGTTCGGTGGGCGGCCAGCGAAGTTGCAAACGTGAGGACAATGCCACGACCGCCATTGTGGTCGCGCTGCAAGTGGCGTCGCCTCGCCTGCACCGCCTCGACATTTCCACCTGTGCAGCAGCGCCCTCTTCTGAATCACATTTTGCGGTAAACACGGAAAAAACCTAGTGACCTATCTACGCGACTCATTCAGTAGCAATCACGTCACTATCCAGAGTCTCACTTTCCTTTTCTGGCATATAAACTTTTATATTACCCAAGGATAGCAATTTATTTCAAATTTCATACTCTTTTACGCAAAAAGCATACCTACTAGCGCGCACACAAACACACACACACACACACATACACACACATACAGAAACACACACACACCGTAATGGAACTGGTCGGAGCTTCTCTCTCTCTCTCTCTCTCTCTCTCTCTCTCTCTCTCTCTCTCATATCGCAGAGTACGATACTCATACTACACTACTGGCCATTAAAATTGCTGCACCAAGAAGAAATGCATATGACAAACAGGTATTCATTGGACAAATATATTATACTAGAACTGACATGTGATTACATTTTCACGCAATTTGGGTGCATAGATCCTGAGAAATCAGTACCCAGAACAACCACCTCTCGCCGTAATAACGGCCTTGATACACCTGGGCATCGAGTCAAACGGAGCTTGGATGGCGTGTACAGGTACAGCTGCCCATGCAACTTCAACACGATACCACAGTTCATCAAGAGTAGTGACTGGGGTATTGTGACGAGTCAGTTGCTCGGCCACCATTGACCAGATGTTTTCAATTCGTGAGAGATCTGGAGAATGTGCTGGCCAGGGGATCAGTCGAACATTTTATGTATTCAGAAAGGCCCGTACAGGACCTGCAAAATGCGGTCGTGCACTATCCTGCTGAAATGTAGGGTTTCGCCGGGATCGAATGAAGGGTAGAGCCACGGGTCGTAAAACATTTGAAATGTAACGTCCACTGTTCAGTGCTGTCAGTGCGAACAAGAGGTGACCGAGACGCGCAACGAATGGCACCCCATACCATCACGCCGGGTGATACGCCAGTATGGCGATGACGAATACACGCTTCCAATGTGCGTTCACCGCGATGTCGCCAAACATGGATGCGACCATCATGATGCTGTAAACAGAACCTGGATTCATCCGAAAAAATAACGTTTCGGCATTCGTGCACCCAGGTTCGTCGTTGAGTACAAAATCTCAGGTGCTCCTGTCTGTGATGCAGCGTCGAGGGTAACCGCAGCCGTGGTCTCCAAGTTGATAGTCCATGCTGCTGCAAACGTTGTCGAACTGTTCGTGCAGATGGTTGTTGTCTTGCAAACGTCCCCCTCTGTTGACTCACCGAGCGAGGTGGCGCAGTGGTTAGACACTGGACTCGCATTCGGAACGACGACGGTTCAATCCCGCGTCCGGCCATCCTGATTTAGGTTTTCCGTGATTTCCCTAAATCAGTCCAGGCAAATGCCGGGATGGTTCCTCTGAAAGGGCACGGCCGACTTCCTTCCCCATCCTTCCCTAATCCGATGAGACCGATGACCACGCTGTCTGGTCTCCTTCCCCAAACCAACCAACCTCTGTTGACTCAGGGATCGAGACGTGGCTGCATGAGCCGTTACACCCATGCGGATAAGATGACTGTCATCTCGACTGCTAATGATACGAGGCCGTTGGGATCCAGCACAGCGTTCCGTATTACCCTCCTGAACACACCGATTTCGTATTCTGCTAACAGTCATTGGATCTCGACCAACACGTCAGCAATGTCGCGATACGATAAACCGCAATTGCGATAGGCTACAATCCGACCTTGATCAAAGCCGGAAACGTGGTGGTACTCATTTCTCCTCCTTACACGAGGCATCACAACAACGTTTCACCAGGCAACGCCGGTCAACTGCTGTTTTTTGTATGAGAAATCGGTTGGAAACTTTCCTCATGTCAGCACATTGTAGGTGTTGCCACCGGCGGCAACCTTGTGTGAATGCTCTGAAAAGCTAATCATTTGCATATCACAGCATCTTCTTCCTGTCGGCTAAATTTCGCTTCTGTAGCACGTCATCTTCGTGGTGTAGCAATTTTAATGGCCAGTAGTGTAAATTGACAACATGATCCAAAGCAAAAACCAAAATTAATTTCACATTATTTTACTTATATCGAAATAAAAAATATAAAATTAGAACAAGACTTATTTCAACCTGATTTAAAATTGTAGTTACAATGTAGAATTATTTTCATTGATCGTATTTGTATGCTTTATTCTGAAAACAATTTAAAAACACGTGATTAATGACATGAGGATCTTCGGAAGTAAGAGACCGATGTTTTTTATAGTCGCTGAACTGCGAATTCATGCTGCTTTGTTCCTGTTTTGTGTGTAACAGGTAGTTTGGAGTCTGTCAGTTATGGAGAAGTGAGTTGGAAATTTGTGTGGGCTGTCGGACTGTAAATTCCTTTCCTTTTGCCTGGAAAAGATTTTGTCATAATTGAAACTTAACTGATGGAATCTTGTTGAAATATAATACGAAGAGAATGAAACAGCTCACGAATAAATAGACAGAGGAACGTCTGAATTGTTTTACTGGACCTTATCATACCCGGAAGACATGAGATTTGTCTTTTACACTGAATGAACAACATATTCACAAAGGAACAGCAGGAAACAGGTATTGTGCACTTATGCTTCTAGCTAATAATTAGTTTACAAATATTAAAACACAGAAACACTTACTTATGCTCTGCAAAATTTTCATGTATGTCGATTACTTACTAGATTCAGAGAGGAGGGTGCCTTAACACACCTAAACGCGTACGCGCGCGCCAACATAAAATGCGGATGACAGCAACAAGTCAGAATTCAATCCAGCGAAGTACATGTTGTATTAAAATCATAATGATAAATTTCGAGGAGTCCTAGAAGCTGCCTTCAGGAATAAAATGAGGGTAAGAAATCATGTTCAGAAACGTCATCCAACGAAGATATATCACGTCGAACTTACGGAGACCAATGCTAGACGCCATGCAGAAAACTTGAGTTAGTTCACTGCCGCACCGCAAGGGGAACTTCGCGCTGTAAGCATGACACCATGCAGGATCTGTAGTGAATGCGCTGTTACAGCAGCACTGTACAAGCCACCGAGCACAGTGACCTCGGCGTAAAAAAAAACTGACTTTCCCGCCTACCACACCACAAAGCTATAGGCATTTTCCCCCTCAACTTCGCCGCTCTGTGTCTTGGACATGGCTTCCTAGTCTCAATTTGTTCTACAAGAAAATGTCTACAACTCCTTCAAACGAAGATAATGTACTATTGTGGTGGATGGTAGTATTTCAGTCTTTCATAAAATATGACTAATAAAGCATGACACTCCTTTGTGTCAAATAAAGGATGTCCTTGTTAACCGCGTAGATGCCTAAGCAAGACGTCTTATACAATTTCATTAAAATTAATACTAATGAATTTAATTTGTGTAAGTTGCTTTGCAACGACCATAATTCTGAGTTTTGCATTCTATTAAGCTTCTGGTTTTATATTACTACCCAAAGTAAATGAGATATGTACACACGCACATACAAACCTCTAATATTCATACTCACACTCTGTCAAAAAAAATATATATATAAATAAATAAAAAATAAAATAAATAAATAAATAAATAAATAAATAAAATGAAAATTAACAATCATAATAGTAATGTGGCATATCACCAAAACAAAACGTATTAATATTAATATAGTGAGGTGACTTGCCACAGCTTTCAGGAACTTGAAGATCAGCGTTTCAGCCATCAGCTGTGCGAACTAAGCCTTATTCTTTGCCGGATTCGATCAAAGCGACCATCATCAAGGGGAGAAATCTCAGTACATCAGATGGATAGGAAATTAATAGTTTTCTTACAGCTACTTATCCGTCTTATCTTCTCTTTCTTCCTGTAATGATGGTCGCTTTGACCGAAACCGGTAAAGAGTAAAAAATAATTCGTACAGCTAGTGACTAAAATGCAGTTCTTCTGATATTAAGTATTATCAGCATGTACTGGTTTATCGTGAGGCGGGTAAGAGAAGCAGCAATGTACTTGTAACTACCATTTTGTCTTGAGAAAGTCAACTATTCGTTTTCCTTTTATTATTTTTGCCGGCCGCGGTGGCGGAGCGGTTCTAGGCGTATAGTCTGGCACTGTGTGACCGCTACGGTCGCAGGTTCGAATCCTGCCTTGGTCATGGATGTGTGTGATGTCCTTAGGTTAGTTAGGTTTAAGTAGTTCTAAGTTCTAGGGGACTGATGACCTCAGAAGTTAAGTCCCATAGTACTCAGAGCCATTTGAACCATTTATTATTTCTAATGCTATTTTTTCATTTTCCATTTTCCACCTTAAGGAACAGAGCGAACTGTTTTAGTTCCGACGTATTATAAATTCCCTGTTCTTTTCAGTCAGTTACCAGGTAAGGTGATGACTGGGGTTATATGTGAGGCTACTACCAGCACCAGCGTGTACCTGACAGCCAAGCAAATCCCCTCAAAATCGTTAGTCAGAAGCGAGAAAGTGGACCTACCTTACCTTCCTTCAGGGAAAATATTCTGCACTGTGCAAGACATGACAGAAAATCAAAATTAGAAAATTTATGTTTCTGTACTCTTTGAGTATATTGCGTCTAATGACAATAAATGACTGTGAGAAATTAGTTAATTTAGTTATTTAAGCAATGTCTGATTCTAAAGTTTCGACAAGCGTTCAAACTGTATATCTATATGCATAATTCCGTCACATGAAGAGACGCAATATACTCAAACAAATTTGCTCTGTTCAACTTTAAAAAATGCTCTCCATTGTACAAAATTAATTGGATGAGGATATTTTAATTAATTTCTGGATCGAAACAGGTTCACAAGCTATTAAAGTTTCAATTGTAAATCTGATCAACTTCGTAAAATTCGTTAGTTTTGAGGTATTATGTTTTTGTTGACGCCGCTAACTCTAAAAAAGTGACGGAACTCAAAGACATAGCTCGTGCTGGGCACCTGGTCGCTGATGCTGCTCAGTGTCTGCGTCTTATGCTCGGACAAAGAGGGTGGTGATCCACTACAGTGACGTACTCTTTCTTGTTATATTAATTACATGAAAAATTCAGACTGAATACGTCTGTGCTGTAAAGTTGACACTGACGCTTCTCCAAGCACATTTAATAATTCTGTACCAATGGAGATGGCAGATGGAGATATCTAGGTTTGAAAGTCAAGTGTGATGATATATATCGAGCACAATGTACACGCACATCTCAGCGTTATTATTTCAGAATGAGCACTTTGTTTTTGAATTTTCATCCAGTAATATGCACAATTCGCGAATGACCCTTAAAGTTTATGTAAATCGCTAATCTCCTGCTGCTGCACCCGTAATCATTAATCGATTCAGCTTTCCGTTCTCTTGTAACCCAGTTCTAAAGAGCACAGTCTACCGTCATACACGTTTCAGTATTAAAACCGTTTGCACTTCGTATCTGATCCTTCTTCGGTTACATGAAAATTATAACCAATACTTGTAGGTCGACAGTAACAGTTAACAGATGTCAGTTGAAATTCTTTGTTACTTCACGCATTTCGGGCGTAGTGCATCGTCAGATGATCTGTCAAAAAATAATAGTACAAAACAGTCATAGCACATGGTAATACTGATATAGACGTGAAACAGAAATATATGTCACACATTGCAATTTACGTGTGCGAACGATACGTACCAAGTAACAAAGTTGATGAAATAATTTTAAATATAGTCAGTGTAGCATGTATTACTTAACAATTGTAAGCTACTGCTGCCGAGTGAACAAGAACAACGTGAATACAGACTTGTAGAAAATGCTCCCTCCGAAAATTAAGAATAACAAAGGATAACAACTGAGCACGCCAGGTGGCGTGCTGACCAGTGACGCTGCATAAGCCCATGGGAGAAATTTCAATTTATATTTATTCGTTGTAAGTGATTGCAGAATGTTATTATTGACTGCGGTGATACACGAAACGTGAATCGATACCACAGAGATTAACAAGTGCTCGCTGTAATCGGCGCACTCCAGAACATCACGCCTCACGCCTCCCTCTCAGAACAGCAGCACCCTCACGCTGAGATCAATGTAGTATCGAGCACGCAAGAATTCAGCCCGGTTTGTGACCTCATATGAGGGTGCCATCATCACATAAGACCAACGAGTTGTTAAAGTTCTGGTGCAATCTTCTTCTTCTTCTTCTTCTTTATCGTCGCCTTGTCCCACGTCACGTAGGGTCGGCGTTGCTCTTTTGGATCCTTCTCCTCCATAGTAGTCTATCCATTGCCTCTTCCTTATTCCATCCTTTCTCCCTTCGGTCCCCAGGTATCTTATCCTTCCACTTCATCTTCAGTCTTCCTCTCCTTCTCGCTCCTTCAATCTTTATATCTTCAACTCTGTTTCCGATATACTCTTCCCCTTTTCTTTGTAAGTGTGCGTACCACCTTAGTCTGCTCTCTTGTATCTTTTTTCCCATGGGTCCCACTTTCACATCTCCTCTAACAAATTCATTTCTAATTCTGTCCTTCCTTCTTACCCCACACATCCACCTCAGCATCCTCATTTCCGCCACTTCCATCTTCCTTTTCTGGGCTACTGTGATTGGCCATGCCTCTGCCCCGTATATCATAGCAGGCCTTACCACCAACTTGAACACTTTCCCTTTCAACCCAATGCTCACCTTCTTGTCACACAACACTTCACTCATTTTCCTTCAGTTGTTCCAACCGCAATTTATTCGGTGTTGTTTCTCGCTTTCCCGTCCTCCGTCCCTCTGTATGTACGACCCCAGGTATTTAAATTGGCAGCTCATCATCCTGGATCTTGCAAGACCTCATCTGCACATCCTTCAGTGTTAAATATTCTGACTTTGTCCTGCTAATTTTCATCCCTCTTTCTTCTAATGCCTTTCTCCAATCCTCCAGCTTTTCCTCCAGTCTGTCGATGCTCTGCTCACAAAGAACCACATCACCCGCAAACATCATATTCCACGGCGCTTCCTTCTTCACGTCTTTGTCATGGCCACACTACTTCTCACCTGTGTCATTGCTCCTCTGTACATTTCCTTCACTACCCTCACATACTTCTCTGGCACGCACTGCTTTCTCATGCTTCTCCATATTTCGTCCCTTGGGACACTGTCATATGCTTTCTCCAAATTAATGAAAGCCATATGTAGATCGGCTTGAAGCTCCCCGTGTCTCTCCACTATCCGCCTTAAAGCATGTATTGCATCAGTCGTTCCTCTTCCAGGCATGAACCCAAACTGTTCTTCACACACCACAGTCTCCTTGCGTTATCTTGCTTCTATAACTCTTTCCCAAATTTTCATTGCGTGTGCCATCAGTTTAATACCTCTATAGTTACTGCAGTCCTGCACCTCACATGTCCCCTTAAATATTGGGATCTCCACTCGTCTGGCATCTCCTCCTGTCGCCAAATCTTCTTCATTAAGTCCCAAAGGAGCTCAATTCCCTTTTTACCGAGACACTTCCATACCTCAATGGGGATCTTGTCTGGGCCAACTGCCTTCCCAATACATGCTTTAAGGAGGATAGTGGAGAGACACGGGGAGCTACAAGCTGATCTACATATGGATTTTCAACTGCCTGTTCGACTTTATCTCTACTTATATCCATCGTTAATCCTTCGTTTGCCCATCCTTCCTCAGTTTTCACTCTTACATTTTCTTCATTCAGCAATTTCTCAAAATAATTCAACCACCTTTGGATTATTTTTCCATGGTCATGCAGAATTATTCCAGTTTCATTTTTCATTTGTTTTATTACTGTTAGATCCTTAGAAGCTTTATCTTTTGATTTGTCTATCCGTATCAGTTGTTTCATATCCTGATTTTTCTGTAGTTGTTCGTATGCCTCCCTTACTGATTCAGCTTTAGCTTTAGCCAACGGCTCGTTTTGCCTCCTTCTTTGCACTTTTTTATGCTTGCCCATCTTCAGCACTTCCGGACATATCCCACTTCCTCTTAGCGTCTTTCTTTACCTTCACAACCTTCTGCAACTCTTCCTTCCACCACCAAGCTTCCTTATCTTTTGGCACCCCTCTCCAAGATGTTAACCCAAACACTTCCTCCTCGATCTTCCTTATAACAGCACTATTTATTTTCCACCACTCCTGCACACTCTCTGCCAATTTTACCGTTCCCAGTACTTTTTCACTAAACTCCTCTCTCAAATTTTTATCCTTTAATCTCCACCACTTAATTTTCCTTTCACATTGATTTATGTGCCTCTGTTTTTTACATATTTTCATCTCACAATCCGCTACAATGAGCTTATGTTGTGTTGCTCTTCCTTCACCGTATATGACCTTAGTATTTCGCACCTACCCACTATTTTTCCTTCTACACAATATATAATCAATACGGCTTTTATTTTCGCCACTCCTATATGTTATTAGTTTTTCTTTGGAAGCAGGTATTCGTAATCACTAGATCAAAAGCCACTGCAAACTCCACTATCTTTCTTCCTTCCTCATTTCTCTCGCCATAACCCCATCCTCAATGCCACCTCTCTTCCCCACCTTTCCTTCCGCCAACATGACCATTTAGATCCATTCCGACTATCACTCTTTCATCCTCTGGTATTCCGACCATTACTCCATCCAAATTTCTCCAAAATTTTTCCTCCTCGTCCTCCGAATATCCCGCTTGGGGTGCATAGGCTGTCAGCACTGTTACCATTTCTCCGCCAAACATCAACATACATGATCCTATCATTTACTCTGCTGATTTCACATACCTCTTCTTGAAGCTCTCCGTGGAAAATAACTCCAACTCTATTTCTTGATTCCGGGCTTGCATTACTATAAAGTAGCTTACAGCCTTCAGCTAAGATCTTTGCCTTAATTCCCTTCCACCTTGTCTCTTGCACACACAAAGCCTTTATCTTCCTCCTCTGCATCATGTCTACTATCTCTCTTCCCTTTCCCGTCATCGTTCCCGCGTTTAGAGTTCCCACTCTGATCTTGAACACCTTTGGATCCTTCGCAAAACGCCTCCCCCAGAGATCCGAATGGCATATTAATCTTGAGAAGCATCCATCATTCCTCTTGTTTTGGAAATGTTTTTACAGCCGGATGTCCTTCCTTCCCTTGTTAGAGCGGCGTAGGCTTGCTAGTTTTGGTCCGCCCTGGATATTTTATTTCCCCAGTGCCCACTATATCTGGTGAGCGTTCCCCTATCCGCCACCCTGGGAGGCGCCTGGTGGGAGACTAGCAACTCCACACGGGAAAGTTCTGATGGTATGTAGACTACTTTCATAAATGTTGCATTTTCTTACCTCAAGAGAACAGTTTGTTAATAAGTGCATCAAGTGGTGTTTTGTTTGTCAATGACAGTTGTAAATTATACGACAATCCTGTGGGAAAGAAGTGTGTCAAAGCTAAATAAATCTGGTTTTTATTTATGTAAGAAAGTAAACTAATACGTTGTGTTTTCTAATTTGGCGAACCTACATCCAGAGCAATCAGAGAAATCTACATCTACATCTACATGTACATCTACATGGTTACTCTGAAATTCACACTTAAGTGCCTGGCAGAGGGTTCATCGAACAGTTTTCATACTACTTCTCTACCATTCCACTCTCGAATGGCACGTGGGAAAAAGTAACACCTAAACCTTTCCGTTCGAGATCTCATTTATCTTATTATGATGATCATTTCTCCCTACGTAGGTGGGTGTCAACAAAATATTTTCGCATTCGGAAGAGAAAGCTGGTGATTGAAATTTCGTAAATAGATCTCTCCGCAAAGAAAACCGCCTTTGTTTCAGTGACTGCCACCCCAACTCGCGTATTATATCAGTGACACTCTCACCCCTATTGCGCGATAATACGAAACGAGTTGCCCCTCTTTGCACTTTTTCGATGTCCTCCGTCAATCCTACCTGGTAAGGATCCCACACCGTGCACCAGTATTCCACCAGAGGACGGACAAGAGTAATGTAGGCTGTCTCTTTAGTGGGTTTGTCGCATCTTCTAAGTGTTCCGCCCACAAAGCGCCTTCTCCACAATATTATCTATGTGGTTTTTCCAATTTAAGTTGGTCGTAATTGTAATTCCTAGGTATTTAGTCGAATTGATAGCCCTTAGATCTGTGTGATTTATCGTATTCCCTAAATTTATCGGATTTCTTTTAGTACCCATGTGGATGACCTCGCACTTTTCTTTGTTTATTGCCAATTGCCATTTTTCGCACAACACAGAAATTCTCTCTAGATCATTTTGCAATTGGAATTGATCGTTTGATGATTTTACTAGGCGTTAAATTAAAGCGTCGTTTCCAGATAATCTAAGGGAACTGCTCAGATTATCATCCACATCATTTATATCCATCAGGAACAGCAGAGGGCCTCTATGACACTACCTTGCAGAACGCCAGATATCAATTCTGTTGTACTCGATGATTTACGGTCTTTCATTACGAACTGTGACCCCTCTGAGAGGAAATCAAGAATCCAGTCTCACACTACTGAGACGATACTACACTCCTGGAAATGCAAAAACAACACATTGACACCGGTGTGTCAGACCCACCATACTTGCTCCGGACACTGCGAGAGGGCTGTACAAGCAATGATCACAAGCACGGCACAGCGGACACACCAGGAACCACGCTGTTGGCCGTCGAATGGCGCTAGCTGCGCAGCATTTGTGCACCGCCGCCGTCAGTGTCAGCCAGTTTGCCGTGGCATACGGAGCACCATCGCAGTCTTTAACACTGGTAGCATGCCGCGACAGCGTGGACGTGAACCGTATGTGCAGTTGACGGACTTTGAGCGAGGGCGTATAGTGGGCATGCGGGAGGCCGGGTGGACGTACCGCCGAATTGCTCAACACGTGGGGCGTGAGGTCTCCACAGTACAACGATGTTGTCGCCAGTGGTCGGCGGAAGGTGCACGTGCCCGTCGACCTGGGACCGGACCGTAGCGACGCACGGATGCACGCCAAGACCGTAGGATTCTACGCAGTGCCGGCGAGGACCATTCGCAACCGTCTCCATGAAGCTGGGCTACGGTCCCGCACACCGTTAGGCCGTCTTCCGCTCACGCCCCAACATCGTGCAGCCCGCCTCCAGTGGTGTCGCGACAGGCGTGAATGGAGGGACGAATGGAGACGTGTCGTCTTCAGCGATGAGAGTCGCTTCTGCCTTGGTGCCAATGATGGTCGTATGCGTGTTTGGCGCCGTGCAGGTGAGCGCCACAATCAGGACTGCATACGACCGAGGCACACAGGGCCAACACCCGGCATCATGGTGTGGGGAGCGATCTCCTACACTGGCCGTACACCACTGGTGATCGTCGAGGGGACACTGAATAGTGCACGGTACATCCAAACCGTCATCGAACCCATCGTTCTACCATTCCTAGACCGGCAAGGGAACTTGCTGTTCCAACAGGACAATGCACGTCCGCATGTATCCCGTGCCACCCAACGTGCTCTAGAAGGTGTAAGTCAACTACCCTGGCCAGCAAGATCTCCGGATCTGTCCCCCATTGAGCATGTTTGGGACTGGATGAAGCGTCGTCTCACGCGGTCTGCACGTCCAGCACGAACGCTGGTCCAACTGACGCACCAGGTGGAAATGGCATGGCAAGCCGTTCCACAGGACTACATCCAGCATCTCTACGATCGTCTCCATGGGAGAATAGCAGCCTGCATTGTTGCGAAAGGTGGATATACACTGTACTAGTGCCGACATTGTGCATGCTCTGTTGCCTGTGTCTATGTGCCTGTGGTTCTGTCAGTGTGATCATGTGATGTATCTGACCCCAGGAATGTGTCAATAAAGTTTCCCTTTCCTGGGACAATGAATTCACGATGTTCTTATTTCAATTTCCAGGAGTGTATATATGCACGCAATTTGATTAATAGTCACTTGTGAGGAACGGTATGAAAAGCCTTCTGGAAATCTAGGAACATGGAATCGATCTGAGATTCCTTGTCGACAGCACGGCGGTGTCTGCACAAACGGAGTTCCACTGGTCGCAACAGAAACAACCATACTTGGGTGACTGGCAAATAACAAATACGTGACAAAAGTAACTAAAATTGTAAAAACGCCATCACCCGATGCTGTCAAAACCAAACGGCCAAGTATAAAATGGAAATATACCTACTTAAATAATATACTGCAAAGAGACACAATGTAATAAAACAGATAAACATGAATCTTTGCCGCCGGAGTGGCCAAGCAGTTCTAGGCGCTACAGTCTGGAACCGCGCGACCGCTACGGTCGCAGGTTCTAATCGTGCCTCGGGCATGGATGTGTGTGATGTCCTTAGGTTAGTTAGGTTTAAGTAGTTCTAAGTTCTAGGGGACTAATGACCTCAGAAGTTAAGTCCTATAGTGCTCAGAGCCATTTGAACCATTTGAACCATGAATCTTCCAAAACAGAAATGAAGAGTCCCCCGTTACTTCCGCCTACGTGAAGGGCGCTACAGTAAAACAACTGATGCAGCACGCAAATTCAGAAGAGCATATACAATGGAAGCTGATGCAAATACGTACCTGAAAACAACTCCAATGATAACAAACGAAATAAATTGTCAAACAAGAGCGAAAAATCGAGTAGACTTCTGCGTCAAAACTTGTACGATAGTAATAAGAAGTGTTATTTTATTTGTAATAGAAAGGAATGATGAATAAATATGAAATACAATGATTACTTGCTGATAAACTCGCGAGTAGGAAGATTGATTCTTGATAAGCCTGTGGGTGACAAGAGTCGACAGCAATACTTTTATTGTATCAGCAATGGTTGGCTTACGAAAACCATTCATGACCAGTTTAGAGCCTACTAAACAGATCTTTAAATGAAGAAAGTTTAAAAAACCGTCAGCTTCAAACTGCGCTGTAGACCGTCTTTTATCATGCATTAGGTTAATAGTCTGTGCAAGTCCTTTACGTAATCTCTTTTACCGTGAAAGAGGATGAAGATATCATCGACGTACCTGCGATAAATAAAAATTTTGCTCCTTAATTCTTCATTAAAAGAAAGCTAGTACATAGATCGTTTATAAAAATGTCCGAAAGAATCCCTGAAAGACCAGAGCCCATGACGGGACCATCCATTTGATAATAAGTTTTACCATTAAAGGTAAAGTAATTGAAAGAAAAAGACAGCCATAAGAGGTCAGTAAGCTCAGTTGCCTGGTTTAGACCTATTTTACCGGGTGGCCGAGTGGTTCTAGGCGCTACAGTCTGGAACCACGTGACCGCTGCGGTCGCAGGTTCGAATCCTGCCTCGGGCATGGATGTGTGTGGTGTCCTTAGGTTAGTTAAGTCTAAGTAGTTCTAAGGTCAGGGGGACTGATGACCTCAGAAGTTAAGTCCCATAGCGCTCAGAGCCATTTGAACCATTTGAACCATATTACGTGACATTCTTCTTAATGATTTATAGGGTCTCGTCAACGGGAATATTAATATGTAGGATCGTGAAATCAAGGAAGATAGTACAGCAACCTTCGAAACGTCAGACTCTTTAAAAAGATTAGCAGTTTCAAAACTAGTTTTATAGTATATGACTGAGAGAATGTGAATATTTCCTTTAATTTAGAATTGTAAATATTATTAACATATCAGATGTACTGCAGCCAACAAAAGACACGAGTTGGCTTTATAGGTATTACTGAAGTTTGTTATCTCACGGTAACCGTAATGATGTGGAACGTGTCAAGTGCATAAGAAATGCACATATGAATCGAGTTTTATTTTTAAAAAAGTAACATTTTTATTATCTTCCCCATTCCCTTAAATGCGTTTAGTATACCTATAGATCTATTCATTCCCACTCAATAATTCACATATCGTATAGAAGGAGTCGTCAAGGTGATATGATTACCATTTATTTTTCGAAACTATCACTGCTGTCTGTCAGTCATTTTATTTCCTCTTGTAATTTATCGAAAAGTTTTACAGCAGCATATTTTACCCCTTTTTGTGCCAAATATAGGCTAAGTAGAGGATAGTGCAAGTCCTTCTTTCTTCTGGTAGTATAATCAAAAATGTCACTGTTGTTATAAAATTGTTCCATGTTTTTGAGAACAAATTTCATTATTGAGTAAATGTACTGTGGGGCTCTTGCAAGAATTCCTAACCTTTTAAACAGATGCCTACAAGATGTGCGGCTATGAGCCCCGCACGTCATTCTAACCACTTCCTTTTGAGCAGTGAATCCTTTTTGCCTAAGTGTTGAGTTACCCCAAAATATTACTGGATATTACCTCAGAGAGTGAAAGTATGCAAACTATTTTAGCTTACCATTTTACATATTCTAGAAATTGGCAATTATTCTGATTGCAAAAGTTGCTGAACCTGGTCGCTTTAGGAGATCGAAAATACGAATTTTTCAATTAAGATTTTCATCTATATGTACACCCGAAGTTTAGTATGCTCTACCCTGGCTACTGACTTCTGTCGATGTGTTATATTTATTGGAGGAATTGTACCGCTTGCAGCAGAGAATTGGATGTACTGTGTTCTTTCAAAGTCCAGAGCAAGCCCATTCGCGGAAAACCAATTAATAACTTTTCCAAAGACATTATTTATATCATTTTCTGCTGAAGTTTCTTTTACTGCGCTAATAATGATGTTTGTATCATCAGCAAACAGTGTCAGTTTAGCTTCTTGTTTCAGATAAGAAGGGAGATGATTCACATATATCAAGAATAGAAGGGGACTCATGACCGAACCCTGTGGAACACCTAATCTAATTTCCCCCCAGGTAGATGAAGTGGCAAACTTAAGTAACACTGGGATGCGATCTTGTAGCTAAGACTGGGCTTTTACCTAATTGGGCTGTGGATACTTCCAGGTTTTCTCCAGAAAAGAAGTTGGCATTTTGTGAACATCAGGTTAATGGAAAAAAGGAGCGTTTTGGATAGATAAAGTGGTGTCTGCCCATGGGTGCATTTGTATGAACTGATTGATCAGTTCCAGCATTTGTCAGGTCAGGATAAGGCAAAAAATGAAGCATTGTGCGATGAGTTTCCTGATGTCTTAATTAAAGAATTAGGATCTGCCCATTTGATCAGATGCAAGATGGAAGAAGTGATGAGATGCCCATTCGGAAACAGTCATATAAACTGTGTCTCCCCACCAGTACTTAACAGATAGAGCAGGCGATAGAGAAAAAGCTACAACAAAGAGCGATTAGACCATTTTACTCACCGTACTCAATTCCTACATTTTCTAATAAGAAACCGCAATGAAGAATTCGACCTGTTGTTGACTACCAGTAGTTAAACAAGTAGGTAGTTTTGCATTCAGCACCCCTGCCAAACCTTCTCTCTTGTTTTGCATGATTAAAGAGAGTAAAGATTTTCACCACCCTCAATCTGAATCAAGCTCATTATGAAATGCCCTTGAGGAATCATCTAAGTTATTAACCGCATTTAGTACAGGTTTAAATCTGTTTGAGTTTAACTAGGCTCCTTTCAGCCTTTACGCCAGTGTTCCCCTACTATCCCAACTGCTAGATATGGTCTTAGAAGAGAGTAAGCTAGAGTTTATGCATCATTATGCGAATGATGTCATAGACTATAGTGAATCGATGGAGGAACGTCTTCAGCACCTTAAGATAGTACTGGAGACTACTTAAGTTTAACGTTCCCGACAGGGTCAAACTTTGCTTGTAGGTCTATGCAGATCCACAGACAAGTCGTACCTGCAGAAAGCCTCACTGTTGACAACGAGGGGATGAGATCGATCACTAAATTCCCCACTCCTCATAATGTTAAGAAGTTATTACGACTTTTGGGCATGACTAGTCTTCGTGCAGAAAGCAGCCCCCTTACATACATCAAGGATGAAGGAAGTTAAATTTCAATGGGAGGATTCGCAGGAAGCTACTTTTCTGGCGCTCAATAAAGCCACAGTGGCTGTGCCTGTGCTAGCGCTGCCAGATTTCGACAAGACTTTTACAGTTCACAGCTATGCTTCACAAATAGAGAAGCATGCCATTATACTGTAGGAAAACGAAGGTGGCTGTTGCCTAGTGGCCCAGTGACCTACGCATCACGTTCCCTTAATCACTTGTAACAATGGTATCTTATATATCGCCTAGGAGGCTTGGCAGTGTTGTTAGTTCTGGAAAAGTTCAAAACATATTTGGACCAACAATCATTTGAACTCAAGACTGATAATCAGGATCAGGTCCATAACTGGATACTGAACCCCCCCCCCCCTCCCCCCAAGAAGAACTGGGCGGAAAGCGCATTGAGGATGGCAGAAACTGGTATTTTCATTTAAGACATATTATAGGGTTGGACAGTACAATCGCTGATGCCTTGAGCCTGATGTTCAAAAAGCGAGCCCAGAATGAGCAACGTCTGAGCGAATTTGGTCACTCAATACGAAAGGAATTCTGCGTTCGCTGAATACCGAGAACTATTTAAAGGAGTGGAGAATTATCATAACCAGGATTCTGAGTTGAGGGAAATTATTGACAGCCATGGCGAGCAAATTTCCTGTTTATTGAGGAAAGTGGTCCTGTTGTGTCAGAAGCGCGATGAACAGCGGGTGAAGGTTCCCGCTACTGCTGTGGCCTTCCTTCTTCACTATTTTCATTTTTCCTCTATGCGGGTCGTCTTGGTTTCTGCAAGGCCAGGGAGATCATTAGGAAACAGGAAAGTTCTTGAAGGAATGTTAGAAGTACACTCCTAGCAAACCTGCACAGAATAACGGGACATATGATCACACAACCAGTCAAGGAACCTACGGAAAGAAGATTTGTTGATTTTATCGGTCTATTTCTCGCTCTAAAAAAAGGAAGTGTTTATATCCCCATAGTTTCTTTCTACCGGTTTACTTGGCAGATACTATCTAGACCTACTATGGGGCAGACAGCTGTGGAGCCTGTGAGAGGTATATTTGAAATGTTTGGTTCCAGCCTGGTGCCTGTGTCTGATAACACTGATAATTGTTATTTATTTGCCAACGACGCCTTTCACCTGCTTCATGCTTCTTCAGGCTGGCCACAGAAGAAACAGACACTTCATTACAACAGTCATGACCAGATTTTGATAAAATTTGAGTTCCTAGTAAGAAACTCTAACACAACTTATTGAAAATTAGATGGGATGCCGAGCATACAGAACGTGCCAGCAAATTGCCTTCGTAAAATATTCGGATACGTTGCACGTATTCCAATTAAAAAAAAAAAAAACAGAATGGAATATAGCCGAAAAAGTCACATCCCTTTAACCTGATTTATCATTAAAATATACTTTACACACCATGAAATCGGAGAAGAAAAAGAAAAACAACAGATTAAATTGCCGAGGGATGTGACATAGTCCAGAGAATGCAAAACAGAATCAGACGTACGTAGATCTGTCACCTTGCATGAATGTGGCAGTGATCGAAAGTATCCGGACACCTGGCTGAAAATGACTTACAAGTTCGTGGCATGCTCAATTGGTAATGCTGGAATTCAATATGGTGTTGGCCTACCCTGAGCCTTGATGACAGCTTCCACTCTTACAGACCACTCTCACAGACCAACATTCGTTCACTCAGGTGCTAGAAAGTTTCTTGGGGAATGGCAGCCCATTCTTCACGGACTGCTGCACTGAGGAGAGGTCGGCGAGGCCTGGCACGAAGTCCGCGTTCCAAAACATCCCAAAGGTGTTCTACATGATTCGGGTCAGGACGCTCTGCAGGCCAGTCCATTACAGGGATGTTATTGTCATGTAACCACTTGTGTTGAAAGATGCAGTCGCCATCCCCGAATTGCTCTTCAACAGTGGGAAACAAGAAGGTGCTTAAAACATTAATGTAGGCCTGTGCTGTGAGTGCCGCGTAAAACAACAAGGGGTACAAGACCCCTCCATGAAAACCACGACCACACCATAACCCCAACACCTCCGAATTTTACTTTTCGTACTACGCACGCTGGTAGATGACGTTCACGGGCATTCGCCATACCCACACGCTGTCATCGGATCGCCACAATGTGTACAGTGAATCGGCGTTCCACACAACGTTTTTCCACTGTCCAGTCGTCCAATGTTTATGCTCCTTACACCAAGCAAGGCGCCGTTTGGCATCTACTGCTCGACTATGAAATCCAAGCTTTCTCACCTCCCGCCTAACTGTCATAGTACTTGCAGTGGATCGTGATGCAGTTTGGTATTCCTGTGTGATCGTCTGGATAGATGTCTGCCTATTACCCATTACACCCTCTTCAACTGTCGGCGGTCTCTGTCAGTCAACAGGCGATGTCGGCCTGTACGCTTTTGTGCTATACGTGTCCCTTTAAGGTTCCACTTCACTATCACATCAGAAACAGTGAACCTAGGGATGTTTAGGAGTGTCGAAATCTCACATACAGACGTATGACACAAGTGGCACCCAATCACCTGACCACGTTCGAAGTCCGTGAGTTCCGCGGAGCGCCCCATCCTGCTCTCTCACGATTCTAATGACTACTGAGGTCGCTGATATTGAGTACCTTGCAGCAGATGGTAGCACAATGCATCTAATATGAAAAACCTATGTTTTTGGAGCTGTCGGGATATTTTCGATCACGGAGTGTAGTTACGCATGTCAGGACTACGCATATAGTACCTGGCACGGGAACACACTGAGGAGTGCGCCAAATGTCAGCGGCTCACACCAAATAGTGTCTTTCAGCTGTGAATTACGGAGTATTATTTAATTACCAAATGCAGGCATGAGAGTTATTACAATTCATGTATAGAACTGATGTAAAACTAATCGTATTAAAATTGCTGCCAATATTTTTATAGATGCGGGTCAGAATAACAAGACAAAAAATGATAAATGAAATAGCGTGGTACAGTGCTGAGACTTTAAAAGATGGTAACTGGTTGTACAAATCAAAGACATATAAATATTAAAAACTTGAAATTGAAATAAAATTAGTCCATATGTTCTGATGGCCCAAAATGGCCTAAAATGGGAACAAGTAATGTATAAAAAAATTAACATCTGTTGAATTTTATTAACAATCTATCAGCACTGGTTGTAATTTCCATCTATTTCAACATCTATTTCTCATGCACGAAAATCTGTCGTATTCAATAAACTTCTTCCTTTACTTAACCCTTTTCTTAACTGTAAAGTTTAGGTAGCAATTGTAGATTCCTACGCTGGTCTCCTTCAACAACAAAACATTATGGGAAAACAGATTACGCTTCCACTGCCTCCAACTCGACTCACTTCAGCAAGACACCATCGAACTCCTGCCAACCACGTCTACCGACATGATTCACATTTCGAATTAAGTCTTGACTCCAAATTCTTCCACATCCATTAAAATATTCCGATATTAACACTTACGCCTTACGTTCGTGTCCACACACTCGCTCGGCAGTCCACACAACGTTTTTCCACTGTCCAGTCGTCCAATGTTTATGCTCTTGTTCACAAGATATTAATGTTACCATGTTTGTAAGCATTTACAAACATCGAGTTAAATACGGTGTAAATGTTTCTCACCATATTTTGGATACTATCATAACAGAAATTTACACGAATACAGGCAATATAGTACAGAATAGATTTTTAGAGTTTGTAGTCAATTTTCTACCAATATAGAAAATATTCCAAACAACATATAATGTCAAAACAAAACGAAAGATACATATGCTGACGACATGTTAATTTAACACGAAAGTCCATTATAAACTCCTCCGTTACACCCTCAAATTCGGTGTGATAATTCATGTATGTGAAATAATACTGCTTCTTCAAGCTGCACTTCACGGACGTTCATTATTCATGCAACATGCGTGACCGATATCGGTATACATATAATAGCCTGGAAACTAATCTTATTTATATTGATTCAATGAAATACGTTCCCGCTTGGATATACAATGACCTCTGATACCGACCCACACCACTTCACCACGCAGGAAGACGATACGTGATTACCATGCATAGTAACTGTCTGGGCAGATTATGGTGTAGCTCTGTGTCTATTATTCGCGACAGTTTTAGCTGGAAGTAGTAGACTTGCTACCTTCGTCGAAAATAGATGTTTTCGCGGAACTCATCAGCTAATGTACATGGAAGTACAAAAAATAGAAGTTCGTATCTGATGGATTTGTATTGTTTCTTTCTTTCAGTTGTCACGTCTGCTAAGTAATAACACACTGCAGGTGGCTTAACAATATCTCCCTCCTACCGGAGAAGCAGCTGCTGCGTGGGTCGTGCGAAAATACCATTGAGAAGCAACGTTGATTAAATACCGCTGTTTACATCTCTGACCTTTCCATTACACGGGGTATTTCCCGCTACAGTAAAATAAAATTGCTGCGGCTCTGGAACAGACAGTAGTAATTTATTCTCTCGCCGATTTGGCATGAAAGATGTCAGAGACCTACGGAAAGCAAGTGACGAAGCTATGTGTGCTCAACCAGCTGTAGTCATGTGGTTCGGAAAAAGTATGATTCAGATCTTAAACAACAAGATGAGTGACTATGAATCTATAGAAAGTCTAAGCTTCAAAACTGGGGTATTGGCAAGAAATAAGAATAATTAAAATATCACGCTAAGGACGGCATCCTATATTATTCATAAGTAGAAAGAAATGTTGTGCACAATTATATAGCAAGAAAATGTTTAACTGGCATGAGGATGGTAATATTTGTAGTGTGAACGCTCATGTTTTCTAAGCGTGGTTGATTAATAGCGCGTTTCCGTTGTTCAGCCGAGTTGTTGTTTACATTTTGAGGACAATAATTTGTCGACCGACCCAGCTATCATCTTCAGGTGCTGCGCTTTGT
The DNA here is from genome assembly GCF_023864345.2 of Schistocerca serialis cubense. Classification (NCBI taxonomy): domain Eukaryota; kingdom Metazoa; phylum Arthropoda; class Insecta; order Orthoptera; family Acrididae; genus Schistocerca; species Schistocerca serialis. The sequence goes on along the minus strand of NC_064638.1, from coordinate 1,021,881,272 downwards.
GTCGTCAAAATATTGTGCAGGAAAGGGAAAGAAAAATTCTTTGGAACGCCCGGTAGTACGCTACTAATATTTGTGGGAGTTACTGTGATCACTCGTTGTTATCTACAGCATGATTATTAGCGTACTCACTAAAACATTCTAAAAGAAGATCGCAACACCGAGAAACAATATAGAATAGCGAAATTGCAGGAAAACATTTGTCTAGGTAACGTATTTAAGCGGCAAATGTGAAATGCTGGTACTTTAATAACCACTAAAATGTTGAATGCAAGCTCGCAGACGTGCAAGTATAGAATTGTACAGCAACCCGATGTCAGTTTATGGGATGGAGTTCCATTCCTGTTCCTCTTGGTCGGTCACTTCAGGGATGGCTGACACTGGTTGTGGATGACGCTGGAGGTTTAGTCCGATGATGTCCCACATGTGCTCCATTGGAGACAGGTCTGGCGATTGAACAGGCCGAGGCAACATGTTGACACGCTGTACTGCATGTTGGGTTACAACAGTGGTATGTGGGCGAGTGTTATCCTGTTAGAAAACACCCATTATACTGCTGTTACTGAATGGCAGCGCAACAGATCGAAGCACCAGACTGACGTATAAATTTGCTGTCATGGTATATCGGATAACCAAGATAGTGCTCAAGCTGTCATACAAAATCGCAATCCACACCATAAAATGTTCGGTCAGAAGAAGAGCAGGCTCCGGACGATCACTTGAGACTACCGACGAGGAAGACCATCACGTAGGTCCAGTGCATCTAGCATGCAAGAAGGTTGGTTGTAGGCCCTCAGCTGGCCATTACTGGCACAGAAGCAAAAGCAGCTTCTACCAGAAAACACAACATACCTCCAACCTGCCCTTCAATGAGCTCTCCTTGACATCACTGAAGTCGCAAATTGCGGTGGTTTTGGGTCAATGGAACGTGCTCTACAGGGTGACTGGCTCGGAATTATCCTTGAAGTAACCGATTTGTAATGGTTTGCTGTGTAGCTGTGGGGCCAACCGCTGCTCATATTACCACTGCAGATGCAGTACGCTGTGCCAGATCCACATGCCGAACTCGATGGTAGTGCCATGTGGCCGTCCGGAGCCTGGTCTTCTGGCGATCGTACATTTTCTCGACCATCGCTGCCAGCAATCACGTACAGTGGCTACACTCCTGGTAAGTCTTTCTGAAATATCGCAGAAAAAGCGTCCGGCTTCTCGTATGTCTATGACACGACATCGTTCAAAGTCATTGATGTGTTGATAATGGCGTCTTTGCCGTCTTAAAGGCATTCCTAACTAACATCAACTCACCGCTTCCAATCTCAAAAGTAACTAAAGCTCACGATCGTTACAGGGTGTACTTATTGCAAACCTGATTTGCATCCTCATAGTGGCGCTACTAGCGTCATTCTTATGTGACTGGTGCGAAATATGAGTGCAAATTATCTTTCAGATGTCGAAATATATGAGGGTTGATTGGCGACTCCATGGAGTGCTGTGTACAAATTAAACCCATAGGCACTGGTATCAAGTTATTATCAGCAAGCAAAGCTATTGTGATCGTTTCTTAGCTTTCGTTACTGATAATAACTTGATACCAGTGCCTATGAGTTTAATTTGTACACCACAGCACTGAAGATGATCACTATGTGATTGAATATCAATTTTGCTGTCAATAAACCATCAGTATTACGGCCAACGCTAACCTTTCTTCTAATATGAGGGTTGTCCAGAAAGTAAGTTCCGATCGGTCGCGAAATGGAAACCACAGTGAAAACCGGAAACGTTTTATTTGCAACAGTTAGGTGCAGCTTCCACCTACTTTTCCAAACAGTCGCCACTCAGACTGTTGTCGTAGTGTTGTATCAACTTTCCAGTATCATCGTCACAGAAAGCACCCGCCTGTGCTTTCGGTCAGTTATCTGCACTGGCTTGCAGTTCGTTGTCTGTGGACAAATTTTGTCTTTATAGCCAGCGGTTATGTGAGCAGAGATGAGACTCAGGGGGAGCCCATTACAGACAGTATTGTGGGTGATCAAACATTTCTCATTGGAAACGCTGCAGGAGCGTCATCGTTGCCCCTGCAGTGTGCGGCCGAGAATTGGCATGAAGAAGGAACTGCTCGGCAGTTGTGTTATGTGGGCTGCATGACACAGGCGAAATCTCTAACCAGGCCCTCATACTTGGCGGGAGACGCTATTCCCTATGCATCTTTACGTTCTCACTCTTCACTCAAAACTGAAAAGATCGAGGCGACACGATCGACGGGCATACTAGAGACACTGCCCAACACAAATGTGCAAAGCTTTACCGGATTTTTCCAGTGGTTTCCACTTCGCGCCCCATCGGAACTTACTTTCTGGACAACCCTCGACCATAAAAAATTACGTTTACGTCACAGAACTCTTCCTTGGTGATGCGATTTTTTTTTTACATCAGTGTATTATGAAATGAAAGAAAAAAACCATCCCTAGACACCCTGTTCACACTCCCTTAAAAAACATGTTCACGCTGCCGCGCAAAAAACTGAAAATGTGAAAATACATTGACCTTAAAATCGTCAGTTAAAATAGAAATGCAATGAAAGTAGCTAAGAAAACGGCAAGTTAGGGTATTATGAGAATGGATCTGAAAATGGAAAAAGGATGAAAGAGGAAACTTCAGAACAAACTGTACTTGATCTCTGACAGTTTAATGAAGTGAATAACGAAGGGAGGAATACTAGGTGTCGGCTACAGTGAATTCGTTAGAGAGCAGGGCTGGTTTAAGACCGAAGCGACACAAGACGACGCTTGGGACGCCTACCCGAGAGGGGCCCCATGTGTAAGAGTTGTACACAGCGCGGATCACAATCAGTAGGGAAAAGTGAATGTGAAATTGTATGAGGGAAAAAAGGCGGGCGAGGGGGGGGGGGGGGGGGGGGAGACAAATGGTAAGTCGCTTGTTTGAAAAATGTTACAACGAACTCGATCCAACTTTCGCCTCAATCGAGAATCTCACAAAATCTGAAACTACTTGGCAAGAGGAGTAATTTTCGCCCGCATCTCGTGGTCGTGCGGTAGCGTTCTCGCTTCCCACGCCCGGGTTCCCTGGTTCGATTCCCGGCGGGGTCAGGGATTTTCTCTGCCTCGTGATGGCTGGGTGTTGTGTGCTGTCCTTAGGTTAGTTACGTTTAAGTAGTTCTAAGTTCTAGGGGACTTATGACCACAGCAGTTGAGTCCCATAGTGCTCAGAGCCATTTTTGAGTAACTTTCCCATTAACATTCTAAACAAAGAACTCCCTGCTGACTTGACTAAAATGCGACGTTGAGAATGCATTAGAAGCGTCACAGCTGTGTGATTTCCCTCGAAGGAAGAGAAACACGTCCATCAAGGTGCAGTTCGGACTTAGAGGCGAATTAAGCAGCACTCCTTTACGCATCACTGGTAGCAGCCACACCACTCCATACCGCGCCATAATATTTGAAATATCTAATCTGGAGTGCAGTCTGTCTTATACTCCCTTATACATAACGTTCTGGGCTTCGTTACCAACCTTTGCGAAACTGCAGGACCAGGGAACTATTAACTGGAAGGTCTGTATTTGCTGCAAAACAATTAAGACAGCTTTCGCCCGGATCACAATTCCTTTTATCGCTCCTGGTCGATTTGAGAATCCTAAGACCTTGGGCGATGATCAACAAGCAGGAATACTGGCGGATCGGATAAGAACTGACATTCAGCAAGCTAGTCACCTGTTTCACAAGGAACTACTTGAGTGCGAGGTCGAATTATGACAGGAAAAATATTAGCTGCTAATAAATTACTATGTGCATCAGGAGAATGAGGGAAAATGAGTGTCCGGGAGGTGCAGAGATCAACCTTCTATGGGATGCTGGTATTTGTGACAAATAAATAAAAGCACCTACAGCCATCCTTAAGATTTTATTTTATTTTGTCCCTACCAGTATCAACGCTTACGTGTGTCATCTTCAGGCTGCTTTTTGTTGCGACACAGGCTGTTTACAGGCACTGAAGCGTTGAAAATGGTAGTGACAAAATAAAATAAAATCATAAGGACGGCTGTAGGTGTTCTTATTTATTTGTCACGATAGTAAACGGCCGTCATCCCAGAGACCTCCTGCTAATAGGATGGACATACAAAAGCAGGTATTTGTTGTTGTTGTGGTCTTCAATTCAGAGACTGGTTTGATGCAGCTCTCCATTCTACTCTATCCAATGCACCCTACATCCTTCGGAATCTGCGTAGTGTATTCATCTCTTGGTCTCCCTCTGCAATTTTTATCCTCCAAGCTTCCCTCCAATACCAAACTGGTTATACCTTGATGCCTTAGAACGTTTCCTACACACCAATCTTTTCTTATAGTCAAGTTGTGCCACAGATTCCTCTTCTCCCCAGTTCTGTTCAATACTTCCTCATTAGTTGACCTATGCATCTAATCTTCAGCACTCCTCTATAACACCGCATTTCGAAGCTTCTAAAAAATGTTCAGATGTATATGCATTCCCAAGGGACCAAATTGCTGAGATCATCGGTCTCTAGACTTACACACTACTTAAGCTAACTTATGCTAAGAACGACACACACACCCATGCCAGAGGGAGGACTCGAACCTCCGGCGGGAGGGCCGAGCAATTCGTGACACGGCACCTCCAACCGCGCGGTCACACAGCGCGGCTCAAAAACTTCTATTCTCTTCTTGTCTACACTGTTTAATCATCCATGTTTCACATCCGTACATCTACTTCATACAAATACTTTCTGAAAAGACTTCCTGACACTTAAATGTATACTAGACGTTAACATATGTCTCTTCTTCAGAAACGCTTTCCTTGCCACAGACAGTATACATTTTATATCCTCTCTACGTCCATCATCGTCAGTTATTTTGTTCCCCAAATAGCAAAAGTTATTTACTATTTTAAGTGTCTCATTTTCTAATCTAATTCCCTCAGTATCACCTGATTTAAATCTAACACACTCCGTTATCCTCGTTTTGCATTTGTTGATGTTCATCTTATATCCTCACTCAAGACACTGTCCATTCCTTTCATCTGCTCTTCCAGGTCTATTGTTGTCTCCGACAGAATTACAATGTCGTCAGTAAACCTCAAAGTCTTTATTTCTTATCAATGGATTTTAATTCTTGCTTCAAATTTTCCTTCTGTTTCCTTTACTGCTTGCTTAGTTTACCGTAGGTATAACATCGATCACGGTCTCACTCCCTTCTCAGTTACTGAATCCCATTCATGCCCCTCGACTCTTATGACTGTCACCTGGTTTCTGCACAATTTGTAAATAGCCTTTCGCTCCCTGTATGTTAGACCTTCCACCTTCAGAATATGAAAGAGAATATTCCAGTCAACAGTATCAAAAGGTTTCTCTAAGTCTACAAATGCTAGAAACGTAGGTTTGCCTTTCCTTAACCTATCTTCTAAGATAAGTTGTAGGCTCAGTATTGACTTGCGTGTTGTAACATTTCTGCGGAATCAGAACTGATCTTTTCTCAAGTCGGCTTCTATGAGTTTTTCCGTTTGTCTGTAAAGAATTCATGCTAGTAGTATTTTTCAGCCATCATTAATTAAACTGATAGTTCGGTTATTTTCACACCTGTCAACACCTGCTTTCTTTTGGATTGGAATTATTACATTCTTCTTGAAGTATGAAGGTATTTTACCTATCTTATACATCTTGCTCACTAGATGGAAGAGTTTCATTATGGCTGGCTCTCCCAACGCTATCAGCAGTTCTAATAGAATGTTGTCTACTCCTGGGGCGTTGTTTCGACTTAGATCTTTCAGTGCCCTGTGAAATTCGTCACGCAGTATCATATACCCCATTTCATCTTCGTCTACGTCCTCTTCCATTTCAATAATATTTCTCTCAATCACATCACCCTTGCATAGGCACTCTGTATACTCCTTCCACATTTCCGCTTTCTCTTCTTTGCTAAGGATTGGTTTTGTATCTGAGCTCTTGATATTCATACAAGTGATTCCCTTTTTTCCAAAGAATTCTATATTACTCCTAGTGATTATTCTTCTACATCCTTACATTTGTCCACTTACCATCCCTGCTAGCCATTTTGCACGTAGTGTCGATCTCAGTTTTGAGACGTTTGTGTTCCTTTTCGCCTGATCACATTTTCATATTTTTTACTCTCATCAATTCACTATCTCTTCTGTTCCCCAAGGATTTCTACTAGGCCTCGTCTTTTTACCTACTTGATCCTCTGTTGCCTCCACTATTTTATCTCTCAAAGCTACACATTCTTCTTCTACTATATTTCTTTCCCTGTTCTTGCCAACCGTTCCCTAATGATCTCTAAGAAATTCTCTACAACCTCTGGTTCTTTCAGTCTATCCAGGTCCGATCTCCTTAAACTATCTTTTTGTAGTTTCTTCTGTTTTAATCTACACTTCATAACGAATAGATTGTGGTCAGAGACCACATCTGCCTCTGAAAATGTCTTACATTTTAAAAGCTGGTTCCTAAGTCTCTGTCTTATCATTATATAATCTATCTGAAACCTTCCACTGTCTCCACGCCTCTTCCACGTGTACAACCTTCTTTCCTTGGTTCTTAAACCAAGTGTTAGCTATGATTAAGTTATGCTCTGTGCAAAATTCTACCAGGCGGCTTCCTATTTCATTCCTTACTCCCAGTCAATTTTCATTTACGACTTTTCCATCTCTTTCTTTTCCTACAATCGAACTGCAGTCCCACATGACTTAAATTTTCGGTTCCCGTAACTATCTCAATAATTTCTTTTGTCGCTTCATTCATTTCTTCAATCTCTTCAACATCTGCGGAGCTAGTTGGCATATAAACTTGCATTATTGTGGTAGATGTGGGCTGCTATAATGCGTTCACTATGCTGTTCGTAGTACCTTGTCCGCATTCCAATTTTTTCATTCATTACTAAAGCTACTCCTGCATTACCCTGTTTGACTTTGTATTTGTAACCCAGTATTCAACTGACCAGAAGTCTTGTTCCTCCTGCCACCGAACTTCTGTATTTCCCACTATGTCTAACTTTAACCTATGCATTTCCCTTTTTAAATTTTCTAACCTACCTGCCAGATTAAGGGATCTGACAATCGATCCTCCGATCTGTAAAACGACGGTTTTGTTTCTCCTGATAACGACGTCGTCCTGAGTAGTCCCCTCCCGGACATCCGAATGGAGCACTTTATAGCCTCCGGAATATTTTACCGAAGAGGACGCCATCATCGTTTAACCGTACAGTAAAACTGCATGGCCTCGGGAGAAATTACGGCTATAGTTTCCCCTTGCTTTCAGCTGTTCACAGTACCAGCACAGCAAGGCCGTTTTGTTTGATGTTACAAGGCCAGATCATTCAATCATCCAGACTGTTGCCCCTGCAACTACTGAAAAGGCTGCTGCCCCTCTGCAGGAACCACACGTTTGTCTGGCCTCTCAACACATACCCCTCTGTTGTGGTTTCACCTAAGATACGGCTATCTGGATCACTGAGGCACTCAAGCCTCCCCACCAACAGCAAGGTCCATGGTTCGTGGGGGGGTGTAAGTATTACATATGACACAGTGGACGTCGTCGGCTTTCGACAAATGTTTAAACAAATAATTATCTTTACCGTAAACACCGGATGAAAAATGGTGCGCCGCAGTGATCACAAAGGTACACACCATCAAGATCAAAGGCAAAGTCTTTGGGGCTACAAAACCTTTCAGGGCGTTCAGCTGGGTATCCGCACTTAATGAATGCGTATAGAATCATATTGGTGTAGTAGGATTATGAGAACTGATGGTGTGTGATGGCAAGCAACTGAATGCAATACAGTCTGTCGTGAGGCTTATTGCGAAATTCTCTATCCTTTAAGGGGTAACAGCAGATAGTGCGGTAATATATAGGCACGGAAAAAACAAATATCTAGAAGCCGAATTTGTTCAGTGCTTCTAGGTGGTATGAACCGTAATTTCTCAGGAGGGATTGTCTGCTCCAAAGGAATGTGATTTTTATACGCGGAATAGGGATCAAGCAAAAGGAATTTATTTGGACCAGCTGTAGTTCTCTTACGCCCATTTTCCCACACTTGCTTGGTGTGACGTAAATATTCCCTATTTCCTTTGCAAGATGACGCACATGAAGAAGAATCGTAGCGGGCAGGGCACTCCAGCTCGTCACAGCACAATAAATAACTTCCCAGCCAATTTACCCAGATTGATAGTCTGCTTAATTGTATGCGAACGCCTAAAGACATTGATGTGAGCTAGTACTTATACAACTCTCTTGGTACCTCTAATTTCCAGGGATCCCTGAGAACGCATTTTCTCTTCAAATACTGATTGTCCGGAGTTGAAAAAAAATTCCTTACTGAGTGAGGGGATAAGTTTGTTTGCTCAACTACAAATTTTCGGGTGGATTCCGCAGTTTGCTGTGCAGCGAAAAGTTGGCGCTTTGTTTGAAATTTCCTTACCTTACACCTTCCAATTATATAGCACTGTCTGAAGTCATGAAACCGTCCAATGCTTCCCTTGAGATCACTTTAATCCATGTCACGTGCGATTTGACATGCATGTCGTAGTAGGACACTATCATGAAAATCTTGTAAATTGTATCGAGCATCCTTGAAGCTTGTAAACACCAGCTTTTGTAACAAGTGAACCTTGTCTCCCTTAAATAAAAAATGGTTCAAATGCCTCTGGGCACTATGGGACTTAACATCTGAGGTCATCAGTCATCTAGAACAACTTAAACCTAACTAACCTAAGGACATCACACACACAGCCATGTCCGAGTCAGGATTCGAACCTGGGACCGTAGCAGCAGCGCGGTTCCAAGACTGAACCGCCTAGAACCGCTGGGCCACAATGGTCAGCTCCCTTGAATATCCCTAGTTCTTATGCGCTACACGGTAACACTGCTGCGGACTTATTCGAAACCTGTTCGTAATATTTTTGTTTTTACTATGCTGATTTTCCACGCATTATTTCTATTACCCGCTCCTCTGCCAACGATTGTTCTTTACTATGTTTCGCCGGATCGGGGTCTGTGTCTCATTATCCAGAAAGGATGATGAACTACACGGCTCGACACCTGTTTCAATATCACTTTCGTTAAGCACGTATTGTCATCATTAGAGTTCTCATGTACATTGTTCGCACAGTAGATCGTATACGAAACCACACATTCCACCGACTCGTCTTGCAGATACGCTACTACTCTGTTTGCCATTGCTTTCCCAAACTGCGAAATTCCTCGGGTTTCTTTCTTGCAAAATGTCAATTTCGGCAACATTTGTTGTAGATGTAATATAGTGTTTGCTTTGCTTATCTTTGAGATAGCTCTGTTTTGTATCGACACCGTTAGCACTGTAATTGCGAGTTAACCGTCAACGAAGCAGTTCAACAAAGCTCCGTAGCCTTACCCTGTGCTCGCTATTGGATACTCCGGTGCTGCTGCCTGTTGCCATTAGCAGCCAATATTGTGGATGCGTGGTAGGCAATATGTGGGGCTTCGAATGCCGTAAATGCCATTGGCCTTCTGTGGCCTCGCATTCAAGGGATTCCTTGTTAGCACGGAGGCAAGGTAACAGTCACAGTTTAACTGCTGTTGAGGGAAAGTCTTCTAAAAATGGGGAAGTGCTCACAAGGGCTTGTAAATACAAAATGTTTAATGCCTGAAAGAAGCTTGTTTTCCTTTCTGAGTTTGTAATCAAGGAGGAGAAACATAAATCTCACTCCTCTTGTCGTGATAGATGAAACTCCACCCACATTGTATTCTTCAAGTAGTAGGATACGGTGAAGGTGAACCTTTTTCAGGCCCGTTGCAGCTGACGTGTTATTCTATAACTGTAGGACGAAGGGGATAGAGCAACCTACGCAATAGGTGGACAACATAGGTTCTCAAATCATGCTATAGGTGGCGATTGCAAATAAATTCCTGTTTAATCCAGTTACTTGTAGGTCATCGTTCTTCCTTTCGGATCAGTCTCACTAAGATTCCCCAACTTCGTATCTGAAACAGCGCCTTTACAGGAAGGCCTTGCTTGAAGTTTTGTTGTTTGTGGGAGCCCTAGTGATCGAGCTGTCCAAATAGGTCTACTCAAGATGCCTGCGGCACAGCTTCCTTTAGAGACATCACGTTATCGCTAGTGGAGCGATATCTCTCGAATTGTAAGCAAATAACGTGTCAATTCGATCAGAGAACTCAAAGAAGCTCGTGAGGGTGGCGTAACGATAAAGATAGCGATATTACTGTACGTCCTATATTTCAGGATAAATTTTGAGATCACATTCCGTCAGGAGTCATAAAAGCCTACCGTCTCTAAAACTTTATTTAAGAAGGCGAATATGAGTTCCTACACAATTCATAGACATGTCGCTATTTGGTACATGCGCCTTATCATAAGCCATACATAAAACCGAAGCCGTTGGCAGGTCAAATACATCGTCCACTGTTCGTAGAGACAGTCCGACCTCTTCCTCTCAGTGAAGTTCTGTGATCATGTTATTTTTCAAGAGGTTTTCTGAAGATATCGGCTGCGTTTTATTTTTACTGTCACCTGCCTCTTGTCGCGAAACTCATCGTAATAGTTTTCTGTACTAAGGTAGATTACATGGAATTATTTGAAGTGGTGAAAATCGACGCAACAATTTCTTCTTATTCTTCTTATTAAAACTGCGGCTTTTTTATCTTCCCAAAATTCTCATAGTCTCTCTGCAGTTGATAAGTATTTAACGATTCGCAAAGACAAATATATATCTCTGACTGCAGAGCATAATTCATGACTTTCCGGTTGGAGGACTTCATATCTACACTGAAGATTTTGGAATGAATGTTCATTCTCTTGGAGGACCACGCTAGTAACATTTTCCACTCATTCCTTGATGATCACTCTTCATTCAAACTCAGTGACTAGATTATTTTCCACTGCTGAGCATTATCTTTTGTGGCAGTGTCTGATCACCCCATTTATACACATCGAGAAGTAGTTACCACAGAACATATCGTTGAGCGTTTGGCAATGGTCAGTGTTTGGGTTACGTGAGCCAAAGAGCGTATTGGAGATACTTGGTGGAGAACTATCCCATAGTAGAGCTGAAATGTTTCGGCTGGCCATTTAAAACGGTATAGAACTTGCGAGAGGCATTGTACCGATGCTTGTAGAACCAAGTAGTAAATAACTTGCATTAAACTCTCCTGTAATGTATGGATGGGGGAGCTATGCAGTAAGTTCCTTGAGGTCCTCTTGACCTAAACTGTTGTTATGTATCGGGTAAATGCCATGTTTGGCACGTGTGCTACTGCAGCGGAAGTGATTTGCTACTCGACATTGGTAAATATGCCTGCTGTACCATTAGTTCTCTACCAATGAGGTCTCGTTTCTTCTGTTGGCTCCCAGGTTTCAGAACATGGTACTCCCCATGTCGAAGAGTTCACTTGTGTTCTAGAGTAATCCATGCTCCGCTTGAGGATGCGGCCATTGTCCCGGTGATGTTGCCTGTTTTCACTTAACTTTCCATTCTGTTCAGATGACGACACTCCAAGTTCGTAAGTTTACCAGTTCCCTCAGACACACGTAATTTTTCTTGGAAGAACAGTTTTAAACCTTCGTGGGGTTGTGCATGTGGGCTCTGCTTTATACTGGGAAGAACCTTCGAAGAAGGTAGCCTCATTCGACCGATCTTTGAGTATTAACCCCCAGTCAGGCACCCATTAAGGCTGCATTCATAATCGAATTTATATGACCCTTCCGTCTACGAAAGTTATATAAATGGGAAAGCATAATGTTGCAATTGCATACTGACCTCCAAATTTTTGAACACGTTGTACTCCGTGGTTGACGTAATTGTGACGCTGTACTTCTTCCCCTAGTGCTTTGGACCCTGTCTTCATTTTGTAGATGATGACACTCGACTGCCTCGAACAGAGCAGTTGGAGGAGCTTCTGGAACGAGCGGGTAGGCAGCGAATGGATTGGCCTGCCCTTCCCACAGACTTAAATTCCTTCCGACACGTGAATATTGGAACAGCAGGGGTACCAGTACAAAGTACCGTTATCCAAGATGGCGGCAGTGACGTCAGAGACACACCCCCTGTGACGTCATTCAAGATGGCGGCCGTGATGTCCCAGACACACCCCCAGTGACGTCACGGGCGCCATCTTGGATAACGGTACTTTGTCGTGGTACCCCTATTGTTCCAATACTCGCGTGTGCATCGGGCTGGGGAGCACTGTAACCCGTCATCACGCACCTACGACCATCCAGTGGTTGTCAGCCGCGCTAGGGGAGGATTGGAAGACCCTACTGTAAGAACTCCGTACCAGTTTAGTGGCCAACATGAGGGCACGTTGCAGGACAAGCAAATTTAGAAATTTATGTTAAGGACTATGGGACCAAACTGCTGAGGTCATCGGTCCCTAGGCTTACGCACTACTTAATCTAACTTACGCTAAGGACAACACACATAACGATGCCCGAAAGAGGACTCGAACCTCCGACGGGGTGAGCCGCACGAAATGTGGCAAGACGCCTCAGAACACGCAGGACAAGCACTGCCATCCGTCTGTTGATCACAAACCTACTAAGAACCATGACCTGCATTTTGTTTATGGGACCATGAACCGCTATGATTTCAGTGTAATTATTGTCTTTGACTAATCGTAATTTCTTTCCGTCTTACTGCGTATTGTTCCTTCCGATTACGTTCTGCACTTCAGCAATTCTTTGTACGTGTGATCTCAGTATCATCGATCTATGTTGCTTGCAGTGATACATACGTTTTGTACGGCTGAACCGATGCAAGATGCCCTCCTAAGTGTGCATAAAACCGAGTATCCTGTTATAACAAACTCGTGATTTGATTCAGTGTATTAAATGTGCAAGAATTCAGTGCCAGGGTGTGTAAATATTACTGTATAAAATACGTGCTTCACAAGTGATGAAAAAGGTTCTGTAATTAAACTTACTTGAAACGTAATTTAGCCTTCACTGCTATCATGAATAATTCTGTTGAGATTAATTGAGATCAGTGTTGAGTAATTTGTTTTGAAGGATGAAAACATAAATTATTCCCAAGTGGGACTAAGAATTAATTTTGGTGGAAATGAACTTTGCTTCTGAAATAATCATAGAGTTTGCCTAGAGAGACAGTATCAGTTTATGGGTCTCCAACATATTCTTTTCATATTAGAAAGGTATGTGGAATATTGTTCCTACTGAAGAAATCTGATACTTTTCCTTTAATGGGAGTATAAAATGTGTAAATCTAGTATTATTTAATTTTATTTGAGGTATTTATATGTCAGTTAAGTCAGAAATCTTTTCATGTCCAGCTTTAGGTCAATGTTTCCTGTAGTGACATCTCAATACTGCCTCACGTAAAGATAGTGATTGTAACTTATTATTATGATTGGGGCACTATCTTGCTTTCAGTGATTAATAGCTTGTGCAGTAATGGTAACTACTGCTACCCACAACTCAGATCGCCATGTAGTCGTGTGTATCCAGTGTACTATTCAAAGGGAATCTTAAAGAAAGTCACTACAACTACTAATATTCCATTTCCTTGAAGATAATGTTTCAAATTAATATGCCTAATTAGGCTGGCGATCGTTTATGGTTTCATTCGTATGAACTTTCATTATCCTAAAGTAAATCCTGTTTAATTTTCTATTAATTAGACACATGTACCTTCAAAACTCAAAATCCTCCCAGAGGGTAACACTAGTTTGTGTCACAGAAAACGAGAGCTAGTGTTATAGGCTATGCAATGCACACGCTCTGCCGGGACATGGCACTAATGGACACGTGGGAAAAGGTCCATGGACAGAGGGAGGGATACACATCTTTTGCTAGCCACTCGGGGAACAGGCCCGATCGGATTTATGTTTGTGACGGATTATGGGATCACGTGTTGGCTGCTGCACATTGGCCCATAGCTTTTACGAATCACCTTACATATATATGCACGTCAATCCCCTAACCCCCCAACCACCCCTCCACACACACACACACACATACACACATACACACACACACACACACACACACACACACATGGCAGCGGGTCCGGCGGAGCCGTAGTTCGTGGAAACTTAATTCATCCTTTTTAGTGGATCGCGAATGTAGCCAGCAGATCGAAGAAACATGGCAGACATGCACTCGCCGTCTGCCGATCCACCGTACGGTCCTTTCATGGTGGTTGCAATGTGCAAAACCGGTGATACGAAGAGCTCTCATAACGTATGGCAAGTAAAAAGCGAGATGGCTCCGATATACTCTTTATTATTAATACATGGTGCTCCGTGACCTGTCCTCCAGTGCCCCATCGGCCAAAAGTCAAGCGGAAGTCCATCGCATTCAGTCGTGCACCTTACCGATCACGAGACGTCGATACTTGGACAACGTCGATGAGGTATTAGCACGCGTCATGTGTCGAAGAGACATGCGCGTAATCGCCTATCCTTGATCACAGTGCTAAATGTGGGTGATGGTCGGCCCTTGACGTCAGAACAGGACATTGCTGCTGCTTTTCTGGAGCATTACCGACTCCTTTCCACTGGGACCCCGACGGACAATCGGATAGAAGAAGAAGTTTTGCGACAGATGCAAACGGAGGCGGACTGTCCGGACGCAGAGTCGTTAATGGAACCCATAACGGAAGATATACGGAGGGCACTCACGAAGGTTTCAGTGCGCAAATCCCCTGGGTCAGATGAGTTGACTCTCTAATTTTATCGCGATTTTGCGGGTGTAATGATGTCTCAATGGGTGATTATGGATAATGAGTTACTGATACCGGACACGGACTTCCCGTCGTAATTCATGGAGGGAATGCTTATACCAATACCGAAATCGGCTTGGAGTGTCAGCCCTCATCAAATTTGACATCTGACAATGCTCAGTACTGGCTTATACGTGGTACTTACTGGAATTAAGGAAAACATGTGAGCCGTGGTAAAAAAATTGCTGTTTTGAAGAGCGCGCCGCAGCGCGTTGTGTGAAGCAGTCGCCCTCCGTTTCTTGCGCTGGCGCTGCTGTGGCAATCGCAACTTTGGTGTCTCCCTCTGGTGGAAAAGCGGAAAGGTTGCCTGTTCACGTGCATTGAGGGGGCGCTATTTGATGTGTCGGCAGCTGGGCCAACACCTTGTAGGTCGAGATGGCTGAAAATGCACGCTAGACTAACGCAGACGGGCGTGAAGTACTGGCACAGGCTATGTAATTAATGCTATGAAGAAAAGTACGTAGCTGGATTAATACTTATCTTTAATCAATCATTGTGGTAAATCGCTCTTGACTATACACAGGAGACTTTAATTACAATCACTGTAAGGCTAATGGCGCCTTGCTAGTTCGTAGCCATTAACTTAGCTGAAGGCTATTCTGTCTCTCGGCTAATGAGAGAAAGGCTTCGTACATCTAGTCGCTAGCTAGGTCGTCCATCCAACTGGAGCGAGTGCTTGTTCGTATCACTAGACCTGCCTTGTGGTGGCGCTAGGTCTGCGATTACACAGTGGCGACACGCGGGTCCGACATGTACTAAATGGACCGCGGCCGATTTAATCTACCACCTTGCAAGTGTGGTGTCTGGCGGTGACACCACATTCCTCCCCCGCAAATCGGCGAACGGTCGTGAGATAAGGATTCCGCCCGCTGTGGGGAGGACCCCATGTTGACGTATGCGATGAGGTGGGGAGCCTAACAACAGGCGAGGCTGTGCCACCCGCACCCGGCCATTCGGTCCGAGGGGAGCTAGGAAACGCCTGAAAACCTTGTCCAAGGTGCACGTCAACATGCGGTGTATGCCCCCGTAAAGAAACAGGAGGGGCCGAAGGGTCGACCTCCATTGCGTCGGGGTAGCCGACGCGCGATGACGTCATGTGATCCGGAGCGGGCGGGAGTTCCATGGCGGATGACAGCTGGTCACGGGAAGCGATCGGCGGCGCGTGACCCTGGGAGGCGCTTGGCGGCTGCAGCGAAGCGTCGAATGCGGGCGGCGCCGGCCGGAGGACCGGCGGCTGCGGCGGCGGCGGCGGCGGCGGCTGCTGCGGCGGCGCGTCGCCATGGGGTAAAATGGAAGGCATCGTCAGTAACACCTGGGGATGAGGCGAGCCAGTAGATGGGTCCCCAGGGCGCTGACCGGACGGCACCGTCGCTGAAAGCAGACGGGGAGCGGCAGAACCCGTGCGACGACAGAGGCGCAGCTGATTGAGATGCCGACGCACCTCACCAGAGGCCCCCAAAACCAAATACATCGCACGGCCGAGGCAGCGAAGAATGCGCCCTGCGAGCCAACGCCGTGAACCTCGATAGGTGCGATAAAATACAACGTCGCCAGGAGCAAAAGCAGGAGTCTGCCGCTGCAAAGGAACCTGATGCGGTGGATGCAGCAAAGACATCAAGGTGCGATGAGGACGACCATGGAGCAACTCAGCCGGCGAGCGACCATCTCGGGGCTGAGAGCGATACGAAGACAAAAAGAGCAACAACGCGTCCTCCCGAGAATGCGACTCTTTCAATTTCAACATCTGTGCCTTGAAAGTCCGGACCAATCGTTCAGCGGCACCGTTAGACTGAGGCGAAAACGGCGCGGATGTCAGATGTTGAATACCATTGGCCTGGCAGAATGACTGAAATTCTGCGGACATGAGTTGTGGGCCATTGTCGGAAACAATAGTCTGCGGAAGACCTTCAATACAAAAGATAGCAGACAACGCTTGGATGGTGGCGGATGACGTCGTGGAAGACATCCGGACAACAAAAGGAAAATTACTGAAGGCGTCGACCAGAACCAACCATCGAGCATTCCAGAATGGACCAGCAAAATCAATGTGCAAGCGTTGCCAAGGGGAAGCGGCTTTTGGCCATGCAAAGACTTTCCGCGGCGGTGCGGATTGTTGTTCGGCACACGCCATGCAAGAAGAACACATATTCGTAATCGCAGCATCGATTCCGAACCAAGTACAGTGCTGACGAGCAAGTTGTTTCGTTCGCACTATAACCCAATGTCCTTGGTGAAGAAGCCGTAAGACAGAGGACTGTAACGAACGTGGGACCACGACTCGGGACTGATCATTATCAGAACGCAACAACAAAACACCACGTCGAACAAAAAGTCTCTCCCTGTGAGCAAAAAATCGGCGAACCAACGGATCCGCAATCCGAGACTTTGACAAAGGCCATTGCGTAGCAACAAAACGCAAAACAGTAGCAAGGACAGGGTCAGCAGCGGTGGCTGTAGCTACACGACGAAAATCAATCGGAAACGATTCGACCACTTCATCGGTTTCCGAATCAATGAACAGGCAAGCAAGTTCGGAAGAATCGAATGCTTTATCCTCAGCAACCGGCAAATGGGACAACGCATCGGCGTTTCCGTGCTTAGCAGTGGACTGATACAAGATATCGTAGCGGTACTGCGAGAGGAAAATAGACCAGCGGATGAATTTCTGCGCTGTACGCGGAGGTACAGGCTTGTTCGGATGAAAAAGCGATGTCAAAGGTTTGTGGTCTGTGATGATGGTGAAGTGACGACCATACAAGAAATCATGGAACTTAGTAACACCAAACACGAGAGCCAATGCTTCTTTCTCTATCTGCGAGTAATTTCTTTGCGCAGACGAGAGCAATTTGGACGCAAAGGCAATAGGGCGATCATGGGAGCCAACTTTGTGCGCAAGCACAGCACCGATCCCGAAATCCGATGCATCTACCATCAACAAAAGGGGTTTCTGGGGATCGAAAGGCGTGAGGCAAGTATTAGAAAGCAACGCCGATTTCAACTGGCGAAAGGCGCGTTCGCATTCCGTCGTCCAGACGAACGGAACACCTGCACAGCGTAAGCGATGAAGCGGAGCTGAAAGAGAAGAGGCATTGCGCACATTCACTCACACCTTGTGATTCTACATTGTTTAATGTTCTTGCGACCTCATCACGCAGTGCGTGGGGAACATTGCGCGCTCTGAAAAATTTCGGTTGCGCGTTGACCTTCAGTTCCAAATGTGCTTCATAGTTTTTAGCGCAACCTAAGCCCGGTGCAATAATGTCTGCAAATTCTTCACATACACTAGAACCACTGTCTGTAGGCACAGTGTGAATCACTGATGGTACCTGATTTACAATAGACATGTTAAACAACTGAAATAAATCTAAGCCAAACAAGTTCACTGCAGTAGAAGAACGAAGAACGTAAAATGACACAAGTTTTGATTGTCCCCTATATGTTGCAAGAAGAGTGCACTGTCCTAACACAGGAATTGTCTGTCCGGAATAACTTTTTAACTGAACATTTGCGGCACGCAACGGAGGGGCGCCCAGTTGTTTGTACGTGTCGTGATTGAGCAATGAAACTGCAGCTCCGGTATCGAGCTGGAATGGTATCACTTTGCCTTCAAAGTCGAAGTCCACAAAAAGTTTATTGTTCTGCTGACGACAAGAGCGACTGTTTTGTGCAATAGGAATAGACACTGGTACAGAATCACTTGCTAATTGACGTGATTTCCGGCGACGTCGACGCACAGTTTTTGTGGGACGAACACAGTCACTGGTAGAAAGAGTGTCACTGGACGAAGTGGAATTAACGACATGAATGTCCATGGGCGAAGGTCCACGAGCCTGAGTGTCCTTGGTTCGATTCCGGCGCGAAGCAAAGGGCCTGGAATGATTGTGATTGTCTGATTGGAGCTTTTTCTGGCAAACACTTTGAACATGTCCTTTCCTATTGCAGAAAAAGCAAATAGCTTGGCGTGACGGGCAATGTTCACGCGAATGTCTAGTAGCACACCGCGGGCACGATTTCACTGCATTTGTGGGCTGGCGCGGCACACCCGGTTTATAACGCGGCGGCAGCTGCGTTTGTTTGCGCGAGGGCAGTTGACCGGGCCGCGCAGCTCGCCCGGCGGGCCGGTTAATGTTACACACTGCTGGCGAAGTTTCAAAAGATTCCTGAGCACAGTCAAGTGTGTCTTGTCTATCTAATATGTCGATCACTTGTTGAAGGGAGGGATGAACTAGTTTCAAAATTTGCTCCCGTATGCGAACATCAGAAACGTTTTGTGCAATTGCATCACGTACCATTGTATCTGAATAAGAAAGACCACAGTCACAGTCAAAGGCACAGTCCCTAGTAAGTCCTTGCAATGTTGCTACCCACTCCCTATTAGTTTGACCGGCCGTATGTTTTGTACGAAAAAACGTATACCGTTTTGCAACCACATTATCTGTTTCTTTGAAATAGGCATCTAAAGCAGACAAAATTTCCTCGTAGGACAGGGTTGCTATGTCGCGTCGGGGAAACAATTTCACTATCACACGGTAGGTGGACACACCGACACAAGAAAGCAAAAACGGCTGCCGCTCATTACCTTGAATTCTGTAGGCGGCGAGGTGGAAGGCAAACTGGCGGGACCATTCCCGCCAAGTCTCGTGGGTTTCATCAAAACTTCGAAATGGTGGTGCAACGGCAGGTTGGGGCTGCGGGACCGGTGAAGCGGCGGCGGCCGCATCAGTTTGAATGGCACGTTGACCCTGGACGACCTGTCCAAGGGCATCCAATAACGCCTGCGTCTGCTGATTCTGCAAGCGATAAAATTCGGACAGTACATCTGGAGAATGTGGCGAAGCCATGACACAAATAAATTAGGGCAAAGTAAAACACAAGATCCTTTGTAGACTCGTCGCCATGTGATGTGTCGGCAGCTGGGCCAACACCTTGTAGGTCGAGATGGCTGAAAATGCACGCTAGACTAACGCAGAGGGGCGTGAAGTACTGGAACAGGCTACGTAATTAATGCTATGAAGAAAAGTACGTAGCTGGATTAATACTTATCTTTAATCAATCATTGTGGTACATCGCTCTTGACTATACACAGGAGACTTTAATTACAATCACTGTAAGGCTAATGGCGCCTTGCTAGTTCGTCGCCATTAACTTAGCTGAAGGCTATTCTGTCTCTCGGCTAATGAGAGAAAGGCTTCGTACATCTAGTCGCTAGCTAGGTCGTCCGTCCAACTGGGGCGAGTGCTTGTTCGTATCACTAGACCTGCCTTGTGGTGGCGCTAGGTCTGCGATTACACAGTGGCGACACGCGGGTCCGACATGTACTAAATGGACCGCGGCCGATTTAATCTACCACCTAGCAAGTGTGGTGTCTGGCGGTGACACCACACTATTAGCAGGGCAGTTGGTCAGTCGGGGTGGGGCTAGGTCACTCTCGCGTGACCAGTTGCTGGTCTGTCCCTCGTTCGCATTTGTGCGGCAGTTAGTGTCTGTCTGTCGTCGGTTTGCGAGTGTGTCTGTTGTTTGGATCAAACTTTAAGCCAGAAAATGAGTCTTGCCACTGCGTCAGTAACAGAACTCAGCTAGTGTGACACGAGAGCAACAGGAGTGAAACCACGACATCGGGCTGGCCGGGGCGAGATACGACGCCGTGAGACGGGAGATCGGCGCGCCTTCTTGCGTCCGTTGAAGCGGCTGGCAGCGGACGGTTCGGGAGAGCGTCGGGGGTGCTGCGCCAGGTCTTCGCCAGAAATCGCAGTTTATTAGAAGTTAAGTGACTGGAGATATGTTGTTTCATTTACTTGTTAAATTCTACTTGTTTTCTTGGTGAGGTCACCAGCCGCTTTTTTTGGGGGGTCGTCCCAACATTCTTCTCCGTTTGCCCACCCGCGGGAAGGTGGTTATTTGTGAATTGGGTGGTCCGTTTTCCCTTGTGGAGTTGGGGAAGGTTAGAGCAATCTGCGGTTCGGGTTGTTCAGTATTCCCCCTGTCAATCTGCCATACGTTAATAGCTGTCTCTGTCATGTTTGTCGGATTCGGTGTTAACGAATTTATAGAATTAAGGTGTAAATGCCGAATTCCTGAAATATGTTTTTATCTTGCCTATCATCTTGCGAAGCGGTATATGTGTAATGTAGAGCAGGTTGTAAATTTTATGTAAGTCTGAATTTCATGGGTTCTATCTAAATAGTCATTTTTATAAAATTGCCACCCTTCCACCGTAAGAGTGCTTTTAAAAACAAATTGCACTTTCGGTGGCAAATAATTTCTTAGTGTGAGTGCTTGTACCATTTCGCTCCCTCTTACGGGGTGCATAGTTAATGTGCTTGTGTGAGTTGTTAAAAGTTTTAGTTTAAAGTAATCTGGTGTGTTGCAGATTTGCGCCAGTGTACTCCTTCAGAGGTTGTTGTCAGCGGTCGTGACTACGGCCTTGTTGAAAGGGAGCGGCAAGCTTCTCTGTCCGAAGGCTCATACTGTCAATATTGTTCTTTCTGCCTCTAAATAAAATTGTAACTTGATATTTCGAGGGTGCTTTTCTGCTTATAAATTTTAAATCTGTTTTTGAAAAGGCTTTTGTGAATAAAATACCCATTTGTTAAAGGTAATTTCATTTTTATCAGTTACTCCCTGGCAACTACTTCCACGCTCACCTAGTGTGATTAAAAGTGTTAATGTTCTTGATGAATCGCTAGTAAAAAAGTAAATTCTTTAAGAAAAGATTTTGAAAGCAAATTCACCGTTCAATGTGGAAGGGAGGACCCACCAATATAACTATCATCTCGCACAACCTGTTTATTTCACACTATATAAAATTTGTTTTACAAATAATAGAAGCATTTAACCATAAAATATTCTTTAACGAAATGAAGAAATTTGGAGAATTCTTTTGACCTTAAACCTTAAGTTGAATAAGCTTTTAATCTTTGCAGAAAAGTATTGTATTGCAAAACACCGAACAATATGACAATGATTACAAGACAGCCGATCCTGCAGCCCGCCCGTTATCAATGGCTCTGGTTGAAATGGCTCAGAGCACTATGGGACTTAACTTCTGTGGTCATCAGTCCCCTAGAACTTAGAACTACTTAAACCTAACTAACCTAAGGACATCACACACATCCATGCCCGAGGCAGGATTCGAACCTGCGACCGTAGCGGTCACGCGGTTCCAGACTGAAGCGCCTTTAACCGCACGGGCACAACGGCCGGCCGCCCGTTATCGGGTGAAACTGTGGTGTTTACTACCGAGCTGGACATAGTTTGTCTTATTAAATGCCCTTCCGCAACAGTTGGAAACTATATAATCACCACTGATGACAAGAGTCATTTAGTTACTCAATACTGATGACTTAACCTTTATTTTGAAAGCTGTATGTTGAAAGGTTCGGGGTTAAGATACGCACCTGTGATTAAAGGTTAAACAGATTAGCAAACAATATGACAATGGTAAGGCTTACTTCAAAGCAACTAACCTCTTAATTTCAATCGGCAACCGAGCTGCGACTGGATCCCAACCCGTCCCTTCTGACACTTTTATTTTGACTAAAGCCGTGGTGACATTTGGCTGTTAATATTCTTAAAGTTAAATTGATTGTCAGTTATTAAGACCGCTTTGAAGGAACGTCTTGAAACATTACTCGTGAACACTTATTACAAGGGAACTCACTCGGCGGAACCACAAGATCCAGCTTTAATACACTTATAATGACTCATCTTTCAATCACAAAAACCAACAGCTTCGTACAACGGGTTGTTCAGATGATAACTGAAGGGCTTATTTCAATAGTGGTACAAGTCCATTTTTGTTCATTCTTAAAGTTAAAATAGCGCTGAAAAATCCGCAGTTGAGATACTAGAAATATTCAAGTATATAGTCTTGAATAGTATATATACTTGAATATTTCTGGTATCTCAACAGCAGATTTTTCAGCGCTCTTTTAACTTTAGGACTCCGTATCTCAGAATGAACATATATGGACATGTACCACTACTGAAATAAGCTCTTTAACTAATGACTGTGAAATGCAATTACAATGAAAGAATAGAACCGGTTAACAACTAAATCTAACCACAAGGTCCCCCTTTTGTTTAGCGGCAACCTGTGCATTAGTACAATTATTCCGGCTGTATTTACGAACAAGAGCTGATTAATTAGAATATTAATGATGGGGTACAATCCCAAAGGAAAGGCAATATAATAGCGGGACAAATTTTTAAACAACAACTAGTGTCTTAGTACAATACTACTGGCTATATTTACGACCAAAGAGCCAACCGAGTAAAAATCTGACGGTCGGCTATAAACAAGAAAATAATAAGAGGGCAGGTAGACAATGAAACAAATCACCACGAGGATTACAGAATATTACTCGCCTTTCTCAGCAAGCAGTTCTATGGATCCACGGTGCGTCGCAGCGGTTACTGAGTGGTGCCGATGTAATCCAAGGAGAAGAGAGTAGCCAGGTAGAAGGGGGCACCTAGGCCACGAGCGGTCGTGCGACACGAATGTTGCCAACCAACCGACGGAATGTCGCCGTGTTGATTGTAGTCGACACTGACCTCCAGTATCTTGGCTCTGCACAGCCCTCCTTGCGCAGCTCGTTGTTTGGGCCGCTTGGACCTCGTGACCACCTCTTGTCGCGACGCTACCGCCAATCGCCAGACTTCTTGCCTCTATGTCGGGCCTTTTTTTTCATTTATCGAATTTCAAGTCCCCCCGAAGGGGGCGGGCTGGCAGCAGCTTAGTACGCCGCTCTTCAGCCGACAGATTTTGTGACAAAGATCAAGAGAACAAATAATAAAAAACAGGCGATAAAATCGGAGACTTAGAGAGTAACAAGGCGAAAAGAAATCGTGGAACTTAAAACAACAACACAGGGATGATGACGCTAATAAAAATACATACGAAGCAGACAGGGAAAACAATAGACAATTAAAAAAAACACGGCGACAGTCTGGATTCTGTTCGCAAAGGACATAAAATACACACCGAGCGACAGCATGGTTTCTGTTCGCAACACGAGAAAGACAAACAACACTGAATAGTCACTGGAACACTGCACTAAAAAGTTGGCAAATGTGACACCACAGTCGAGAGCAGGTGGGGGGAAACTGGACAGAAGATGGGAAAACAAAAAAGGGGGGGGGGGAAAGGAGACTAAAAGCGAAGGGGGGAGCCGGGAAAGGAGCTGAAGGAGGATGAGGACCCATAAGAGGGGTGAGGGGCAGACGCGACAGGGAGTGGGGTAGGCAGAGGAGGGGAATACAAAAGGACTGGGGGGGAGAAGGGATATGTCGGGCCATCGATCCCCGTATATATATCGACAAGGAAAGACCTTCAAGGACACAACCCACAACTCTTCCTCGTAGACATTCGTAATGGGGCCGCAAGAGGGATAGTCGATACTACACTTGAGACTGTGGCGCCAGACAGAACTGTCTACTAACTTAATGGCGCCACAGCTCACTGACTATAAGACCTTTGCGCGAATGTAGGCGACAAGGCTCAGCACTGTCATATCGAGGACATTGTAACCAGACCAGGCTTGTCTAGATTTTCGGAGCAGCATCATTTTATCTTAGGCGAATACGGTGACATCATTTCCCTGACAGAAGCTTGCCGCATGCAAGGGGCGTTCGTATCAGAGAATTTTGATTGTTCCTTTAACAGGATGAACTATGATTTCCTTGACTCGGCCATGCGACGCATGGCAATACCTCCGGATTTTATTACCTTCCTCATGCGCTTCCTTCGCGGCGCTCCTTCGACGGTGTGAGTCAATGGAACGGAGGTAGGAACGATTCCTCTTCGTCTCTTCGTAGCTCAGTTAGGCAAGGTAGTCCCTTGTCGATGATACTGTTTGCAATAGCACCCGAACTATTGATATAGACTCTTAGACGTACTCTTACAAGCGTCCGACTCCGTGCGAGTTCGTTCAGGTGTCGTGCATTTGCCGACGACTTGATGATACTCAAATGTTCAAATGTGAGTGAATTCCTAAGGGACCAAACTGATTAGGTTATCGGTCCCTAAACTTACATACTACTTAAACTAACTTATGCTAAGAACAACACACACACTCGTGCCCGAGGGAGGACTCGAACCTCCGGCGGGAGGAACCGTGATAATACTCGTCCCGTCGGAGAACGAGGGGTGGCTGCCCTTTTTACTTCGCACGGAGTAATGGCCAGTAGCAGGGTCAACATGAATAAAATCAAGATTATGTACACCCATAGGGGTCTGGACGCTCTACACATTGCGTTTACGACCGTGGACATCTTGCGATGCTTAGGAGTATTGTTCACCCGATCGCTGCGGCAATCAGCGGCGGCGAGCTGTCGACGTCTGCTCCACCACGTCAGACTGCACATAAGCAACAATTTCCTCAGAACCCACGGTCTGCTCCTAATGTTCATCTGGCCTCGCGATTGCCGCACCTGACACAGGTACTGCCAGTGTCACATGGTATTGCTGACAGATTGGTGGTGGCGTTTGGATACTATGTCGGTCAAGGGATGTTGTTTAAGGTCAAATACGAGACTTTAACTTTCCCACACCATTCTGGAGGACTTAATCTCACGAATGTGCGGAACAAAGCTCTGTCTCTATACCTGCCAGCGACGCTACTGACATGGAACCAACGGCAACACGCCATCACGCTGGCGATCCTGGACGAGCTCCTTCCCCCGTCCTTTGATCCACCGGTGGCGGCAGACAAAATATCGCCTACTTTTTCTGG
The DNA here is from genome assembly GCF_023864345.2 of Schistocerca serialis cubense. NCBI lineage: Eukaryota > Metazoa > Arthropoda > Insecta > Orthoptera > Acrididae > Schistocerca > Schistocerca serialis. Next base: position 1,021,855,773 of record NC_064638.1, on the reverse strand, counting down.
CGTCGTGCTATTCTTTGTTGATTTTAGTTATGTTCAATTACAGATACCTTCTACAAGGGTTCCTACTACCCGTGAGATATATCGATATTTGAGGCGGGCAGCAATCTTGTCGAACTTAAATACCCAACGAGGTATTGGCGATAGATTTAGCGAGATGTCCACACGCCTCTCCTCACCACGGCAAGACAGTCACCCGCCTACGATTGTAGGACATTCACATGGCAGATTCCCCGCTCTGCCTTTGTATGCAGGACACGGAAGAATATTCTCTGCAGGGCGGCGAAGCAAAGGGTGTTTGGCGGCTGACACAACGCGTCATGGCACTCCTCCGACGCACCGACAACTCCACGATCACGACGTACACTATATTTTTCCTAGACGCTGTCTTCTTCCCGTCACAGAAAACGCCGGCAATCCGCTGGACTGGAGGACACGAAACGCACTAAGTGCTCTCGCGGAGCGTGATATCGGGCATGGACTATTGACATTATCTACTAAAACAACACGAAATCATCCGACGTACTTTGCGAACATTCTAGGCAGCATCTTTAATGACCGCCCCGAAGCGACGAGGAGTCCAAGGTTTATGTTGTTTCGCGGTACAGGATGTTACTCCCAGTGAAATGACGAGGATGTCACTTCGGCCATATATTTCTTTCCTTTCTTTTCCATATGTCATTTTTTTCTGGGACATAAAAATGATAGCGTCTTTTACTACAAATCAAAACGCCGTGGTCCCCGATTCGAATCTCGCCCCTCTTTAAATTTTGAATAAAAATCGCCAGCAGTGGCAGCCGACGACTTCCGACGTAAGAAGTTACCCTCGTTCTGGTAACGGCTTTGTCAAAGAGGGCGAAGGAGTGGACAGGGGTTCAGAACATTCCTGTTGGGAAACAGTCGCAAAAAGGCGGAAGAATCAGCGATGATCAATCGCATGAGGATGCAGAAGGCAACGGAAACCACTGTATTAAAGAGACATAATATGTATCCTGTCATGTACCTTTTGCATTTCTTGCTTTTATGTTTTCGTATTCTTCAAAGGCAAAGAGAAAAGGTGAAGCGGTAGCTCAGCGTAGAGCTTGCGCGTACCGTCGTATATTTTTGATTTTCAAATGTTAGAAAACAAACATGTTTTTCCTGTTCCTCGGTAAGAGGAAGGACTCGCTCTCTGCTAATGAACGACGGTAGACGCATGTTACTTTAGAGCGTAATTGGGGGTAGCCATTTTGGGTTATGTGAATAAGTGAAAAGCCTGTACCGGTCGGTGTGGCCGTGCGGTTCTAGGCGCTACAGTCTCGAGCCGAGTGACCGCTACGGTCCCAGGTTCGAATCCTGCCTCGGGCATGGATGTGTGTGATGTCCTTAGGTTAGTTAGGTTTAATTAGTTCTAAGTTCTAGGCGACTGATGACCTCAGAAGTTAAGTCGCATAGTGCTCAGAGCCATGTGAACCATTTTTTGAAAAGTCTGTAATTTTTGTGTGCATCGAAGAAAAGAATATAATACTGTTTTACTAACTGAAAGATCGTATGAGTCATTATCCCAAGTAGTACTGTAATACGAAGATCTGAAGCCCACCTGTGTACTTCGGAATATTCACGAAGATCCGATTAACGCAACATGGACACGGTCAAGCTTTTGCAGGTGGATACGGCGATCGGACGTAGAATTATTAATTGGTAAACACAAATCTACGGCAAGAAAAAGAATATTTCGTTCATGCAGAACTAATATAAGTAATATGAATCCATTTACAGGCATAGCCCAGCTTATTGTGCTTGTCTGAGTGCCGAAAAATTAATCTCATTAATTCCATATATCCAAAAATCTTTTAAAATATTTTTTTATTATATTGTAAAGTGGCGACAAGTGACAGGCAGTATACGTAATGGGAAAAACTGTGAGTACTAGCATTATTAAGACAATGAACATACTTGTATGTTAATAATTTCTTTATGTTCCATGTACGCTGATGACATGACGAAGACGATGATGTAACACTGGGAAAATTCTGACTGAAACAAAAAGAAATAACAAATAAATTAGAAGGAAGAGGACAACAATACCAAGAGTGGTCAACAAAGTACAATAGAGGGAGTGCCAGTCACTAGACAACAAAAAGATAGGCCCGCGCAATGCATGTACAAAATGCGTTCCTAGTAGACCTATTATAAAATCCAAGCACCTGTTTCCTAAAATCCAGCTTCAGAGGTTAACGCAACTGCAATGAAGTAGAAAAAATTAAATTTCTTTATCAGTACGAAAAGCATATTGAGTGAACAACAATTGAGACTACAGTTACATATAGCTGTATAGGCATTCTGTCGCACGATAAAAAGCGCGGAAGTAAAATCCAAATAGAGAAAATTTTAATTTTGATAACTGCAAAGGTTTAAGTATTTCTATAATGGATGGAAAAAACAATACGGAAATGCTATTGCAAAATCAAAACGCCAATGTAGTAGCCTTGCATTTGCAAAACGCAACAGTACGTGGTTTGGAACCGTCAGACGATGAGCATTTGGATGCAGGGCGCGACATGCCATTGTTGCATTCGACGCCCATGAATACGGAACATTCCATTACAAGTAATATGTTGCTTACAGTAGACGAAATTAATGACACCACAAGGCAAATGAATGTTTTAAAGGAAAATACGAGTGGGAGTTGGAAAATATGTTTCCCCTGTCGAATGTGGGCAGATTGTGTGATACGGGCGAAAGACAGCACGGCAGGTGAACGCGCACGTGCAAGACACCGATACACCATTGGGTAGAGGTCGACCGCGATCAAGCAGATGACGCTGTCACACTGCCTACGCAAAGAGGAGGCCAGCAGCTCAGTCTTTTCCCGGAGCTATGTAGAGAAGGTGCGTTTTGGAGTCGTGGTCAAAGGCAGAAGTGAGAGCTGTTATCCGCTATGAATGGGCACGTTGAGTATCAGGCACGGAAATTCATAACCGCCTTGTTGAGGTGTATGAGCAAATGGTGCGGAGATGGTGCCAGCAGTTCAGTGATGGACGTCAGCAAGTGCAGGACACACCGAGACCTGGACGGAAGCACACCGTCACCACAGATGCAAATTTCAGGAATGTGGATGACATGATTAATGCGAACCGGCGTATCATCATCGATGGAGTAGCGGCAGAACTTGGAATCGGACATGAGCGTGCTCACAATATCATCCACGACATTCTTCGATACAGGAAGGTGTCAGCATGATGGGTGCCCCGCCAACTGACCGCAACTCATATGGATCAACACATGGCATTCAGCCTGGAACGTCTCATGCTTTACCATGAATCTTCTGTTTCGGATTGTGACGGGGGATGAAACGTGGGTCCACCATTACACGCCCGAATCGAAGACTGCATCCATGAAGTGGAAATATCCGACATCACCTGCCCGAAAGAAGTACAAAAGCACTCCATCTGCAGGTAAATTGCTACTCACCGTCTTATGGGACGCCAACGGAGTTTTGATGCTGGACTTTCTGGAGGATGCAACCATCAGTGCTGCGCGGTACTGTGCCACTCTGTCGAAATTGAAAGAGGTGATTCGGAAAAAGCGGCCTGGCCTTCTCAGATCTGGCGTTCTGGTGTTGGATGACAATGTAAGACCACACTCTTGCTTGGGAGCACCTACACCATCCGCCATACAGTCCGGATCTCGTACCAAGTGACTTCCATCTGTTTCCTGCTTTGAAGATGACTCTCGGCGGAAGGCGCTTTGGCAGCAATGCTGACGTCAAACAAGCCATTCAACGCTTCTTCCGTATGCAACGCCCTGATTTTTTCCTGGAAGGCTTTTTGAAGCTTATAAAGCGGTATGACAAATGTCGCAATGTACTTGCAAATTATGTAGAAAAATTAAGATATGTCTATCTTTAATGTCTGATTCTCTTTTTTTTTCTTTCACACACAACTCTGACCACAGTCGACAGGGGAAACTTATTTTCCAACTCTCCCACGTAGTACGCGTTCTACAGACGCAGATGCTGACAGGTTAGACCAGAAGTGACTAGGGAAGATATGCAAGCCTTATTTCATAAATTCAAAGATGTCGAGTTTAGACGCAATACAAACAGACATAAATAATAATAAAGCAGACATGAGCACAATAAATTCAAAAATGTCGAGTTTAGAAACAATACACTTTGTTCTTTATCAGAAATTAATTATGAATGGGATTACACACTACAAAAATACATTAGTATTACCGGCCACACGTTAAGAAGGTAAACATGTATATGCCGTCGCACCAATAAGGCGAAAATGCAGCTTGAAATATGTGTGCACGATTGTGAATTATTACTACGATTAACAAGTAGTGAGGGAGTCAGGATCGTCAAGGGATAAAACATTCCCCATACTCGTTGACAAACGAGCACTTGTCAATACTGTGCATAGTATGAAGATTTATCAAATGCCAAGGAAAGAATAAGTACACTAACGACGCACTACAAGTAGCAATCTTAGAAGCAGCTTAATCTCTGAAGCAGACCCTAGCAAATCCTCTTTCTTCTATGTAGTGAGTAGTGCTGGAACGTATTTTCTATTTGTAGTTGTAAAGATAAAATTGCGCAGGAGGTTGGTCCTGCAAGACAAGAAAATAAAATCCAAATATTCAGAATAAATGCAAAATTCCTTCTGATTTTTATATTAGTATGTAAGATGGTGCATGTCATGGAGTCTATATATGAAATGTGAATGTTAATGGTACATTTATTTGTCAACTTTATTATTATCCTTGTCTGTGTCTATGTAAAATTAATGTACTGTTGTGAATTTTATGTGAAATTGTATTCTTGAAGAAGAACCATTTATGTATGTATGTGAGTATATGAAGTGCAACGCTGTGAACGAGTAAAATACTCGCACGCGTGAAGTGATACTGAGCCGTGGTAAAATTTGCTGTTTTGAAGAGTGCGCCGCAGCGCGTTGTGTGAAGCAGTCGCCTTCCGTTTCTGGAGGTGGCGCTGCAGTGGCAATCGCAGCGTTGGTGTCTCCCTCAGGTGGGAAAGGGGAAAAGTTGCCTGTTCACGTGCATTTAAGGAGCGCGATGAGCTCGGCAGTCGGAGGGGGTCAGTCGGAGTGAGACTGGGTCAGTCTCGCGTCACCAGTTGCTGGTCTGTCTCTTGTTTGCATTTGTGCAGCAGTTGTCCGTCGTCGGCGTGCTAGTATGTCTGTCGTTTGGATCAAACTTTAAAGCCAGAAAATGAGAGTCTTGTCACTCCGCCAGTAGCAGAACTCAGCTAGTGGTCACCCGGTCGGGGATGAGTTCCTGCATCTGAGTCTGCGCGTTAGGCCGCCAGTCTGCTCGAGTTGCTCGGGCAACGGTCATTGGCGGTCGAATTAGTCGGTTGGTTGGTCGCGCATTGAGACACGAGATGACTTGCCCGCCTTGAGCGTCGGCGCATGTGAGGTCCCTACGTGGGTCCAGTGGGCAGCGCCGTATAGAAAGGGGTAGTGGCTTCGCTGTTCACACGAGAGCAACAGCAGCGAAACCACGACATCGTGCTGGCCGGGGCGAGCTGCGACGGGAGATCGGCGCGCCTTCCTGTGTCCGTTGAAACGGCTGGCAGCGGACGGTTCGGGAGAGCGTTGGGGGTGCTGCGCCAGGTCTTCGCCAGAAATCGCAGTTTATTAGAAGTTAAGTGATTAGAGATATGTTGTTTCATTTACTTGTTAAATTCTACTTGTTTTCTTGGTGAGGTCACCAGCCGCTTTGTTTTGGGGTCGTCCCACCATTCTTCTCCGTTTGCCCACCCGCGGGAAGGTGGTTATTTGTGAATTGTGTGGTCCGTTTTTCCCTTGTGGAATTGGGGTTGGTAACCCCCCCCCCCCTGTCAATCTGCCATACGTTAATGGTTGCCTCTGTCGTGTTTGTCGGATTCGGTGTTAACGAATTTATTGCTTAAAGGCCGAATTCTTGAAATATGTTTTTATCTTGCCTATCACCTTGCGAGCTGGTATATGTGTAATGTAGAGCATGTTGTACATTTTATGTACGTCTCCATTTTATGAGTTTTGTTTAAATAGACATTTTAGGTTATAAGGTTGCCACCCTTGCACCGTAAAAAAAATTGCACTTTCGGTGGCAAATAATTTGAGTGTTGTACCATTTCCATACCTCTTACGGAGTGCATAGTTTACGTGTTTGTGTGAGTTGCAAAAATTTTGTTTTGTTTAAAGTAATCTGGTGTGTTGCAGATTTGCGCCAGTGTACTCTTTCAGAGGTTGTTGTGAGCGGTCATGACTACGGCCGTGTTGAAAGGGAGCAGGCAAGCTTCTCAGCTCGATGGCTCATACTGTTAATATTGTTCTTCTTGCCTCTAAATAAAATTGTAACTTGATATTTCGAGGGTGCTTTTCTGCTTGTAATTTTAAATCTGTTTTTGAAAAGGCTTTTAGGAATAAAATTCACATTTGTTAAAAGTAATTCCATTTTCCATCAGTTGCTTCCTGACAACTACTTCCACGCTCACCTAGTGTGATCAAATGTGTTAATGTTCTTGACGAATCGGTAGTAAATAAAGTGAATTCTTTAAGAAAAGATTTTGAAAGCAAATTTACGGTTCAGATACAAAAATAGTAATGTCGATAATAGTGAAAATAATGGCTGAGCCGTGTTAAGAATAATCGCTTCAGTCTAGCGAAGTGAATATTGTGAGGCCGGCCAGAGTGGCCGAGCGGTTAAAGGCGCTACAGTCTGGAACCGCACGACGGCTACGGTCGCAGGTTCGAATCCTGCCTCGGGCATGGATGTGTGTGATGTCCTTAGGTTAGTTAGGTTTAAGTAGTTCTAAGTTCTAGGGGACTTATGACCACAACAGTTGAGTCCCATAGTGCTCAGAGCCAGTTTGAATATTGTGAGTGTGATGCGTGTGCGACGGAGAAATCAGAGGAATTCCGTATAACCACTAGTTGATGTGTGAGGACCGCCGAAGTACAATGCACAACGGAAGATAATGCCGAGTTCTGCAGTGCGGCCCTTATTTCAAGTCCACTGGCCGAAAACCTCCTCTAGGTGCGAGATGAGGTACTGGTGTTCGGGTTGAGCGTTGGAGCTGAATCAGTCGTATCCACTCTCCGGTCTGGGTGGCATATACAGCACCGACTTCATAAGCCTGGAGCGTCATTATAATGGATGCGCAGGCAGTGCTGCTGATCCCGTGGCGCTTGCGTCGCTGCGGCGGGCGCGTTAAACAATGAGCTGCTGCTGGCTATAAGTACAGCGAACAATGAGATAGCGTGTGCCGAAAGGACACCTTCTCAGAAATGCCAATGAACCGAACGCAAGTGAGAAAAACAATTTTAAAAAAGGGCGGAAGGACGATTTAGAAAAATTAAAACTTTTCCCCTGTTCGCACCATAAGGCTTAACAAATGTTAGGATGAATAACGATTAAGACGTTAGGACAACATGGACGTGCAGTTATGTAATAATAGGCTACAGATGAACGTTGAAAATTAGGTGGACGTATAGGATAAGGAACGAGGAAGTTCTCCTCTGAACTGGCGAGCATATGGACTTATCGAAAACACTGACAAGATAAAGGGCCAGGACGAAATAATATGTTAAAATATCAGAAAAATAACTTACTTTGTACTAGGGAGCTATAGAGGTTAAAACTGTAGAGGAAAACAGTGTTTGGAATACCTCCCGCAAAGAACTGAGGACGTCGGCTGCATTTGCTACTCGGAGATGAAGAGGTCGTCACTGGAGAAAAATTCGTGGCGGGCACATCAAACCAGTCAGAAGTCTGATGACTCAAAAAAGAAACTATCCAGCTACAAAAGCCAGTTCCCATAAATTGTTAGCAATACGAAGCATTGCCAGGATGTATAGTTCCTCTGTAAAATAGAGGCTACAGACGTTTGGCGAACAAGTTTCTTTCAATTGCATGTGTTTGATGTTAAATATAATTTGTTAGTCTCCTTTCTTGCATATATTGTATGGAAAGTGTGCATGAAAAACCAGGAAACTAAAGCCGCTGTGTGTTGTCGTATCGTGAGGTGTATACCTGAAATAAACATAAATATACAGGATGTTCAAGTTTTCGACGACACTGATATATCTCGGACACTACACTGAGCCGTGGGGAGTCGCTGGCGCCAGTGATTTTCTTATCTAATGGGGGCAGTAATCCCGTTAGAACTGGAGTGCGTGTTTTCTCTTTGTTTTTCCTCTTCTGGCCTCTATTAAGGTGCGGCCCTTGCAGCTATGGTTCTCTTGGTTTTCCGCACCGGGGCTCTAGTGGTCGTGATTGCCCGTTGCTTGGGCATGTTGTACTGGAAAGTCTTGGTGTGACCGTTACGGTGGAGCGTTGGTCGCTCTCTGTGCTGTGTTACGGTTTGAGGAGTGTGTTGGCGGCGGGCTGGTGGTGATGGCCTCCAATGACTAGCAAGTGTACATGTTGTACCACCTGATGCTGAATGCCTGTGTATGCTGTGTGGACACTCGTCGTTTGCTGATATTTACGGTGGGTATTTGCTATTTCTTTGAAGTTGTGTCTTGTGATCAATCTGATCATAATTTGTATCCACAGCCAGAAACAGTGCTTTGTATGTGATTATACCCGCTGTGGCGGGAATAAGGAATTCACTCTTGGTTCCGGTATATGTTGAGAGGTGGTGTAAAGCACTACTCAGTGCCGGGAGTGCTAAGCGTGAATAATATTAAGGCTGCCAGTGTCATTCTGGGATAGTGCGCAGGCCATGTTTAGTGTTGTGCTTGTAATGTTACTTGAGTGTCTTACGATTTATTCTGTGGTCTTCGTTTGAAGGGGCCGTGACCTTGGTGTCTCGTATTATGGGTCGTTACGCTCTTGGTTCGGCAGGCCGTTAACTCCTGCAGACTGTATGCCTGTTATTGGGATCTGCCTCTAAGAGTAAATAATTATGAGCTGTAAGAAGTAAATATTTTCCCTGCTATTTGTTTGAGGTCTTGCACCTGTTAAGGGTATTAAAGGGGGCGGCATAACTCTGAAATAAGAGGGTTTGTGCTGTGTTCTTTGGTTTGGTTGTCTTTTTATTGTTTTTGTTTTTTAAATGTTATAGTGTACTAAGAGCGCCGGCCACAATCAGTTCTGGATTGACCAATACAGGGGGCGCTGCCTTGGTCGAAATATGTACGGACTTCATTAGCTCGGCCAGTTACGTTTTGCCGACGCTCGGCAGTACTTGGCTGTATCCTGTCACAATCGTTGCTCGCCCCAGTAGTTGACAGAAGTTGAGTCGTCGCTCTTGAAATTAGTTGGAATTTCCTCTCGTTAATGTGTTCGGGCTGCGACAAGGTGCGTCCCCTGTTCCTTGTAGTTTGGGCACTCTAGTATTAGGATATATTATCCTTTGGGGTGTGCCCACTGTTGCGTGGAACTTAAATTGACTACTAAGTGGCCGCGTGGTTTGAGGCGCCATGTCAGGGATAGCGTGGCCACTCCCGCCGGGGCATGGGTGTGTGTGTTGTTCTTAGCGTAAGTCAGTATAAGTAGTGTGTAAGTCTAGGGACCCAGGACCTCAGCAGTTTGGTCCTTTAGGAATTCACACACATTTGAACATTTGATAACGGTCTTTCCTACCTAAATATTGTTGTTACACTTGAAAGGGATTTCACGAGTGGGATCAGTGGAATAAGTCACTATACAATCCATGGAATTCCGTTGATCTATGATCTGTTTATTGGTCTAAGGTTCCCCTTGGGGATTATGCTATTTTACTTAAAATTTGTTAATTAATATTCTGTGCTGTTGCTTGTTCTACCAATGGGGAAGTACTCCCGGTAAATTCCTATTAAATTAGTGGGCAGTTATGCTTGTCATCCATATTTATCTGGGGCTATTTGTTATTTAGTTAAAAGGAAGGATCCTTACTTAAATTGTTTCATGCCATACACTCTTGTAAAGACAGTATAAAGTTTTTAATTATATTTATAATAGGTAGCTATTGGAAGACCGGTTTTGTAACAGATTTTGTAAATCTGTTTTTAGGGATATGTGTAATAAATCTCTGTGAACTGCAAGCATGTGTTTGCATTTTCTTGTCATTGCCCTTTGTGACTGATTTGAAAACTGTCAATTTCACGTCCGGTACACATCGGATACAAACAATTTATAATAAAACGTTTTCGTCTCATAGGGGGACATCCAGTGTTACCAAACTTGAGTCCCACCCTACCCCGTGTATGTGTGTATGTATGTGTGTGTCTGTGTTTGTGGGGGACTGATGACCTCAGATGTTAAGTCCCATAGTGTTCAGAACCCTCTGTGTGTGTGTGTGTGTGTGTGTGTGTGTGTGTGTGTGTGTGTGTGTGTGTGTGTGTATGCTGGGTGGGGGCAACTTTGAAATCTTACATGGAATTCCCATTCTTTTCTTCTTTCTTTTTGCTGATTTTACTCTAAGAACAAAATTACATAAATTTTGTGTGTAACAGTTTCTTTCATTTCGCGACGCACTGATCGGAAAAAAGCAAAATGGGTGGTAACTCGTATGTTTCAAAATGTTGTCCACTGGTACCTGAGTTAGTCCTCCATCTCCAAGCTGCGAGGGTAGGATGGGGCAAATATTTCATAACTTTAAATGGGAAACCCGATTCTCAACGCTGTACTCCTCCGAAAAAACGAAAAGGGGAATGCTCGACTCGCCACTGTGACCGTGTAGCGAACTACGACTTATCATTGCACGTAGTGCAGTGCAATCTGAGCTTACTTTTTTTCTGACTTAGGCTGAGAGCATCTCTAAACATCTAATTAGATGAGTGGTTTTGTTTCCTGTACCTCTGCTCTTCATTTGTAGAACAGTATTGCAAGCGGACAATGACTGTTGCAATCGCAGAATAAAAACCTAAACTGTTTCTGATTATAGTGAACGTAGGAGAAACGTTGACGATGCTGATTGTCTGGTATGCTGAACGTTTTCCAGGGAACGAAGAAAAAGTGTAACAGGAGAACGTAATGAAATAAATGTACGTTTTTCATCAAAAGCTGCAGATTACAACGTGATTCCGGAATTTCACTAGGTAATATTGTCGACATATTGCATAGTTATAAGTATCATCCACTTCACAATTCACTGCATCAAGAACTTCCTTGGTGATTTTCATAACCGAGTAATATTTGTGTATGGGCACTTCAACAAATTCAAACCAATCCAATTTCTTTGCTTATGTACTATTTTTGGATGAATCTACATTTAAAAACGATGGTTGCATTAATCGACTTTACATGATTAATGGGGTGTAGGAAATCCCCCACTATTTACCAAAAGTTGAACATCAATGCCCTTGGTAAGGTACCGATTGGTGTGCAATTGTAGGAGACAAATTCTTTTGACATTTTATTGAAGAGACTTGGAATGAATCAAATATCGAAAATTTCTGGACCGGGAACCACCAACACAACTTGAGCATGTTGGTTTGGACGTTCGACAATATATGTGTTTTTAGCATAGCAGTTCCCCAGTGCATTACTTAATTTAAGCACGGGAAGTATTAGACCATGTTTACAGTAGTCAGTGATTGGAAAACCTCTTCTTCTTCTCCTTCTTCTTCTCATTCTTCTTCCGTTTTTCCTAGGCTAAAGCCTGTTTACTTCCGTACCACTGAGGCTACCCTGAGATTGTCTCGCTATCTTTTCCTTGGACGGCTGATGTTCCTTTTACCAGTAGGTGATTTATTTCTTACAATTTTCACAGTTTTCCTTTTACCCGCCTGTCAAAGTGTTCCTTCCATTCATTCATTCCCTTACACCCCCACTCATTAACGGAGTCAACTTTTCATCCATTTCTAACGCTTTCACGTGTCTATCTCTTGGCGTCTTCCCTGTAATATTTCGCAGAATTTTCATTTCCGTGGTTTTCAAAAGTTTCTTTGTTTTTAATGTTTCCAGTGTTGTCTTAGCTGTGTATAATTGGTCTCGCTCTTATTTTGTATAGTTTTGCCTCTCCATCTTTTCCTATATGCTTGTTTTTCCAAATAATATCATTTAAACATCCTGCCGCTTTATTTGGTTTTGCTACTAGTTCTCTAACTTCCTTTTCGACATTTCCATAGCCGGTCAGTCCAACACAGAGATTTTTAAACATAATTACCTGCTGAATAATGTTTCGTTCCACTTCCAGTTTGAATCTAATTGCTTCCATAGATGTCGTCATACATTTGGATTTTGAGTGGATATGTCCATGTTTAGGTGTTTGGCCGCTATGTTAAATATACATAAAATTTTCTGCAGGTTATCTTCAGTGTTTACCAGCAGAACTGCATCGTCAGCGTAACGAATGTTTTTTTTTTTCTCCATCTCCTATTCTGTCACCACTACCAGGCAATACCTCCTTTGACATCTCGTACATGACTATATTAACGAGTAGCGTGCTCAAAGAGTCACCTTGTCTAATATCACTACTATCTGTTGTGCAGCCAGTTAAGATGGAACTAATTTTCATCTGGATGTAGTTGTTGGAACAAATGTTTTCAACTGTTTTTATTAAGTTGGAAGGAAACCTCCTATGTAGAGCGGGTCAAAACACCTATTAACTTAATCCTATTGAAAGCCTTCTGTAAATTAATGAAACAAAGATAGCCTGGTCTGTTGTATTCAGTGGACTCCTCTACGACATGTATCTGTGCTAACATAGGGGATGTAAAACCTTACCACTGCTCTGCAAGGATTGTAATCTTTTTTATTTTATTTCGTGTTATTTTCGTTACGAATTTAAGAACTGAAGTCAGTAGATTTATCCCTCTGTGATTGTATGAGTCTTACCTCCTTTTCGTACACGAGAAATGTAATACTAGTCCTCAATTCGTTTGGAGATTTATTAGCAGTCAATGAACTTGGTTAATTATTCAGTAATTGTATATATTCCATACTTCACTTCAGTAATTGATTTGGAATCCTATCTTTCCATGGAGGTGTCCTAATTTTTGTGAGACTTACAGGTTCTTCTACCTGTGCTTGTGAAACAGATACATCATCATTTACTTGTTTACTGATCTCTGAACTCTCTTACTTTTCTCACGATTTTTTACCTTTACACAACTGTACTAAAATTTAACTCATGATTCCTCATTCTGTGTCGTTTACTTTCACCATTTTCTTTAATTCTATTCTTTGCTGTCGTATCTTTCTCCACATTTGTTTCTGCAGCCTCTCTAAGTCATGTTTTAAATTTTTGAAGAAGATTTCCCAGCATTCCTGTACAAAGCTAGTGAATTTATCTTGTTGCGATTTATTTTGTAAGGTTCATAAGACTATTGTGTTTTGATGGTTCATACTCAAAAGAAAGCAGGTGTTGACAGATGTGAAAATTACCGAACTATCAGTTTAATAAGTCACAGCTGCAAAATACTAACACGAATTCTTTACAGACGAATGGAAAAACTAGTAGAAGCCAACCTCGGGGAAGATCAGTTTGGATTCCGTAGAAACACTGGAACACGTGAGGCAATACTGACCTTACGACTTATCTTAGAAGAAAGATTAAGGAAAGGCAAACCTACGTTTCTAGCATTTGTAGACTTAGAGAAAGCTTTTGACAATGTTGACTGGAATACTCTCTTTCAAATTCTAAAGGTGGCCGGGGTAAAATACAGGGAGCGAAAGGCTATTTACAATTTGTACAGAAACCAGATGGCAGTTATAAGAGTCGAGGGACATGAAAGGGAAGCAGTGGTTGGGAAGGGAGTAAGACAGGGTTGTAGCCTGTCCCCGATGTTGTTCAATCTGTATATTGAGCAAGCAGTAAAGGAAACAAAAGAAAAATTCGGAGTAGGTATTAAAATTCATGGAGAAGAAATAAAAACTTTGAGGTTCGCCGATGACATTGTAATTCTGTCAGAGACAGCAAAGGACTTGGAAGAGCAGTTGAATGGAATGGACAGTGTCTTGAAAGGAGGATATAAGATGAACATCAACAAAAGCAAAACAAGGATAATGGAATGTAGTCTAATTAAGTCGCGTGATGCTGAGGGAATTAGATTAGGAAATGAGGCACTTAAAGTAGTAAATGAGTTTTGCTATTTGGGGAGCAAAATAACTGATGATGGTCGAAGTAGAGAGGATATAAAATGTAGGCTGGCAATGGCAAGGAAAGCGTTTCTGAAGAAGAGAAATTTGTTAACAGCCAGTATAGATTTAAGTGTCAGGAAGTCATTTCTGAAAGTAGTCGTATGGAGTGTAGCCATGTATGGAAGTGAAACATGGACGATAACTAGTTTGGACAAGAAGAGAATAGAAGCTTTCGAAATGTGGTGCTACAGAAGAATGCTGAAGATTAGATGGGTAGATCACATAACTAATGAGGAAGTATTGAATAGGATTGGGGAGTAGAGAAGTTTGTGGCACAACTTGAAAAGAAGAAGGGATCGGTTGGTAGGACATGTTCTGAGGCATCAAGGGATCAACAATTTAGTATTGGAGGGCAGCGTGGAGGGTAAAAATCGTAGGGGGAGACCAAGAGATCAATACACTAAGCAGATTCAGAAGGATGTAGGTTGCAGTAGGTACTGGGAGATGAAAAAGCTTGCACAGGATAGAGTAGCATGGAGAGCTGCATCAAACCAGTCTCAGGACTGAAGACCACAACAACAACTCAAAATAGGCATACCCCCTCTTTTCTTTTTACACATTTCATTAACCTCTTTGCGAAACCATGTTACTGTATTTGTTTTCTTCTCTTGCTTTATAACTCATGTATCTGGTACTTCTTGAGGTGCTGCTTTCTCTGAAGCTTGATCTACGATTTCATGTGTGTTAATATGTTTCTCTTTCATTTCCTCTGCTCACCGTTTCTGATATAAAAAGTTTGTAGTTTCTTTCCGTAATGAGTGAATATTACATTTTGCTTCTTTTAAGGTTGCTTCGTTAGCAGTCCTGTTTCGTCCTAATCTCATTTTTGCAATGAGTCGTCTGTTGGCATAATGTAAAGCCCTGACATGTATCACTGACTGAGAATGGATGTTTCTGTTCGTTGCAATGTAATGTAGTGTAGATTTATGAACTCCTGTCGTCATTTTTCTTTTTTTAGCTAATAACCTTCCGACTGGTTTGATGCGGCCCGAATTCCTCTTCTCTGAGAGCACTTGCAACCTATGTCCTGAATGATTTGCTGGATTTATTCCAATCTACGTCTTCCTCGCAATTTTATCCCTCTACAGTTCCCTCTAGTACCATGGAAGTCACTCCTGATACCTTAGCAGATGTTTTATCATCCTGTCCCTTCTTCTTGTCGGTGTTTTCGACATATTCCCTTCCTCTACGATTCTGCGCTGAACCTCCTCATTCCTTACCTTATCAGTCAACCTAATTTTCAACATTCGTCTGTAGCACCACATCTCAAATGCTTCGATTCTCTTCTGCTCCAATTTTGCCACAGTCCATATTTCACTACCATACAATGCTGTGCTCCAGACGTACATCCTCAGAAATTTCTTCCTCAAATTAAGACATATGTTTAATGCTAGTATACTTCTCTTTGCCAGAAATTCCCTTTTTACCAGGGCAAGTCTCCTTTTGATGTACTCCTCGCTCCGTCCGTCATTGGTCATTTTGCTACCCAGGTAGCAGAATTCCTTAACTTCATCTACTTCGTGGCCAGCAATCGTGATGCTAAGTTTCTCGCTTTTCTAATTTCTGCTATTTCTCATTACTTTCGTCTTTCTTCGATTTACTCTCAATCCATATTCTGTACTCATTAGATTGTTCATTCCATTCAGCAGATCATGTAATTCTTCTTCACTTTCACTAGCAACGTCATCAGCGAATCGTATCCTTGATATCATTTCACCTTGAATTTTAATTCCACTCTTGAAGCTTTCTTTTAGTTCCATCATTGCTTCTTCGATGTACAGACTGAACATTAGGGGCGAAAGACTACATTCCTGTCTTACACCCTTATGAATCCTAGAACTTCGATCTTGGTCGTCCACTCTTATTCTTCCCTCTTGGCACTTGTACATGTTGTATATTACCCCTATTTTTCTCAGAGTCAGAGAAATCTTGCACCATTTTACAGTGTCGAACGCTTTTTCCGGGCCGGAAAATCCTATGAACATGTTTCGATTTTTCTTTAGTCTTGCTTCCACTATCAACCACAACGTCAGAATTGCCTCTTTGGTGCCTTTACCTTTTCTAAAGTCAAACTGATCGTCATCTAGCATATTCTCAATTTTGTTTTCTATTCTTCTGTATATGATTCTTCTCAGCAACTTGAATGCATGAGCTGTTAAGCTGATTGTGTGATAATTCTCCCACTTGTCAGCTCTTGCAGTTTTAGGAATTTTGTGGATGATATATCTCCGAAAATCAGATGGTATGTCACCAGACTCATACATTATACATATCAACACGAATAGTAGATCCGTTGCCACTTCCCTCAATTATTTTAGATATTCTGATGGAATATTATCTATCTCTTCTGCCTTATTTGATTTTAAGTCGCAGTTACACTCTTTGTACTTACGTATTTGTTTCCATCTTCTGTGATTGCCCTAATTAGAGATGTCCATTCCTCTTCAACTGCACTGCCTACTGAGCTATTCGTTGTTGCTGTATCTATAGCATTGGAGAAATTCAAGAGTGTATCGTCATCACTTAGTATTTCTATATCCTACTTCTCTGCGTATTAATTCTTCCTGACTAACCTATTGAACTTTAGCCTACTCTTCATCACTACCACATTGTGATCTGAGGGTGTATCTGCTCCAGGGTACACCTTACAATCCAGAGTCTGTACTGCGAAATCTCTGACTGCCCGTGATGTACTCTAACTGTAATCTTCCCGTATCATCCTGTCTTTTACAAGTATACCGCCTCCTCTTGGGATTCTTGAACAGGGTATTTGCTTTTACTAACTGAAACTTGTAACAGAAAATTA
The DNA here is from genome assembly GCF_023864345.2 of Schistocerca serialis cubense. Lineage (NCBI taxonomy): Eukaryota > Metazoa > Arthropoda > Insecta > Orthoptera > Acrididae > Schistocerca > Schistocerca serialis. The sequence continues at coordinate 1,021,838,906 of NC_064638.1, read as the reverse complement.
ATCTTCCTCCTTTCTCATTCCTTGCCCCAAGCTCATATTCTCCTGTAACCTTTTCTTCTACTCCTTCCCATGGCTATTAGATTTTCGTGTCTTTTACATGTTCTATTACCTTTTCAATATCCTCATATACTTTCTGTATCTCTTCATCTTCAGCTTGCGACGTCGTCATGCATACCTCAACTGCCGTTGTCGGTGTTGGTTTGCTGTAGATTTTGATAAGAACAACCCTGTCACAGAACTGTTCACTGAAACACACTCTTTGCCCGACATTTCTATCCGTTACGAATCCTACTCCCGTTATACCATTTTCTGCTGCTGTTGATATTATCCTATACTCACCTGACAGAAATCCTTGTCCTCTTTTCATTTCACATCACTGACTCCTACCGTATCTAGACCGAGCCTTTGCATTTCCCTTTTCAGACTTTCTAGTTTCCCTACCACATTGAAGCTTCTGACATTCTACGCCCCGACTCGTAGAACGTTATCTTTTCTTTTGCGAATGGAGAGATCATCATGACACTTTCAATTACCGGCCACATGTCGTTTGTATGCACGTTATGTGTCTTTAATGCAATGGTTTCCATTGCCTTCTGCATCCTCATGCCGTTGACCATTGCTGATTCTTCCACCTTATGGGCAGTTTCCAACCCCAAGGATAAGAGAGTGCCCTGAAGCTGTGTCGGGTCCTCTGCCCTCTTTGAAAATGCCGATGGCAGAACGCGGTTGATTTCTTACGCCGGAAGTCTTCGACCACCAATGCTGATTATTAACCAACATTTAAGCGATGGTGGGTAGCGAACCTGGGACCGAGAACGTTCTGATCACTGATCAAAGACTCAACACTTATTTTTTACTCGTTATTATTCGTTGTATTTGGTTGTAGCGGATGTTACATGACATCCGTTGAAGTTCGTTGTTGATCTCTTCACTCAATTTTTTTTTAATTACAGAGATGAGCCAGCTTTCTGTCCGAACACGCTGAGCTACCGTGTCGGCATATTACCCTATACTGTCATTTCAGTTGAAGGTGTCAGACTGATAACTTTTTGTTACTGCTCGTAGAAAGCCTCTCTTTCTCTTCTAGGCCTACTTTACAACCCTCTGGGCTGTACATAGAGATAATGTTCAGCTTGTGATGAGCTAGTTTTAGTTTTAGTAAAACTGTTCCCTCAGAAATGCATTGGCACTCCTCAATAAGAACTTTGCATTTCTTGTGGATAAGTAGACCTATCGCTACTCGTGCTTAGCTCTTGTTTCTTTCTCAGCTCCAGTATGAAAGAGTAGGTACTGGCCATAATCCGTCTTCCATTTGCCTTTACTTGTCCCACTCTTAGATGTTGCTTATTGAGATTTTTTACTATGTTTCAATTCTGCTATGAGTTTTGATCTTTGTTATTAAAGGATTTTATGTTCTATGTTACAATTCTTATAATTATTTTTCCATGTGTTACGCCTTTTCCTACCCTTGATTGTCATATTTCTAGTCCGTTCTTTCCGAAGCACAATACTGGTACTCTGAGCAGTGAAGTTAAACTTCCAGTAGCTCGCTGGTCAGGCTATGGGTTGGTTTATTTTCAGGATTTTCCTTTCTCTAGGCCGGCTGCTTTATTTTGGAATTCTGGAATTTCCTAGTCTTTGGTGCTCCAGAACACTAATTCTGCAAGGCAGCAAGATGCGATGATTTTTTTTTTCTTCAGAGTTTCCTGCCCTTAGCTTCTGGTGATCCAGCGCCCCATTCTGCAAAGCTGCAGCTTTGACGGTCTGAATTGGAAAAAGAAAGACTTGTGACACAATGACCGATAGGGAGTAGCTCTTCAGTGTAATTAATGATGTGAATTGTAAAGTGTTTTCCCTTTACTGCTTAATATCATTGATTTACTGTAAGGAAATAGAGTTTTACGAAACATGTTTTGTAGAATTGTAGTTGTCTCCTTAAATAATGAGACTTTCTAAAGTAGGTTTGTTTATGTAAAGGAGATAATAATGTAAAAAAAACTGGTTCATACTAAGGAACTTGCATTGTATAATGTAAAAGACCTAGTACTTCCCCTCCGCAACGGCAGTGAGTTGGCGCGCGGCAAAAGGTGGAATTGGCGCTCAATCTGGGTGGCAAGCGAGAGAGCACAGGAAGGAGTCAGTAGCCAGCAGCCGATGAGTGGACAGCGCAGGTGCCGAGCGAGACATTCAGTGCCTAATTTGAGATGGAACGGCCTCGGGTGTAATTGCGGTCGTAAAATGGTAGTCTCGCACTGGAAATGGCTCTAAAAGTGGTATTCACGTCGCCAAGAAGAATTTAATAGAGCATATTACTGCCAAAGGACAGACAAGGTAGCAGCCACGTACTCGCCACCACTATTGCGCCACCACTTCATCAGATTCCAGAGGTTAGAACTGTATATCAGTATGAACCAGCGTATTTGTGCGAATTAATTTGTAATAATAATGCAAATAATATCAAACTTCGCGTTAGAACCATGAATTGTTTCCTTTCATGGTACCTATCAGGGTCCTCTCCTCATAATGACCAATATCCGAGTATCCTGTGTGAAAAAATTATGATCACTTCTGTTATTTAACAATGCATAGTTCTGAATGCAAAAATATATAGAAGTGAGTAGTTAGATTATTAATTTCAGTGATGTAAATAGAGACATTATTGAATCCATGAAAATCTCCAATGTCTTTCGATTTGCTTCCATTTTACAAATATCAGTGTTTTAACGTTCAGCAGTATAAAAATTGTCAGTGAAAATCACTTGCTTCACAAGTGGTGTTATAAAGCATTTGGTCTTGAAGTTAATTGAAATTGAACTTTTACTTGAAGACATTTCTGCAGTTGTAGAGGGTATTGTCGGTTCAAATAACTTTTCAAGATAAATTATCTTAAGTGGGGCAGTAATTCAGCTTTTATCTTAATGAAAAATGTTTCTGAAAAGTGTGTATAGTTTGAATATATAAAGAAAGTATAGGTTGTGGGCTCCCTATTCCATTCTTTTATGTTGGGAAGAAACCAAACAGAATAATTGTTTTCTAGCTAAAGGAACCTAAAGGAATCATTTAAAAGAATGTGCATAAAAAGTATGTGTTCAGTGTTATCTTATTGTGACGTGTATATGAGTGTTGTCCAAACTTTAATTCTTATCAAAGATCACTTAATCTTGTGTAAGACTTTTTGGGAACAATTGCTGTGCTAAGGCAGTGAAAGGTAAAAGTGAAGATTATGGTCAATAGGGATAAAGTCCGCATACTTCTTTTTATTTGTTTCTATGATTACTTATATAAGCTGTTGGAAACTACTGCCACTCGCTGTGCAGTTCATCTAGTTGTAACGGGTGTTCATTGCACTGTACAGGAAAGTACTTATGAAAGTTCCCTTTTGCAAGAGTAAAGACAAAATCTATCGGAAATAATTTTTTCACATTATTATGTCTAATTAGGCTGGCGACCGTTTATTATTTCATTTACGTTAAATCTGTTACTGTAATTTCTTACGAAGATTCAAGTCCTTCTAATTTCTACAACCAGCCCTAGTTATGAAATTCACGTTCGATTCTCTCTGTCTGTTAAGTAACACAAAGTCAAATCTTTCAAAATCCTCTCAGAGGGTAACACCTACTGTGCGTTTAAGTCATATTTAGGCAACTTGTAGCGGTAGTGTTATATTTGGCTTTCTTGTGACAAGTTTGTAAGTTCTGTTATTTGGAAACAGTGTAGCACACGCACGCGCAACGCCACTAATGGTGTTATAGACTCTCTCGTGCCTCGAAACCTGATAGCACTGTGGTAAAAAAAAGAGTTAGCCAAGGGAGGCCCACAGGAAAGAAAACAGAAGTTTGACACAGGTTAATGGAAGTAGTGTCAAACTCATCTCGGGGACCAAGGTCGCTAACGAATGTACTCCACAGATGGGAGCCCGCTAAGGGTGATTGCCAGAGGTGCACTTATTTATTGGTCTTCTAGGTCGCCTGATTTGACTTCATTGGATTTCTATCCGCGGAGTTACTTAGAAGGTAAGGATTGTCAACAAGTTCCAACAGGCATTGAAAGCTTGGTAGACTGCATAAAAAGAGCTTGTGCAGAAATTCCTGCAGATATGCTTCTGTCCTTCGAGACATATGACTTTCTACCCATTTTGATTTTTACGATTACAATTTTTCCGACTACACTGCCATCTGTCGCGAAACGAAAAAAGTAAATGTTTCGGACAAAACTTACTTATTTTTCTCCGTAGAGTCCAAATCTGCAATAAAAAATGGGGGTTCCTTTTTAAGAATTCAATATACCTTTCCCCCTCCCCCTCCCCCCTCCCCCCTCCCCCCTCCCCCCTCCCCCCTCCACCCACCACCCTCCCCCCACCCAACCACCACACACACAGGGTATGTGTGAGGTGTTTTTCTTGTTGTGGGTTGATTTTAAGTTATCCATATACTGAGAGAAGCCAATTCTCTTCTCGTTTTCTGTAACAATAGTTACCTTCTTTTCTCAATTTCACGGTCGCCGCCTTGTTTTCTCTCGATGTTGTGGGCCTACTACTCGGTGCTGCGTATTTGACGGTTGATTTCTTATCCGATTGCAGAGGGGTGAGAGCTATAAGAGAGCTTCTCTATTTAAACAACTCACAACGACATCACGAAACACGGTTTCCGTAATTCTTCTATATTCAAACAAGTTCTCAACTCACACCAAATGATAACTAACAAAGCTTTTTAGACAACATGTTCATACATGATGCTTCAGTGCTTGACCAAAACCAAAAAGCTCTTACTTAAAACAGCATAGCGTGGAGTCTATACAACAACATTCATTATTCTTTATTGTTGGACCATTATCGTCAGACCCCTTTCTTATTTGGAGTTTACAGCAACCCCAAAGCCTGACGGCAAAGTGTAAGTGACTCCTCACCGGCCAGTCCAAATTACATATCCGTCGTCACTTTCTGCGGTGTGTCCGCATTTTTCTTTCTCATATCTGCACATAATTATAACAAACCCGCGCACAGTATACGTTCTTTAAGCTGATACTAATTAAAGCCATGTTTTTTACGCGCACAATCTTCATCTTTCTAGTGAAAGGACAGTGAGACGTGTTGCTATGCTTTATAGCAGCATGTACCAATACATGCTTGAGGAGGGAGAGAGGGGTAGAATTTGGTATCACTAGAAGTCTCCTCCGAGACGAACAAACGTTAATTGTATATTGTTTGGATCCGACCCGAAATTTTCGAGATATTTCAATGTTTTCAGATAAATTGAACATCCTACGTGTGTATTAACCGGTCTAATATTTTAGGGATATTGTTGTGCTTAGCTGTTAGGGCTATGTGTTTAGATATAGGAGAAAAATTTCTAAATTGTTTTAACATGAGTTTAAGCTGTTAAAACACCGTCATCGTATTTGTTTGTTATTTGTTAATCATCATTTTTAATATCACGATGCCCTTCTAACCTTTCCACAGCTTATTTTAATACACCTCATTTGATTTGTCTCTCTTTCTCACTTGTTCTTCCTTTATCTGACTTCTCGAAGAACTCCAGAAATGCAGCAGAATAATAATTGCCCTCAGATGGAACGCAATTTTACCGTTATTTGCCTCGGTACATTTACATTTAACTATTGGTTTGCAGCACCAGTCTCTAAACGTTCACAGCAGTCATTAATGCCGCCGTCGACTATCCATCATGGTACAATTAACGTAGGGGATGGGGCTCTCGCTGTACTATCCGACAGACTTTCCGTACTGATGTATAACTTTAATTCCCGTCAGCGCCATAAAACGTTTAATTAAAAAGTGTGTGGTGAGCAGTTTAGCTGTAGGTATTGACTTTATTTTAATTAGAGTAATGCAGGAGTCCTGCAATGAATCGAGCGAGGTTGAAATCGAGGAAGCTATATAGCGCTGCGAGCGGCCGCTGGCGTCAGACAAATGTAGGGCAACCAGCGAAGGTAATTTAGTGACTACGTATCTAGTTGCATCTGCATCACCGTTTTTGTTTGAAGACGAAGATGGAGTTTATTTAAGTGCACTACATTAACTGTCACCGAATTAAAATTGGTGACAGAGTAAATTTGTTAACATTAGTAACGAAAAATGAAGTGTTGACGTTGTGAACGTTTAACAGTGGCTTAAAAATTTCCTATAAGTTTACTTTGTCTCAATAACATGAAGAAACAGTCATCTGGTGACTGCGTATCATGGTGGTAGTGCACTGGACATATTTTGAGGACCCCGACAATTTGCTGCTTTCTATGAGCCATTTTGGTGACGCCTCACAAAACGCTTTGTAACATCTGTTCCATTAGAAGCAATAGTCGGAAGATGGCTTTCAACTACAGAAACGGATTTTCTAACTATTTATATTGTGATCAAGACAAATAAATTTACAGTGAACTCTTATACATCACGTGTCTACTTTAACTGCTATGCCAGATGTTAAGCCAGGTATACACTTGAGAGCTTTTCACTCTCAGAGAGCCTTTGCGAATAAACAGCACCGACAGTCAGCTCGCCGACAGTGTCCGAGAGCGGGTCAAGAGGCGAGGAATCGAACCCAAGTCTCCAGCTTTCTAGGCCTTTGCACAAATTTACGCTCGCCGCTTCAGCCTATATACACAAAATCATATCTGTATGAGACCAGTAAAGTCTCTGAAGTTGTGTCGTTCCAATTGTAGGGAAAGCCGAGAGATCTCGGAAAGTGCTGAGCAGCCATACTGCCTCCCAGACTTGTGCCGCAATTCATAGTTTGAACACTGCCACGTCTAGGTAATATACTTTGCCGCACTCGTGCACAAATTAAATAAAATTACCCACGAAACTGCATGTTTGGAGCCATAATATGTGGCCGTAAGCATGTTTCTGAGCAAATAAACCACCTGTTTTATCTCCTAAACGTCAGCGCTAGCAATTATTCTATTTCGAAAGTTCTACACTAGAGCAATGCATTACGGAAAAAAACATAAAAACATAGTAGTCTTATTAAGTACGATTAAGAAAATAAAATAAAAAAATGTCAGTGACGAGACCCGACCCTATGATAATTAAAAAACTTTGAGTGACAGACTAGCGTACCAACCATCTTTTTTATCCATTCCTTTTTCTTTTGAGGCTGAGTAATTTTTTATGGCGCAAAATTAAGGAGCCGTGATGCCGTCCACATTTTTGATTTTTTTCTTTCGTTTTGTTTTTATATTACATTATGGGAAACAAAGGACACAGTCAGTTTAAGGCTAGGTGGAGACAAGGTGGGCCCCTTATATGGTTCAAATGGTTCTGAGCACTATGGGACATAGCTGCTGTGGTCATTAGTCCCCTAGAACATAGAACTACTTAAACCTAACTAACCTAAGGACACCACACACACCCATGCCCGAGGCAGGACTCGAACCTGCAATCGTAGTGGTCGAACGGTTCCAAACAGCAGCGCCTAGAACCGCTCGGCCACTCCGGCCGGCCCTTATGTGGTACTTGGCTGGTTGCTCTTTGTTTTACTTTTCATTTACTTTTTTAATTTTTCTTTATTTTTTATGAAAATAAAACTTTGTATACATAAATTCCACAGTTCCGGGACTCAAAAGAAAACCAATTTTTTTATCTGGGAAGAACGCACTGAGAGAAGGCTCCAGAAAAAAAGGAAAAAGGCTGTCCAATACCTTGACGATTAAAGACAAAGAGCAACATATTTGTAAATAAAACACGATAATCTTAAAGTCTCAGTCACTTCCAATGTGCGTTGACCGTATATTGACGAAATAGACGGAGGCCGGGATCGTAGTCACACGCGACTATAAAGTGGTATGTAGTCTCCGAGTAGCCATACGATCGAATTAATCTTCGTCTGAAAGAAAACGGAAAAGTCCGGACGCAGTTCAACCGAGAAAGCAGCTCCAGTTGATCGGGTAAGAAAAGTCAGATGTAGGCAAATCCCGTGCTATTGTTCTCGTCCGCAAGAGAGAAGTGTGTGTGGTAATGATATGTCCCAAAGACCAGTCGGACTACGACCAATACGATGAAGGCATTCGTTAGTCGAAAGCCCTGCCACGATGAGGCGACTTCCATCGGGAGGATAGGAAGATTAACGTGAAAACACATTTTTTTGCAGGAAACCAATAGTGCAGCCATTTCAACTGGGGAGAGGGATGGCGGTGTTCCCCAACGAGAAAGAAAAGATCTAGTGATAAAGTGCGTCTTTGACAAAATGTCGGCTCCCAGAGTACTTATTACAATATAAAATTAACTTATGTGCCCCAATTTAGAAGTTATCCAGCCAACATCAGCAGGAGGAGTCAGAGTGGCAATTCAAATGCACTAAAATAGGCTAGATGTAATGCAATGAACAGTTCGAGTACATGTTAAAACGTTACGCCGCACAAACAATACAGAAGCTTTTACTTTAATATTGGGAAGCCCCAACCCTCCAAAGGGACGGGGCCTCGCTACCACTTCATATCGGCGTCGACAAATATGACTTTGACAAAGAAATGACCCGATAACGGAATCAATCTGCGAGCCATCATCGCGGGAGCGTGAATATTTGTGAAAAACACTGAATTTACCTGAATATGTAGGATTCTAAGACCCGTACTTTGTGAAGAAAACTAAGGAAACAGCGTTCTTGATCAAGAATGGCCCCTTGAATTGGATCCGTAGCCAATTGAGTGCAACTGGGTAGAGATCTATGGTAATCCCCAATGATTTGTGGCGAGTAACTACCATTGCCCGTGGGACGACAACCAGATGAAAATCCTGCAACGTCAACAGGTTATATTGCTGTTCATTAATGCGGTCCTCTGCCAGTGAATAAAACGAATATAGTATGTATATGGACAAGGATATGTCATAGATATGATGTACCAATACCATAACTTCATACGCGTACGTTCGTACCGAGAAGGTATCTCCCAGTATCTTCCAGCCACATAACTGATCAGCAACACAGAGATGCAGATGTTCTAGGGGCAAGACAAAAAGCGAAATGTAGAGGGGACTCCTTGCTGTAAGCCCTGTCGGATGGTGATCTGAGGCATAAGTTGTCCATTCACTACGACTTCTTTTATTTGTTTCGTAAGGCATCAAGAATACATAACTTAGATTGAGCCGCAATGAAGTCAATGGTATTACAAGATACGTAAGGTACAGATAAAATAGGTTGCAATCATTCCTGATTAGGAGAGTCTTACACTACGTCCATAAAACAGTGTTATTCATGTGGATAGAATAACTTTAAAATACACGTGGGTGAATTACGCATGAGAGAAGAAGGTAGTTTTCATAAATAGTTTAAAGTTCTAATAGATAGGAAAGTTTCTTTAAATGTCTGTAAGCATTTTGTTATAGGTGGATACCTGAAGGTTCCATCTAGGAGATTGCATCTAGCATATTTCCGTAGAGGACATTCTGTGACTACGTGGTGTATTGTTTGTCGCTGATTTCTACTGTCACACTTGGCACTTTCAGCTATTACCCACTTTTGCTTCAAGTCTTGACATCTTCAGTGCTTCAATGAGACCTTCAGAGTCAGGACTGGATGCGAACGAATCATCCCGCCTATGCTGTTTCTGGCTGGAATCATCCAGAATTGAACTTTTTGCCAAACCTCCAGAAGGTTTTCCTAAAGTTAAAACATTGCCTTTGAGTGGTTTCACAGTCCTGGTGTAGTGGCAGAGAGGTATTTCTGAAACACGTCTCCTATTCCCTTTTCGACGCAGCTTGACGCAGTATCTTCGGTGGTTCGATATTAGACAGAACAGGCAGACAATCTGTGGGTATGGATTTTTTTGTGGCAGATTTACTTCTCATGGCCACATTCAGCTGTGTATCAACCATGTCTGTAAGACCACTATTCAACCATAAGGGGCAGCGGTATTCACTTACAAAACTCAAATGTTTTCAGAACTGACGAATTAGCTTTTCAACTTGTTTCAAAGAGTCTGCGTAATAAGTTGTTTATGATTCACATTTTTGAGACTGTTTCAGTTAAATGTGTGCTATATGTTAGGGAGCAGTCCAGGGTCACGCCAAGATATTTTGGGAACGGGTTATATGACAGAAACTGAATTCTGAATGCAATTTGCATCTTATAGCCAGAATGCCTGTTACTCAGATTCAGTTTTATTTTCATATGCTTTGAGGCGCCATGTATTAAAAAAACTCATCTATAATTGGAAAATCATGAGTAAAAGTCCTTTCTTAAGTTGTAAAACCATTGGACTGCGTCTCCGAGATGCAGTCATCAGCATAGATAAATGTTCTTGCTTTCGTTCTTTGATAAGTCGGTAACACATAAATGGAAAAGTTGTGGGGCCAGTGGGGCCTACGTGGTAGTCTCACATAAATTGATCATCTTGCTTATTTGACCATTTAGATGAAGTAGCAATTTCCTGTTAGTCAGCATATTATTGAGTAGTCGTGCAAATTCCTTTACGTGGAATTGCACTTAAGAGCTTTAGAAACATGCCTTTCCGCCGCACTGTATCGTATGTTGATGTTAAATCAATAAACACAGCCCCGTTTTCTTCTTATCCTGGAAGTGCTTCTCTGTGTAAATTGACGATGCTGGTACTTCATGGATGCACATGCGGTCTAGTCTAAGGGCAGGCTGTTCTAAAGGATTGTGTTTCAAGACAGTTTTGGCTATCCTATTGTAGAGTACTCTCTGCAACAGTTTATGACAGACAGAAATGCAACAGATCTACAATCTTCGGAACTGTTACCAGATATCGACGGTTTCAGGATGACAACTATCATCGTTCTCTTAAAAGGATTTCGCAGTCTGCTTTTTACGAGGATGTCGGTAAACAGTGAAGCTAGACACTGCACTGCACCTTGACCAGCATGTTTAGGGAACTCAGAGTGTATGCCACCAGGGTACGATAATAGATTGCCCAACCAGTGGTGTACCCTGGGCAACGTAACTAAGTTACGACTAAGTAGTCTACAGATGCAGGATGCTGGCACCCTGACGATACATAACTACCTCCGGATATCCCTGATGTTACAGGATACGTAGCAATGGATACCAGTAAGAAGATTGGATAATACCTGACACGCAGTTTGATTGAGGTCGGTCGCCTCGAACATCTGCATCAAGAAACTGTGACAGACCTCGTCGAACGCCTTATTGAAATCAGTAAAGAGTGAGGCTCCAGAAATAGAAGTCACTGCAGCCACAGAGACGATGTTCCGGCATTCGACTACAGAAATCAGGAAATTTATCCGCCCGGGAGGCAGTATTTTAATCGAAACTAAGTAATAAGGTCGGGCGAAATTTATCAAAGTCTGGCCGTCTAGTTGTCTTCGAAATTGATTTGATCGATCTTGAAATGATCAGGAATCAACCCTTCCTTCCCCAGTATCTCCTCTTTTACCATTAACATATCACCTACCAGAGGCCGAAACTGAAATAAAATTCCTTTCGAATTTTTGCGGTAGTGAACCAACAAGTAGGCGCTACATATCATCTAGTGTAAAGTCATTTTCGCTGCACTTACCACGCAATCCAGGAGAGGAGCAAAGGCGTCGGGGACAATCGTATCAGTAGCACGGACCTCATAAACGTCGGTAAAATAATTATAAATCGCTATGGAAATGTCAGGTTGGTACTTCAATACTTGACGATCGGTTTGAGTGAGGGACGCGATACATTCTCTTTTTCGACGCTCCCGCAACCGCACAAGATGATGTAAGGAGGTCAATTCACACTGTAGGAATAAGAGGGATTTTGATCGCATCTTGAATCCTTCCATTTGTTGCCTATTTAAGTGCAGAAACTTCGCCTTAACACGGCTGACGTCCATAATCCGTAAGGGAGCTTGTCTGACATCTTCATAAAGCTGGAATAATAAAATTCCTGAGTCAGACGGAGATCTCTCGACCTCTCAGCGCCTTAATGTATTAACGCTTTCCCGATCAGAGGTTTGGCATGTCCTCACCACTATTCCATAAGAGAAGGATAACCTACAGCGATCGCAAGCTGTGGGACCAAACCTCTCTAACGGTAATATCGAGGGAGGAGTCATTTAAGAGGTGTTTAACGTCCAGTGGAGGCGATACAGATTTGCTGGCACATGTTTTAAGGTTGTAGCTACGGTACAGGGACCAGTGAAACAAGTGGGTATCACGTCTGTCGCTAATAGTTGCCCACATAACGAATCAGAAAGATAAAAACGATCAAGTCTGCTGCTGCATGTAGCTGTAAAACGCGTCTGCATAACGAGTGTGCTGTAGTGACAGATCCATGCATAGCATATTCGCGAAGAACGCGTAAAACCGTTCCTTATTGAAATTAAAAATGGAGTCCTGGTCCACAGGACGAAAAACATAATTAAAATCTCAACTTAACGGAAGTTTCTGCTGAGTCTTATGAAATAAATGAACTATATCCTCTTCTTAAGAAAAGTGCTCGATCTGTGGAATGGCCAGATCCCGAAGGAGCATACAGAGGAATTAAAATAAGGTCACACAAAGCGCATCCTATCTCTCAGCCGTTATCAATATTTCTAAGAATTTGGAAATCAGTCAGCAGTATTCCCTTTCTGTAAAATAACGCAGCGCCAGTAGATAATTCAGGAGCCACATTAAAAAAACTATCAAAGCCGAGAAGAGAAAAAATGATGAAATAACACTTCTTGCGAAAATATCATGTGTACACCTGAATCTTAAATAAACTGTCGCAGCACCGCAAGTCGAAAATCTGAACTAATTCTGCTCACATTCAAGGTAAGAAACGTAGAGGCCTACATCCCTTAATTGGAAAAACAATTCAGTTGAATACTTGCAAGTGTCGTTTAAAGTCGTGTATCACAGTCTGCCTGTATGTTCCCAAACAGAAGCAGGAGGGTCTTGAGGAAACTGTCATTAACTTCGGGCGGAAGGTTAAACACACTGACATTCGTATATTCCACATTCGAGTTCACCAGAATAACCATTCTATTAGATGAGCGAAAGGTACTTGTCTGTGCCCCAGAAGGGGCCTGTCAACCTGAAGCGGGTCTAGAAACTTAACACATATGATTCAGAATAGAAGTAGGCCGTGTGAGCCTGTTCTGAAATTAACTTGATCGTCTCTACAAGTCAATCATGAATTTCTAAAGAAATTGTCAACACATGCCGCGTGGACCTGTCAGAACAAAATTCATATGACAAGGTAATTACAGATTATTTTATTATATAGGGTGATGAAGAGCGGATTTTCAGGAATGTACGAGTGGTTCCTTAAGTCAAGGCAAACCATTTAAATGAATATACGTGTGCAGATGCTTGATTTATCAGGTATGTGCCAATTTGTTTTTTGAACATTATGGATACAGTATAAAGATGAAACCTGAGTAATGTTATTTCATCGTAATTGTTACTTTACCAATTATTAAAGAGAATAAACTTTGTTAATGATAGAAATTTTAGTGTCGCGAGCTACCTGTCTTTAACACTAATTGATTTACGCACAACAGTATCCAGATTGATAATTTTGGGTCCAATTGTAAATAGTACCCATTCTAGAAAAATTTTGATATTGTTGTGGATATTGGAAAAGCTCTACATTCCACCGACTAATCCGCTAATCTGCTCTCTTACCCAACATGAAGACGGTCGGTAAGGTTTTTTCTTTACTATTTAAAGTATTAAAAACGCAGCTGCAGCCCGACTCTCTTCTATCGCAACGTCTCCCTTTGCGCACAGAACTTCGACATAAAAATCTCGCGGAGAGCGATTCTCAGTTCTCGCAGAAGTGTCTGCTCTGTGCAACGCTTTCGGCGCTTGCTTTCGCACGACTCTCAGACACTTACAGAAAGTACTCGCAAGGAACTATCAGACGCTAACTATGAACGATAATTTGCCCCCTAGCGTAAACAACTGTTTGCACTATCTGAGACTACCAAATCGTCAGAGCAAAAAACAACATGTATCCAAACTCTCAATTAAGCAATAAAGTTTTCATTGATGTCAATGCTGGTCCTTCATAAAGGCTGACAAAATGGACACTGAAGTTGTAGGATTACAACGTCATCTAAAACTAAAAACGGCTTAAGCTTTGTTCGGTATTATATCCCAGTACTTATTTCATAACAAACATTTGAGAGGGCTTAACAGCGCAGTATATATATTTTTTTCTCCTTTTACATTACTGCAAAGTGAGAATTTTATACGTGTTATACATGTCTTTCTTGGCTTATGTGTTTGGTCTGTATTAAAATATATAACTGTCCATCATTTGTACTATGTTGTACTGTGTATATATTCCTAACTCGTTTTTTTATTGTGCAATATTTTAATTTCATATGAACCTTTGTGGTAACTATATGAAGTACAATGAGTATTTTTGTGACGGCTCCCAAACCCAATGTCCTCCGCGGCAGCCATCACAAATTGAATAAAGCGTGGGTAGTGACCAGGAAGTAGCTACAGGGTGTTTCAAAATTGACCGGTATATTTGAAACGGCAATAAAAACTAAACGAGCAGCGATAGAAATACACCGTTTGTTGCAAATTGCTTGGGACAACAGTACATTTTCAGGCGGACAAACTTTCGAAATTACAGTAGTGACAATTTTCAACAACAGATGGCGCTGCAAGTGATGTGAAAGATATAGATGACAACGCAGTCTGTGGCTGCGCCATTCTGTACGTCGTCTTTCTGCTCTAAGCGTTTGCTGTTCACAACGTGCAAGTGTGCTGTGGACAACATGGTTTATTCCTTAGAACAGAAGATTGTTCTGGTGTTGGAATTCCACCGCCTAGAACACAGTGTTGTTGCAACAAGACGAAGTTTTCAACGGAGGTTTAATGTAACCAAAGGACCGAAAAGCGATACAATAAAGGATCTGTTTGAAAAATTTCAACGGACTGGGAACGTGACGGATGAACGTGCTGGAAAGGTAGGGCGACCGCGGACGGCAACCACAGAGGGCAACGCGCAGCTAGTGCAGCAGGTGATCCAACAGCGGCCTCGGGTTTCCGTTCGCCGTGTTGCAGCTGCGGTCCAAATGACGCCAACGTCCACGTATCGTCTCATACGCCAGAGTTTACACCTCTATCCATACAAAATTCAAACGCGGCAACCCCTCAGCGCCGCTACCATTGCTGCACGAGAGACATTCGCTAACGATATAGTGCACAGGATTGATGACGGCGATATGCATGTGGGCAGCATTTGGTTTACTGACGAAGCTTATTTTTACCTGGACGGCTTCGTCAATAAACAGAACTGGCGCATATGGGGAACCGAAAAGCCCCATGTTGCAGTCCCATCGTCCCTGCATCCTCAAAAAGTACTGGTCTGGGCCGCCATTTCTTCCAAAGGAATCATTGGCCCATTTTTCAGATCCGAAACGATTACTGCATCACGCTATCTGGACATTCTTCATGAATTTGTGGCGGTACAAACTGCCTTAGACGACACTGCGAACACCTCGTGGTTTATGCAAGATGGTGCCCGGCTACATCGCACGGCCGTCGTCTTTAATTTCCTGAATGAATATTTCGATGATCGTGTGATTGCTTTGGGCTAACCGAAACATACAGGAGGCGGCGTGGATTGGCCTCCCTATTCGCCAGACATGAACCCCTGTGACTTCTTTCTGTGGGGACACTTGAAAGACCAGGTGTACCGCCAGAATCCAGAAACAATTGAACAGCCGAAGCAGTACATCTCATCTGCATGTGAAGCCATTCCGCCAGACACGTTGTCAAAGGTTTCGGGTAATTTCATTCAGAGACTACGCCATATTATTGCTACGCATGGTGGATATGTGGAAAATATCGTACTATAGAGTTTCCCAGACCGCAGCGCCATCTGTTGTTGACAATTGTAACTACTATAATTTCGTAAGTTTGTCCCAAGCATATTGCAACAAACGGTGTATTTCTATCGCTGCTCGTTTAGTTTGTATTGCCGTTTCAAATATACCGGTCATTTTTGAAACACCCTGTATGTCTGTTGTCCGAAAAATAATTAATGACAAGAATTGCGCCAGCTAGAATGAAGAGATATCGTTATTTCTGACGAAACGTGCACCAGCAATACAAGTCCAAGTAATATCCAAGAGTAATCCGTGTACTGAGCCTAGTCGAATACAATAGCAAATATCACACTGCAATGGCTCCGCTATAAACTCCACGAAAGGCCAGAAATACACAATCGACAATAGACTGTCCGTCTCGGGGCCAGCGCTCCTCCCTAAATGCAAAAGGCAGAGGGCGCTGCGGACCCGAGCTCAGCCATGGCGCGACCTCTTCCGTCTGCGGCAAGGCCCTGAGACGCGACAGGAACTGTGGCCAGCGATGTCACGGTCAGGGCGCGCGTGCGCGAGTTGGTTGGTTGGTTGGGTCAGTGAGGGAAAGTGATAAAGCGATAGTCGGAGGCTCGAGCAAAGTATGAGAGTCTTAAGTAATTTTATTTCAGACCAAAACACTTTGATTAAAGTTTCATTTTGTTAACACGGTCATACTTTTGGTGTTGTTCAGCTTTTTCTTTAAAGACACTACATACTAACGTACTGTAACTGAGACACATCGTTTCCGAGTTGCCATTCGCTGCTTTTATTTGCCATTATATGTGTCTTTTGTAAGACGTCACAGAATTTTAGATGTTTTCATGTTGTACCCCGCGATATACATGCGAGCTATGGCGCCCAACCCCTCAAGGTCATTTTACATTGGTACAAGGTCTACATAACGCGGAAATTTTAAATCTAATTCCTTTGCTATGGTAGGAACTCAGGTTTACGTTCTCGAACTCGTCGTACTGCAACACTCCCAAAGTCGCAAGTGAGCTTACTTACCTTTCCAATGTTTAGACAATATTAATATTTGTTTGGCATATTTTTGAAATGTGTTCATGGCATTTACGTAATTTATGTATTTTTACATGGTATATGTTGTGTCGGCTGCTGTAGGAGTCAGCACCGACACAAACAAGGAAGGAGAGAAATTGCGATGGCCGCTGGCAGCAGTCCTAAATCTGTACATATCACATGCTGATTAATAAACACTTTATTTCTAAAAAGGTGAGAATCGTAACAGAACTTTCTTCCTGTGCTTCCTTCAAATAAGTACTTTACTACTACTCTCAGGACGCATGCTATGTAACGTCTTCCTACCACTCAGTACTGATGTTCTCGAAGTTTGCGACCGAACTGGGGCCGACTTCTTTCCATTGCGCCCGGGTCAGCGCCTTCTTAATACCGTTTCGCGGTGCTGCGCTGGTCGATGTGCAGTCGATGCCTTCAGACTACAGAGTATATCCAATTTAAAAGGAGACCTTCGCTGTAGCAGCGTTTTATGTAATCCCAGTGGGTGAATGTATTTTCCGAGGGACGGCGTCTTAGAATTCTCATCTGCACAAGAGCAGTTTCGTCTTTTCTGGAGAGGTATTTCCGCAGCTCGTTGTATGGTGGATTACCGTCGATCATTACAAAGGGCAGTTATCCAGTTTCTTCGCACAAAAGTAGAGCGTGCTTCACAAATGTATTGCGGGATGGTTCAAATGGGCCGGCCGAGGTGGCTGAGCGGTTCTAGGCGCTGCAGTCTGGAACCGCGCGACCGCTGCGGTCGCAGGTTCGAATCCTGCCTCGGGCATGGATGTGTGTGATGTCCTTAGGCTAGTTAGGTTTAAGTAGTTCTAAGTTCTAGGGGACTGAAGACCTTAGAAGGTAAGTCCCATAGTGCTCAGAGCCATGGTTCAAATGGCTCTGAGCACTATGGGACTTAACTGCTGAGGTCATCAGTCCCCTAGAACTTAGAACTACTTAAATCTAACTAACATAAGTACATCACACACATCCATGCCCGAGCTAGGATTCGAACCTGCGACCGTAGCTGTCGTGCGGTTGCAGACTGTAGCGCCTAGAACCGCTCGGCCACACGGGCCGGCTTATTGCGGGATGAAAGAGTTGTACAGAGAGCAGTGTCTCTTACGCTGCACACTATTCTGGTGTGTCGGCGTAATGAGGCGGAAATTGTAAACATCAAGGACATGCCATGAATTGGGGCGGATGCACTTTGTCACCTGTCACCACCAGTGCCACGATTCCAGCAATGGAGGAGGTCATATGGACGAGTCGTCGAATCACCACGCGTGATACCGCTCTTCAGCTGTCAGTAAGGAAAGGAAGTTATGGGAAAGTTTGTGCTCAGTGGGCGCCGAAACATCTTTCAAGGAAACGGAAGGCGTTGAGAAAAACTGTCTGGCTATTCCGTCTGTTAAGACTCGTGGAGCAAGGAACGGAGTTCATTGCTTCGACCCTGCCTCCAAACTGATGAGCACGGAATGGCGCCATCCCCACTCCCCTCGTTCTAAACAAGCACACTACCCCCCGATGGCCGGTAAAGTGATGATCAGTTTCTTTGTAGACGACGAAAGACTTCTGCTGGGCTACTGGCTTCCGCGGAGTGCCACAGTGAACACTGAGCAATGTTACAAGAGGTTGCTGAGGCTCAAACTGGTCGTCTAGAACAGGTGCAGGAGCAAAGCTCCCCAATAGGATAGTTCTTCTCCAGAACAAAGCCAGGCCACATGTGGCCAACAAGACCCTAGAGCTCCTGTGGCCCTGATATCTCTTCCGTACAGCCCCGATGTCTCCGCATGTGGCTCGCATATCTTTGGCTCCTTAAAACAAGGAAGTGCAGGAGGGTGTGGGAAACGGAGTCCGTCATCAGTCCAGGAGTTTCTTTCCTAAGACCATCCACAGACCTCCTGCACGCTGGGGTCGGTACATCGACGTCCATGGTGACTCTGCATTGTTGTACTGTCACACAAAAACTAATATTAGAATATTGTCGGGCGCTGATAACCTCGCTGTTGTGCGCCCTAAAACACTAATCATCATCATAGAATATTGTTACTAAAGATTTCCTTACATACAACTGTAGCCTCCTTTTCATTTGGGCAAACCTAATAACTTTGTTCAATATTTACGGACCTGATTTTTGCAGCGACTTTGGTATCGAAACAGGTTTCTCCAGATCTTGCGTGATCCGTTTGTTACGGCTCTTACTATGCTATTCAGGCCCATTGACGGTAAGAATTTAGTAATTTATTTAGCGTACAGTTTCGTAGTGGCAGAATCTTACTGGGGATACTGTTTGCCATATAAGCTAAAAATAACCCCGTAATAACGTAAGGACGCGCGGTTATAGGCGCCATGTCACGGATTGTGCGGCCTCTCCCTCCCGGCGTTCGAGTCCTCCCTCGGGTATGGATGTGTAAGTTGTTCTTATCATGAGTTAAAGTTAGTTTAAGTAATGTCTAAGTCTAGTGACCGATGACCTCAGCAGTTTCGTCCCTCAGGAATTCACACACACACACACACACACACACACACACACACACACACACACACACAATCACGCACAATACATAAGTCTCTTGGATGACAAGACCTGAAATTTAATCTCATCACAGCCACTTACTCGTCCTAACCCATATAACTGAATTACATCCGCGATATCTGTTATCAACTCCGGCTCCAGCCCCTCTGTTCCGTCGAATTAGAAATAAATTCTTGGACAGGGTCTCATAATCGATTTACAGAAACAGCTGTGGCTGGATGTTAGTGTGCACTATCTTACGTAATACACTGCTTATAATGCTATACCAACTACCTATATTCCAGATATCCTTCCTTCTGGAAGACGTAATGTTGTAATGTTCAAGCATTATCAGTCACGTGATCTCGATAGTGTAAAAGTATTTAAGTCAAAACGACCGCCACAGGTAACTAAACTGTAACATGGTCCATAAGCTGACAACTGCTAAGCAAAATAGTAACAAAGAACCGAACAGAACGTCGTAATATGTCGGTGTGCTATTCAGACACATAGTCATTCAAGAAAGAGATAGAGATGCGATGTTGCCTGTCGTGCGGTTGTGTAAGACACAGACAAGAGAGATGTTAAAGATTTTACAGCGATATACATGTCCCGAGTTTTGAGGTGGAAGGAGTAGTACGCACGTGAGACATGCAGAGTGCGATACAACATAGTGTATACTATTTGATCAACAGTATCCATACAGTTATATGTAAAGCAAAAAAGAGCAGTAGGTGTCACGAGAGGCAGAGCCGCCAGTATAAACAGAGGCAGGGAGTACTGTGTTGTCAGCAGAGAGGCTGTAACACAGAATGAGGCCGTCAGGCGAGCTCAATGATTTCCAACATGGACGTGGTATAAGGTGTCGGCTGAATAGTAAACCTATCAGGGACATTTATACCCTTCTAAAGCTGCCCGAGCCGACTGCTGAAGACGTGACTGGGAAGTTTATACGCAAAGGAGCAAAGACCAGGCGCACACCATACTGACGGGCAGAGACCGTCTGACATTGCGGAGGGTGATTGTAAAAAATCGCATTAAATCAGCAGAAGGTATCACTCACGAGTTCCAAAGTGCTACCAGAAATCTATCTTGCAGAATGACCGCGCTTAGGGAGCTAAAATGATGGGTTACACTGGCCGAGTAGATCCTCACAGTATTGAGCGATGCTTGACGTGGTGTCAAGACCGATGCCACTGGACAGTGGGTGACAGGAATCGATTAGTGAACCGTGATATGCACTGTGGCAAACCGATGGAAGGGTTTGGGTCTGGTGAATGCCTGGAGAGCATTACATGCCATCATGTCTAGCGCCAACACTGAAATACAGTGGGGAAGGTATTTGAGTATGGTATTGTTTCCTGCCGCAAGGGTATGGTTTCCTTATAGCACTTAAGAAAACGCTTATTGCAGACGGATATTAAGACATTGTATACTGAGTACAATGAGGGACAGTTCGGACACGATGACTTTAACAGCATTACAATTCTCCCTGTCATAAAACGGCACCTGTCAAGCATTGGTTTATGGACAGCAACATCCTTGAAAAGGACTGGACTGTCCAAATTCGACATCACTATGGACTCCAGAATTGAGAAAAATAGCTCGAATTCTTCCACAGACATTCAGATACCTCATTGAAAGCGTCCCCAGCGGATTTGACACGGCCCACCACGAACTCCTCTCTTGTGCAAACCATTTCATCTCACAGTAGCACTTGCAACATACATCTTCAATTATTTGCTGGATGTATTCCAATCTCTGTCCTCCTCTACAGCTTTTACGCTTTACAGCTGACAGTAGAACAACGTGATACTTGCTTTTTGCAATGTAAAGAAGACTCAGCTTTACTTGAAAAACGGTAACTGGCACCTTACACTATTTAGAAGAATATCCATCAGATGCATATGCGGTTGAAGAGAGTTGTGTTTCTTGTAGGAAGTAGTTGGGTCCAAATACTTCAAATATGAAAGGTGATACGCTACTTTTTCTGAACCCATCAACTTATAATGTTGCTCACTTACTTGATAGATAGTTAGGGGTCGGAAGCTTTCATTGTCCTTTGAATAATAATCTTGTAATGGCTTCATGAAAGCGATGTCCAACGGTTGGAGTCGATGTGTTGTATGCGGAGGAAGAGACACTGTTATCACACGTTGTGTAGCAAGATACTCCGGGTGTAAAAATGGTGACCATCGAATACCAAGATGACTGGGTCCTCGACTGATGCCGAACGCCCTCGTTGAAATGCCGCAGCCATTCTGTGAATATTGGAAGTTGAATCCAACTGGACGGACGGCAAACTGCGATTGTGCCCGGTGTAGCACCTTCCAACAACTGACCTTCTATATTCTTTCTCGGAAACACTGTTACAGATGGGACAAAGTTTCCGCCAGCAACCATGAACGTTACCTGGGTAATCAGTTTACCTCTCTCTGAATAAGACAACTTGGCGACCTGATTTTTCCTTTTAATTGTGATTACTTTTGTGCGTGACACCTGGACCACAGTCAGCCCTTTCTAGTCCACATTATACACTTTTAAAGGATCGAACTTCACTTTTTCAAGCTCCGGTTTCCGAAGATTGGAAACTAAATCAACGTTTTGTTCTGTGAAACCTTTCGCCCTTGCTAAGGAGACAAACTGCGGCGTTCAGTAAGCCAATTCTTGATGTTTCTCATGACGTTCTGGATCAGGTTTTGCTGCGAAGGCCCTTTTCAGGTTGAAAAGAATGATCGAGGTCGTTTCCTACCAGTCGTTATCAACCAACAATAGAAAAGCTAGTCTCATATCCTCCATTCGAAGCCCATAGTAACGTCTATCCATAATTTTGTAGTTGGAAACTAGTCCGTGTCTTCTAATTTATCTCCCAGAGGATCCTTCTGCCAATCATTGTCTTTAACAAAGAACCAGTTTCTTTGCTCTTATGGTTCAAGTAATTTTCTAGTGTAGAAAGTGAGACGTAAAATTTGCTTACTTTTTACTGCTGGAACAGCCTTTTCCATAGATTCTTCTGATGAACGTATCCTAACTCCGGGTGCCATCCGCAATAATCAAGTGAGGAGGATAAGAAAATCGAATAAAGGCAGTCAATAGAAAGTATTATAAGGTAAATATGTTATTAACACGTATACACTAAACAAGATTCAACTACAAATATTTTAGAAGCCCTCTTAAAACAAAAATTTTCCACACGCTTTAATTTCGAGCGACTTATCAATTAGTTATTATTTAACGTATATGCTCCTTAATAATAATTGCTTTTTATGAAAATAAATCAATTCTTTAAACGCCACACAAATTGTTCCTAATTTCGTATATCCTAAAATAAGCAACACCAATATCCTAAGTTCGAAATGTTACAATCCTGCGTTTAACACGGCCGATTCGAATGTGTAAGTTATGTGATCGTAATTTCAGTGATACACACTGATGGTGTTTTCGGAGCCATGTTTTTATACGGAAGGTAAGGTCTTATCATATTTTACTTATGCCTAAGCAACGTATTTATTCTAAGAATATGATAAGAACTTACCTTCCGTATAAAAACATGGCTCCGAAAACACCACAAAAAACTAGAAACTGAACAAAACTCGCTTGACTCTTCCAACTCCACTGGATCTCAAAGTATAACTGAATAACTCCCAGAATACCCTCCTACCGCTCCTTGAAGATAACTGAAACGGTATCCAGTAGATAGCAGCATCTTATTGTATGAGGAATTCCCTTATTCGAAATTGGGAATCTCTCCGAAATACGGCTCCTTCATCTTACACTTGTAGTGTAGTACATCTTGCCTACCCAATATTACCTAACGAAAGTGATATCGCACTGCGTCGTCTTGGAAGGATCTGATTGGATCTACTTACAGGCGTGAATCAATCAGTGAAAATGAACATGGATTGATCAAACTTTATGGTTACGATGCTGATGAACAGGAATGGCCATTTCACAATCATAACAATGGGAGGGGCCAAGATTTGATTCATTGACTACAATGTATTCCGCACTTAAGAATTACGTACAAACAGAGAAACGAACATTGGGCACTGAAATCCGGAGGAAATAGTGCACTCATGTTCAGTATCGAGCGTCATTTGTGTGTATCACTTAAAAACAAAAATTAAAAAATGATATCAAGGAAACTACTATAAGATTGAGACTGCCGAGACAGAGAACCAGCAATGAGGAGCAACAGTGGACCATGGTGGCGTAATACCCAGCCTGCAGGCAGTGGCATCTTGTGTTATGCAAACGGCGACCGTCGGTTCTACTGTGAGCCTATAAATCATGTGGATCATTTACGTCTCTTGAACAGTGACCGTTATGCTCGATTTTCGAAGGCTCTGTCTTCGCCAGTAAGTCCATGAGGCCTCAAGCGTTCAGCAACATGGCGCCTACCACGAGGTAGGTATTAAGTGCATTTATCATACCGTTTGAGCAGGCATAGGACAAGCAATCGATGTTATTGTATCTTCCGAGATTAACGAGAATCTAACAGAAAGAAAACATTTTAAGAAAAGTAGGAAGAAAGAAAATATTGATTTTGCCGTATGAGAAAATCCTTAAGCGTTAGTCGCTACGGATTAAATATTATCGCGTTCCCCGTTGACTTTCAGACAGATGGGCTGAATACTGAATGAAAAATTTCAGCCTTCGTCACATCGATTAAAGCCTACTCTGCTGCCTGTTAGAAAATATTTTAGCTTATCGCAGTTGACTGAGGTAGCAAGAAGGCCATTATCATATAATTCATTTGTTTACATTCTTCATCGCGTCTCGTACTTTCCACGCGAACTGGGCGTGCCCCTACACACTGAGTAAGAATCACGTTTTAAGGCAGATCAGAGATTATCTTCTATTTTTAACTTTTAAGGAAAATAAATATAAAGTTACTTTATAAAATGATAATATGAATATATTTCCTAGCAAGATTTATTGGCTCTTGGTACACAGAATTTGCATTAATGCCATTGTTACATTGTATCTTACCCGTGGTGGGTGGGAGGTCATCGTTTTGTTAAATTTAAGAATTGATAATTAAGTTCAGATACTCACTATGTTACGCAGACCGTTACAAGAGAATCATGATTCCACATTTTGATACTTTATCGCTGAATGTAACTGACATGTTTAAGCCGTTTAAAGTTGACGCTCCATATAAAATGAATAGTACGTTACAGTTAATGTCAGCAGAACTTTCACGCACACTGGATGCAAAAGTAGACACCAAATTTGACCAACAAAACAGCCAAATTGACGAACGTTTTAATCACCACCTACAAAACATTGAAACGCGTTACCGTAAATTTATACAGGAACAGAATAAAGTAAAGAAACAAGTCATGGAAACAATTACTGCACAGAGACAAAGAGATAAGCGAAAGTTGTTTACGAAAGCAAAAACATACGTAGACAACAACATTGCTACAGTATCAGACGAAATCAAACAGTTGAACACCGAACTGCAAGATGAAGTCTCCGGTCTTAAAACAAAAACACACACACACATTAGACTTTCAGACAATGACCAACAGACTTGAAAAGTTGGAACTAATACAGGATCCCGATGCCATCAAAGCAGACGTTAAGAAATTGAAAAAAAACCACACGTAAAATACAAAAACAAATTAGTGCTTGTGACACTAAAAACGACGATCACGTAAAAGCACTGACTGAAAAATTTGATGAATTGGCCAGTCGTATTGACGTTATCGAAAGTAACAATGACATCAAATCAGACGATACTTCACCAGTTTCGTTTAATCAAACACCCAAATTCCAAAATTTACAGCAGACAAGCAGTGAGATAGGATCGTCCAACAATACATTGCGTAAAAAATTGTCATCTTTACAGCAAGAAGTGACAGAAATGAAAATTTTTTCAGCCTCTAACACGTCACCGCATATGCCACATTCTGAACATTTGTCACATTTACACAGCCAGTATAGCTTAGGTAAGTTACAGAGAGTATGTGACTTAGATTCCGAACAGTCACAGACAAACAGATTATTATACAATCCTGAACCTGTTCAGACATTCAGAGACGATAATTTTGATTACTAGCACTTTCTATCCGTTAGGAAATTTAAGGTATTTAAAAATGACAGAACGCAGATTCACCCTTTGAATTGGATACAACAATTTAGCTTTGCTCGTCCACCAACTTGGCCCGTAACACGCAAACTTGAATTTATTTGGAGTTTTTTGGAAGGCGAACCGGCAACTCGTATGAGACCGATCGCGAGATAATGCTACTCGGTAGAAGAATTTCAGAATGCTTTTCTGTCAGCGTATTGGTCGAAGACGACACAGCGCGGAATCAAGGATCAATTAATTAGCTTACCGAATTATGGCAACTAAAATTTTCCACTGTCATGCAATTTTTTGAACACATGGTACAACAAAACCAATACTTAAGTGAGCCATACAGTGAATCAGCACTTATCCAATTATGTATTTCTAAATTGCCACGATCGTTAAGAGTATCACTTTTAACAGGACAGCAGAAAGAAAATATTTCGGCATTTAGAAATCTGTTACAGCTTTTAGAAGTTCAGCAATCAGATTATTCCTTCATAAACAAAAATTTTTCACATCACAACCAAGGGCAACCAACATACAGTAATTACATTCAGCCACGCTATTTCAATAGCAAAGGTAATAGACGCTCCAGGAACGACAACCACCAGAACTTTAATAACAGACAAAATTTTAATTATCAGTATCGTCAAAATTATCAGCAACAGGAAACACATTTTGGCAACAATCGAGGGTTTTCACCACAACAGCAACAAAACCAGCCAGTTGACATACCCAACCAATGATGTAGTCTTCAAGGTCAAACAAGCTTTACTGTTTCGCCGCCTACACGTATAGCGTCGGGTCCGACTAATAGTAACGCACAGCTACAAGGAAATCAGTACGTACAGAAAACACGTCATTTCAACTCTTATCGCAACGCGCCGTATAGCAATGATTATTATGACAGACGTAAAAGTAATGAGCACAGTTTATAGCGTAACAGGCTGTCTTGCCAGCAGCAGAATCATCCACAACAGATTATCATGAATGAACCAGACAGTCGGTATCATCCCGAACCTAATACGTCAGGAAGAAATAACAGAACAGTACAAATAGTCGAGATGCCACAGTATCCTCCCGCAAATAACAGCACGTAAGAAAGAATTTGACGAGATACAGTACAGGTTGCATCTTCCAACAACGTAAGCACTACTTTTGACACGCAGAATGTTGTTCACGAAAATGTTATTACTTTTGACGACATCCGAGACACTCTTTTGCATGAAAAACCCGTTATTCAAAAAACCATTTCCCACCCTGTCATTTAAGTAAAGATTGGATCATCCACATTTTCAGCAGTAATCGATTCTGGATCACCTATGTCAGTTATAAATGAAGAAACCTTCAACGAATGTAACAAAGGGAATATTTATCCTACGTTACCATTAGGCAAAACTAAAGTAAAAGGAGCAGTATCTAGTAAAGGAGTAAATGTAAAATTACAGACACACTTATCATTTTGTATTGCAGGTCATACGTTCCACACAAATTTTTGGATTGTTCCCTTATTGACAACAGACGTCATTTTAGGTACGAATTTTCTGGTACAACATGACGCAATTATTGACTTTCAAAATTTCTATTTAATGTTAAAGGATGAGAATGTACAACTGGCATTAGAATTTCAGCACGCTTTATCGCAGAAGAACAAACAATTAATCGAACAGAAGTCATTTCTACATCGCGTGACATAGACTGTCATTCCACATT
Organism: Schistocerca serialis cubense; assembly: GCF_023864345.2. Classification (NCBI taxonomy): domain Eukaryota; kingdom Metazoa; phylum Arthropoda; class Insecta; order Orthoptera; family Acrididae; genus Schistocerca; species Schistocerca serialis. The sequence goes on along the minus strand of NC_064638.1, from coordinate 1,021,811,808 downwards.
GTTCACAGATACGTATGTTCACAACTACAAAACACCAGGCGAAGCCGACAGTGACGTTATGCAAATGATTTCTGATAAAGTTAAATAGAGCAGTGCAAATACAGACGACGAATTTACGCAACTGCGCAAAATTCTTTTACAGCAAGCTCCAGTTTTTGATAACGTCCCTCGTACTATGTCTGGTTTTATGTATGAATATCTAGTTAAACAGCACGACACATTTAAAGCCAAACATTATCCTATTCCGTATATCTACAGAGAACAAGTTAAGAAAGAATTACAAGCTATGCTAGACCAAGGAATCATTGAACCGGCAGTTAGTCCGTACATAAACCCGCTCCATATTGTTAAGAAAAAGGATGGCTCACTTCGCCTCGTACTTGATTCGCGTCACATCATTGATATTATTATTAATGAAACATCTACATCTACATTTATACGCCGCAAGCCACCCAACGGTGTGTGGCGGAGGGCACTTTACGTGCCACTGTCATTACCTCCCTTTTCTCTTACAGTCGCGTATGGTTCGGGGGAAGAACGACTGTCTGAAAGCCTCCGTAGGCGCTCGAATCTCTCTAATTTTACATTCGTGATCTCCTCGGGAGGTATAAGTAGGGGGAAGCAATATATTCGATACCTCATCCAGAAACGCACCCTCTCGAAACCTGGCGAGCAAGCTACACCACGATGCAGAGCGCCTTCCTTGCAGAGTCTGCCACTTGAGTTTGCTAAACATCTCCGTAACGTTATCACGGTTACCAAATAACCCTGTGACGAAACGCGCCGCTCTTCTTTGGATCTTCTCTATCTCCTCCGTCAACCCAATCTGGTACGGATCTCACACTGATGAGCAATACTCAAGTGTAGGTCGAACGAGTGTTTTGTAAGCCACCTCCTTTGTTGATGGACTACATTTTCTAAGGACTCTCCCAATGAATCTCAACCTGAAACCCGCCTTACCAGCAATTAATTTTATATGATCGTTCCACTTCAAATCGTTCCGCACGCATACTCCCAGATATTTTACAGAAGTAAGTGCTACCAGTGTTTTTTCTGCTATCATATAATCATACAATAAAGGATCCTTCTTTCTATGTATTCAAATACATTACATTTGTCTATGTTAAGGGTCAGTTGCCACTCCCGGCACCAAGTGCCTATCCGCTGCAGATCTTCCTGCATTTCGCTACAATTTTCTAATGCTGCAACTTCTCTGTATACTACAGCATCATCCGCGAAAAGCCGCATGGAACTTCCGATACTATCTACTAGGTCATTTATATATATTGTGAAACTCAATGGTCCCATAACACTCCCCTGTGGCACGCCAGAGGTTACTTTAACGTCTGTAGACGTCTCTCCATTGATAACAACCTGCTCTGTTCTGTTTGCTAAAAACTCTTCAATCCAGCCACACAGCTGGTCTGATATTCCGTAGGCTGTTACTTTGCTTATCAGGCGACAGTGCGGAACTGTATCGAACGCCTTCCGGAAGTCAAGGAAAATAGCATCTACCTGGGAGCCTGTATCTAATATTTTCTGGGTTTCATGTACAAATAAAGCGAATCGGGTCTCACATGATCGCTGTTTCCGGAATCCATGTTGATTCCTACAGAGTAGATTCTGGGTTTCCAAAAGCGACATGATACTTGAGCAAAAAACATGTTCTAAAATTCTACAACATATCGACGTTAGAGATATAGATATATAGTTTTGCGCATCTGCTCGACGACCCTTCTTGAAGACTGTGACTATCTGTGCTCTTTTCCAATCATTTGGAACCTTCCGTTCCTCTAGAGACTTGCGGTACATGCCTGTTAGAAGGGGGGAAAGTTCTTTCGCGTACTCTGTGTAGAATCGAATTGGTATCCCGTCAGGTCCAGTGGACTTTCCTCTGTTGAGTGATTCCAGTTGCTTTTCTATTCCTTGGACACTTATTTGGATGTCAGCCATTTTTTCGTTTGTGCGATTATTTAGAGAAGGAACTGCAGTGCGGTCTTCCTCTGTGAAACAGCTTTGGAAAAAGGTGTTTAGTATTTCAGCTTTACGCGTGAAACAGATCGCCCACAGACACTAGAAGAACTTCTCCAGAAATTTTATGGTACTGCTGTTTATTCCACATTAGATTTGAAATCGGGATTTTGGCAAATTCAGCTCCATCCGAACTGCAGAAAGTACACCGCATTTCTCTGTTTTGGTGATTGATATCAATTTTGCAAATTACCGTTCGGTTTAACAATTTCTTCAGCAGCATTTATTCGCGTTTTAAATACTATACTTCCGACAGAACTTAAGACAGAATGACAACGTATGTAGACGACATCCTTGTCGCAGAAGCTAATTGGTCTGGACACAATATGATTCATGAACAACTGTTGCAAACTTTTCGTGCACAAGGACTAACTTAGCAAATCACACTTTGGCAAAACTTCTATAAAATACTTGGACATGTAATTTCAGCAGAAGGCATTGCGCCTGAACCGGAAAAACTTCAAGCTTTACGTGACATTACTGTTCCTACGACGAAGAAACAACTAAGCAGCTTTTTGGGTTTAATTAACTTTTTCCGTAAATTTATTCATTACTCTGCTTTAGACACCCCTAGATTGTGCCAGTTGACGGGTAAAAACGCTATTTGGTCGTGGGATAGCCAAGCACAGTCTGAATTTGTCAATCTAAAACAAGCTTTGTTGAACGCACCACTTTTATCACACCATGATCCTACCAGAAATTTTTCCATTGCCACCGACTGTTCTAACACAGCTTTAGGCGTACACATTTTTCAGGAAATGGAAGAAGACGGTAATACAGTAATTAAAAACATCGCCTTGGCAAGTCGCATTCTGTCACCTGCTGAACGCAATTATTCTGTTACAGAACTTGAAACATTATGTGTTGTACGGGCATTTTCCAGATTTAGGTATTTTCTTTATGGAAGACATACTCCGTTTACACCGACCATGGAGCTATACAGTTTTTACTTTCCGTTAAATTTACACATGACAGATCAAGCAGATGGAACTTTATTTACAGGAATTTAATTTTACAATTGTTCACATTCCCGGTACACAAAATGTTGTAGCAGACGCACTATCCCGTTCTCTCAGCAACTATCAGCAAGACATCGCAACCAACTTCTGCCAAGCAAATTTTAGAATCATGTATATCCAACAAGTTGCATTTGAAAATTTCATTTCGTCGTCATTACGAGACATAGCACAGGAGCAGTGCAAAGACAACGTTTGGAAAGAAATTAAACACCTTTGGCAAGATAAGAATAACGTTACCATTAGAAACCATTACACTGTACGCAATAACATTCTGTTTCTCCACTCTCACCCTGACAGCAACAACTGGTTATTATGCATTCCTGACGAACTTGTTAACAAATTAATTTGGTATACTCATTTAAGTTACGCACATTACAGAGCCAGAAAATGTTTTCTTTTAATGAGACAGAACTGTTATTTTGCCAACGTGGAGAAACGTATTCGACGAGTTTTAGCGTCATGTAAAATCTGCCAGAAAGCTAAATCAGACACGACTTGACATATTCCTCCGTTACATCCTATTGTACCCCTTAAATTGAGACACATGGCCGCTGTAGACATTTTTGGTCCAATTCCCAGAACTAATAGAGGTTTTTGCTACATCTTTGTCGCTGTTGAACTCACTTCGAAATTGGTTACCTTCACTCCGTTACGCAAACCTACTACTAAAGCTATTTAGAATGCATTTGTAAAACATTTTTTATTTCATGTAGGACATGTATTGAAAGTAATTTCCAACAATGGACCACAATTTCGATCTGCGATATGGACACATATGTTACGAGCCAGAGACAATTCTCCGATCTATATAATCAGGTATCACGCTTCTTCGAACCCTTCTGAACGACTAATGAACCAAATTGGTAAACTACGTAGAATATACTGCCATAAAAAACATATTGATTAGGATACACACATATTCTCATTCCAGGATGTAATTAACTCCATACCAAATGAATCTACTATGCTATCTCCGACTGTTATATTGAAAAATGTTGAACCACCTAACAAAATTAAAGAATTAGTATCCTTACCTACATCTCGTCGACTACGCCACCATGAAATAATTGACATTGCGCTCAACAACATCAAACGTGCCGCAGAGCGCCGGTGACGACAGCAGAAACAGGTTTGTACACGCTGTGACTTTCACATTGGACGGAAGATATTAGTACGCACGCATTATTTATCCAACATAGGAAAGAGTAGATGCAGTAAATTTGAGCTTCTATACGCAGGTCCGTATAGAATACGAAGCATTCCTCACGCCAATGTAGCACATGTCGAAACTTTGAGAACCAGGAAAAGCAAGGGCAATCACCATGTCTCCAAATTAAACCCTTTATTGAATGAACATACTTTATGATTTATCGCACTGTAATGCCATTTCCAGATATTTATATGACCACTTACTGATGATTATTATATTTTTCTTGGCAAGTGCTCGGCGAGGTAAGGTTAGCAGGTCGCTTTTCTTGTCGTTAGACATCAGACCGTGCACATTTTCCATTTTTTTTGTGTATGTATGATTGTTTTCCTATCGAAAGTAGAATTTTTTTGCTGTATGCACTATGTAATCTTTAAGATGTAACAAACACCAGTTGACTTTGACATTTTGCCTTATGATATCTCTATATCTTGACTACTCTACATTTTTTGCTACTACATTATGATACTGTGTGTACATTTTTGCACTTGAAAATTGTCTATGATTTTGACATAATACGTTTTCTGTCATGCTATGCTGTATGCTTAGTCGTATCACTAGAAACAAGTTTTTATTTAATGGGTGTATGATTTAAATGCAAGATATTAATCCCTATTCATCATTTTCACACAGCAATAACGTGTAAAAGGAATAAGTTAAACAAACCACAGTGGTTTACTATGAAACGGAAATTTCACCATCGGAATGAACGAAAGAAAATGCAGTACTGTGTCATGAGGAGTAAATGGATCAGAATTAACAAGCATTAACAAGAATATACTATACACACTGTATAATAGCAGTCTTAACTAATTATTTTTCTTTCAGAATACAAGGCGATTATTGCAGGCTGTCAGACAGAACTGCACATGTTAATTTTAGTGATGAAATACGCTAGAAGTAAGAAACTCTATAATATATGAAGTAATGAATGATAATGAATAGTTGTAAGAGGAGAATGGTAATATGATGATGAATAATGAAGTGTCAGTGTTTTGCAGATGATGATAAATGATGATGAATAGTTATATGAAGAATATGGTAATATGAATAATGACGTTTTTCTTTGCAGATGATGGTAATGATGAAGTTATAGTAATATGAATAATGACGTTTTTCTTTGCAGATCATGATAATGATAAAGTTTATATATTTTGTATTAGATAAGAGATGCTACATAGTTATTTAAGTGTTTGTTACAGTTCCTTTTGACAGTATGTCTTATGTTGCATAGTATTATGACTGAATGTTTTGGGAAAGACTGCTAGAGTACATACATATTAAGTACACATTTCATTACCTGTTAATTCGAAGTTTACTTCTTTTCAGCATAATATGAATACATTTCTTCTTTCAGCTTAATAATCCACTTTGTATTTTTTCCAGCAGAAGTTTTCATGATACTAATATGCTATAAGCACTTAATTATTAAATCTGTTCTAGTACTTGCATTTTTTACCGAGTTGTGTCTATCATTTATGAATGTGATCACATATACTGTACTTGTTTCATAACCTTTCTACAGCTGACTCATGACGAATGACGTTATTAAACCTTATTTCCAGCAATAAGTCTAAAGCAACTATTTTCATGCCCCAGCAATTGACTATCGATCCCAACGCAAAGCATTGCTAAAAAAAAAATTACCAGTCCCAACTATTACTAGTATACAACTAAATAATGCTACCAGTTTAAGGTATATTTCTAGTCCTAAGGATAATGCAAATTTCTCTGATGTATTGATTCCATTATTTCTATGTATTATTGGACTAAACACCTTCGATACCAGTTCCAATGCCTTACATTTTAAATATGTCTTAGGTCACTTACATGATACCATATATAAACACCAGTAGCTTGATGGTACACTCAATTAACTCCTGTTTTGAATGATGACTTCTGAATAATGCATAATAAATACCTTGTCACTGGCCAATGAATGCCAATTATTACTGTAATGTGATGACTTATGCATAAGTGCTATGCCAATAATGAACTCTTGTTTTGAATAATGACTTCTGAATAATGCATAAAAATGCTTTGTAACTGGCCAATGAGTGCCAATAATTACTGTAATGAGATGACTTATGATGCCAATTATTACTGTAATGTGATGACTTATGCATAACTGCTATGCCAATAATTTCTGTAAATAATATTTTGTTATACTCTATAAATGAATGCCAATAATTACTGCAATGACATGAGTTATGAATAGTGTTTTGTAATACTCAATACTTGCTACATGTTTAGTAACTGGCCAATGAATGCCACTGATTACTGTAATGAGATGACTTATGCATAAATGAATGCCACTGATTACTGTAACGAGATGACATATGTATAAATGAATGCCACTGTTTACTGTAATGAGATGACTTATACATAAATGCTATGCCAATAATTACTGTAATGAGATGACATGATGCCAATAATTACTGTAATGGTGTTTTGTTATACTCTATAAATTCCATTGCCAATTATTACTGTAATAAGATGACTTATGCATAAATACTATGCCAATAATTGCTGTAATAAGATGACTTATGATTAATGTTCCGCAATACTCCATACATACATACATAGAAATGTTTAGTAACTAGCCAATGAGTGCAAATAATCATTCAAATCGGTTGATACACTAGTGCAATTCTGAATTATGACTAGCATAAGAGTTAATGTCCTTCACCATCTGACATAATTACCAGCAATTACTGCAATATCCGTATGTCCTGTCCATCCTCAAGATCATGGAGCACTATATTTGCTATCTGCAATAATTCTACATTGACGTAAGAGTATGGATTCTGCAAGAATGTGGTGTTGACATATCAAGCTGTCCACCACCTTGAACGATGGAGATGTCATCATGGTCCTACTGTTTGGTGTACCTAATGTACTACCAAAATGATAACATAGAATATTAATACAACATTTCAGTGTCTTGGCTACACTGATAAATACTTCAGGGAAGAGAACTTCAGATTGTCTCACTTGGCGTTGTGCTTCTGTAGAAAGATATGGACTTTCAGTGCAGCTATGTGCAACCCTCTGTGCTACAACCATGATGCTATCCTTCCCATTCCTTTCCTAGTTCTTGTAAAATGTTAGAGACTTATACAGGGTGTATGCACTTTATTTTATTTTCTGATGTATTCAGTTCCTGTAAAAATGATAAAGACGTCTACAGTGCGGGTGCACTTTATTTCACTCCCTGATTGATTTAATTCATGTAAAAATACTAAAGACATTTACAGTGCATGTGCACTTTATTTCTTTTCTTAACGTATCCAGTTCTTGTAAAATGCTAAAGCCTTTTACAGTGCGTGTACACTTTATTTCATTTGTTAATGTTTTCAGTTCTTGTAAAAAAAATGCTAAAGACTTATACAGTGCGTGTGCACTTTATTTCATTTCTCAATATGTTTAAATTCTTGTAAAATAGTAAAGATTTATGCAGTATATGTGTACTTTATTTCATTTCTCAATATGTTTAAATTATTGTCAAATGGTAAAGACTTATACAGTGCATGTGCACTTTATGTCATTTGATAATATATTTTGTACTCGGTGCTTGTACGCTCTATTTCATTTCTTAATATGTTCTGTACTTATATTATTTATCAATAATGTTATATATATGTATATACTCTGTGACTGTAAACTCAGTAAACTAAGTAGATTACAGAAAAATTTGTTGCTCATGGCAAGTCCAATTGACTCACCATCGTTGCCAAATTTTTGCCCCCCCCCACCCCCCCAGTGGAGGGTTATGTAAGAGGTCCACGATTAAGGAATTTGTTGCTAGCGCACTCGAACAGATGTAATTTCGATGGGTTGCTCACGCGCTACCTGCGATATGTAAGCTATTAGAGAATCTCAGACCAGAGAGCAGTGTTGTCACCAGTAGGAACTGCGTAGCAGTAGGAGTAAGTAGTTGCTAGCGAGCAGTCTGGTGTATCATTTTGGCTGGGCCGGTCGTGGGGAGCGATGGCGGAGCCTGAGCGTTGTAGTATAAGGTAAAAGCAGCGTCGCGCATATGTAGTATTGTTAAACCAAGTCCCATGTAAATGTTTTTAAAAATCTCTTAATAATAATCTTTCATATAAAAAATTAACTTTTGATAATCATTCATCTCAATCTAAAGAACTTACTAATTTCTCCAATCAATGGTCATCCCGATTATTGTAAAGAAAAGTCAGTTGTTTCCTTTTATACATGACAAAATCTATCGGCCAGCATTGCACAGGGCTGTGCCAGAAAAATTTCTTACAGGAGCAGATATATACGCGTTATCCGGTGACCTTACTGAGGTAAGAATTTTCAATTTATTCAGAATGGTTTTCAGGGCCATGACGCAGCGCTGCTGACGTCCAAAATTCACCAGTTTAAGTGGAAGGTTATAAGTGAGCGCAAATTTTATTGAGAAGTTAGTCACATTGTATTATTGGTAGGTTACAAAATTTTACTATTGGGCGGTTTTGGAATGTATATGTTGGAAGGTTACGCTGAATGTGAATTATATACTTATATTCTTTTAACTGTTGGGAGGTTACACTAAATCTGAATGATATATAATATTATTTTTACTGAGGGGAGGTTACAAGGTACAGTGATCATTTCAAGTCAGTACTTTTGTAAAGTCGGCTGTAGTGATCCATATTTATGTAACTAACCATTCCTTATTGGAAACTGAAGTTTTGACAATTTTACACAAGCAAAGTGGAAGTAGGAAAGTATATCTCTTGAAACAATTGGAGATTACGTAGATAGAGCAAAGAAAAAAAAAACAAAAAAATACGGAACTATGTTAAACTAGCTTAGGTACCGTGCATTGCCCGGCTATTTATTTATAGCTGAGCCTGAGACATCATGCAACGTGGAACTAATTTTTGACTAATGAAGTTAGCTTCTGTGTATACAATCTCTGAAGTAGTATGAACGAAGAGCTTGTTTCCTTCACTAACATGGGAGAGAGCCAAGCAGAGCTGGTGGTGTGAAAAACGGATGACACTGTGGTCCACGCCCACAAGACGCAACGTCTAGTCTTGTACTTTGATTATGGTCACGGCATAACATAAATTCACTGTGAATTGTATACATTTAAAGTAATATAGTAAATTGTTTGGAATAATCTGATCTCAGCGTATACAACTCGCTCGCATGTGTCCCTTTCCGTCAAAATTTCCGCTTGTATATTGTTAGGCTGGGGAGGAGTACCTAAGCCTCTACGAATGAAGGGTTGTGAGGAGGGACAAAATACATAAGGTCTCGAGAAGAGTTACATCGCACCTCGCTTTCGGAAGGAGTTTCCAAAGAGTGCGTTAAAGCCTGATGTTAACAGATCACAGCGAGTCTCGCTTCACAATCTTCATTGGATTCTTGACACGACATAGTCCTTAGTCTTTGAAACGTCCCCTTTTGAACAATTATACATGACTGTGCTTAAACTGACACACAATATTTTGTTAGCGCAACGCAATCTGACTTTCAAAATTCCCTACAAAAGAATGGCCCTGAGTAACATTAAACTATACCTTTCACAAATCACTTACCTCACAAAAATCTTCGCTACTCAAGCTACTGCAATACAGCGAGCGCCACTACTGCCAGCTAAATAAAAGATTCAAACTATGGAAGGCACTAACTACTGATAGGGATAGTTAGCAAATGAAAGATATTAATAGAGAATAAACAATGTATTTACCTTGATATCATCATATATAAATATAGCAGTTCATGACAAATTTAAAAACTCCGCCATCTCCCTCTCCACATCCACCACTGCTGGCGGCTCACCTCCAACTGCGCAACCCTACGCGCTGTTCACATCCAGCTGCCGCTGCCCAACACTACAATGGCGAGTATTACAACAATGCAAAGCAGCCACAGACTGCACACAGCACAGCCAGTGATTTTCATACAGAGGTGGCGTTACCAATAAAAAAACCTAAACAGCCTAATTACATAGCCCCCATGCTCCCCACAAAAAATTTTACAAATTGGTTTGGGCAGTGGCCAATACAGATTTGAAAAAATTTTTCATAATTACAATAACAAAGAAATCAAATGCACACACTTATTGATACGATGTTGGTCAAAAGCTAAAATTTTGTCACAGTCCATAGAGACAGTCCTGATCATTCATCATTAATAGTAATTACAGTTTTTTTCGCAAAGTCTCATTAGTAAAAGAAATTGCACACAGAAGTAGTGGATTTCCATGCAGTCTTGAAGAAGTAGTGTTGTCCTTCCAACGGAAAGACAGTGCTGACTCTTGACATGCAGACAGGTAATGGGCCACAACAGAGCAAACCCACAGCAGAGTCAGTCGAAATTTTGAAGAGTATTGGTAGGTAGGTCATCACAGAGCAGACCCACTGTAGTCCTGGTAGAGATTACAGTATACGGGTGCAGACCCACTGCAGTCCTTGTAGAATTAATGGTACTGGTGGGCCATCAAAGATGCAGACCCACTGTAGTCCATGTAGAGATGGCCAGCAGCCATCTGTTGCGACTGTGCAGGTGCAAAATCACGATCGAAGAGTCTTGCAGAGAATATAGCCAAGTCCATAAATCACCACTAGTGCACTCAGAAAGTTTTTTTTCTAGTTGTCCTTTGAACCAGCAATGCTGTTATCCAGTCCCTTGCTGAATTACCAACACACGTGCAAACACTATCAGTCCCTACTTCTCACATATTGTCCATATACTATGACCAACAGAAACGTGTGCAGTGAAATGTAACTTAATTTGAAGAACTGGTGTCTATACAATTATAAATTTACAACATGAAAATACAATTACAAAGGTACAAAATACATCATTAAAGAACATAATAGTACAGATAACATTTGTAGTAATATGGGCTTTACAAAAGAATCGAAATAACATATACATCAGTGTTACAGGAATTATGACATGAGTACATACATAAAAGATCAGAATAACTTTCGAAACATCAACTTCACACATGAGCATTAACACAAAACAGAATAAATAATGTCTAAACATCTTTACAAAGTAAATAACACATTATTAATGCCAATTGTATTTGAGGATAACAGTATTCCTCATCATAGTGAATGTAACTTAGTATTACAAGAGAAAAAAGTTCTATGAAACAGTACACAGAGACAGGAAGAAAACAAATACACAAGGGTACACAAACATATAGTGGGATAACACCAATAGGAAAGGACAGGGTTCGTTTTCAGTGTAACATTTGGTACTGCAGTCCAACCCAAAACTTCATATATCTTTCCTCTTATTTCATCCTTTGTTTCCACCAAAAAAATTCTATCTAAGCATGCTTTCTGTATTTATATGTTCACACATTTCTTACCTCAACATTTATTTCCAAGAAAATCCTACCTAAACCTGTTTTCTGTACTTTTTTTCGTATAACTTCTCAATGCATTTCTTCCAATTCATCGCAACTCATTCTCTTAGAGGATACCCCCTCTTAAGCTAACTTAAATCTACTGAGCTCAGATGCTAAACTAAGGGACGAGGCAATGCAGCAGCACAAAATAAGTAACACAAACAGCAATGACCAAAAAAATGGAAAATTGCAAAGCAAGCTACAGTAAATCTAAATTACCAAGCAATGCAACATTACAACTAATATGAGCCAATGTGCAGCAACAATAAAATTAAATGAGTAGTAAAACTGGCTTAGCAGAGTAACACAAAGTCAAATTCAGTAACATTATGCCTGGCAAACAGCAGTAACTTATACCTAACATGACATAGCTCAAGCAGAAAAAATATTACAGTAAAAACAACAATGCAGATAAGGGAAATGTATATTCACACCTTAATGTCTATGTAATTAAAGTGGTGCTCCACAAATTATTCTACAAAAGAAATTACCAAGTACTTGAAAAGAACATTATAGATGCAGTTACTGTTATTAGTCCCTTCTTATTGTTCTCTCCATTCCAAGAGCTCCTTTTTCGAAGAATGTGGATCAGAAAATAATTATTTAATAAATCTGTTGACAGAAAGTGTTCACATTAGCAGATGCATTTAAGTTTATTTTATAAAACCAATGCTGCAACACAGCTGTAAACCAGATATTAAACAAAATGAGCAATCTCTTAACTACAAAGACAATAGATGTAAAATGTTTCTAATCATTTCATTAGGCATTTTAGTAAATATCATAAATTACGAGCTCCACAGTATGCTTTCAACAAGGAAATGTCAATAGCGAGGACAATGGCCTCACCTTTCTTTTATTCTACCTGTGCTTCTGATGAGGCACTCACTTATGACTTGTTCTCCCGGCGTCTGACACAGCTGCGTGCCCACGATGCATTACGTGCAGGTGGTCACTTAACTTTCTTACGGAAATATTTACGACAGCAGTTTCCGCTACTGTGACAGTCTCATATACAAAATTTCACAGGTCGAGAATTTGCGTTGCAAATGTGTAGACAAAACCCTATAAATATAAGTGTCCAAATAAAATATTCGTCAGCATTGTGATACAGTCACGCATTTACGCACATTTCATAACCCTTAAAGTACACTTCTTGGTTTCCAACATACTACTTATTCCTCATATACAGTAGCATCATCTTATTGATCATAAACATATCACAACAGCATAGTACACATCGTCGTCGTAATAATGTCATAACATCTCAGTCAATTCTCAAAATCGTCGTAGCTTCCTCCAATAATTTCAAAACCTAAAAAAAATTCTCTGCTCATTTCAATAGTGTCATCTACCTCAAACGTACTTTAAAATCATGCTCCCTTACCAAATATATCATTCAAAGCTCTCATAGTATCACAATGGTTCCGAAAAAATATGAGCATTTCACAAAGTACAGACAAAATACAATTTCATAAGTGTGAAGTTATCCAACTGTGTAATTGCGTAAACATCTGTCACTGATGTAATGAAATAAATGTTTGTCTCTCTCAGTTACATGATCAGATAGCTGTGTAATTTGTGTGTTAGAGAAATATGGTACCGATGTGTAAAGTTGTATAAGCAAATACCATATTAGCTAGGGTTCCTTGTGGTTGCCACACACATGGTACACAAAGTAAGCGTGTACCCCCCTGAGGATTAATGTAATTATACTCTCAGGTGTTACAGATTACAGCAATGGAATGAAATGCATCACGGAAAACTTTCTTTATAATTCAAAAACCTTTAAAAATAAATGTTTTAAGTACAAAATTAATCACACAAATACGTGTACTGTAGCGCTAAATGTGCGTCTTGTTGCAACATAATCTGTGTGGAAGTGTCGTAGTTATCATCCTCCGAAAGCTAAGTTCTGCAGAAATCAATGTACTTACCTCATAATACACAAAAGTGAAATGCTTTGCGTATAAATAGTTATTACGCTTATTGCCGTGATGAGGAAAGTACTGTGCTGTAACGTATTGTTGTGCTACGGAAAGGCAGTCTCATTGTAGCTATACCACAAAAGTTACTACTAAAACCTGTTTTACTTTCCAGAATAAAACAGAAAACTGTGCAGATATAAAACAGAAATACTGCAAAAGCAACATTGTAAATTGTCACTCATTAGTAGCGTCGTGATAAAATCGTGTAGCTGTCACATAAACTAACCACTGTGCCATCTGGTATCTCACTGAAAGTACTTTAAATCCAGAATATATTTTCAAGTAAACCAAAATGTTGCATTAAAATCTCATTAGCAGTACTGGTAAATGTTTTAATTATGTAAGCCTTATAGTCGTTCCATAATCGTGCAACTAACAAGCAAGAATGCACACACACAATAACACTGTGTCGTCTCTCCACAATAACAATGCATTCGTAATTTTTGTTTAAATAAGTTCTCTTGGTTCTTGACTGGATATTTAACTTCAAACATTGTTGCATGTTAACAGTTTCTTAAGTCTGACAAAGCATACTAGAAATGTGAAGTGAAAAGTTTTATGGCAAAGACAAAGTTAAAAAGTAGATTATCTTTCAATAAACAGTTCCTAGTACGCAGAGTTTCAACTTCAACGCAATTATCATGTGGTATACGTCGGTAAAGAATACTGGAATTTTTCTCAAGGTTATCGTCTATGTTATTTTTCTCTGAGCCAGCCGGCACACACGGATGCCTGCGGTGCGAGTCATTGTCTGTCTCTTTGTTGGCGCGCGCCGTTATTGGGATTAGGAGACCTAACTTCTACAAATTCACCGTGACCAGAGGGCCCAGCCGTGTTAGAATACCGCCAGTTCTGGTGAAATTGACGTCTGTCGTTATGATTATATCGTCTGTCGTCATGTCGGTAGATTCCATAGTTTCTTCCTTGTCGGTCACGTGGTGGAGAATTTCTCCCTGAATCGTAACTCCGCGCTGAACTGTTGCATCTGAAGTTATTCTGTCTCCCTTGATAATAATTGTTTTGGTTCCCACATTGTCTGTTTCTCTGATTGTCTCTGTGATAGTCATTACTACGGAAATGCGATCTTTCTCTGTAGTTATTACTACTCTGCCAACAGTTGTCATACGGGTGGTGTCTGTTTTGGTCACGATTTGTGTTGTGAGAATAGCCTTGTCGTGTCAAGTTATTACTTCTTTCATCGCGGAATTGCGACGGATGTGACCTGTAATTGTTGTGTTCCTGGTTTTGCGTTCCGCGATTGTCAGTGTCAATTTCTAATTCTTGTAAGAGTCCCTGAAATGCTTCAATGTCGTCTTTGCAACGTCCTGCCAAAATAATATGTCGTAAATGTTCAGGCAGTTTGATTAAGCAAATGCGGATGAGTTCTGAGGGGCTGTATGGGTTTGAAAGATACTGATTCTTATGCAACATGTCTTCAAAATATTTCATAAGACTGGAAAATTCAGATTGTTCGAAACGTTTCATCATTATGATGCTATGTTTTACTCGGTCTTGTGTGGCTTGAGACCAATATGCTGAGAGGAAGGCATGGTAAAAATCTCCTTCACTGTGGCAATCGTGAATTACCGATCGCATTCTTACAGCTGGTTCATTCTCCAAGTAGCCACACATAAATTCTAATCTGTGTTCTAACGACCAGTTGGGAGGAAAACAATGCGAGAATTGATGGAGCCATGCTTGTGGATGAATGTCGTTGCCAGAATTCTTAAATGTTTTGAATTTACATGTAGTAATGAACAGCTTATAGTCAAAATCATCATGTCGGCGAGTCGCATATCGGTCATTGTTAGGTCATGTCGGCCGTTCCATCTCAAAATTCGGTGCACATTGCCAATTTCTTTCATAACTTCCGAAATGCCCTGTGTTATTATTTTGTGGCTGTTCCGTATTTCTGTGTCCCTCTTCCCGTATTGGGGCGCGAGTGTCCTCTGAAATACGTAATTCTTGTATTACCTGTGTCAGCTGATCTTGTACTTCCCGGATTTCTCTTTTGTGTTGCGTATTAATTTGATTTTGATTTTGTTTGAATTTTCTAATTTCTACATACTCTTCAGTGTCAGTGAAGGCTACAGGTGTTGTGTTATTCAGATCCTCATCTACCTTTGTAGATAAGTTAGTGAACTGATCTGAAAGTTCGTCTACTTTATTCGATAGTGAAATTATTTCCTCTGTATGTTTTTCTGAACCAAGTTTCAGAGTATCTACTGTGTCCTTTAAGTTTTCCTTAAGTTGCGTAACCGAATCGGTAGATGCAACTGAGTCAATTTTAGCTTGCAAGGTGTCGTGATTTTCATGAACAATGGTTTGCAGTTCTTTTATGGCTGCTTCGTGATTCTGTAATGCATTTTCATGCCGCGAAAAAATGGTTGAAAATGCTCACAAATTTGTGTTTTTACGTCATTACAGACTTTTTGACATTTCGATTCAATGTTATGTAACTCAGTAGTTAAATCTTCACGTGTTTGTTCAAGTGTGGTGTCTAACTTTTGAAGATTTTGTCCCATTGCGTCTAACTGTTGCTGTGTTTGTCTCTGGTGTTGTTCCATTGTGTCTAACTTTTGAAGATTTTGTTCCACTGTGTCTAACTTTTGCTGTGTTTGTCTCTGATTTTGTTCCATTTCTTGCATTAATTGTAATAACAACGCACTGGTGTCTGAAACATGTTCCTCAGTGCTTTTCGGCAGTGAAGATGCACCGGCAACATTCACATTTTGACAAGCGGAAAATGTGTCTTGACTCATTTGAGAAAACGGTGAGAACCCAAAACCTGAGTCTGCAGTATTTGCAATATTGTGTTCTGTCATTCCCGATTCCTGAGGCGAGCTGTTGCCGACCAATCGATCGATAACGCTTCCCTGTTCACTACCTGTTTCACTGTCTACACCATTGTTTGCCGCCCGCTCCATTTCCCTATGCGCAATTACCAATTTACTACTTTGAACATTAGTTAATTCATTACTCTGCGGCGCTAACACACTGCTTTCGTATTCACTGTCATTTCTCAGTTTACTTTGGAGCCTAGTATTACGTTTTTCACACGCCATAATTGTCACAATATTTCACACGATAACACAGAAAAGCGCAATTTGAAGAGCAAAATAAAATAACATAGCAATGGAAATAATGTCTACTTAATTGCCAGCGCAGCTGCGAAATACTTGGTGCAAATCTACATGCATGCCACGACAGTTTTACTGTACAACAATGAAAAACTACAACTACAAAGGAAATTCTCTCTATGATTACGCGCTATCAATAAACAATAGCTACACTAATTACACAAACTACAAGAAAAAAATCAGAAGATTCCAGTGAGGTATCCTCGGCTAAGCGTCGACATATGAAACGTCCCCTTTTTGAACAATTATACATGACTGTGCTTAAACTGACACACAATATTTTGTTAGCTCAACGCAATCTGACTTTCAAAATTCCCTACAGAAGAATGGCCCTGAGTAACATTAAACTATACCTTTCACAAATCACTTACCTCACAAAAATCTTCGCTACTCAAGCTACTGCAATACAGCGAGCGCCACTACTGCCAGCTAAATAAAAGATTCAAACTATGGAAGGCACTAACTACTGATAGGGATAGTTAGCAAATAAAAGATATTAATAGAGAACAAACAATGTATTTACCTTGATATCATCATATATAAATATAGCAGTTCATGACAAATTTAAAAACTCCGCCATCTCCCTCCCCACATCCACCACTGCTGGCGGCTCACCTCCAACTGCGCAACGCTACGCGCTGTTCACATCCAGCTGCCGCTGCCCAACACTACAGTGGCGAGTATTACAACAATGCAAAGCAGCCACAGACTGCACACAGCACAGCCAGTGATTTTCATACAGAGGTGGCGTTACCAATAAAAAAACCTAAACAGCCTACTTACATCTTTTAGTCGTTCTTATGTATTCAGAAGAACTCGCGAGTTTTTTGGGCGTTTACGTTCGTCAACAAAACGAAATCAATATGGAACGACTATGCACCCAAATCACAAGTGAAATTTAATATATTCGTTTCTCCTAGCAAGTAATATAAATAAAACGTATCGAAAAAAGCAAGACATCTTGGAGGGGACCAGTGGAAACAAAACAGTTGGTCACAGGAGCCACGAACTGAAGAAGGTGGAAAATCATTCGTCTAAGATGTTGTAGACCGATGAAGCTCATTTCACTCTCCTAGCGTCTGTTAACACCCGTAACTGCGGAATTTGAGCTACTGATACAAGAACTGTCTTGGAATCCTCACTGCATGACAACAAAGTTACGGTGTGTTGTGGATTTACCATATCAGTCGTAATTGGACCCGTTTTCTTCGACGAAATATGGGGTTCTGCTTTTCAGGCTGTCAGGGTGACGAATACGAGGTATGCCAATATGCTACAGAATTGCATCATCACTAGCCCGGCTGATAAACACCTGCTAGAATGAATGATTTAAGGAG
Source organism: Schistocerca serialis cubense (assembly GCF_023864345.2). Lineage (NCBI taxonomy): Eukaryota > Metazoa > Arthropoda > Insecta > Orthoptera > Acrididae > Schistocerca > Schistocerca serialis. The sequence goes on along the minus strand of NC_064638.1, from coordinate 1,021,793,702 downwards.
GATATCGCTCCACCTCATATTGCTACAGGTGTGAAAGATCTCTTGCGGCAGCATTTGGTGAGGATCATCTACTGTGCTGCCACTTCCATCATGCTTGGACCCCCAAGTCGCCGGATCTTAATCCGTGTGTTGTGAGTGGGCCAGAAGGTGTCGCATTAAAACTCGGCAAGAACTTTCCAAGTGATTTATTGTTTTTTTTTGCTACAATGCCCTCGTTCCTCTTAGTCTGCATCACAGGACCCTGAAATGCTGAGGAAGCACCCAAGTCGGGAGTTGCCTCAGCGGTCTGCGTCCCTACCGACTCAGCACTTCTCGGTGTGAGCTGCAGGTAGCTGCGGTGTTGTTCCTCGCTGGCATAGCTGAGATCACGGCAACAATGAGCACCTGCAATCTGGCGTCCGAATCTGCGGCTCTCACCTCGGGATGCCTCCGGTGTGTGTTGGAAGCCAGGACGACTGCCTACAGTAGCGAGCTGTGGAGTGGCCCACCACTAGCTGGCTAGCTACAGGCGCCGCATCGAAGCAGCAACCCGCCGGTGGTGTGACACGCCCCACAGTCCAGGAGAGCTGCCACACTAGAATGAATCTCGTTAGAAAACGGCACCTATTTATACTTGGCTGTGCACCTCTGTTTTGCCAAGTGAACTAATTCGCGTCACTTACTCATAACACCCTAGGTTGGCCAGTGGCCCCTTCTACTTGCGACTTGCGACAGGAAAACTGCTGTGTGTGCTCTCTCTGGCTGTTCTATGACCCAGCGGCCTCTATTTGCCTTCGCAACTGCTTGTGTGCGTAACTCACTGCAATCCGGCCCGCACCTGCCTGTAACTTGTGCTCAGAATATCGCACAAAATTAACTTACCTTATCCTAAATGGTGGTTCCGCTACACTGTGTGATTATTTCTTCTGGAGTTACCTGAAGTCGCAGGTCTCTCGTGATTGTACGATCTCATTAGGGACGCTAAAAGACAATGTCAGACGGCAATTTTTCGCTATACCTATTGATATGCTGTAAAATTGCTGTTCACAACATTGTCCGTCGGCTGCAGTTATTGTCGATGAAAGACAGTCGACATGGTGAGCATTTATTCTAATGGAAATCGTCTTCGCCAAAAATCAATTGTTATGCTAGTTATTGCTTTCGTATCATACTAGCTAATCCAGTAGTTGCTAAATATGTATAGAAATGGTATATACGTCCTAATCTCCTTCTCCCCTCCCCCTCTCTCTCTGTCTATCCCCTGCTTCTCTCCTCTTTGCCTATCTCTTGCTCTTACCTCCTTTCCTTGCCCATCTCCTTCTTTTCTCCACCCTCACTGGCCATCTCCTCCTGCCACCCAATCTCACTCCATTTCCTCCTCACCCCTCTCACTGTCCATCCCCTATTCCCCTCTCTCTTTGATCTTGATCCTAGTTGATTGTCACTACAAACTAAACCGCAATCGGGAAATAAAGTCACTTAAAATGAATATGTAAATTGGTTGGGAGAGACCTCTACAACGCTGGGTTGTGAGGATAGTACTCCAATGATGGTATTTTTCGTAGTTTTACTCTGTGAACAAGTAGAATTGCGAAGTTTTGGATGAAAGAGATTGCATAGCAATATTCTACTCATAAACTGATAAACCGTAAATAAAACATTCGTCTACTGTCATAAAACTGACAGTGACAAAGAGAATAAAGCAACACACCGTTGTGTATACAATTTTTGTTTAGAATTACATCTAAGGAGAAGGAATGTATGTGGAAGAAACAATGTCTCTAATGGTTTAAATGCCCTGGTATCTACGTTAAAATTCACTGTGAGAAAGATAATGAAACTGCACATTTTCACAGAATATCATTTTCTTTCTATGAGTCGGTTTAAATAGAAAATCTCTGCAGTATTGTTTAAACTATGTATAGCCTGAATCCATATGACCGTCAGTAGTAAATCGTGTAACAATTTGAAGTAAAATGATCAAGAACTTGTCTGGATAAATTCTCCTTTTACGTATTACATGTACTTAAAAAAACACCCAATGACTGACCCAATATTTATTAGAGCAAAAATTTGAAATGAAATGGTGAAGAACTTTTCGAGACTTTTCTCACAAATTTTCCCTGTATGTATTACATATATATTAATTTACCATATATATTTAAAAAAACGTGTAGCATTCATTCATCTGAAAGATGAGCTTTGTATTGCGTAAAATAGTAAATAAATTGGTTAAGAACTTTTCGAGATTTTTACTAACAATATTCACCTTTTATTAATTACACACATATTTATGTTCCATATATATTTAAAAAATATGTAGCGTTAGCCTGCCTAAACGTTACTTGAGTAAAGTTACGTAGCGTATGTCCATCCAAACGTTTATTAGTATGTCATGTAAAAATTGGAAGTAAGTCATTAACCGTTAAAGAACTTTTCGAGAATTTTGTTAACCAACATTTCCTCTTATATATACATATAAAATTATCTTCAATTAAGAATGTGTATGAACTAAACGATTGTGATATGACTTTCAAAATGAAGGAGTACAGCAATCAGTCATTCTTTCCTTTCAGGCTTTATTAAGCAAATCTAGATTTCGGGTAGTGCTTAGCCATTATCAATGCTAAAAAAATACAAGAAGTACACAGTCAGCGATAGTGTAAAAAGTTATAACTCAAGGCATAAACTATATCATTTATACATTGGAGAACATACTACTTTTCCATAGTATCATCGAAGGTAGACTTTTCAGAGAATGCTTTGGTTGGCTGTATGGCGCCCTCTGTATGAACTAAGTAATATGTAACAGTCAAAGAATGTAGTTATATTCCCTATCAAAATACTTCAAATTTGCACTGGAATAACGCAAAATAAAATACAAGTAAAATTTTGTATGTTGTTTTTGGACTTACTGCCACATATAACAGTAAACACAGGAGATGTAGAACATTCCAGATTTACTCCTTGTGAGATAATTGTTTTATTTTTCTTTAAAACACATAGGTAACATCAGATTGATGAAACACATTTTAAAAAAATGCAAAAAGAAGCACAAGGAGGCAAATGATGTATGTTGTGTCTATTAGAACTGTTTTAATTTAAATATTTTTTACCTTTTTATTATTATTCTTTTTGTTTAATCATCACGACAAGGTATGTGGTTCATCTTATATTGAACACATTGAATAGATCATAGATGGCGCCAAATGTCAGAAAAATGGATAATTGGTGTGACACGCCGTTCCATTAAGGATTGAGAGAGTACTGATCTCTATACCAGTACAAACAGATTTTTAGTCGTACAAAAAAACCAATATACTGAATTAGTGTTATTAACAATGCACATGCATCTAGACTCATATACCATGGAAAAAGGTATGTAGATTTAATGTTAGAACTGTTTTACTCATACAGTATTTTGTGAATAGCTGCCACGAATTCGCAAGAAGGCAAGAGCTGTTTCGTACCAGCTGGGTCAAACCTTTCACTGCTTCCCTTGTAAAAATCGGTTTGAACTGGTACAGAGATTAGTACTCTCTACATGGAAGAAACCACAACTGTTTGAGTGTTATATACTACGTAGTTTATATATGGGCGCCATACAGCCAACCACTGTGTTCTCCACCAAGCCTATCTTCATTATACAGTAGTTTTGAACGAACTGTGACAGAAGCCTGAGCAACAGGGAACTGACGTACTAGGACATGCACTGATACTATGAAACTGTGGTGTATGTAATGTATAAACGATATAGCTTATGCCACGAATTGTAACGTTTTATATTATCGCCTCAGTATGTACTTTTTGTATTTTTTAGCATTGGTAACGGCTAGGCACTATCCGAAATCTAGATTTGCTTAATATTCTGAAAGGAAAGGACGACTGATTGCCGTGCTCCACTATTTTAAATATTTGTGTATACATAGGACCGTTGACATCCCTGTTTGGTCCCCTACTCAAAATGAACCATGTGTGTGTGCGTGCGTGTTTGTATGTGTGTGTGTGTGTGTGTTTGTGTGTGTGTGTGTGTGTGTGTGTGTGTGTGTATTTCTGTGTGTGTCTGTGTGTGTGTGTGTATGCGTGTGTGTGTGTGTGTGTGTGTGTGTGTATGTGTGTGTGTGTGTGTGTGTGTGTATGTGTATTTGTGTGTGTGTCTGTGTGTTTGTGTGTGTGTGTGTGTGTGTGTGAGTGTGTGTGTGTGTGTGTGTGTGTGTGTGTGTGTGTGTGAGTGCAGTTTATGTCTGTTCGAATTTTATTAAAGCAGTGTGTCAAAATTTCAAGTAAACTGGCGAAAAATTTTCTTATTTTCGCCAACAGCACCCCCTGCATGTCTGTTTATACATCATACATATATTTAAAAAGTATGTACCCTATATCCATCCTAAAGTTCACTGTAGTATAGTGTAAAAAAAAAAAAAGGAAAAAATCAGTCCCGTACTTTTCAAGATATTTACTAACAACGCTTTCATTTTATGTTGAAAGGTGGCTACACTGAGCCACTGGGCCAGAGATTGCGTCAAAGAGTATTATTCAGCCGCCTCCACAGTGCTTTGGGAGAACTCGTAGCAGTCAGTGCTTGTTGAGATGTGCTAGTGAAGAGTGCTGGTCGAGAACTCTTAGCACAGAGTGCTTGCTGAGATGTGATATTGGAGAGTTCTGGTTGAGATGTGGTAGTAGCGAGTCGGTGTGGAGATATTGTAATGATTAGAGTGCTTTTCATCAATATAAATTAAGGTAACATACTACTTTTCTTTTTTTTCTCATTATTTCAATGTCCTGAATAATGCGTCATTACAGGTTCAGTCCACAAAGCATCTGGCTTGTGTTCTTGTATTAGAGTGTAATTCTGCTTTCCTTACGCAATTATAGTATTTCTAATTTTTTTTATCACGTCAGTATAAATGGTATTTAAAATTTCTTGTCTTCTTGAAGAAGAACCGTGCCAGATGTGTACGTTGAGCCACACTCCCACACACAGAACAATTGCACTTGTGCTTTGGTTTCGTAGGTTTTATAGTTGCTGGGGACTTAATTAATTAATTGCATTAAAAGAAAAGTTTCATTTTATTCTTTGTTGTTGTTCTATGCAGTCAGATAGCGTAATAATACTACCGTTTACGAGACAGCGTAATCGGACAAACAGCTACCAAAAATATTTGCATTGTATTTAATTAAGCCCCCATGCACGTGGCGACCGCTGCTTCGGATCGTCCCTTGGAATTCTTCTGATTGTAAAAATAGTAGACAGTAGTATTGTTGTAGTAATTGTAGTTAGTAATTGTAGTCTATTTTGCATGTGTAGATTCTTCTAATGGTATTTTCCAAAATTTAAATTTGTTGTCTTGTCTATGGGCTTGACAATTTAGTGCAATTATTTCAATTGTTCGTTAATCGTGTTTGAGGGAAACATCTCGTGTGAATGGTATTGTTGGTGATAAAGTGTCATTGTGTGTAATTTTCATGTAGTGACGAGTTTGGTATATTTTGTAAATGATTACGCGATCAATGAAAAAGGCAAAAATGATGGATAGTGAGAATGACGAAAGTGTTAACATGGCGAACTCGCCAACAGAGGAAAACAGTATCATAAATAATGAAGTGGAAAACAATTTAATCAGTCGAGAAAATAGTCCGGAACCATTTCAAAATTTTTCTCAATCAGAAAATTTACAGAATACGAGATTAACGATAGAAGATTCTGGAATATTATCGAACACAGCTGTACAACTATGACGAAGGAAACTGGTATTGCGGGAAATGTTAGGGGCCAAACGAATTTCGAACAAGTTAGTACGGAGCAGTTGATGAGTGCAATATTAAATTTGGGATCACAAATAGGAACAATTAAAACTGAGATGGGAACATTGAGATCTGAATTAAAAACAGAGATGGGAACTTTGGGATCTGAATTAAAAAATGATATGGGAACAATGGAAACACAGTTTAGATCTGAAATAAAAACACAGATGGGGACAATAGAAACATGGTTAGACTCACGAATAGGGACAACTTCAAAAATATGAAAGATGAATTAAAGAAAGAAATCAGAGAAGAAGTACAACCGATTTTGAATGCTCACAATAATAGATTAGTTGCAGTAGAGATTAGACAAAGGGAACAGGATAGAGAACAGGAAGAAAGAGATCGCGTGATAGTACAGAAATTTTCAGAGTTAAATTTACAACGTGCAAAAGATAAGGAAGAAATATTTGAGAGAATCGAGGAATCCGTACCAAATGACAGATTAAATAACCTAACACAACAATATGAACAGTTAACTACTAAATGTGTTAATACTGAAACCCGAGTCGCGACACTTACGGAAGACGTAAATAAACAGAAAGAAAAAGTAGGTGACTTATCGGAAAGAGTTGAGGAGATTTCAGACAAATTGACAAATCTTAGTTTAAATGGGGACAGAGATTCGGATGATACAGCTTCATTACCATTTGCAGAAACCGAAGAGTACCAGAACAAAAATAGACATGTAGAAAATCAGGGAAAATTTAATGAACGCGTTAAAAGGGAAGTTGAGGCATTACGAAAGCAAGTCAAACAAATTGAAGGCGAAATCGTAGGAAAAGACAGCAAAAGAAATATGGAATCACAGATAGCAGAGGGGTTTGAAGAAAGTAATTTGTTTCATGTACGGGATGCAACAAGAGAGCGCCAAGCGCGTGGACTTAACAATAATCGTCATTGTGACTGGGACAGACGCGGTAGGTCTTTGTCGCCACTAGGCGAAAACTTTGACTATAAACACTTCTTAACTGTTCGGAAATTTAAGATCTTTCACAATTCTAAGAATGACATACATCCATGTGCACGGTTAGATCAATTTACGTACGCACTTCCACCGAATTGGCCACTAAGTCACAAACTAGAAATTATGTGCGGCTATTAACGTCCTCAGGGGATTCACTACTCTAAGTGAATATGTGCCGTAGCGAGCATAGGGCCCCGAGCTGTAGGGTGCTATTTCTCTTTTAGTTTTCTGTACCGCTGCCTACTCTTTTACTACTCTTTGCATCTGTCAAACGAACTCTTCGACTATCAGTCTATCTAGAGAGTAAATAAACATTAACCGGATGTGACTATTTTACCCAAAAGTGATTTCGTAAATACCGTTTGGACTTACTGTATCTTCAGCAGCATTCATTCCCAGTTTAAATGAAATTTTACCTGTTTATCTTCGTGACAATATTACTTCTTATGTTGACGATATTCTTATTGCTAAACGTTCTTGGAGTGAGCACAACAAAATTTTGGATTCATTATTAAGTATTTCTGCAAGAGTTGGCATTACAGTGAACTTAGAAAAATCTGAATTTGGTCGTTCTCAGGTGAAACTTCTCGGTCACATTATTTCTACAAAAGGTATTCTTCCTGATCCAGAGAAAATAGACGCTATTCGTAATTATGCTGTTCCTACCACAAAACGTGAGGTTCGTAGTTTCCAAAATTTTTGTGGAATGATATACTTTTGAAAAATTTTTGTGGAATGACATACTTTAGAGAAACTAACAGCTACATGTAAACATGCGGAGAGTACAAGGATACCGCGCTGTGTTTTGGCGGCGGCACATACTCAAAGCAACAGTCAAGTCTGCGCGCCGCACAAAGCAGTCGTTGACCGCAAACAATTACTTCCTACGTCACGCGCCTACAGCTGATCGAGCGCTCAGTGCGAATGCACTGACAGCCGTAGACAAATACACAGTCTAAGTTCTCCGACTAAATTCAGTATAAAGCTATAGTGACTTGATGAATTATGTTATTAACATTCAGTATTTTTCAGGATACGGTTCTATAAAATATTTAAGAACTTCAGGTAAATTCTGTGTGGCTCCGACGTTAAGAGGACTTGCTATCGAGAAAATTTGAGAAGGAATTTAATTTCCAAGAAGAAACTAATAAACTAAAAAAGGTAACTATTAATTGAGTTCATTTTTCAGGTAACATATTTCCACTTAGGTATGTACTTTAGACGTAATTTGCTGCTCGCGATTACGTGATTCATACTTTGTGCTAAATTTCATGTTCTATGAAATTACTTGTGAAGCGACGTGCTTGCGTACGTTAACTGATTTTGACAATGATTATTAATGAACTGGGTTGTTATTTGTATATATTATGCATCGCTTGGCTGCCTTGCTTTTTCACTGATGTCATATTTTTTTTAATTATGTGCCTGCTGTGCTTATTTACTTAAATTATAATTGTCACCTGATTAATTGTGCTGATGTGGTTAGGTATGTAAGTTATACTTTGTGATTTATCTGCTTGCGCCTTCATGTTTACTTATTAAGATGACATATGAACATTTATTTGCTTATGCTGATATGATGCTAATGACCTGTTTATTACGTAAGATATATGTTTACTGCTATGCGTATGGATTCCATATTTATACATTTCTGTTTGTCGTCACAACTACTCTTTAATTTGGTATACAGAAATGCTGATATACTGTGTACAAACATAGAGTTTAGGTCATACTATTGTATTAATTATAGATTGTTCGCTTGGCAGAGCCTCGTTGCAAGAATTGTGCTGCATCCACTTGTTGACATTCTGTTCACTACTGGTATATTTACTCGCTATTGCATGTTTTGCTTACGCTCAGCGCCTTATATTTTTAAGATAAGAAAATGAACTGCTATGATTCGACGAACGACATTAGTACAAGAAACTTCATAGAAGTCACAAGAGTTGAGGTTTTATGGAAGCTGTATAAATTTATGCTAATAGGAAGGAAGCTAACGACTTGACATACCAAAACTAGGTTTAGACCATTGACAGTTATTACACTGCACTTTTCGTGAGCAATTGAAATAGGAAGTGACACTTGACACAAGAAATACTCCACATGTTTGCTTCTGTTTGCCATAATTCTTGAAGTTGTGTACACACTGTGAAATATTATGATCATTCACACTCCGTAATCGTACTTAATTACTGAGAGTTATTCGAACTAAGTCTGTTAGAGGTCATGTATGCATTTTTTTGTTTATAATTCATAATGAGTAGAAGATTTGGCTCAGATGGATTACACAGAGGTTGTGTGTTGACAGTGTGTCTTCGGATTGTATGTGATGATGAGGTTTGCATTAGGATTTTATCTGTACTTGTTTGAGGAGACTGACTAGAGGAAAGAGTTATTATGGAAGTGAAATGATATTGGCGATAAGGTTTATATGCATCGACGTATTGAAGAGGTATTATTGAGATTATGTGAAGTTGATGATTATTGGAGTTTTGGTGGACAAGAGGTAAGGTAAATGCTATTAATGATAAGGTTTATATGTATCGATGTAAGAGGTAGTATTGAAGTATTGAGATTATGTGATGCTAATGATTATTGGAGTTTTGGTGTATAAGAGGTAAAGTAAGTGAGGAGCATATTTTTTTTTGTTGGTCTATATGGAACAAGGAGGATGAAGATAGCAGACTAGAACACTCAAGTAGAAGGAAGATAGTCTATACACACACTTTGTTAAATCAATAAGCAGTACATATTTTTTTTTTTTTTTTTTTTTTTTTTTTTTGAGAGAGGAAGTATTTGCATATCTTGGCTCACTGACAGTTGTTCAGCAACAGTACATTTGATTTGGCTTGGCAAACATTGGTCTTGACATGATGACTATGACATTGACTTAACTATTATTGACTGTTATACATTGCTGCCACTACTACTTGATACACATGATGAACATCAAATTTTGACAGAATTGCATTTACACAGTTAACACTATTCAATTACACAGTAGTACTTAATGTGGATGAAAGATGAGTGAGTGTGTTTTGTGTGTTTTCCTTTCCTAATCCTACCCACCTATCTCCTAAATATTTTTTTTTTGTATGTAGTGGCTTGCACTGACACCCATAAATATTATAGGTTTACTGGTATTTGTGTATTTGTAATAGTTAATATGACAATTATCTGATATCATTTGTGTGTTTATTAGAATTTGTATGTTTAGTGTAAGAGCATTGTAAAAGCATTTGTATGTGTATTCAAACTATTGTTCATGCTTGAACTGTCTGATTAGTGATGGTGAATATTATGAACTGTTACCTGCACTTTTTCAACATAATGGGTGCCACTTAGAAATGATTAATTTCTGCTGATGAACTGTGTGATTAGGATAGTGAATATTATGGACTGTTACTTGTACTTTTTCTACATGATTGGTGCCACTAGGACATGTTTAATTTCTGCTTATAAACTCTGATGAGCAGTGTGATCAGTGATAGTGAATATTATGGACTGTTACTTGTACTTTTTCTACATGATTGGTGCCACTAGGACATGTTTAATTTCTGCTTATAAACTCTGATGAGCAGTGTGATCAGTGATAGTGAATATTATGGACTGTTACTTGTAGTTTTTTCACATGATTTGTGCCACTAGGACATGTTTAATTTCTGCTTATAAACTCTGATGAACAGTGTGATCAGTGATAGTGAATATCATGGACTGCTCTCTGGACCTGCTCATCATTGCTAGGTGCCACTAATGGAACTGCTTCTACTGAAATAATGTCACTTGTTGCTGTGTGTACCTGCTCAACATTTCCGGGTGCCACAGATGGAACTGTTTCTACTGACATAATGTCACTTGTTGGTGTCTGCACTTACTCAACATTGCTGGGTGCCACTGATGGACTGCTTGTACTGAAATAATGTCACTTGTTGCTGTGTGTACCTGTCAACATTACTGGGTGCCACTGATGGACTGCTTCTACTGACATAATGTCACTTGTTGGTGTCTGCACCTGCTCAACATTACTGGGTGCCACTAATGGAACTGCTTATACTGAAATAATGTCACTTGTTGGTGTCTGCACCTGCTCAACATTGCTAGGTGCCACTAATGGACTGATTCTACTGAAATAATGTCACTTGTTGCTGTGTGTACCTGTTCAACATTGCTGGGTGCCACAGATGGAACTGCTTCTACTGAAATAATGTCACTTGTTGGTGTCTGCACCTGTTCAACATTGCTGGGTGCCACTGATGGAACTGCTTCTATTGAAATGATGTCACTTGTTGGTGTCTGCACCTGTTCAACAATGCTGGGTGTCACTATTGGAACTGCTTCTACTGACATAATGTCACTTGTTGGTGTCTGCACCTGTTCAACATTACTGGGTGCCACTCATGAACTGCTTCTACTGAACTAATGTCACTTGTTGGTGTCTGCACTTGTTCAACACTACTGGGTGCCACTGTTAGAACTGTTTCTACTGAAATGATGTTACTTCTTGCTGTCTGCTCCTACTCAACATTGTGGGGTGCCACTGATGGATTGCTTCTACTGAACTAATGTCACTTGTTGCTGCGTGTACCTGTTCAACATTGCTGGGTGCCACAATGGAACTGCTTCTGCTGAATGATGTCACTTGTTGGTGTCTGCACCTGTTCAACATTGCTGGGTGCCACTGATGGATTGCTTCAACTAAAATGATGTCACTTGTTGGTATTTGCACCTGTTGACCATTGATGGGTGCTACTACTGGAACTAATCATTGAAAGCATTTTATGTGAACATTTGTATAAACTGATTTTTTGTGTATTGTGTGAACTATATGTAAAGTCACATGTGTGAAAAGAATTTGTATTGCTTACTGTATTTTATATAGTAGGTTATTGAAAGGTCAGTGCAAAGCCAAAAATTTTATCTAATTATGTGATAGTTACGTATTAATATTATCTTTTATTTTTGTCTGTATTTTTGTGGACGAATTTGGTGGTATTTTCACCACCAATGCTGGCAAAAATACCATCAAATTCTGGCCTGTGGAGAAGGGGCATATGAAAGGTGGCTACACTGAGCCACTGCGCCAGAGATTGCGCCAAAGAGTATTATTCAGCCGCCTCCACAGTGCTTTGGGAGAACTCGTAGTAGTCAGTGCTTGTTGAGATGTGCTAGTGAAGAGTGCTGGTCGAGAACTCGTAGCAGAGAGTGCTTGCTGAGATGTGATATTGGAGAGTTCTGGTTGAGATGTGGTAGTAGCGAGTCGGTGTAGAGATATTGTAATGATTAGAGTGCTTTTCATCAATATAAATTAAGGTAACAAACTACTTTTCTTTTTCTTTCTCATTATTTCAATGTTCTGAATAATGCATCATTACAGGTTCAGTCAACAAAGCATCTGGCTTGTGTTCTTGTATTAGAATGTAATTCTGCTTTCCTTACGCAATTATAGTATTTCTAATTTTTTTTATCACGTCAGTATAAATGGTATTTAAAATTTCTTGTCTTGTTGAAGAAGAACCGTGCCAGATGTGTACGTTGAGTCACACTCCCACACACAGAACAATTACACTTGTGCTTTGGTTTCGTAGGTTTTATAGTTGCTGGGGACTTAATTAATTAATTGTGTTAACATAAAATTTTCATTTTATTCTTTGTTGTTGTTCTATGCAGTCAGATAGCGTAATAATACTAGTCAGGGCCAACCGTTTACGAGACAGCGTAATCGGACAAACAGCTACCAAAAATATTTGCATTGTATTTAATTAAGCCCCCATGCAATGTATTAGACATACATTTGATTGCCATATGTACTAAAAATATGAGGCCTATATCTGCTCATAGGTTAATTAGAGCATTGTGTAAAAATTTGTAGAAAATCAGTCAAGAAATTATTGCACATTTTGATAGCAACTTTTCTCCTTTATGTACTACACACATATTTTAACCATGCCGCCTATGCCCTTCTAAACGTTTGTTAGAATATCGCGAAATATGGGGAGTAAATTCGCCGAGTACTTTTCGAGCTTTTTCGTAACAACATTAATAGTTTACTTATTTTTATATGGTAGTATAGATACAAGATTTTATAAACCACATATATTTTTAAAAAAAAGTGTGGTGAATGTCCATTCGAACGTTTATTAGATTGTAATGTACAAATGTGAAGTAAATCGATAAAATTAATATCATTTCTATTTTTTACTATCTGTGTTTCCTCTTTATGAAGTTATGCACCACACAAATTAAAAATGTGTAGCCGATGTCTATCTGAACGTTTACTAAAATATTAAGTCAAAATTTGAAGTAAATCGGTCAAGAACTTTTGGATAATTTTTCTACCAACTTTTCTCATACATACATATTAGTATTTCTGAACGTTTATTAGAGTATCTTGTAAGAGTTTGTAGGAAACTGGTCTATAACCTTTCGAGAATTTTGGTGACAAAGTTATACTAAAACTTGTCTTCATACAGTACTACAAATGAAGTGCTATCGGCTGGTCATTTTCTGTACATTTTTTGGTTTGAATAAACGCCGTGTCATTTCAAGCATGTGCGCCAGTTTTCACCTTTCAACCTACGTTACGCCGTGTAGTATTGAATTTTCAGATGTTAACCGACTTTTGGGTCACCCATATCTGCAGAATACGACGGCCGAGAGAGGTAGCGCAGTAGTAAGCACATTGAACTCGCATTCGGGAGGACGACGGTTCAAATCTCCGTCCGTTCATCCTAATTTATGTATTCCGTCATTTCCCTAAATCACGTAACGCAAATACCTTGATGGTTCCTTACAAAGGGTACGGCGGATTTCATTCAACATCTTTTCTTAATCTGAGCTTGACCTCCGTCTCTAATGACCTCTATGTCAACGGGACGTTAAACTGTCATCTTTCGTCGTTCGTAGACACTATGATGTACCACACTGTTCCCTACTGGTCTGGTGAGATGATTATTGTCTACGGACCTATAAGGAGTAGGACCAGGGTTTATAGGCTTTTATCAAACTGATTTTAGCTCTTTATTTTCGTGGAACAGCTCTTTTCAGGTTTAAACAATCTATCGTAGTCTTTTTCTAGCATTTTAATAAAAAAATTTAATATACACTAATATTCACATAGAAACTTTCATCGCCGTTTTGACACATTTATTCTAGTTCTCTGTGGAAAAAATAATTAGTTATTACATATATTGGCACTCTAAAAAATTCGTAACAGTTGAGATATTTACTCGTGCTACAATCATACACTCTTTTTATAACTTTTAATGAAAAGTCTTCTACTTAAAAAATTTTTCATATGTCACATAAGAAATCATACGCTTCACGTGTCTACCTACGTACGACAACAATCCGTGGCACGACGCCACAGCTAACAAGTAATTTCATATCTTGGTACTGAGGTACATAACCACATTTCTAAGTTTTTAAAGAGAAACTTTTCCTGTTGTCCCTCAGTACGTTCTTGTAGGCTGAGAAATATCTCTCTACAGCACAAGAGGTCGATGGCGCATATCTCATCGACGCAATTCCTCGTGGTCCCAATACAGTCCACCTTCGAACACATCCCCATGAATATTATGGAAACTCACTTCATACCCAGGATTCATCACAAGAATATTCATTAATTTAATGATGATGCGGTGCCCACTGAACCATGTATTTCCTTCGGAAATCACGTCCAAAGCATCTTTCAATGGTAGAAATACGATCTCTAGGCTTTGTACTACAGCAGGTAGATGTTGGAAGTGTGCTCTTAAAAATACCAAAGGTATTAAGCCATCTTGGCTTTTCCATTAAAAAATGGTTCATTAGTGTCGAATATGTCTACTGTATCTTTGACTATTTGGTAGTTTTAGGCACAACATAAAGGTGCCAAAAATCATTTGCGCCAGCGTGTATGTTCATTTAGGAGGGTAGCTATGTCCTCAAAAACCTGAACGCAGGTAGTAGCTTTGCGAATCATTTTCTTAACAGAGTTAATTATACCGTTAATCTCAGGAAAATTAATCTGACTTCATTCCCTAGAAGATAATGACGTGGGCGACTCAGGTGCATTTGGATCGTACTGGGATGTAACTGTATCAATGTCGCTCCCAATTCTACCATACAGATAGCACAATCTGTCGCCAAAGCAAAGTTTTTCATCCCTGGCTTCTCCTGGCTTTCCTGATAGTGCAGGCTATAGTGCGGTGATTCGTCTTCTCCAATTCTTTATACAAAAGTAGTTGGGGTTTTCCTGGTGCTGTGGAATCTAATTTTCCCACCTTGACAATTGCTATAAACCTGCCAAAGCCGTGAGTGGTCTCGTCAGCTGAAAGCCAAATACCGTGGTCACCAACGTTTTTTAATACCAGTAATACCGTTTCATATACCTGTTACAATTTTTGTGCAATGTCGATCATCTTTTATACTGTGACCGCTGATGCTCTCCACGACGAATTTAGAAGTAGTGTTGTTTAGCACTTTCCGTGGTACATTGAAGCCCCACACAAATCTAGATTAGCTCTGGGACTTTAAAAGAGGGACAATGTTACTTTGCTACTAAATCATTGTAAAATTTAGAACTCGACATTTTATTCAAAGGAATTCACAATATATAGGTTATGCATTAGTTAATTACCATTATTAGATGGAGATTCAGTGATATGTTACAAAGCAAATTAAGTAAGAAAGTCCTATTTTATACCCTATCGCAATCGTAAATTTTACGAGGATTTATTAATCTAGGGTTAAAAGCTGTCCAGTCTACTGCTTGTCATAAAAGAAATTAATGACTTAAACTTTTGTCCGTTCTTCTTCTTAGTGTCGCCCATAATGTGAGCTACGGAATTTTTGTGTTGAAGAAAAGGTGGCTTTCTATCAAGGCTTACCTGAATTAAAACGAATGAGAAGTAAGAGGATGAAAAACTTACTGGGTCAACAATTGTAAAACCGGAATCTTCCCCTGTCCACTGCCGGGAAAGACCAGTATTTGCCGATTTCTGAAGAAGCATGATAATACTGCACTTAAAGCGCACTGCTCAATGCGAGTCAGTACATCACGCTAGTTTACTTCGTAGCTGCAATAGTAAATAGACTCCAGTATCACTCTCTATTGTCGGCTGGGTTTGTCTCAACGTAGCGGCGTGTGGACGTATACTCGAAGCGACTATGCGTCATACGCAGTGTTGGCTCTATTTCGCATACCCTCTGACCTACAGAAAAATGTAGACTCAACTTTCACCGAAGCAGCAGCATGCTGGCACATTATCGAGTTAAAAGGTCCGCCGGAAATTTAGGTTTCGGTTTCGGCCAGTTTCAGTTTCGGCCATAAGTCAGCCGAATTTTCAGCTTATCAGAAACCAACTTTTGTGAACTCACGTATGAATTCGGGTCTGTTCAGAATGGATTCAGTGAGCAACAGTGCTTGAACTCAGTTGGTGGGGTGCCGTTTAAATATCAGGAGAGTCTTTGCCCGCGCGTAAAAATTGGAGTATTTTGTTGTTAATCACAATGTAATGTAATGGTCTCTGATAGTGATATCCTTATACTGAGTTAATCACAATTTAACTTACTGTGATTGCACTGAATGGTATGGATTACCGTATTGTTATGTTGAAAGGTTTTATTAATGAGTTTCCATGAAATCGAAGTTTTTTTAAAGTTTTATCTGTGACAGGAGCCCGAAGAGCAGGGGATTGACGTACTAGGACACGTACTAAAACTCTGAAATAGTGAATTTATCATGGCTCGTTAGTAGCCTAAATTTAGATTTTCTTTACTAAAGTCTGAAAGGAAAGGACGACTGATGGCTTTTCTCCATCATATTGAAAGTCATATCACCGTAGTTGAGTGCATTTCACATTGCTGATGCAAGGTAATTTGATAAAATTATTCCTCTCTGCGTATTTTACGTATTGACGTGATACGCCTTTAGTTATGTACAAGCTATAACATTTCGGAGTATCTACTTGGCAGGTTTAGTAGTAAGCTTGCAGAGTATCTTCTACAAGTACATAAGCAGGACTGTATTAATACGTGGAATTTTTTGTGGTAGCTATTTCTAGCTCAGTTTACTTATTCTACACTTACTTTAATATATTTTTTAGTATAAAATGTGGCTAAGCCATGTCTCTGCAATATCCTTTCTTCCAGGATTGCTAGTTCTGCAACGTTCGCAGGAGAGCTTCTGTGAAGTTTGAAAGGTAGGAGACGAGGTACTGGCGGAATTAAAGCTGTGAGGACGGGGCGTGAGTCGTGCTTGGGTAGTTCAGTCGGTAGAGCACTTGCCCGCGAAAGGCAAACGTCCCGAGTTCGAGTCTCGGTCCGGCACACAGTTTTAATCTGCCAGGAAGCTTCATATCAGCGCACGCTCCGCTGTAGAGTGAAAATTTCATTCTAGAAAAGAATGTAATTTGGAAGTACTTTATTAAAAGTACCGCCGACTTATCTAAAGCCACCTGCATGGTTTGCAACAAAACACTTTCACTGATGAGCCATGGACCCAAAAGACAAACATTCTATGGACTGAAGTAACGTTTATCAAAATTTCATGGCTCAGAATATAAACAGGTTTTAAAACGACGTTCGGAATTGGACGATTTGAAAACAGATAACAGACCAAAGCGGAGTCTTCATGAGCACCGGTATCGAGCAGGATCAAAAACCCAATCTAATCCAGTCAACCATTCCCAGTTTGACCACTAAATATGTGCACTGGCCAGACGACCGTGAAATTACGAAGAGAAAACACAAAGCTATTACGGATTTAATAATTGCTGGTTTACTGTCGTGTTCTTTGGTAGATGGCTATGCATTTCAACGGCTCAGTTTTAATGACCGGCTCAAATCTAAAAAATTATTTAGAATAACGTTGATGCCACAAGCCTACGACAAACTGAAAACCACAGTAAGGAATCTGATTGCAAAATGCGAGTGCTTAAGTATCACCACCGACATATGTACCAACGCAAGCAAAACATGCTCATTCGTCAGCTTTAGAGTGCATTTCGTCATTGAGCACCAACGTTTGAAAGTTATACTGAGTACAATGTATCGAACAAAAGTTAATACAGATGGTTAATACGACACAGACACAACAGTATTGCAGGATCAAACTTCGGTGTTCAAGCGGAACCACTGTTACAAAGCCGACATGTACTCGTATTGGAACTCTAATCCCTATCCCTCTATAAGAAAAGCAGTCTTGAAGTATATTTGTACTCCACATACCAGCGTTCCTGATGAACAGCTGTTCAGTGACATTATAAAAATTTATGCAGATCATTGAAGTAATTTTCTCTGTGAAAACGTGGGAAAAAATTCTTTTCTTAGCTTCAAATATAAGAGTTTTCAATTATGATGACCAGAACTGCAAAAAGGGCTAAATACGTAAAGGGTTTCTGATGTTATTTCTGTCTTTAAATAATTGTTATTTTTCGAGTTTTTTATTAATAATTTTGTTCTGCACGTTAATTCAATTTTCTTTGTCTCGAAAGTATGACAATACACATATTTTGAGGCTGATAGAACAAAGGTGTCAAACGCAAGATCTCAGTGATTTAATTAAAGACTTGGTGTTGAAGTAAGCAAAGAATATTGTAACAGGAGATCACCAAATATAATAACAACTATATAATATATTACAGAACAAGTATTTAGCTATCAACCTGTTAGTAAAATCAAATTCTTGAGAGCACTAGTTGATTCTGATAGATAGTCAGAGACTTAAAAATTGTTATAAATTGGGGTTTAATGGACTTCTTTCATTATCTACATCGTA
This sequence comes from Schistocerca serialis cubense, assembly GCF_023864345.2. Taxonomy (NCBI): domain Eukaryota; kingdom Metazoa; phylum Arthropoda; class Insecta; order Orthoptera; family Acrididae; genus Schistocerca; species Schistocerca serialis. The sequence goes on along the minus strand of NC_064638.1, from coordinate 1,021,775,196 downwards.
TTCAAAAAATAAAGTTACTTACTAATAAATCAAAAATATTTATTTTACATTAATCGGTTAATCTGTTGCAAAGTTGGGAAAAGCTAATGTTTTGGGCATAAGATAAATTTAGGGTAATTTTTAGTTAATTACTTAAACTAGAAAACGAGCCGAATGTTAGGCTACGGTTTCGGTTGCGCCCGCAAATTATGTTTCAGTCGGACAGTGCGTGTTATGAGGACAAGCGATATTGCGTAATACACTTTCTTGATTCCAGTTCATTGTATGAATTTATTACGTATTTTCTTAAAATATGCCAATGCACATTATTTTTTACTTAGTATTAACCCATAAATTCTGTTTAAAATCCGCTTTTTCTGAAGAAATCATCTTTTGCTTTCAGTTTTTCTGTGAATATCCTATGTAGCCCCGTTTAGGGCTCTAAGTATGATTTACCCCTTTTTAGGTGCTATAGAATTAAATCCTACACATTCGGGCCCACGTAATAACAAAGTATGTCCCTACCCTTCAGTGCTAGAGATTTGGTTGATAAGTATCACTAGAAATAAAGTACAAATGCCGTAATATCGCGCTGCATAGACTGGTGTGTACAAATGCACTCCGGTATCTTGAAAGCGGACGAAAGGCACTGACACATTCCACAATAACGTTTTCCAAGCTGATGAACGATGTGACTGTTTTCATTGTGAGTAGACGCTGAAATGACTCTTCCTGAGGGATAAGAACATGAAATATGTGTGATGCTGGAACGCAGATTTGCACGGCCCGCGATAAACGCCTTTACCAGATCAGCTATCCAGGTATGCGTCGTGGGCCTTAAGAAACCTCCATTAGTCAAATATGGCCGTGTACGGTTGTGATATCATTGTAATTCTGTCAGAGACAGCAAAGGACCTGGAAAATTAGCTGAACGGAATGGACAGTGTCTTGAAAGGAGGATCTGAGATGAACATCAACAAAAGCAAAACGAGGATAATGGAATGTAGGCGAATTAAATCGGGTGATGCTGAGGGAACTAGACTAGGAAATGGGACGCTTAAAGTAGTAAATGAGGTTTACTATTTGGGGAGAGAAATAACTGATAATGTTCCAAGTAGAGAGGTTATAAAATGTAGATTGTCAATGGCGAGGAAACCGATTCTGAAGAAGAGAAATTTGTTAACATCGAGTATAGATTTAAGTGTCAGGAAGTCATTTCTGAAAGTATTTGTATGGAGTGTAGCCATGTGTGGAAGCGAAACGTGGACGAGAAATAGTTTAGACAAGAAGAGAATAGAAGCTTTCGAAATGTGGTGGTACAGAAGAATGCTGAAGATGAGATGGGTAGATCACATAACTAATGAGGAGGTATTGCATAGAATTGGGGAGAAGAGAAATTTGTGGCACAACTTGTCTAGAAGAAGCGATAGGTTGGCAGGAAATATTATGAGGCATCAAGGGATCACCAATTTAGTATTGGAGTGTAACGTGGAGGGTAAAAATCGATGAAGAAACTTGCACAGGATAGACTAGCATGGAGAGCTGCATCAGACCAGTCTCTGGACTGAAGACCACAACAACAACATCATTGCCGATGAGAGACTTCTCCAAGAAAGTGACCAAATATTGTAATTTTCGTTGTGACGACAGTCACAGGAACTACTTCCAATGTCAAAAATGTTCTGTAACAGACTTTGACTCTACGTAGCATAGCAATTGCTACGATGCGCTCGTATACGAGAACCTTTTAAAGTTCTCGCCGTCTGGATCATAATAACCTCTATTGATTATCAATTACAGTCCAGGGTATGAATCATCATACATAAAAGTTCAACTTCATATACTGTGTGGATGTTAGTACTCTTGTCCGCAGGTGGTTATAATTAAAGCGCAGCTACTCATAGAGGTCCAGTGTGGGCTCTAATTATTGCATGGCAGCGAAACTTGGTAGATATGCCAATGCGTTAATACGGAACCGATCTATGCTGCAAACAAATTAGTTCCTGTGGTGGTCACCTGTGCAAATCTGGCACGGTACGCGGTTTGTATGAAGTTATGACATCCCCGGTGTCACTTGACAAGCCGACATTATGGCTACAAGAGAATACGCTGTTAGTGAAACTGATTAAGGGGAGTTAGAACGGAAAAAAATTTCAGGTTTCTTGATTTTTATCTCATTATAAAATTTGCAATTTTCCGAATAAAATTATATATATATATATATATATATATATATATAAACAAAAATGATGTAACTTACCAAGCGAAAGCGTTGGCATGTTGATGGACACACAAACAAACACAAACACACACACAAAATTCAAGCTTTCGCAACCAACGGTTGCTTCGTCAGGAAAGAGGGAAGGAGAGGGAAAGACGAAAGGATGTGGGTTTTTAGGGAGAGGGTAAGGAGTCATTCCAATCCCGGGAGCGGAAAGACTTACCATAGGGGGAAAAAAGGACAGGTATACGCTCGCACACACACACATATCCATCCGCACATATACAGACACAAGCAGACATTTTAGATATATTTTTCCCACGTGGAATGTTTCCCTCTATATATATATATATATATATATATATATATATATATATATATATATATCCCTTATAAACTCACATGTGAAGTATTTTACTTTATTTTTTGAAATATAATCTACACCGATTGAAAATGTTAAAATTTTTATGTGCTTACTTCAAGATCCAATAAAATCGGTAATTTTTTGTATAGAAGGCTGTGGATTGCTGTGTTGTAATGTCCAGAAGAGGATGGGCACCAGGTTGAGGAAGTTGAAACGAAGTTTGAGAGACAAGAAACTTTTGATGGTAATACAATAAGAGGTAGGCTGACAGACAAATTGATAGATGAACTACAGCGTTATTATGGGATGGCCATTAGAAATAATACTGAGGATTTGTTGAAAATGAAGCAGTCAGTATGGGCTACCTTCTTCCACAGACTATCAACTGATGAGAAACCAACACAGCACTTTTGCCCTCCTGGACCTGATTCACGGTGCAATTAGCACAATGCCCAGTACTCAAACACTTCGTACAGCCCTAAACATTCCATCCCAGCAGCGGTCATGGATATCATAAATCCTATTTGCAGAAACCTGGCAAATCCTGAATTACTGAAGAAGTGTCTGTATGGTAAGACTCTAAATCCCAATGAGCCTTTCAATAAACTTATATGGACTCGCTCACCACAAATTTTTGTTGTTGGAATGATGACACTATGTAAGTAGGCTGTTTAGGTTTTATATTGTTAGCGCCACGTAGCGCTCTGTATGAAAATCACTGGCTGTGCTGTGTGCAGTCAGTGGCTGCGTGGCATTGTAGGAATAGTCGCTGTTGTAGTGTTGGGCAGTTGGCTGTTAACAGCGCGTAGCGTTGTGCAGTTGGAGGTGAGCCGCCAGCAGTGGTGGATGTGGGGAGAGAGATGGCGGAGTTTTAATAGCGGATGATCTGGACGTGTGTCCATCAGAGACAGTAAATTTTTAAGACTGGATGTCATGAACTGATATATATATTATGACTTTTGAACACTATTAAGGTAAGTACGTTGTTTGTTCTCTATCAAAATCTTTCATTTGCTAACTATGCCTGTCTGTAGTTAGTGCCTTCAGTAGTTAAAATCTTTTATTTAGCTGGCAGTGTTGGCGCTTGCTGTATTGCAGTAGTTCAAGTAACGAAGATTTTTGTGAGGTAAGTCATTTGTGAAAGGTATAGGTTAATGTTAGTCAGGGCCATTCTTTTGTAGGAATTTTTCAAAGTCAGATTGCGTTGCGCTAAAAATATTGTGTGTCAGTTTAGTATTGATCAGAGTAGGTAAAGAGCGAAATGTCTGAGTGCGTTCAGTTCTGCTCAGCTGTTTGAAAATCAAATAATGTAAGAGGTTTATCAGCACAGTAATTCATTAATTTTTCTAAGGAGACGTTTCAACTAATGTGGGGGGTCAGTGATGGTGTTATTGCTTTTAATGATGGCAACATTGGTAGATTGAAAGTGCTAAAGCATATGGGAATAAATCCTGGAGCAAACTGCATCAGAGAACTTGAACGGATGGACAAGGTTCACATTGATAAAGCAGAGTATACAGCACAGTCGGCCACTGAGGAGACCAGAAAGAAGAAAAGAAAAAAAAAACTTGTGAAAAGATCAAGGCGATGATATAGAGCATGATGCACGGTTCTTCTGAGAGACTAAAAATAAAAAATTACGCACATATTAAGTGAGTTACAGTCTCTTGAAACTTTAGAAGCCGTTCCTGAAAATCTACATTATCTGTTCCACTTTTCTCTAAATCTCAGAAACAACTTCAAGTAGAGTATTCAAATTCTCTGGGAGTAATAACATACATATTATGAGTCTACTGAACCAAAAGAAGAACATAATATTCTGCATAATTAAAATTACGTATGACAACGTACAAAAAGATTACACAAAATTCTAACCCTGCAATTAAAAAATAGTATTACGGAAAACAGTTGCTGAATTGCTATTATTGTAGTTCAGTAGACTCAGAACATACACTTTAAAGTCCTGTAAAAGTTTCATGTCATTGGCTGTAGTGGTTCCTGAAATACAGGCCGAGCCACTAAATTTAACATTGTTGGGATAGGGCGTTCGAACTCCCCTTAAGGTGAACGGCTGCATTTACAGGGCTGTATTGAAAGAGTGTAGCCGACGAAAAGGTCCGAGGAGAGACCCGATGTCATTAAATGGTTTAAAGAAGATGATAATGAAATTCTAAAACACGGGTCAATTTGGGTAGCTATTGGAAGTGAAAGGCGTCCTTTCCTGTGGAAGTTATTGACAAGGTTGCTGTTGCTAAAATTGAATATGCAGCACTTGTCCCGGGTATTGCTAGCAGACGCTTGACTAATGTCAAAGGAATTGTTCATCCTATGATCAACAGCACGGAAAATTTTGCGTTGTATTTTACACTGGTACTCGTGCAAGATCCAGACGGTAAGGCAACAGAAACCTCATGTCCCGCAGCAACGTTCTCAATTTGTTTTCTGTTTCTGGCACAGATGAAGTTGATAACATGTGGCCAGACAATATTCTATGGAGTGACGAAGCACATTGTACACTACGGGGTGCAAGGATACACAGAACTGCGGAATTTGGTGTATTGTAAAATCGCATGCTGTGAAGAAAGAGCCACTCCGCTCGTCGTATGTTGCCATGTGGTATGGTTTCACAAGTGTCTTTACTCTCGGTCCATTCTTCTTTAAATACACACACAGGTTCTGTCATGTGTACCGTGAAATTTGCATGTTATCGAGACCTCCTTGTACAGGATGTGATTCGTGCTTTGGAAGAGGCAAACTTCGTGGAAACCACTGTTTACATTAAAATTTATTAATTGAAGACATAAAGTCGGAAAATGATCCATGATCATATTTTTGGCAGTTTATTTTACAGGTCCGCCATGATTACGTAAGTTTTTATATTTCACTATGACCGGTTTCGGCCACTGCCTTCTTCATATCATAAAATATTCTGATGTAGTATCAACGTCTAACTAAACATGTAGGTACATAGTAAGTACTCAAGATGGGGCAACATCCCTTGTCGCTCGCCCAATAAAAAATCTGCTTAATGCAACCTTCCACGAACGTGTTACCTGCAAAGGTTTTTCGGATGCATGGCCTCCAATATTACCTGATCTCACTCCATGTAACTTACGGCTCTGGGGATGTCTACAAGAATGCGCTTACCGGCGACATGTTCGGTCTCTACCTTATCTGAAAGCCAGTATGCAGGAACATGTTGCTCAAATTCCATTGGACCTGATGCGAGCAACTACTGGTCACGTCGTCTTAGCATGCAGCATGTCATAGACGTCTCCTTTTGTTAATAAAATCAACATTATGCCTTTCTCACTTATTTGACCTCTTCTGCCCACGTCTCGTTCCTAATTCATTAATAAGGAAACATTTCTATGCACCTTTCTCACATTCACAGTGCCTGTTTTGCACCAGGAAGTCAAATTCGAACGGATTTTTTCCAGCGTAAATAGGTTCCCCATTAACGCATTAGAATATTTACCAAGATGTTTCATTCATGGCTGTCAATCAACAGCTCTGAAGCCCGTTATAAGAAAAAGAAATAATCAGTCGTCAGCTGCGCAATTTTTTTAGATTAAGTTCTTGACTAGTTTCGGCAATTTAATGTGCCATCCACAGAAGGTCATACAATTAAGCTTACATCGGAAAGCAATCGTCAAGCAAACTTTGAACGAAAGAGTCCTTCTCAAAATGGGTATAGAATAAGAACTTAGTGGTTACCAGGGTTGGATTACAATTAACACCATATTGTGGCAGTTTTAGGTGGGAAGTGTTACGAACTATGGTTGCGTAAGATACCGGTAGAGCTCGGGCCTGAACTACCACTGCCAACCGTAGCAAACAATTGCACCACAGCCACTACCAAATGCTTTGTCTTCTCCAATTGACTTTGTGTTGTGGACTGCTTGTTTTCTAAAGTTTTGAACATGGCTGCGTTGTCAGCAACCGTTTACAAAGTAAAATTAAAGCAATGGTAGCTCGAGGTCGCAAAAAAGAAGCCTTTTGACCTAGGTTTCGGCACTGCTATGAGTGCCTTCAGCGGTGTGTAAAACTAGATGTTAAGCGATAAAGTTTTAGTAACAAGATTTTTAAAAAGGAACACGTAGAAGGCAAGCCACATGTGCCGACGCTGCTCGCACGCGTCGAGCTACGGTAGCATCAGATTAAAAAACAAAAAAAAAAGTGACTAAAGCTTTGCCGCTTAATATTTAGTTTTATACGTGACATGCCGGTTTCAGTGTTTTACTTCTGATGAAGGCACTCATAGCAGTGCCGAAACAGAGGTCAGAAGACTTCTTTTTGGCGACCGGGGGCTGCCATTGCTTTAAATTTGCTTGTTTTCTTTTCTTATTCTGACATGGGTGAAGTGAAGAGACTAATGCCCTGTGCATAATGGGATTCGAATGCGACTCTTGCCACAACAAGGAATCAGCGACCTCGACGACCTTTGTGTCACTTCTGCTTTCGTGAAAGCACAGAACGCGGGCGTTGGATGGCACCCTTTCGACAAGGAGGCAGGGCTTGTTTCCCCGCACCGCTCCGTTGCGCCCGTGCAGTCGATGAGTTCTTGCTTGTTTACGGTCGCGGCCTACTGCCACGATATACTGTCTGCATAACAATAAACAAACTATAAACGTACCCTCGATAAAATAGTTACATGCTACTGTCAAGCAGTTAAAAAGTAACGTAACAAATGGGAAGATAGGGTGTCCTAAAAAAAACTTCGCACCGTAAGTAAAGTATTAAAAAACCTCAAGGCATATGATTATTATCGCCAACAGACTGATAGTTTGGACATAAAAGGTTTCAGTTATGTAAGAGGCAACGAGAGCTCTGGTGCCTAACAGGTTACGAAGATTAAGCACAATTAGCGCTTATGTCTATAAGTCAAAACGAAATTGAATAACAATATTAAAGAAATAAAACACCATTAAGACTATATGTCGTGTGCTAACCAAGAGTAAAAAACACGAAAATGACATAGCTTGTAATAAGGGCTGAAGAATGGATACAATGATCATGTGGATACTCAGCTGATGGTGGCGCTGGGCGTCGATGGTGAAGCGGCGCTACATTGAACTTTCTAGTACACACATCAAGAAAACTTTTGCCTTATCCCCTGAAAATAGGTGTTGACTGTGGATATTGTAGCACAGACACAAACCCTTTGACTGTTCAGGGAAACCCACCCAAAGATGTAAACAACCATGCGTCAGCAGCGCCTATTAGACTGGTGGGGGGGGGGGGGGGAGGGGGCGACAGCCGATCATCAGTTCCAGTCATTCCACCAGGAAGGAGGTACATGGCTCGTGTTGTCTGTAGTTCAACCATGCCTAGACGGTCAATACCGCGATTCGAACGCGTCCACATTGTTTCATTTGTAAGTAGGCTGTTTAGGTTTTTATGTTGGTAACGCCACGTAGCGCTCTGTATGAAAATCACTGACTGTGTTGTGGGCAGTCTGTGGCTGGTTGGCATTGTTAGAATATTCGCTATTGTAGTGTTTGGCAGTTGGATGTGAACAGCGCGTGGCGTTCGGCAGTTGGAGGTGAGCCGCCAGCAGTGGTGGATGTGGAGAGAGAGATGCCAGAGTTTTGAGCGGACGATCTGGACATGTGTCCGTCAGAAAAAGGAAATTTGTTTAATTGGATGTCACAGAATTATATATATATATATATATATATATATATATATATATATATATATATATATATATAATGACTTTTGAATGCTATTGAGGTAAATACATTGTTTGTTCTCTATCAAAATCTTTCATTTGCTAACTATGCCTATCAGTAGGTAGTGCCTTCAGTAGTTACTCGTAGAATCTTTTATTTAGCTGGCAGTATTGGCACTCACTGTATTGCAGTAGTTCGAGTAATGAAGATTTTTGTGAGGTAAGTGATTCATGAAAGGTATAGGTTACTATTACTCAGGGCCTTTCTTTTGTAGGGATTATTGAAAGTCAGATTGCGTTGCGCTAAAAATATTGTGTGTCAGTTTGTGACGATCGGAATAAGTCAAGGGAGAAATGTCTGGGTACGTTCAGTTTTGCTCGGCTGTTTGAAAATCAAATAACGTAAGAGTTTTTCCAGCACTGTCATTCATAATTTTTCTAAGGGGACGTTTCACATTGTGCCAGGAAGGGTTCTCAACAAGAGAAGTGTCCAGGCGTCTCGGAGTGAACAAAAGCGATGTTGTTCGGACATGGAGCAGATACAGAGAGACAGGAATTGTCGATGACACGCCTCGCTCAGGCCGCCCAAGGGTTACTACTGCAGTGGATGACCACTAACTACAGATTATGGCTCGGAGGAACGCTGACAGGAACATAACCATGTTGAATAATGCGTTTCGTGCAGCCACAGGACGTCATGTTACGACTCAAACTGTGCGCAATTGGCTGCATGCGGCGCAACTCCACTCCCGTCGTCCATGGCGATGTCCATCTTCGCAACCAAGACACAACGCGGCGCGGTACAGATGGGCACAACAACATGCCGAATGGACTACTCAGGATTGGCATCACGTGGTCTTCATAGATGAGTGTCGCATATGCCTTCAACTAGACAATCGTCGGAGACGTGCTTGGAGGCAACCCGGTAGGGCTGAACGCCTTAGACACACTGTCCAGCGAGTGTAGCAAGGTGGAGTTTCCCTGCTGTTTTGGGGTGGCATTATGTGGGGCCGACGTACGCCGCTGGTGGTCATGGAAGGCGCCGTAACGGCTGTACGATAAGTGAATGCCATCCTCCGACCGATAGTGCACCCATATCGGCAGCGTATTGGCGAAGCATTTGTCTTCATGTACGACAATTCACACCATATCTTGTGAATGACTTCCTTCAGGATAACGACATCGCTCGACTTGAGTGGCCATCATGTTCTCCAGACATGAACCGTATCAGACATGCCTGGGATAGATTGAAAAGTGCTGTTTATGGACGTTGTGACCCACCAACCACTCTGAAGGACCTATGCTGAATCGCCGTTGAGGAGTGGGATAATCTGGGCCAACAGTGCCGTAATGAACTTGTGGATAGCACGCCACGACGAATTCTGCCATGGTTTAATGCAAGAGGACGTGCTACTGGTTATTGAAGGTACCGGTGTGTAAAGCAATCTGGACCACCACCTCTGGCTGTATGGTGGTGCAACATGCAATGTGTGGTTTTCATGAGCAATAAAACTGTTGGAAGTGTTTATGTTGATCTCTGTTCCAATTTTCTGTTCAGGTTCCGAAACTCTCGGAACTGAGGTGATGCAAAACTTTTTTTGATATGTGTATCTTGTCACAGAGGCCGAACGCTAGATTCGAATTCCCAGCGACGCAAATAAGTGGGCTGAGCATTCTACAAGATGGGAAGTGCGAGGTCCCAGTGCATATTTAAAAGTCGTCGTTGCGTTTAGGACCTCTACCTATAGCTCTTACTAGCTGCATCAAGGCACATCTGCCTTAGGAACTTGAAACGACGTAAGACTGACCAGTGTACGAAAAGGTGTCCCGTGGCTCTGACTAGCCATCACAGTTAAAACATGTATACAGAACGTATAAAATATAAATTATGTCGAAAAGCAATAGGGCACCTCGAGTAGATAAAGTTGAGGGAAGAAATGGACAGATGCAAATGGTTGTTTATAACATGCGGTAAAAATATTATGCAAATAGGGGGGTTACAAGTCGTTTGAATTGACAGATACAAATGCTCGTTTTTACCATGTGATGTAAACCATTGATTAAGGAAATATGTAATATACAGATCATGTGTAAAGAGAAGTACAATCAAAACACAACCTATTCACAGCGAGAGCTGATCGTTCAGGATTTTATTTTAAGTAACTAAAGCAATGTAGCTTCTTTGATCTGAAATTGCGGTAAACAGATGGGAAGACTAGCTCTGACATCTGCAGAAAACCCACTACGACCGACAATATCGTCGATGCGTCTACCTGGCATCCCTGTAGGCGAAGTCCATTAACACCGTCCGCTATTGTCACCGAACATAATGGCATCAAGCATATTGGTGTCGGTAACGGCTATCAAGTTTATCTCGTGCAAAAACTTTACACAGCAAGAACTAATAAGAACTCTGCTATCTCTTTGCTGAATAAAGATGACCCTACCGCAAAGAAATATTTTTCCATTGCGTTCTCAGCTGGTATTTCCTATCGGATTGGGACGTTATGTAACAAATAGGAGAAACCGGAAAGGTATTTAAGAGTCGGTTTCTTGAACATTTATTGAATAAAGCTGGCGAGAATGCTTAAAAGTCAACGTTTGTAGAAAATCTTAAAGCTGAGAAGCACTTATACCCACTGCTTTCGTTACTTAATCTGTAAATCTTGCACATAGTGGACAAAGGGTGCAAAACCATCTTTCGCAAGAGATAAAGATTGACAAGCATTCTCGTCCAGGCTCCAAAACTGTTCTGAATGATCAGCTATCGCTTAGAAACAGGTTTTGTTTTGATTGTATTTGTTCTTTTTTCAAATAATCTGTAACCTGCCAATTTGCTTAGCCAATGGTTTATATCACATAGCTAAAAACGACCAATTGCAACCTTCTCGTTTACTTAATGTTTTTGATTGCATGGTACGAACGACCATTCGCGTCTGTTGTTTGCCCATTTCTTTCTTAACTTTGTTACCTAGTCAATACATCTTAGTGCTTTTTAATGTAATTTATTTCTTATGTATTTTTAAAATATGTTTTAAGTGTGGAGGTTCGTCAGAAACGCGGGACACCTTCTTGTATAGTAGTCAGTGTGCCTGATACATTTTCCTGCGATACTACTTTATCTGGTTAAGGTTTTAATTTACTAGCGTGGATGTGCTGTGACGCAGGTTGTAACAGCTATAGGCAGAGGGGTCCTAAACGTAAAGACGACTTGTAAATACGCACTGGGACCTCGCGCTCGCCATCGAGTCGGATGCTCAGCCGTGGGCGGACCCACTTATCGCTGAAAACTCTAATCCAGCGCCCGACCACTACATAAAGATACTAGAAAGTTTAATGTAGCGCCGCTTCACCATCAGCCTACAGCGCCAAAACCGCTGAGTATTAAAGCCACCTGATGATTGTACCCTTTCTTCAGCCCTTATTACACGCTATGTAATTTTTGTGTTAAGCCTGTTATTCAATTTCGTTTTGATATAAATCAATGCTTAGTCTTCGTGATCTTTTAGGCACACTAGCGCTCGTTGTTTGTTGTATAACTGAACTCTTTTATAGTAAATCTTTTGTGGACTGGCAAGACAGCCAATCCACGAGGACGGGAGGCCGAAGGGCACGCGTTTAAGCTCACGCAGGCTGGCGTGAGGTCTGGAACAGTTAAAGGAGTTGAGTCTAGTAAAAAAAGTACGTAGCTTCTGGAATACTTAACTTTAATCCATAATTGGTAAACATCGGTCTGACGGTACATGCATCACAAGATAAATAGCAAATGATAATGGCGCCTTGCTAGGTCGTAGCAAATGACGTAGCTGAAGGCTATGCTAACTATCGTCTCGGCAAATGAGAGCGTAATTTGTCAGTGAACCATCGCTAGCAAAGTCGGCTGCACAACTGGGGCGAGTGCTAGGACGTCTCTCTAGACCTGCCGTGTGGCGGCGCTCGGTCTGCAATCACTGACAGTGGCGACACGCGGGTCCGACGTATACTAACGGACCGCGGCCGATTTAAAGGCTACCACCTAGCAAGTGTGGTGTCTGGCGGTGACACCACAAAATCCATCAGTCTGTTGGTTTTTTTTAAATATTTTACTTATGATGCGTAGTTTTTTGGTCACCATATCATCGCATTTGTTAAGTTACTTTCTAACTGCTTGGCAATAGCGAGTAAAATTTTTTAACGGGGATACTTTGATAATCTGTTTATTACTGTACACTTTTTGTTATTAATCTGCTGTTAATTGTGATCCAACCCTCTTAATCACTATATTCTTATTCTACAGCGTTAATTTTTCCAGCGTGTAGGAACTCTAGAAACTGATCGATGAGAAGATACTGAACAAAAGAGGTTTAATACACTTATGTCCGAAAATGCATGATTTCCATCCTACAGACAATTTATTCAAGCATACTTGTTACAGCGACTGCGGTCTGTTACGCGCTGTACCATGCAGCCACAGTTCTAGCCATCATGGTTTCCTCCTAGTGGGTGGTACTGTTACTCATACGTCATTTCCTAGCATCCCCTCCTCCTTTAGTAATTGGTAATGTTGTTGCAGTCCAACCTCTGCTTTCCTCTACAGTTTTTTCACTCTACAGCCCCTTCCAGTACCATGGAAATCATTCTCTTATGCCTTAACAGGTGTCCTTTCATCCGGTCCCTTCTCTTAGTCAGTGTTTCTGCATAACCCCTTCCTCTCCGATTCTGCACAGAACCTCCTCGTTTATTACTTATCAGTCCAACCTAATTTTCAACATTCGTCTGTAGCACCACATCTGAAATGCTTTGATCCTCTTTCGTTCCAGTTTTCCCACAGTCCATGTTTCACTACCATAAAATGTTGTGCTCCAACTCTCTTCCACAAATTAAGGCCAATGTTTAATACTAGTAGACTTCTCTCGGCCAGGGATCCCCTTTTTGCTAGTGCTAGTCTGCTTTTTATGTCCTCTTTGCTCCGTCCATCACTGGTTATTTTGCTGCCTAGGCAGCAGAATTCCTTAACTTCATCTATTTTGTGACCATCAAACCGGAAGTTAAATTTCTTTCTGTTCTCATTTCTGATACTTCCCATTGCTTTCATTTCTCTTCGATTTACTCTCAATCCATATTCTGTGCTAATTAGACTGTTCATTCTATTCAGCAGACCATATAGTTCTCCTTAATTTTCAATAGCAATGTTATCAGCGAATCGTATTATTGATATCCTATTACCTTGAATTGTAATCGCACTCCTGAACCTTTCTATTTCCATCATTGCTACATCGATGTACTGATTGAACAGTATGGGCGAAAGACTTTATCCCTGTCTTACACCCGTTTTAATCTCAGGACTTCCCTCTTGGCTCTTGTACATATCGTATATTACACGTCTCTCCCTATAGCTTACCCCTATTTTTATCAGAATTTCGAACATCTTGAACCACTTGGCACCGTCGAACACATTTTCCAGCAGGTCGACAAATCCTATAAACGTCTCTTGAATTTTCTTAAGCTTCCATTATCAACCAATACCTTCCCAAAGCCGAACTGATCGTCATCTAACACACCCTCAATTTTCTTTTCCATTCTTCTGTACATTATTCTTGCAAGTAACGTGGATTCATGAGCGGTTAAGCTGATTGTGCGATAGTTCTCGCACTTGTCAGCTTTTATACTATTCGGAATTGTGTGCAAGATATTTTTCCGAAAGTCAGACGATATGTCGTCAGACTCATGCAGTCTACACGTCAACGTGAATAGTCGTTTTGTTGCCGCGTCCCCCAACGATTTTAGAAATTTTCCTGGAAATTTATCTATCCCTTCAGCCTTATTTGATCTTAAGTCCTTCAAAGCTCTCTTAAATTCTGATTTTAATACTGTGTCTCCTTCCTATTCAACATCGACTCATGTTTCTTCTTCTATCACGTCAGACAAATCTTCCCTTCATAGAGGCCTTCATTGTACTCCTTCCACATATCCGCTCCGTCCTCTGCATTTAACAGCGGAATTCTCGTCGCACTCTTCATATTACCACCATTGCTTTTAATTTCACCAAAGGTTGTTTTGACTTTTCTATATGCTCAGTCAGTCCTTCTGACTATAATTTCCTTTTCGATTTCTTCACATTTTCCATGCAGCCATTTCGTCTCATCTTCCCTGCACTTCCTATTTATTTCATTCCTCAGCGACTTGTATTTTTCTATTCCCAAATTTCCCTGAAAATTTTTGTACTTCCCCCTTTCTTTGTACCAATGATTGTCTTTCCAACTTTTTGATTGCCGTTTTTAGAAATGTCCATTCCTCTGCAACTGTGTTTCCTACCGAACTACCGAGCGAGGTAGCGCAGTGGTTAGACACTCGAGTCGCATTCGGGAGGACGACGGTTCAATCCCGTGTCCGGTCATCCTGATTTAGGTTTTCCGTGATTTCCCTAAATCACTCCAGGCAAATGCCGGGATGGTTCCTCGGAAAGGGCACGGCCGACTTCCTTCCCTAATCCGATGAGACCAATGACCACACTGTCTAGTCTCCTTCCCAAAACAACCAACCAACCAACCTACTGAACTATTCATTATTACTGTATCTATAGCTTGTGAGTTAACGAGCGAGTAGTGGCGCCCTGGAAATATATGTTCGGAGTCGGGGCGGCCGCATAGGACGCTCGTCAAAGCTGCGGCCCGGCAGCGACCACATGGTGCTAAACGTTGGCGTGGCAACCACGTGATGCCGCACAACGGCCGGTCCACCCGCGTGGCTGGGAATTCCGCCGTGACGAGGACTGTGCTTTGTGTTGATGGAGGAGACACGCTGGGAGTGCCAAAGACGACGGACTTTGTGAAACCATAATGGCAGACATTTCACAGTTCGTATAGAAATTAATAGTAGCCAGATGAATCATGATACCTCAAAAAGAAACATGTACATTTCTATTATTTGCACGACGATTCTGATGGTGTAATCAGATTTTCAATATCTTTATTAGCTTAAAGTTTAGTATCTGGCGGTAAATTATACAAGTAACGCCCAGCAACGAATTTCCAAAATGTAAAAGCTTCATCCGATTTTGTCGATCGCCGTGTCTTTAGAAAGCTATTGGTGTAAACCTAAATTGGTATGAATTACAGGCATGTGCCTTAAATAGCACATGTGTTATTGGAGGTCAAAGTGGCCGATTACTATCGATCGAGTCAGGCCATAAGTACTCCACAGTTACACGAAAAAACGGTAGCAGCATGCTTATAAATATATTGATTCATCTATGCTTTGTTAATATCCGACATACGATATTCATCAAGAAATTGGTTTAATATTTACTGTGTTTTAGAAGGCACAGAGATATTAGGCTACAGGCCTACCTTTTGCTTCTTTTCTTTTGATATATAAGTTTATTTAATTGTTGATGTATTTAATAATGTGTGTTAGAGCGTGTTTATGGTCCAGCCCTAGGAATACTTATTTAATTTCAAGTATTTGAATGTAGATCCAGTATTTCGAATATGTTTCATTGTGTCTGTGAGCGTACGTTGGATTGATGACATGGCGCGAGCGCTCTAGCCAATCACAGCGCTCGTGAATGGGGAGACTGGATGCAAGGAGTTCGGAACGGTTCGGCGCGAGGGACAGTCGCACGGGACACGGAAGTACGACACGAGACACGGAGAGGGCGCTGGACGTGAAGGCGCGACGCACGGTCGCGGGAAAGACTTTTGAGTGTGGAACGGTTTGCGGGTGATCGCGAGAGATAGAAATACTTTGGAGTCCCGACTTGTGCACTTGTCAGATTTCCGTAGCTTCTACAGTGAAGATGTATTGTCCGTTTAGAAGTGACTATCTCGCGAACTGTGTTGCTGTTCGTAACTAATTACGTGCTGTAAGTATCTATTGTTCCCTGTTTTATTTAATTGCTCGACCATCGACACCAACAAGTGTTTTGCAGAAATATACTGCATTCTCAAAAGTACTTCTACTATCGCACTCATAATTTAAAGTTGTTAAGATAGTACCTGCAGATTTTATTTAATTGCAATCTTTCATGTATAAATTTACATGTTACATTCATAATTTCTGAGTGACAGAAACCTTCGACGATTCGATTCATGTGTGTTTTCTCTCCGTATACTGTAGACTCAGCAGTATTTGGCCGGTAATGCGGCAACTACGTATCCCAGCCCTTAGACAACTAAACCAGCCAGAAATTTTAAAATTTCAACGTTGAGTCTGAGGGTGCGTAGTTATTTGAAAGCCCGCAAGCGTTAGAGAACTTATACTGACCTCGTTATTCCTAACTAGTTCCGTAGCCCACTTCTTTGCGTTTCGATTCTTCCTGACTGATCTCTTAAACTTCAGCCTGCCCATCATCACTGCTAAATTATTGTCTGAGTCTATTTCTGCTCCTGGGTACGCCTTACAGTCCAGTATCTGATTTCAGGATCTCTGCCTAACTATGACGTAATCTAACTGAAATCTTACCGTATCACCCAGCCTTCTCAAGTACACCTCCCTCTACAGAGTATTCGCCATTACTAGCCGAAATTTATTAAAGAACTCCTCCTCCTTAACAAGGCCGTTAGCAGAATGCGGGTGACTACTTCTGTCGGAACTCTTCGGCCACCAGTGCTCATTATTAATCAAAATTTAAGCGGTAGTGTGTTTCGAACCAGGGGCCGAGGACGTTTTGATTATTAATCACGCTGCCCCTAGACCACGGGCTTTGCAGAATGACAAATGGCAACGTGCGGCGGGCAATAAGGTTGTATAGTCTGTCTGTAAACTCTAGAGCGAGTAGCGCTTTTGGTGGGGGAAGTGGCCTATCCCGGAAGAACCGTGCCACTAGCCTACAGGGCAACCCAAAATCAGTTGCCCGTTACCTATCTAGCGGTGTAGTTCGGTGTGCAGTGATATACGTCGTTTCTGTTCGTGGAATCTTAGTTGCCAATCTCAGTCAGCTGACTTTGTATACTCACTGATAAACTTCAGTATCCAGAAGTGATGGATAATCGCCCTGCATTGCAAGAAAATGTACAGAATATGAAGGAGACATTTGCGCATAACGAGCGTTCGAGCGTCTGTAACGATATTACAGTTTGTGTTAAGGAGGCGACACAAAAAGAACTGTTGGCTAATATTACCAGTCCCAATCAAAGGGCTGCAGTTTATGCAAACGTCAGCCTCGCCAAAATAGGATGCATAAGGAAGGAACGCGAAAACAAGGCGCTTGGTTTACTGGAATCGCCGCGAAGAAGAACTAATAATTTAGGGAGGAAACCCATCGTTGTAGACAGTTTCACAAAATCGGTCATTCGACAAACGATGAGGACTTTTACATAAACCAAAAAATAATGCCCACATTACGGAAATTACTCACTGGCGTGAAACAAAAAATACATTTTCGTTGCAGAAAGATGTTTTACACAAGACATTGCGTGAAATGGGATTTACCTGGAAATACTTTTCAGACATGTTTACGAAGACAATGACAAAAAAAAGCAGTGCGAATCGAACTAATACAACACACGTAATTATAAATTTCTGGTTACTTTTTAAACACTCTTCGTATTTCAAGAATTGTTAAGTTTTAATGCAACACTTCAAAGAAAACTTCTACCTTTTAGTAGAAATACAAAGTAAGAACAAGCCTTTAATTCTACAGACTGATTGGACTATATCTGGTTCGTCTTACGAATAGAGGAACATACATTCATATGAATAGGCATTCGGTTCTATGTTTGTAGTAGAATTCTGACTTCTGTTCTTATGTTAATATTACTTAATCTATAATGTTTTGTTTAGAAGAAGCTATCGTCTTTTGTTTTCCTTATACTCTTAACGCATTTGTCTAAAAATAAACGCAGACGGGACGTATCGTCACAGATTTAAAGCGCGCGCCGCGGCAGGGACTGTACTACGTTGTGGAACAGCCTGTAGAAGCGCCGAGGCCAACGTCTTTCTCGTTGGCCTCGAGAAGCGCCCTGTGACGTAGCAGGGTAGGCAAGGTGGCAAGGTGGGGACTCGCGCGCTCGCTCTTCAGTTTACCGACAGACTATGTCGGGAGACCTGTCCCCGTCGGCATCAACCACAGCATTCAATGATTGCAACAGTGTTTCACCATTTGTTTGAGACAGGGACATTTCAGAGAGCAGAAAATCATGAAGGACGTACTAGGCAGTTGACTTGTCAGTACAGAGTAAGCCAGACGACTGTGTGGAACCACGGCAATTATGTCTACGTGGTTGGCTTATTAGTGGCAGACTTTTCACTTTGGGAGCAATTTTGTCACGGCTGTTTTGTGGTAAACTGACATTGTTAACCCGTGACTGCGTACAAAATATAGGTTGAGTCTTGCACAGAAGACAACAGTAGCCAGACACTTTTTACAATGCTATTTATTTATTAATAAGTAAATAGCATTGTAAAATGCGCCTAGTTGCTGTCGTATTCTCTGTAAGTCATGGTTCATTGGTTTCTTCAGCAGGATACCACAATTCCGGTATTTGTGTGATCGATACTATACACAGATGAGGCCACCTTTACGTAGAATTGTATCTTCAACTTTCATGACAATCATTTGTGTGTGCCGGCATAATTGGCAACCGTTTTTTGGGACCAGTCTTCTTCCCACGTCGTCTAACAGTTCGGAACTCTCGGCGTTTCTTGCGGGTGACTTTGTCTCCCATGCTGGAAGAAGTGCCAATGATTATTCGAAGGGTCATGTGGCTGCTACATGATCGCGCTCCAGGCCAATTCGCCGTTAGTCTGGACGCATCTCAATCGTGTCTTCCCTGGTCGATGGATCGGACGAGGGTTTCCAGTTTCAAGGCCTCCACGTTCACTGGATTTCAACCAGTGCGATTTCTGGGTATGAGGCTGTCTCAAAAGTATCGTGTATGCAGAGGCCATTCCAGATGTGGAGATATTCGAACAACGTATTCATGCTGTTCGGCTGCAGATTGGCCGATACGAACGTGTGAGACAGAACTTGCTAGGGCGCGAACGCGCATGCGTTGAGGCCCATGGAAACTATTTACAACACATACTGCAACTGTGGGTGCATCGTACAGCGTATTAGACCGCAGTCTCTGTACAAATGTATGATTGAATAAATGTTCTCCAGCATGCAAACCATGCATTTCCGGACGATCAATCCCTAGTGTTCGCACACGGCGGAAAATATCACCCTGTACACATTTTGTGTAGTGCTCTTTCGTCCAGTTTGCTTGATGATCGCTTTCCGCTGTAAGCTTAACTGTATGATCTTCTCCGGATAGGCGATTTAATTAGCCGAAACTAGTCAAGAAGTTAATTTAATAAAATTTTGTGCAGCTGACGACTGATTATCTGTATTCTTAAGTATCTTCCAAAGTTGGCCGCCATACGATAATTATAGCCCAGACTGGACAACTGTGAGCAGATGTACTTTCAGTTTTATAATCACCCTATAGAAGTGGTCTTTGCAGCAGCGAATGTTACCCAAAATATATATTTTTACCGATTTGCTCATTTATTCGATAAGGACATAATAATAACAATAAAACGAAAGAGCGATAGAGTATAAGGGAGCCGTCTGAGGGAGAGGTTTCAGTCACTGGCTAACGATAACATTTAAGTGTTTCTTAGTTTTTCTTAATCATTTTGGCAAATGCTACCATGCTCCAGCCAAACTGTTCACGGTTTCTTAATCCATGTTCTACTGCGTCATGAACAGTGCTGATCTTCACTCCTAATTCCAAGTAAAACCACACATTGTCTATAACGTTTTCTGTAACGTGGTTATTTGTCCTTCAGTAGAAGTTGACATATTTTTCGTTTGATTTGTAATACGAATGAGACAGTGTCTTTTTAGAATAAATTTACTTTGTGCGCCATTAGATGAGTTGCTAATGTGGTAGCCCATACAGTTATCATTCGTATTTCATTAATAGGAAATATAGTAGATCAGTAGTAACTTGTTTGCTGTACATTAGGGTAAGAAGCAAGGAACAGCTAACAGGACCACATTATTTTTTTAAAATGATCATTGGATTACAATTCATGGGGTCGGTACCATTAGTAGTATCTTAATGAAGTTTTGTTGCTGTTTGGGGGTTGAGGTCGGTCGCCCACTCCCGGCTTCGTTTTGGCCCACTAGGAGGGTCACTCCCAAAGAAATGCACACTATTTTTTTTTTAATCCGTCTTTTATTCTACATGTTTGAAAGTTTTACAGTGTGTAGAGACATCCTTTAGGAACAATATTTTAATTTTTCCACATAATTTCCATCCCTCTCAACAGCCTTACGCCATAATGGAACCAGCGGCTGTATAACAGCTCGGTAAAATTCTGGACCAACCTGTTGGAGCCACTGTTTGGCAGCTTGCATAAGGGAGTCATCATCCACAAGCCTTGTTACACGAAGAGAGTCTTTCAGTTTCCCAAAGACATGATAGTCACATGGAGCCAGATCAGGACTGTAAGGCGGGTGTTTCAGTGTTGTCCATCAGAGTTTTGTGATCGCTTCCATGGTTTTTTGACTGACATATGACCGTGCGTTGTCGCGCAACAGCAAAACATCCTGCTTTTGCCGATGTGGTCGGCCACGACTCAGTCGAGCTTGAAGTTTCTTTAGTGTCGTCACATATGCATCAGAATTTATGGTTGTTTCACTTGGCATGATGTCGACAAGTAAGAGTCCTTCGGAATCGAAAAACACCGTAGCCGTAACTTTTCCAGCAGAAAGTGTGGTTTTGAAATTTTTTCTTGTGTGAATTTGCATGATGCCACTCGATTGATTGCCTCTTCGTCTCTGGTGAAAAATGATGGAGCCATGTTTCATCACCTGTCACAATTCTTCCAAGGAATTCATCTCCACCATTCTCGTACTGTTCCTGAAGTTCGCAGCATACCATTTTCTGGTTTCTTTGTGAGCCACTGTCAACATCCTGGGAACCCACCTGGCACAAACCTTTTTTAACGCCAACACTTTCAGTATTCTGCAAACACTTCCTTCCCCTATCCCAACGTAGCATCACAATTCGTTCACTGTGATACGTCTGTCAGCAGTCACCAATTCGTTAACTCTCTGCACATTGTCTGAGGTGTGTGCAGTACGAGGCCTGCCGCTGCGAGGACAATCCTGAATATTGTCGTGCCCACTTTCATCACGTACCCTGCTTGCCCACCGACTAACTGTACTGCGACAGCAGCATCTCCATACACCATGTTTCCCACTGTCTCGTTTTCACAACACAGGAATTCTATGACAGCAGGTTGTTTCTGCTGCTCTCATCTAATACTTTCCCCCTCTTTGGGGAAGAGTGTGGGGGATGAACGTCAAGTGTAGCAGCCATCTTGAAGACATGCTGTGATGGCGCCACTCACGGGAACAGGTTGAACTAAGTTTGAAAACAAGCGGGAAGGATGTATCTACACACTGTAAAACTTTCACACATGCAGAATGAAAACTGTATTTTTACAAAAATACTGTGCATTTCTTTTGAAGTGACCCTTGTATAAAAGCAGAAACAATTTGTTAAAGATGCTGACTAAAGATTAATCACACTTTTACGTAAAGTGTTATCGCAAAAGATTTCTCTGTTTTCTTGATTAATACATTACCCCCTTTCGTAATACCTTTCAGAAATATTATTTTACTGTTTCACGATGCCTTCTTTATAGTTGGTCACGGTGATATTCTGCGTAATTACAACAGGCCAACGTTCCATTGGATACGGCGGCTCCTAGCTGAAAAAATTTACTCACGGCAGGTTTCAATATGAGGTCAGCCATGCAGCTTAGAGTTTTCCGTGACTTCCCTAAATCACGCGAAGCAATTGCAGCGATGGTTCCTATGAAAGGCCATCGTCGTCCTTGAGACAGTCCGAGCTTGTGCTCCGTCTCTAATCACCTCGATCTCGATGGGACGTTAAACCCTAACCTTTGTTAGTCAATAAGAGGTAATGCGCTCAACGATTTCCCCTTAAAGTCAAAGAGATACCCTGATTTAGAACATGTATTGTCAATTATAAGGGAAAGTGAGAAAAACATACAAACATGTAGGACAGTTGCTGCAGATCGACTGTCAATGTTACCATTTCATAAAATTTTAGGAAAAGAACTTTACGCTGACTTAGAATCATGATTTGTATTTTTATTAAATCGACAGTTTGTTTTGGAGATACGTGACTTAACCGAAACTGGTTATTCATAAACCGAATCTCACGTCAGTACCGATAATCGGACTCGATGATTGTAAAACGGGTTATACGCCATAGGTTATATCAGATCAGCATTCATTCCGTACGTTTTCTGTTTGCAGTGAACATCTGAACGACACCACACTAAGTTTTAACGGGAAATGATCACATACTGAATACACGCATGAAACAAAACAGAAAATAAAGCTGAAATATTGGCATGTAGACGCGCGAGCGCCAGCGTTTATTCTCTTTTCGTATTTTGCTCACTGCCTCCCAAACAAAGCAGAACAATTTGACGCTTTATTGATTAAACGTGAAACTGTTGTGACAGGCTGATATGCCCAATATCAATGCCTGAGGGTGCTCACATTTACGACTGCCAAGAGGAAATCGTTCGGAAACGCAGCAGAGCAGTGATCGTATGTTTCCTGGAAACAAAGACATGTTTTACAGGTAATCACAACAGCTTTGCCACGTATTTTCTTTGTTATATTTTTCTTTAAGTTTTTAAAGCAGCAGCAGGGCAGTGACTGTCGCTACCCCTCTCTGTAGCTAGCTCGCAATGACACACTTCTCACGCAGGAAACGAGGCTAATGTAACATTCAGTTAGCAGGAGAAGCATGAATTTGTGACTGGAAATGTTGAATTGTTGCATTATACACTCAGAGGAATTATTTTACATCTAAGGAAGGAATTCATTCTTTTTTGTCTGGACATTTGTAATTTTGAGAGTTTCCAATGTGTTCGGGTAATTTTCTGGCTTGATACCAGTAGAACAAATACAATAAATATTAGTACCCATTGCAAGTGTACAGTTATAACAAAAGAATAAAGTGCCGTAGGACCACATACCCCGGGTTTAGCTAATCTACAATTGCACACACACTCTGCAAGGCATATTGTGGTGAGTGGCGATGGGTGCTTTGAATTCCATTTCCTGCCCTATGTTTTCCAGTCGTGAATAGTACGCGGGAAGAACGACCGTTTGTAGAACTTCCTTGCCTTCATGACCTTTCCGTGAGGTACACGTAGGAGGAAACAGTATTTTGTTGACTCTTCGAGGAACATGTATTGTCTGAATTTCAACAGTAAACCAAACTGTGACAGGTCTTCCCTCCCGACACATAAATCGTATACCAAGAACAATCTTATTACTACTCTATCTTATGAAGGCGGTGTATTTCCCTTAAGCATTTTTACATTTACTGTTAGGAAGTCATCTTTGTTCAGAAATGACAGGACATGGATACTCTCAGGACCGCAATAATCACTCTGAATGCAACACACGACACTCTAACGACCCAAAAATTACGGAACAAGAGTGCACAGAATTTGCATACCAGCATTTACTATTATTATAGAGAGATCTCAGAAGAAACAAGCCCACCATTCTGGCTAAGGATCCAATAATTTCAATAGGTCCCAACTTATTAACATCTTCTCTTATTAGTGAATAAACATTCTGTTCAGGAAATTGAGTAGAATAAAACTATATGGTCCGTTGTGGGTGGTCACAAACTTCAAACTCAGCGGGTCAAAATTTTAATAAGACTGATATAATCTGCTCTGGAATCTCATTGACTGGAGTCGAATTGCCTGCAGTGATGAGTCCGGCTTCGAAGTAAGGCCCGAGGATCAGCGACGGCGTTTCTGGGAACGCCCCGGACGGCGGTGGGATACCAGACTGACTGTCGCCCACCATACGGCATGAAGTTCGGGAGTGAGGGTCTGGGATGACATTCATTTAGTAGCAGAACACCTTTGGTTGTCATCTGTGGAACCCTTACTACACGGCAAAACGTTAAAGATATTCTATTACCCGTTTTGTTGCCCTTCATGGCAAGCCATCCTGGACTTAATAATGCCCTCCTGATCAAGGCCAGAAATTCTACTGCTTGTCTTCGTGCTGGAGGATCTCTCCGCAATTGAGAACGTTTGGAGCATTATGGGCAGTGCCTCCAACCATCTCGCGATTTCGACTATCAAATATGCCTGTTGTACAGAATGTGGCACGGTATTCCTCAGGAAGACATTCATCAACTCTATCAGTCACTGAAAACCCGAATACCTGCTTTTATAAGGGCCGGAGGTGGGCCAACACGTTATTGACTACCTCAATCTGCGAAGGTCTTTTTCTTCAAGAGATTTTGATATTTTTCTTAAATTTTAATCATATATTAGTCTGAGCATGTACCATCGTAACCAAAAGTATCCGACCGATTTGCATTACGTTTCGCCTGACCTGCATTCAGCTCCCATAACGTAGCTGATTCTTTGCAGGCCCTATAATTTCTTTGCAGTACAGTCGTTTGACTATGCAGAATGGATACCACAAGAGATCACGACGGGACGCTGCTCTTTAAGGTGATCACAATTTTGCAAATACTAGGAAATGCGTCTTTACAGATGAAATAGTTCTTAACGCACATAAGCTCAATTTTGTTACAGTAAATGACATTTCAAGATAATTACCACACTCACTAGAATTTGAGTTAATTACTTTTATCATATAAGTTATTCCAGCAATCATTAGGCACAATCAAATATTTTTATGAACAAGACACTTTGACACAATTTCTGGATTCCTACAGTTCTCTGGCAATTCTTTCCTGATACGAATGCTTTTTCATAAACTGTATGTTGATCTAACCAGTTAAAAGCAGTGCGATTAACAGGCCCAAGCGTTCTACGGAAACCTAAAAATTAACATCGCATTGCCAGTTATTTATCTGTACTCATGATGGAGTATGGAGTATTTATTTCTCCACATGTGTGAACTTTAAGCGACACGACGAACTTTTTTGTTCTGGCTCTGGATTGAAACCAAGCACCGATATATAACCGCAGGAATTGAGCAAAGCTTTTTTGCCTGACTGAGACTCGATCACCGCAACGTTCGTCATTGCTGACTAGGAAAAAGAGTCGTGAAATATCAAAGATTTTCGCAGTACCTGTCAACAAATATGAACTTGAAAATTTTTGTGCTCTGCCTGAATTTCTGTCAAGACTCTTATCTCCCCGCGAATTAACCACGAGAAACGTTCAACATAATTTCAGATAAAAAGTTTGTTCGTGTTTAAAACGAAGTGCCATGATGTTAAGTCTATGATGTACAGTTTTGTGTCTGGGACACGAACGAGGCGCAGTTATCAGATTGTTAATGAAGTTAAATCAGATAATAGCTATCGAATTTTTTTCACTAACAGCGAGATATTTGAATTTGAAATATGAAAAAAATTTCCCTGCACGGGAATCGAACCTGGTAACTACATGGTTGTTTTCTATCCACGGATTGTTTCCTCACCAATAGAGAGATGTATGCATATTTGACTAACAATAAAGTCTACTATCGATATTGTTGACAACAAATGAAGTGACATTAAAAATGTAAGTGATTCATCACTGGTAGTTCGATATTCATATGTTAGGGCTTGAAATGAAACAATGAATGATTTGTGCCGCACCAGGACTCGAACCCACCTACGTGCCATTTTTGGAGATCTAGAGGAGTTTGCAATTTTGGGGAAGACAACGATACTAGCGAATTATGTTGGTCTGCGCGGGCCAGATACCACGAAAGAGGAGTTCCGAATTCGATTCCCAGTCTGGCATCAATTTTTTCAACGTCTGAAGAGCCCTGAGACCTGAAGTCACCGTCGGCTCCTTAAATAAAATAGAGTTTCTAGTGTAAGGAAGATCACTGGTGACAGATTTTCTGTTTGCCGCTACTTTCCACTTAGCTACGGCTCAACCTAAAAATTTTCTGCCCAGTTGCTAACGAAGGAAGTAATGTTTATATTGCAGATTTTTAACTATGTTGCAACCTGACGTACTTAACTTGGCATTACTAGACGAAAAGCAGGTCTATTCGATTACGCAAAGTGATAAAAAGTATCCGAACAACCCCAAAAACGTACGTTTTTCATATTAGGTGCACTGTGCTGCCACATACTGCCATGTTACTCCAAATCAGCGAACTCAGTAGTCATTAGACATCGTCAAAGAGCAAAATGGGGCGCTCCGCGCAACTCACGGACTTCGAACGTGGTCAGGTGATTAGGTGTCACTTGTGTCAAACGTCTGTACGCGAGATTTCACACTCCTCAACATCCCTAGGTCCACTGTTTTCGATAGTGAAGTTGTAAGTAGGCTGTTTAGGTTTATATGTTGGTAACGCCTCGTAGCGCTCTGTATGAAAATCACTGACTGTGCTGTGTGCAGTCTGTTGCTGGTTTGCATTGTTGGAATATTTGCTATTGTGGTGTTGGGCAGTTGGATGTGAAAAGAGCGTAGCGTTGCATAGTTGGAGGTGAGCCGCCAGCAGTGGTGGATGTGGGGAGAGAGATGGCAGAATTTTGAGAGCGTACGATCTGGACGTGTGTCCGTCAGAAAAAGGACTCTTATAAGATTGGATGTCATGAACTGATATATACATTATTACTTTTGAACTATTAATGTCAATACATTGTTTGTTCTGCACCAAAATCTTTCATTAGCTAACTATGACTATCAGTAGTTAGTGCCTTCAGTAGTTACAATCTTTTATTTAGCTGGCAGTAATGTCGATCGCTGTATTGCAGTAGTTCGAGTAACGAACATTCTTGTGAGGTAAGTGATTCATGAAACGTAAAGGTTATTATTAGTCAGGGCCATTCTTTTGTAGGAATTATTTAAATTCAGATTGCATTGCGCTAAAAATATTTTGTGTCAGTTTAGTGTTGATCAGAATATGTAAAGAGAGAAATGTCTGAGTACGTTCAGTTTTGCTCACCTGTTTGAAAATCAAATAACGTAGAGGTTTACCAGCACAGTCATTCACAAATTTTTTCTAAAGGGACGTTTCAAAGTGGAAACGTGAAAGGACACGTATACCCAAAAAAGGACAGGCCGATCTCGACTGTTGACAGTCAGAGACCGCCAACAATTGAAGAAGATCGTAATGTGTAATAGTCAGACATCTATCCAGATCCTCACACAGGAATTCCAAATTGCATCAGGATCCACTGCAAGTACTCCGACAGTTAGGCGGGAGGTGAGAAAACTTGGATTTCATAGTCGAGCGGCTGCTCATAAGCCACACATCACGCCGGTAAATGCCAGACGATGCCTCGCTTGGTGTAAGGAGCATAAACATTGGACGATTGGAGAGTGGAAAAACTTTGTGTTGCGTGACGAATCACGGTACACAATGTAGAGATCCGATGGCAGGGTGTGGGTATGGCGAATGCCCGATGAACATCATCTACCAGTGTGTATAGTAAAATTCGGAGGCAGTGGTGTTATGGTCTGGTCGTGTTTTTCATGGAGGGGGCTTGCACTCCTTGTTGTTTTGGGTGGCATTATTACAACACAGGCCCACATTGATGTTTTAAGCAGCTTCTTGCTTCCCACTGTTGAAGATCAATTCGGGGATGGCGATTGCATCTTTCAACACGATCGAGCACTTATTGATAATGCAGGACTTGTGGTGGAGTGGTTACATGGCAATAACATCACTGTAATGGACTGACCTGCAAAGAGTCCCGACCTGAATCCTATAGATCACCTTTTGGATGTTTTGGAACGCCAGTTTCGTGCCAAGCCTCACCGACCGACATCGATACCTCTCCTCAGTGCAGCACTCCGTATAGAATGGGCTGCGAGTCCCCAAGAAATCTTCCAGCATGTGACTGAACGAACGCCTTCCAAGGTGGAAGCTGTCATCAAGGCTCAGGGTGGGCCAGCACCATACTGAACTGCAGCATTACTGATGGAGGGCGCCAGGAACTTGCAATTCATTTTCAGCCACGTGTCCGGATATTTTTGATCACATAGTGTATGTTTAAAATACATGGCGGAAGTGGGCATCGAACATACATTTCACAACTAAAAAAATTAAGATCAATCCCAGAGACCACAGAAGCCCGCTTCTGCTACATTCGTGATTGTGACGATAGGCTTGGCTTACAATTCAAACACAGTGAAAAAAAAATCAGTTAACTGGTTAATTATTATCAGCTGGCCTTTGACATGGAAAATAATACTAGTCTCATATCAGCCGGGTGTTGGGACGGAGTCTCATATCAGCGGGGTGTAGGGACGCTTTAAGCCATCATACCCACGATTCAAGCATTTTTGTAAAATTTCAAGAAATTTCTTAGATCGAGAAATTCCACCGCAGAGTATGACGTTACCAAATACTTCGATTATTACTCCTATTGTTGCTACTACGTTCCTCATTGTTCTGCTGCTATACGCGTGCTTGAGGAAAGCACTTAATGCATCTTGGTCATTTTTACAAGTAATTGCCCCAAAACAGGTAAATACTTAGTTCGTAGAGTGTGGTTGCGGCGTTCTGTGGCTAGTGGACCGTAACGAGTAGTTGTTCAGTTCTTTTCTTGTTCAGGAATACTTTTCATGCGAATATCGGTCGTCTCCAATTATTCGTAGATTATCTTAAAACTTAACTAACTGATGAAGGCGTTACGTCGTAAGAGAAACTCCGTTGCACTAATTCATTTACATGCACTTAGCAAGGACGCTTGTAAAATGCTAAGTCTGGAGGCAAACACTACTTTCAAAGCCTGAGGATGTTAATGTCTTCTGTTATATGTTACGTTCGTTCTCTCCAGAGGACAACGTCGACGTGACCTATTTTAAGCAGTAGAAATCAGGAAATTTTGGAGAAGATGGTATTCCGTTGCAATAATCTTATTTTACGTGGTCTACATTCACATTTTAGTGGAATTACTCTAACTGTGGCATTGACTCAGCAATACAGAAGAATATTTCAACGTTGTAAAACTGACATCCGACACTGAGGACTTCAATTACTTGTCAAACAGAAACTCTAACTCTGTGGAACACCAGTTTCAGTAAAGTGATGTCGCGAAGACAGCTTACCACCAATCGTTCTCACCAGAAAGTACTCAACTGACTGTTGGGCTCTATGACTACACTGCAACAGTAATTTCGAGTGCAAGCAATGCATTGTCGAGTTTAATAGTGCCATGGTTTCCCGTTCTGTATATTCTTGACGCAAAATGGCTCTGTCTTAGTTCAAGCCCCAGGCATTGCAACGTCATACTAACACTACCAGCTTGCTCGTACTGCCAACTTCATTGTTCATTTCTCTTGATTGTTTTAGACACTGAAATAAAAGGTCACATATCCTCCCAATGTTAGGGTTTTCATTTCGTCCCTCTTTTCCTTTTGGCAGGTTAATTTTCTAGTCAGTAAAGTTATTCCCTTCTATCCAGCGAAATGGAGCAAAATGCAACTAATAATCGCTTCATAAACCGCTATTTAGTGCTGTTAAGATTTCTTTTAGCGCCGTCTCAGGTGAAGGATTTAAATTTAATCATAAAACATCGTAAGTCGCAACGTCCAAAAATTTATCGAATAAGAAAAGCTGATTATGCAGGTAGAAAAAGGCACACACTCGTCCAGTCGAACTTTTCGTCTGATGACACTGTATTATAGTTGTTTTCCGTAGCTGTGAAAATCATTAGATGAAACTGAGTTTAACTTCTAACAGCACGGTAATGCTAAAAATGCAAAACGGGTAACAACCGATGGATGAGTTTGTCCTCAAACAATGGTGTATTTATAACAGTGAAACAATGGGAGATCGTATGACAGACAAAATCCATTACCCGATACTCTAAACGACATTCACAGTGAACTAGTTTATTAAATCTTTTCTCGAAGCATGTAATCAGGATTGAATATGACTTCTGATGCGAAAGAAGTGCTCTCCACGTTGTATCACAATTCTTTTCCTTCTGTCTTGTCGGTAGATCCTTAGATGAGGAATGTCATAGCTCAAAGAATTTGATAAGGGTCGCATTCTTCCACTTTATAAATGTTGATACTGTATCACCGCCATTTCCCCTGCCTTACGATACCAAAAAACTACGGCACATCTCTAGGTGAAAAGGATGGTGGAGGAAGGCCACGTCAACCGTCATCGTTGGCATGGACGTCCACGGAGGATCAAGACGATAGTGCACCCTACAGCAATGATGAAGACCCTTTGAGAACCAGCACGGAAATTAGGAACATCCTCTTGATAAGTGTGAGCAAGTCGACCGCTCGTCGTCATCTCGACGAGAGAGGAAGGTATGGACGAAAGTCTGCGGTTAAGGAAATAATGAAGGAGCGACACAAGGCTGCCAGATCAGACTTCGCACTGGCAAACTGAAGGAAATCGCTTTTTTACTGGAAGAAAGCTATATTTACGGCCGAGAATGTGTTTTCTACGTCACCAAATACTTCAGTCCATCTATGTCGACCAAGTGGAGCGAGATTCGCCAGAAGATTTGTCCATCAGAGGCAAAGATGTGGCCGAACTGATGTCACAGTTTGGGGATGGATATCACAAGTGGTTGCGGCGGTCTGTGGCAACTGGACCGTCTGTCTTCTAGTCATTACTGCTGCGAAATGCTGGAGAGCGTAATGCTTCCTTTTGTTCATCTGATATTTTCGGGAGCTGATTTATCTTCTAACATGACCGCCCTCCTTTCGACACGGTGAACTGTGAAGAATACTGATTTCAAATGAACGGAGACGTTGAGTTCCTGGACTGGCTTCCCAAAGGTGCTGACCACAGTGCCATAGAGCAAATGTGGGCAGAGATTGAGACAATTATTGGGGATAGAAGACCGGCGCCGACAACCAAGCCGGCGCTGCCCGAAATAGTTCATGGTGCATGAGAAGAGTTGTCACACAATAACAAATTCACCCGGAAACTTGTTGCCTCTATTCCCCAGCGGCTAAATGCAATTGTAGAGGAGGACAGAAACTAAACTGGATACTGAATTATTATGTGGTTAGGGACAAAACCTTGTTTTCTTCCGAAGAAGATGAAAATTCGTTAGTTTTATCAGTCTCTCTTTTCCTTTTCCTTTTCCTTTTAAGAGGTACGTATTATACATATAAACTAGGCTGTCTATTTCATTCTTTTCAGTTGTCACATAGACTCTTGATTTTAAATTATTTTACCACTGTTGATCAAAAAGACTGAGGCAACCATGAAACAATTTTTTTATCACATGACGCATGACGTCAATGCTGATGAGGGCATAAAAGAGAGAGTATTTAGTTTCTTTTTTTTTTACATCAAGAACTAGTATCATATTAATTTGTGTTCTCTTTATTTACATGTAGGTAGGACGCCAGTACCGACAAAAGCAAAATAGGAGATACAATTTTCTTTTAATGCCAAGCAGAACTCACAATACGTAGAGAGAAAAAGTGGTGCTAGAGCGGCGGTGTAGACGTAGTCTTGCGTTTGAGTCCACTAAATCCTCAGTCATGTACTTACGAATTCTTTAAAACTAATGATATTTCTCGTTGTCATCGTAAACTAATAACTCTTACTACGAATTAACGTTCCTGGATGTGACAGGATCCGAACCCCCTACCTGCCGTTTAGAAATTGACGGCCGTAACCACTACGCCATTCTGCCAATCGCACACGCTGTATTTAAGAAGTCTTATGATATGGTCTGTGATGTCATACCTTATGAAAAGGAAGTCATGTATCGAGTGTAAACGGCGGAGTTCGTCTTCGACGGAAATGCGCACAGTCCATCTGACCTTGAATTCTATGAGCGGAGTTACGAAGAACATAACCTAATTGAAAGTGACGTAGTAGGTATTCTGCGAGGTTTTATTAAATCGCTTGTTTGGGAGATGTGTTCAAAATTTCTCTGAGCACTATGGGACTTAACATCTGAGGTCATCAGTTCCCTAGAACTTAGAACTGCTTAAGCCTAACTAACGTAAGGACATCACACAGATCCATGCCCGAGGCAGGATTCGAACCTGCGACCGTAGCAGTCACGTGGTTCCGAACTGAAGCGCCTAGAACCGCTCGCCCACGGTGGCCGGCGGGACATGTGTGTGGGGAGTGTGAGAACTTAACGCAGGTGTCATAAAATTTCGACACATTGATGGTAAAGCTACTCATGCGGCAAACAGCTTGAGAACCTTTGAAGCATAAAGCGTGATTGAAATGTATCAGAAAATGAAGTTCAATTATACGCTTATCAAATCTGTCTTACGACGAAAGTTCGGTGTAATGAAAGAAAGCTGTTTGTTTGAGTCACAGTTAAGAAATGATTCAAATACACTCCTGGAAATGGAAAAAAGAACACATTGACACCGGTGTGTCAGACCCACCATACTTGCACCGGACACTGCGAGAGGGCTGTACAAGCAATGATCACACGCACGGCACAGCGGACACACCAGGAACCGCGGTGTTGGCCGTCGAATGGCGCTAGCTGCGCAGCATTTGCGCACCGCCGCCGTCAGTGTCAGCCAGTTTGCCGTGGCATACGGAGCTCCATCGGAGTCTTTAACATTGGTAGCATGCCGCGACAGCGTGGACGTGAACCGTATGTGCAGCTGACGGACTTTGAGCGAGGGCGTATAGTGGGCATGCGGGAGGCCGGGTGCACGTACCGCCGAATTGCTCAACACGTGGGGCGTGAGGTCTCCACAGTACATCGATGTTGTCGCCAGTGGTCGGCGGAAGGTGCACGTGCCCGTCGACCTGGGACCGGACCGCAGCGACGCACGGATGCACGCCAAGACCGTAGGATCCTACGCAGTGCCGTAGGGGACCGCACCGCCACTTCCCAGCAAATTAGGGACACTGTTGCTCCTGGGGTATCGGCGAGGACCATTCGCAACCATCTCCATGAAGCTGGGCTACGGTCTCGCACACCGTTAGGCCATCTTCCGCTCACGCCCCAACATCGTGCAGCCCGCCTCCAGTGGTGTCGCGACAGGCGTGAATGGAGGGACGAATGGAGACGTGTCGTCTTCAGCGATGAGAGTCGCTTCTGCCTTGGTGCCAATGATGGTCGTATGCGTGTTTGGTGCCGTGCAGGTGAGCACCACAATCAGGACTGCATACGACCGAGGCACACAGGGCCAACACCCGGCATCATGGTGTGGGGAGTGATCTCCTACACTGGCCGTACACCACTGGTGATCGTCGAGGGGACACTGAATAGTGCACGGTACATCCAAACCGTCATCGAACCCATCGTTCTACCATTCCTAGACCCGCAAGGGAACTTGCTGTTCCAACAGGTCAATGCACGTCCGCATGTATCCCGTGCCACCCAACGTGCTCTAGAAGGTGTAAGTCAACTACCCTGGCCAGCAAGATCTCCGGATCTGTCCCCCATTGAGCATGTTTGGGACTGGATGAAGCGTCGTCTCACGCGGTCTGCACGTTCAGCACGAACGCTGGTCCAACTGAGGCGCCAGGTGGAAATGGCATGGCAAGCCGTTCCACGGGACTACATCCAGCATCTCTACGATCGTCTCCATGGGAGAATAGCAGCCTGCATTGCTGCGAAAGGTGGATATACACTGTACTAGTGCCGACATTGTGCATGCTCTGTTGCCTGTGTCTATGTGCCTGTGGTTCTGTCAGTGTGATCATGTGATGTATCTGACCCCAGGAATGTGTCAATAAAGTTTCCCCTTCCTGGGACAATGAATTCACGGTGTTCTTATTTCAATTTCCAGGAGTGTATATCACACAGTAATGAGAAGGTATATGGTTCAAATGGCTCTGAGTACTATGGGACTTAACTGCTGTGGTCATCAGTCCCCTAGAACTTAGAACTACTTAAACCTAACTAACCTAAGGACATCACACACATCCATGCCCGAGGCAGGATTCGAACCTGCGACCGTAGCGGTCGCGCGGTTCCAGACTGTAGCGCCTAAAACCGTTCGGCTACAACGGCCGACTGAGAAGGTATATTTACGAGGAAAATGTACTACGTATATCTTCTGATGTAGATACAAAAATAAAGATATGAAAAAACTTGAAATTCTGCTATTCAATGCGTTTTTCGCCTCTTGATTTATTTCAGTATGTTTCCTTCTTTTTTTTTGTAACGTTTGTCTCGGGTGATGATTCCCTAAATGACAAGCAACACACAAATTGCTGACATTAATGATCCCTTCGAGAGGTTTGTGAGCCTGCCCTGCAAAGTAACTCAGTATTTCCAAAACAGACACCTCTGCTCACTCCTACAGTGTGTTGAATGGAGGTTGTGAGATGGCTTCTGATGCGGAGTTTGTCTTAAGATTTAGTCACTGAATTTAGTTCATGCCGTTTTCAGATCGAATAAAGGAAATAAGAGAATGACTTCCAAAGAATGACTTCCAAACTGTAGCGTTTCTCCCCCGGGATCTGCACCGAATTGCATATCAATCAGCGTATTGCAAATTGAGCGTGTCACCGCTGAGCCAACATGACACTGCTGTGAGATGCCTTTTTTCATTACATGCACGTTACCTAAAGTAGACTATGCGGGACGTATCATCAGAGAGCAATCGAAGTTCAAACAATGAATTTTACTTAGTGTCACGTCTTAAATTGCCCGCCGCTAATGTGCTGCTTCCTGGACTCAGGTAGGCGCGCCGGCCCCAGATTGCATTCGCCTGGTGGATTAATCACGAAGGCCGGTGTGCTGGCCAGCCTGGATGTGATTTTTAGGCGGTTTTCCACATATCACTAGGTGAATACCGGGGTGGTCCCCACCTCCCGCCTCAGTTACACGACTCGCAGGCATGTGAACATTTTCACACTATTCCATGTGTTGCACTAGATGCAGACACCTGGGGTCCACTAATTCCGTCCCAGGGGTATGGAGTGGCGGCAGGAAGGGCATCTGGCCACCCATTAACATTAACCTTGCAGAATCCGATCCTAACCATGCCAACCCTGCGAAACTGTGGGATAAAGGCATAAGCAAAAGAAGTGTCATATCTTAAATTGAATTCGTTCAGAAGTGCAGTATTAGTCACAATACCAAATATCGTGTGGCTGACTCAGGGACGAAACCTGAGTTGTTCACATGAGGTGGCCAGTACTCCCAACCACTCATCAGAATTTTAAGTCTGGGCATAAGCATG
Organism: Schistocerca serialis cubense; assembly: GCF_023864345.2. Lineage (NCBI taxonomy): Eukaryota > Metazoa > Arthropoda > Insecta > Orthoptera > Acrididae > Schistocerca > Schistocerca serialis. Next base: position 1,021,739,883 of record NC_064638.1, on the reverse strand, counting down.
ATCTGGTCACACTGTAGGATGCAAACACGTATGTAGGAAGTTCTGCCTGTCTTCTCGAACTGTTATGAGCACGTATCTCCTCGTGGTCGAGAGGTAAGCTTTGTTCACTGTAAAAATAACGTCGTGCATTCGAGTCCACTCCATTCACTAGTTTATTAAATCGGTTATCAGGTATCTGCTTAAATTATCAGCCTGATGGAAACTCAAACGTAATTCGTTTCATTTTCTAATCCTCCTGTAATAGCAAAAAGTTCCAGAAACATCTTCTCAAACAACTTGTGGCTGCATCAAGATCAGGACAGTTTACGCTCGAGGGTTTCCTCGCCTCTGGCTACCGGCCGTATGCCTCCCGCCGCTATGAGTGTATTTATCAAGGGTCATTTTCTTATTTGTAGAGCTCGTATTTACTTCGCAGTTACGATTCGGATTTTCCATGCCTGAAACTGATGAACGTTGTTCAAGTGTGGTAAAGAATAATCGCAAGTGCAGAAAGATCTAACATTTGCGACTTGTCGTTGGCTTTGGGTTTAGTACAGAGATGAAGTAGCAGAGGCAGCTCTGACTCTTTATATAACATGTAGGGCGATTGATTTTGGCAACACACACACAAGAGACACATTTTTTGCTTCATAGAAGATCGTTCTAGCTTGAATAATTTTGCACATTCAGGGAGCCTCGATAACAGACATGTGTGATGCAGTGCGTCCACTTAAGCGTTGTGCGACATTTCCATTCAATAGACAAGGTTCAGAAGACAGGAGCAGTACTTCATTGTCATCAGTTGGCTCATAGAGAATTCCAGTGCAATATTCCTACATATGGTATTCTTACAAGTGTCTAGATATGATGCCTTTATATTAACTTCTTATGAAGAATTATTGGCTGAGCCGTAACGAAAGATACATATATTCGAGCAATGGGTGGTGTGAACAGCAGGTAGTATGTTTTGCCAGTAACTAAGACATATATTGCTCACAGTATAAGAAAGACGACCTACAAAATTCGTGATGATAAAACACGATAACGTATTTAACCGACTTCACTAACAAACTATCCCGGAGTTTGAAAAGTCATCCAGCATGCACTTATTCTTCTGATCATATGCCCTTAAATGTTTGCCTTTCAATTTCCTTATCGAAAAACAGTCAAGAAAATTCATCTCTGGAATATACTTTAAACCTGGTTTGACGAAATGTTTAGCTCAGACCCAACAGGTTTCCATAGACGTGCAACCGGTAAGCTACCGGAGCGTGGTCAACCTATTTTAGATACTGTGAGAGAATGTACTGTAGATAATTAATGTCTCCCTGACGTTTGCTGTTGAGTTCAATAAAATAACGGACAAAGCTAATAAAATATGCACAATCCCAATTCAAATGAAATTAAAAATACCACACTATACTTCTTGTATCCTGTCTGCTCGTCGAATATGGGGTGCCTAGGATACTTGCTTTGTCAGATCACTAGTCAACAATTCTAGCAAACCGTATTAACGAAGTTTATTACACAAGAAAATGATTACAATACTTAACTTTGTTTTAAACAGAAGTGTCGCAAGCAAAGGGCCACAGACAAAATAAGAAATCTCTTCAATGTAGACAATGCTACACAGAAGAAACGAAATGACTAGTCTTGATGCTATTCTTGAACTCGCTGCTGTAGAACTCGCTGAACTGGGACGCGGCCAGGTGACGCGGCGCTTATGCCCTCTTCATGTAGAGTGCGCTGCCGTCGCATTGTCGTCCTGGAGAGGGGTCAATCAGTATTGCAATTGGCTGACGTCTCACAGCCCTCTTGCTGTAATGTTCCCATCTGGCGTGCTGGCGCTTGACTTTAAGTACATTCCTCCACCTCCCTCCGCCACCCCCCCCCCCCCCAAAGTGACGGACCATCGCTGTATAAGGAGCTCGGCAACGGGAGCAGAGGTAGGATTGTGGACGCTTCGCTGGACCGTTAGCTGTAGCTGCACGGGACGTCAGACTTCCGGTCGCACCCTGCCATCGGGCCTTTGCTCTGGTGGAAACGAGCCCCAGAAAACGACCAGAAGTGTACGCATCCATCTCCTGAGGCCCATAACCAGATGTAGAAGGCGTCGGCTGCTACGGTGTGATCGGGCCCAGCTCCATCGGTGGGACGAGAAAAGGTAGAGGCGGCGAAGGCTCAGTCTCCATGTAGTCGTCCAGCGGCGTCGTGATGACACCCTCCAGCGGCTACTGTGGTCGCACTGTCCTCGGGATCCGTGAATCTGGGGAAGAGACAGAAGGATCACCGTGCACATCACAGTGACGAATTTCATTGTGATGTCGACGCTGCAATCCGTCGAAGCCTGAAATGAGATACATGCATGCCCCAAGTCGAGGAAGGATCTCGCCTAGCACCCACCGTCTGCTGCCGCTAAAAACCCTGAAAATCACAGTATCATGCGGCGCGAAGCGATACTTGCCCCATTCCTTCGGCGCCGGATGCTGAGGAGGGTGGAGCAGGGGGAGCAGTGTCCGATGGCGGCAGCCGTGAAGCAATTCTGTCGGCGATGATCCATCCCGTACATGTGAACGATAGTAAGCGAGAAACAGTTGCAATGCTTTTTCCCTGGTTGTGCAGTGCGAAGATTGCCCATCTGTTACTGGAAGGTTCTGACAAAACGTTCCGATTCGCTGTTTGACTGTGGACGGAACGGTGCACTAGTTAAATGTTATATGCCATTGCGTTCGCAGGATGTTTCAGACCCCTTTGACGTGAACGTAGGACCGTTGTCCGACACTATGACTTCAGGCACACCTTCGAGGTAAAAACTAGAGGACAACACCTAAATTGTGCTACTTGACTTTGTCGAGTTCACTGGCAAAGCGGTGGGGAACTTGCTATAAGAGTCTACTACAATCAACCAACGAATGTTCCAGAAACGTCCGGTAAAGCCTATGTCCACACGTTGCCATGGTGATTGCGAATTAGGCCAAGCAGAGAATTTTTGTGGTGGAGCGGACTGATTTTCCACATATGCGAGACACTGCGACGTCATCTGTTCTATTTGAGTGCCCATATGCAGCCAAGTACAATGTTGACACGCTAACTGTTTCCTACAAACAATCCCCCAGTGTCTTTTTGGAAAGCTTTGCGGATCAACAGACGTGAATGTCCAGTGTCATTCTGAACAAGAATCACACCTAGCTGTGTAGCGAGGCTATGCCGACGTGCAAAGTATCGGCGCCCCACGTAGTTCTTTACGTTACGCAACGACCGAGGCCAAGATGTGCGAATATATTTTAGCAAAATGTTCAAATCGGAATCAGCTTCCGTGGCCTTTGTAATTTTCCTATAGTTCCAAGGAAAGCATAGAAGCAATTCAGAATCGTCAGCATCGATATGACAACAAGATGCAACAGAGACGTCAGTCTATATCAGGGCCAATCGGAAGACGTGAAAGTGTGTCCACATTACTATGTTTAGCTGTTGGACGATACATGATCTCGTTCTAATATTGAGACAACAACAAAGCCCATCTTTGCAATTCTTGGGTAGTTCGTACAGGAACTGGGTTCATCGAATGAAATAAGGACTGCAATGGCTCGTGATCCGTTACTAAATAGAATATAAAAATAATGATGGAATTTGGTCACACCATAGCCAATGCCTCTTTCTCTATTTGTGAATGGTTACACTGAGCTTTGGACAACACTTGATGCGAAAGCAATAGGCCAGTCTTTATCACCAAATCTGTGCGAAAGCACCGCACCAACTCGGTAAGAGAAAGCGTCAACTTGCAATACAACTGGTTTGTCAGGATGAAAGTGAAACACTCATCGATCACCGAACAACGCATTTTTAAGTTTTTGAAAAGCTAATTGGCACTCATCTGTCCAAACAAATGGGACATTCTTGCGACGCAAGCGATGCAATGGGGCTGCGATTTGTGTTGCTTTCGGTGTGAACCGAATATAATAGTTCATTTTCCCTAAAACTAACGGCAATTCTGTGACATTGCGAGGAACTGGCAGGTCTCGTATCACTAACAAATGCGATTGAAGAGGATGTACACCTTGGCTGTTTATGACATGACCAAGATACTGCAACTCAGGTTTAAACAAATCACACTTGTCCAGTCTACACTTTGGTCCAGCATCAGATAATACACGAAACAGAGCACGTACATTTGCAATATGTTCTTCAGGTGTACGACATGCTATGACAATATCATCCACATAGTTTGAACAGTTGGGACCTCGAGCAGTCAGCTGTTTCTAATACCGTTGGAAAATGACGGGTACAAGCCCAAATGAGTGTTCACATTATACACTTTCTTAGATACTTTATCTAGCAGTGTTTGAAGATACGCGTCACGCAAATCAATTTTTGAAAAGTAGTGACCAGTGCCTAATTTGTCCATGAGATCCTGTGGGCATGGCAATGGATAGGTATGAATCGCAGTTTGTGGGTTTGTCTGTAGACTTAGTCTACACAGATGCGAATACGGGCTGAAGGTTTGGGGAGCAAAACCAGTGGTGACTTGTTTGTATAGGAGCAATAGCTACGCTTTATGGGAGTCTTTAAGTTCACCTGCTACTTTGTCCCATAAACAATGGGAACGGTTCTGGCCCGCATAAATTTCGGCTTAGCATTGTCTTACGTAGTAATATGTGTAACAAAATTGTTAGCCTTGCATAAACCTACAGAAAATAGTTCGGGGAATTCTTTCAGCTAGCTAGCTACACCGTCCTTTGCACTGAATGCAGTCACTGACATTACGTTGTCCTGAATTCGAAAGCCAAACAAAGCAAACGAATCAAGGACAAATTTGTTCTCACAGTCATGTGATTGTAGCGCAGTAGAAGCTATGGAAGCGATACATGGCAGGCAAAGTAAATGTTCCGAGAATGGGAATGTCTTGTCCACTATAAGCCATGAGGTGCGTGCTAGTTTTAGACAGGCGTTGGGAGCCTAACAGTTCATATGTGTTACGATTCAGCGATGTAATCGACACCTATGTCCAACTGAAATTTCACACGTTTTCCACTAATATGCAAATGAACAAAAAGTTTGTTGAACTGGCGTAGCACTGAAGAAACTGTTCACTTGGTAGTTTTGCTAATGTTGCTAATGCCTGCAGAAGGCTTTGTATACACTACGTTAATGACATGGCCCTTGTGACTAGATTTTTGTGAGTGGACAGAATTCTGATGTTTGTTAATTTGCAAACATACGGATTGTAGATGACCCTTCTTGAAACAAGCACAACACTATGCCCAAATTTATCGGCAGACAAGGCACCTGAATCGTACCGATCTAGTATTTGCACTACGTGCTGAAATGATGGAGCGGACTGTTTCAAAATCTGTTCTCAAAGTCTGACATCGGTTACACTTTACTCTATCACATCACGCAACATAACATCTGAATATAAAGCACCACAAGCACATTTGAATTTGCATTTCCTCTTCATACCCTGCAAATCTGTTACCCAGTCGCAATAAGATTTTTCCGACCGTTTCTTGCCATTAAAGAATTAATGCCTAGCTGCAACAACATTTACTCGTTAGTCATAATAATTACTTAGCGAATCTACAACCTGATCATGCGGAAGTTCACTTGAAGTGGCGTTAGGAAATTGTTTTTGAATCAGCTGAAACACTGCACTTCCTACTGTGGACAAAAATAAATGGTGTTTCACAGTACCTGGTGTGTTGTGAGCAGTTACATGGGGTTCCAACTGCTGCCAGCACTCGAGCCATTCCTCTTCTTATTCATGAAACTGGAGAAAGGATGGTATAGCATGTGGAGCTACTGTAATTGTAGTTTGTTGTTCTATTGGGCACACAGCATTGGCCAGTAGCTGCTGCACCGTATTTAACAGTGTAGATATTTGCTGGGTCTGAAACTGAAACATCTCCATTAGCTGTGTTGCGTCTATTCCTTGCAGCTGAAGCGCCTGTGCAGGGGTGGGCAAGGTGGGTTGCTCATTGCAATAAAAAGACAAGGCGAGCAATAAAAATAAGCAAACAAGCAAAGAAAAGTTCCGCAACGCCCACCAGAAAATGCTGATTGGCAAAAATACTATAAGAAACAATATTAAGGCAAGTAAATACACCCCTGCAAAGAAAAGACAAGGTAGTATTAAGGCGCTGGCAAAACACAAAGTACACGAAAAATTGTGGTGGCCAGGTACGGGGTTGCCGCTATGGGATACATTGGCCTACTCATCGCCAATATTGTGTCCTGCCTATTCATCATATATGAGGTGCGTAGGTAACCTGCTTTCTCGGGTCAAGAAAATCGTATTGATGAAGTTTATTACAAAAGAAAATGATTACAATATTTAACATTGTGTTAAACAGATGTGTCGCAAGCAAAGGGCGACAGACAAAATAAGAAATCTCTTCAGTTAGGACAATGCTACATAGCAGAAGCGAAATGGATAGTCTTGTTGCTATTCTTGAACTCGCTGCTGTAGAACTCGCAGAACGGGGGCGCAGCCATGTGGCGCAGCGCTTATGTCCTCTTTGTGTAGAGTGCACTGCCATCGCGTTGTCGTCCTGGAGAGGGGTCGGCCAGCGTGCAATTGGCTGATGTGTCACAGACCTCTCTGATCTAACTTTTTCGCCTGGCGTGCTGGCGCTTGACTTTATGCCAGAAAATTCCTCCCCTCCCCCCCCCCCCCTCCCAAAGCGACGGACCGTCATTGTATAAAGAGCTCGACAATAGAAAGAGTGGCAGGAATGCTTCTGATGAAAGTCTATTTCAATAAAACATATATTGTCTGTAACAGGAGTGCGCTTATATACAGAGGGGTCCAGAAAAATGTATTCACTGTTTAAAAGTGCGTAACTTGCAAAGTAATTGACGGAGTTGTCTTATTTTTGGTGAAAGTCTAGTTTAAAGTCCAACTTAAAGATATCACTGTAGGTGTTCGAAATGGTCACCATTAACATCCACACACAGACAATGCCGCCGAACTGCAGCACGAACTACTCACTGCAACGTCTCCAGTTGGATACTTACACATGAATGTACGATGGATTCTCGAAGTTCATACAATGTGCGTGGCTTTTGTTGATAAACGATGTCCTTTAGTGTTCCCCTCATGCAAAAGTCCAGAGGAGTTAGGTCTGGGAACGTGGTGGATACTCCACAGCACCTCTACGGCCTATCCATCTTACTTGTAGATTTTCGTCGAGATACGCCCTAACACGATTTTGGTAGTGGGCTCGGGCACCATCTTGTTGAAAGTAAACTCTTCCGTCTCCGTACAAGTCTCGGATAGCAGGTAAAATGGATGTCTGAAGCTTCTGAAGGTACACCTCACCGGTAAATGTGCCGTCAAAGAAGAATGGCCCAATCAAGCCCCTGTAAGACAACCCACACCACACATTTACTCCTGGAAAATTCACGGCTTTGTCTACATCGACGTTCGGATTTTCGGCGGCCCAGTAAATGCAATTGTGGCAATGTACTGTACCATTGAGTTTTAACTGTGCCTCATCAGACCACACAATCATCTCTGCAAGCTCTTCATCGTTGCGCACCATGTTAGTAAACCACTCGCAGTACTCCATTCTGCAATCTGGGTCGTCCTCGTTCATTGCGTGTAGCAATCGTGGGATGTAGCACTTCCACTTTGCTGTCTTCAAAATTCGTCGAACACTTGAGCGACTCACTCCAGTTTCACGGGCACACTGTCTCACAAACTTCTGTAGTGAGCGAGTGAATTGTTGTAACACACGACGGGAGTTAGCTGGACTTGTTACTGTTAAAGGTTGTCCAGATCATTGTTTGTGTAGATCTTTAACACAGCCTTCGGCTTCAAATTTGTCTGTAATGCGACGAATTGTTAAACGTGTCTGTGGCTCTGTTTGATACTCATTTCGCCATTGCCGTTGAACCTCATTAATGTTTTCGTACTTAGAATACCACTTCAAAACTGACTTCCCTTCATCGAAAGTAAGCCTCGCGCCAGCCATGTTTACTCGAGTAACTAGGTGCAGCTAACAACAAAACACTGACTGTCTGGCGACTGTCATCTGACAAAACAAAACAACGCAATACAACGCTTGTGTGGCGATTGCTGGAACTACAAACTATTACACTACCAAAGATGAGACAACTTCGTCAATTAGTTTGCCAGTTGTGGACTTTTAAACAGTGGATACATTTTTTTGGACCCCTCTGTATATGTACAAATCTGTAAGTTATTACTCGCTCTGGACTTCGAAACACTCTGTGTTTACTTGCTGTCTGTGTCACAATGAAGCAGTATGGAAACGTGTCATTTTATAAATAAAAAAACCAAAATAGTTTCCTTGTTGATTTTCGATCTGACTGTTTGTAGTTCTCTTACGAAACGGCTAAACTTGTACTCTTCCAACGAGACGGTAACCACGGACCTTAGTATCCCCCACTTTTCACACCTTAAGTGAAAATCACTCAGGGTAATTTATGAAAAAGATACAAATATATCGAGTCAATTTTGTACGCTAATTTGTGTCATCCAGGAAGTGACTCGTCGGTCACAGTGTAGCCAGGCTGCAGTTATACTTCTAGCAGGTAGAACACCAGCCTTGAGAGGTCTAAGAAGCGACTACTGTTCGTGTGTCAAAGATGTTGCGGCCGTCCGCCGAAGTACTCAAAGTATATGTCAGTGAGTCTTATTTGCGTTTCTGTAACTGGGTTTAGCGATCCGAGCATCGTCACTAATAATACTCAGATGCACCGACTGCAAACTAAACATCTCAAATCATTAACTATAACAGTTATTTATGTTTTTTTGTATTAAGCGCACTGCAACTGAAAAGCTCATCACCAAACATTTTTAGAACGACTCCAGTAGTTAAATTGTAAACGTCATGAGTAGCCAACGGCTTTTTATAACGGACTTGGAAAATATTTTTCTCGAGATCGATCTCAATGGCACTATCCACGAAAGACAGGCATACGAATAAAGAGACAAAAACACAGCTCTGATTACAAAAACCTAACATCCACAGGGAGACTTTGTAAGCAAAGAATAACTTGAAGAGCAAAATAACGAGAGGCTACTGTGCAGGAAACCATAAGAAATGACAGGAAATGCAGGCTCAAAATTCGGCTGAAAAGCTGGCGAGTGTATGCAGCGCAATTTCGATTCCACCTTCTGCTAATGCGGAAGGAGAAGCTGTTGTTATCAGAAATGGAAAAAAGGAACACATAATGCTGGTAGTAATATCTAGAACAAATCATCATTGAATGAAACTGTCATTCAATCCATAAATACTACAAGACAGATCTATAATCTATTCGTTTTGATAAAAATGTTCTGGCTGCTGATGCTTTGTCAATAAAAGAGAAAAGCGCCTATGTTGAAGAGCTTTTCAACGTGCAGTATGCTGAAGACAGAGACAACCCGAAATAGCAACAGTTTCACCAAGGTGAGTGTGGTGCTGTGTTTCTGTGTGTCCCTTGCTCCCAGAGTTATTAATTTAGCCCATAGCATTATAGTATTAGCATTGACTCTAGGCTACCTCAGTAGTCATATGAGAATTATCGAGTTCTATTGAGGCGGTGGCGGCACAATGGGGTGAAGATTCTAGAATTTGCAGAGACTATCAATATGTGCTGAATCATAACGGGGAGCTACCACTACAGCAGATTGTAGGCCAACTTAATTTCTACCACTGAAAGGATTGCTCAACAGTGTTTGAATAGCATTAACACCACTAACTCCTCACCCTACACACAAAACACTTCCAATACATGTCAATTAAACGCCGCCAAATGCTCTGTGCTCTCATCTTTCTGCCAACTACTTAATTTCTGTCGCAGGACTCTAGCTCCATTAAGCAATTGTTATGGTCTACCACACAATCGTTTACGCCCACTCCCTCCCCTCACTCGCCACACCAGTTGTGGATGTCTCATAAATTATGAGCCCTGAAGGCAACCATGTAAGGTAAACATGAATATACTGTAAGATAATCACCTAATGTTTCAATTCTACCAGGCACGTTATTCGAAAAATTGTGAAAGTAAATGACAGAAAAGAACCTATGAATTAATTAATACTGATTTGTGAAGCTTAGGTACTCCATTAGTCTTCTGGCGATTACGAAAAACTGCTTTTTGATCTACGCAGGACTGTAGTACAAACTTAAAGGTTGTGTAGGAATCTGTTCCTTAAATTTGTTGCTGTCTTTATCAGTTAAGACAGGGGAGGACGAAAAATGTGACTTTAAATATATTAGTTCAACGGAATTTGTACATGTGGCTACAATTTTATTTGCCCTCAGCTAATTAGGAATCAAGAATGTGAACATTCTATCACTGTTGTAGTGCAGACTAAGGCCCAGAGACGCCGTTTAATTATTTATTTTATTTTTAACTTAAAATACTGCAACAAATTTCAAACTTGTTTTGCTCATCATCAGACGCTCAAGCATACAGAAAACTGTTAGATAAACATAAATTATCTTAATCTAACTTAAAGCTCATCATCAGGAGCTCAAGCATACAGAAAACTGTTAGATAAACTTAAATTATCTTAATCTAACTTAAAATGAAACTGTTTTGTTCACTGTTCGCTGCTGTAGTGACCATTGGCGTATTTGGGGAAGGGGGTGTTAGTTGGTGGCCAGAAATCAAGGTCCAGAGTGGTGCCGTCTGCTGGCGTGGAGCTGTGTCTCGTTGTGCTTGACACCTTAGCCTCAACGGGAAACAGGTAGCTGTGCAGCAGTTTTTGTTGTGCAGCCCCCTATGATACACTTGTTATGTGTCTGTTGTTCACTTACGATTCTTGCTTCTCAAACTCCATTTGCTTTTTTGGCACAGTGGAGGAGCTGTTTTGTAACATTAAACTCTAGCACTGATTTTGACATGACTGATATTTTTCTTTCTTTTTCAAAATTTAATGAGAGTCCATTTGCAGACAACCACTTCATAACATTCTGAAAGACATTATTTATAATTTTTAGCTGATTCTTGTTTTTTGGTGTGATTACTTGTATCATCAGCAAAAAGAACTAACTTCGTATCGTCGTGACTGTACAGTGGCAAATCGTTAGCACGTGTTATGAACAGTACGGTACCCAAAATTAAACCTTGTGACACGCAGAGCTCTAGCTTGTTATGGAGGCAGGAAATTAAGACTAAAATAATTTATGATGGAGTCGACTGATAGACATTGTTGTTGTTGTTGTGGTCTTCAGTCCTGAGACTGGTTTGATGCAGCTCTCCATGCTACTCTATCCTGTGCAAGCTTTTTCATCTCCCAGTACCTACTGCAACCTACATCCTTCTGAATCTGCTTAGTGTATTCATCTCTTGGTCTCCCTCTACGATTTTTACCCTCCACGCTGCCCTCCAATACTAAATTGGTGATCCCTTGATGCCTCAGAACATGTCCTACCAACCGATCCCTTCTTCTGGTCAAGTGGCGCCACAAACTTCTCTTCTCCCCAATCCTATTCAATACTTCCTCATTAGTTATGTGATCTACCCATCTAATCTTCAGCATTCTTCTGTAGCACCACATTTCGAAAGCTTCTATTCTCTTCTTGTCCAAACTATTTATCGTCCATGTTTCACTTCCATACATGGCTACACTCCATACAAATACTTTCAGAAATGACTTCCTGACACTTATATCAATACTGGATGTTAACAAATTTCTCTTCTTCAGAAACGCTTTCCTTGCCATTGCCAGCCTACATTTTATATCCTCTCTACTTCGACCATCATCAGTTATTTTGCTCCCCAAATAGCAAAACTCCTTTACTACTTTAAGTGCCTCATTTCCTAATCTAATTCCCTCAGCATCACCCGATTTAATTAGACTACATTCCATTATCCTTGTTTTGCTTTTGTTGATGTTCATCTTATATCCTCCTTTCAAGACACTGTCTATTCCATTCAACTGCTCTTCCAAGTCCTTTGCTGTCTCTGACAGAATTACAATGTCGTCGGCGAACCTCAAAGTTTTTATTTCTTCTCCATGAATTTTAATACCTACTCCGAATTTTTCTTTTGTTTCCTTTACTGCTTGCTCAATATACAGATTGAACAACATCGGGGAGAGGCTACAACCCTGTCTTACTCCCTTCCCAACCACTGCTTCCCTTTCATGTCCCTCGACTCTTATAACTGCCATCTGGTTTCTGTACAAATTGTAAATAGCCTTTCGCTCCCTGTATTTTACCCCTGCCACCTTTAGAATTTGAAAGAGAGTATTCCAGTCAACATTGTCAAAAGCTTTCTCTAAGTCTACAAATGCTAGAAACGTAGGTTTGCCTTTCTTTAATCTTTCTTCTAAGATAAGTCGTAAGGTCAGTATTGCCTCACGTGTTCCAGTGTTTCTACGGAATCCAAACTGATCTTCCCCGAGGTTGGCTTCTACTAGTTTTTCCATTCGTCTGTAAAGAATTCGTGTTAGTATTTTGCAGCTGTGACTTATTAAGCTGATAGTTCGGTAATTTTCACATCTGTCAACACCTGCTTTCTTTGGGATTGGAATTATTATATTCTTCTTGAAGTCTGAGGGTATTTCGCCTGTCTCATACATCTTCCTCACCAGATGGTAGAGTTTTGTCAGGACTGGCTCTCCCATGGCCGTCAGTAGTTCCAATGGAATATTGTCTACTCCGGGGGCTTTGTTTCGACTCAGGTCTTTCAGTGCTCTGTCAAACTCTTCACGCAGTATCATATCTCCCATTTCATCTTCATCTACATCCTCTTCAATTTCCATAATATTGTCCTCAAGTACATCGCCCTTGTATAGACCCTCTATATACTCCTTCCACCTTTCTGCTTTCCCTTCTTTGCTTAGAACTGGGTTTCCATCTGAGCTCTTGATATTCATACAAGTCGTTCTCTTATCTCCAAAGGTCTCTTTAATTTTCCTGTAGGCGGTATCTATCTTACCCCTAGTGAGATAGGCCTCTACATCCTTACATTTGTCCTCTAGCCATCCCTGCTTAGCCATTTTGCACTTCCTGTCGATCTCATTTTTGAGACGTTTGTATTCCTTTTTGCCTGTTTCACTTACTGCATTTTTATATTTTCTCCTTTCATCAATTAAATTCAATATTTCTTCTGTTACCCAAGAATTTCTACTAGCCCTCGTCTTTTTACCTACTTGATCCTCTGCTGCCTTCACTACTTCATCCCTCAAAGCTACCCATTCTTCTTCTACTGTATTTATTTCCCCCATTCCTGTCAATTGCTCCCTTATGCTCTCCCTGAATCTCTGTACAACCTCTGGTTCTTTTAGTTTATCCAGGTCCCATCTCCTTAAATTCCCACCTTTTTCCAGTTTCTTCAGTTTTAATCTACAGGTCATAACCAATAGATTGTGGTCAGAGTCCACATCTGCCCCTGGAAATGTCTTACAATTTAAAACCTGGTTCCTAAATCTCTGTCTTACCATTATATAATCTATCTGATACCTTTTAGTATCTCCAGGGTTCTTCCATGTATACAACCTTCTTTCATGATTCTTAAACCAAGTGTTAGTTATGATTATGTTGTGCTCTGTGCAAAATTCTACCAGGCGGCTTCCTCTTTCATTTCTGTCCCCCAATCCATATTCACCTACTATGTTTCCTTCTCTCCCTTTTCCTACACTCGAATTCCAGTCACCCATGACTATTAAATTTTCGTCTCCCTTCACTATCTGAATAATTTCTTTTATTTCATCATACATTTCTTCAATTTCTTCGTCATCTGCGGAGCTAGTTGGCATATAAACTTGTACTACTGTAGTAGGTGTGGGCTTCGTATCTATCTTGGCCACAATAATGCGTTCACTATGCTGTTTGTAGTAGCTTACCCGCATTCCTATTTTCCTATTCATTATTAAACCTACTCCTGCATTACCCCTATTTGATTTTGTGTTTATAACCCTGTAGTCACCTGACCAGAAGTCTTGTTCCTCCTGCCACCGAACTTCACTAATTCCCACTATATCTAACTTCAACCTATCCATTTCCCTTTTTAAATTTTCTAACCTACCTGCCCGATTAAGGGATCTGACATTCCACGCTCCGATCCGTAGAACGCCAGTTTTCTTTCTCCTGATAACGACATCCTCTTGAGCAGTCCCCGCCCGGAGATCCGAATGGGGGACTATTTTACCTCCGGAATATTTTACCCAAGAGGACGCCATCATCATGTAATCATACAGTAAAGCTGCATGCCCTCGGGAAAAATTACGGCTGTAGTTTCCCCTTGCTTTCAGCCGTTCGCAGTACCGGCACGGCAATGCCGTTTTGGTTATTGTTACAAGGCCAGCTCAGTCAATCATCCAGACTGTTGCCCTTGCAACTACTGAAAAGGCTGCTGCCCCTCTTCAGGAACCACATGTTTGTCTGGCCTCTCAACAGATACCCCTCCGTTGTGATTGCACCTACGGTACGGCTATCGGTATCGCTGAGGCACGCAAGCCTCCCAACCAACGGCAAGGTCCATGGTTCATTGGGGGGCTGATAGACATACGAGGTCAAATTTACTGATTGCATTATGCAGTAGTGACGCAAAGTATAAATATCGCAACTTGTACAACATAATGCCTGCGAGTTAACATAAGAATGACTAACACGATAAAGCTACTAAACATTGATTTGCTGCAGTAACCTTCAACTTCCATAATATAGTTTCTGATGATCAAAGACATAAATGGAGGTTATGAATAAAAGGGTCTTTAAAACAGAAAATCCAAAATCCAAAATCATTAGTTTTATACTAATTAATTTTTATACCCTTTATAGAGAAAATCATAATCAGGGAACACACTGGTCCTTTGATCCTGGTTAGAGTGCAGTAGAAAAACACGTCGTACAGCACCGTGTACAGAAATACAGAAATCTATAATGAATGCAATCATGAATACAAAATAGTGCCTCCTTCCTGTTGCTGCACACCTCAGCCAGCCACTATCCTGTCCCTGTCCAGTAATTGAGCAGCATATAACGTGTATATGGCGCGTTTTCCTTTTACGGAACACCAGTACATGGGATTCATCAGTATGTACGGTAGCCTCATTACATTTGACCTAGGCACTAGTTTCATTAGCCTACACCAGGCGTATGTTACGCGCTGGAAAACCAACGTTTCATTAACATAACAAATAATTGTGCAAGCACCGAGCTCAGTAGCGTCAGACTGCTTCAAAAACCATTAGAGAACAAGAGCCTGTCAGTCTGATACCTTATAAGGACGCCTTTCGCGTCCCTTTTAAACTACCATTCACACATTGCAAAGGACTCACCATTAGTAAATTCAGCACCTTGTCTTCGAACCACAAATGGTGTTCGATATTTTACAATGGGTAGACCGTGTCAACAGTGGTGAACAGTTGCAAGAGGATGCTTCAGTAAACTCTCAGTGAGGCACAGTAAAATCGTACCTTAATTAAAGCGTCGGATTCGTACGTCCTACATCGCAACAAATGCTTTTATCACGTTTCCCGATCAAGCATTGATACTCATGCAATATCACTACTTGAGCACTGCACCCAGCACACCACTTGTTCCTGGCTAATTCTATTGGCCCACCGGCCACATCTACGGCTTTCCCCACTCCAGTCATCGCGACAGAGAACCTCCGGCGCTTCCCAGCCTGGAAGTAGGTCACTGCCCCTTTGAAGTGACTGTCAGTAGGTGCCGATATTGCACTCGCACTGTCAGCTTCGACTGAGCATTCCTGCACTCTGAATACGTCTTCTTACTTCATCGCGCACCGTCACAACGACGACGGCACCTCCGTCCCTATACCATCTTTTTTTCTGTAACGGTGGCAGACGGTTCAGTGCTCCACCCTAGGATGTTATGCAACAGTGTTTGTGTTTATTAGTGTCATCTAATATAAACACTGATGTTGGCGTATTTAAATCAATATGTTGGCGTATTTAAATCAATATAAAGGTAACTACGTTTAATACACCAAGAAGAAAGGCACTGTAACTAATTTTTGACCAATAGTAGTTACACACTTCGGTTAAGTTCACACAGCAGCTGATGATCCAGAAACATAAACAGACCTATAATTAAAATTTAACTGTTTTATCGATAATTTATCGAAGACTGAGACTGAGAAGTGTAATTAGTCAGACGACTGAAACAACATTACATCAGTAACAAATTTCTACATAACAGCTAACTCTGTGATTCAACGTTGTATCGTAGAATATGACTACTCGTTGTCATTGACAGGTAAATTACCCCTCAACGTGGTAAAGAGTGCATTTACCCCTCTATGGTCACAATTGCCTTTGATGTGAACGTTATAAAACCCGAGGCAACATTGCGTCTCCTGTTGTTCAGCAACGAACGACTAATTGTAGGGTAATGGATGTAACAAATTAGCGATATAGCTGCTTGATGACAACCTCATTCCTGGCGGCCTTAATACACGACTACTGGAACTGATGGCACACGGAAGAGTGCTTCGTGATGTAGCGCTGGAGCCGCTATTCGGCGTTCTTTATGCCCTCCCTGCGGCCACGTCCGCCCGTAAAAAACACCACAGGGCGCTGCGAAGCGTCTGCTGTCTGGCTCCCGGCAGTTTAAATGCAGATATTGATTGCACTTAAGCTAATGACGAGACAGCTAATAAAGGTTTCATGGCGGAGAAATATCGCTTGGTGTATATTGCGTTAAGAGAACGAACGAAGGGGAACGCTGCGCAGAGACAACGTTAAGTACTACAAAAAAGAGATAAGTCACAAAATATGTTGCAGTAAAGCTGAAAAAATTCGCATCTTTTTCCAGCAATATACCTGCTATTCTGTTCGCACAGTGAGTGAAGTGACACGGTACCGACGGCCGAGGTGGCCGAGCGGTTCTAGGCGCTACAGTCTGGAACCGCACGACCGCTACGATCGCAGGTTCGAATCCGGCCTCGGGCATAGATGTGTGTGATGTCCTTAGGTTACTTAGGTGTAAGTAGTTCTAAGTTCTAGGGCACTGATGACCACAGCAGTTAAGTCCCATAGTGCTCAGAGCCATTTTGAACCATTTGACACGGTACCAGATCCAGAAAGCAGTGTCTGTGAAACACAAGAAATATTTTTTAAGTTGCGAGAAGGGTATGGGTAGTCGCGTGGTGATCTGTTACAGTGAAAAGTGTTACATCACGGCATGGTTCAGAGTATACGTAAAGCTTTAGTTTAGTTCTCTGGTGTTCTAGCAATTTGTGCACAGCTCTTTGTTTTATTCTGCAGGCTTTTTTAATTAAATGATGTGGTGTTGCGGTGCACCTCAACTACCTACCCTCTGACTCAAAGTTGAAATATTAAGAGTTTTGGCTGGTTTAGTTGTCTAGGGGCTGGGATACGTAATTACCGCATTACAGCCCAAATAATGCTGAGACTACAGTATACAATATGAATAGACACATGAATCGAATGGTCGAAGGTTCCTATCAGTCGGCAATTGCGAATTGTTAATACAACATAGTAATTTATAAATGAGAGACTGCAATGAAGTCAATTTTGTAGGTACTATTTTAACGACTTTAAATGATGGATACAATAGCAGAAGTACCCTTAAGAATGCCCTTTGTTACTGTAAAACACTTATTGGTGTCGATGGTCCAGCAATTAAATAAAGTATAAGTTGAATAACACGGGAACAATAGATTCCTACTTCACGTAATTAGTTACGAACAACAACATGTCTCGCGAGATATTCACTTCTAAATTCGAACTACGTCTTCACTGCAGAAGCCACGGAAATATCACAAGTGCACAAGTCGGCACTACGAAGTATTTCTATCTGCCGCGACCATGCGTAAACTGCTCCACTCTCCCAGTTCTTCCTGCGACCGTGCGTCTGTCGCGCCATACTGTCCAGAACTCTCTCGTGTCCAGCACCTACCGTGTCGTGTGCCGTACGGTCCACCACTCTTCCTGTGTCCTGTGGGACTCTCCCTCGCGCCACACTGTTCAGAACTGCCTGTCCTCTCTCGAAACGATACTCCTCCCCACTTCCATACTGTCTCTCCACTTGTCCTTTTCCGAACAATCGCTGTGACTGGCTAGAGCGCTCCCACCGTGTCTCCAAGCCAACGCACACTCACAAACATACTGAACCACACTCAAAATACTGGATTTACATTTAAATAACTTGAAATTAAATAAATATTCCTACGGCTGGACCATAAACAAGCTCTAACACAAATTATTAAATACATACACAAATTAAATAAATATATATCAAAGGAATAGAACAGAAGTAAGCCAGTATCCTAATGTCTCTGTGCCTTCTAAGACACAGTAAATAATTGACCAATTTCTTCGTGAACAGTATATATCAGATATAAACAAAGACATAGATGAATGAATATATTTATAAGAATGCTGCTACCGTTTTTTCGTGTAACTGTGGAGTACTTATGGCCTGACGCGATTAATAGTAATCGGCCACTTTGACCTCCAATAACTCATTTACTGTTTAAGTTGTTGTTGTTGTTGTGATCTTCAGTCGTGAGACTGGTTTGATGCATCTCTCCATGCTACTCTATCCTGTGCAAGTTGCTTCATCTCCCAGTACCTACTGCAACCTACATCCTTCTGAATCTGCTTGGTGTATTCATCTCTTGGTCTCCCTCTACGATTTTTACCCTCCACGCTGCCCACCAATACTAAATTGGCGATCCCTTGATGCCTCAGAACATGTCCTACCAACCGATCCCTTCTTCTAGTCAAATTGTGCCACAAAATTCTCTTCTCCCCAATCTTATTCAACACCTCCTCATTAGTTATGTGATCTACCCATCTAATCTTCAGCATTCTTCTGTAGCACCACATTTCGAAAGCTTCTATTCTCTTCTTGTCCAAACTATTTATCGTCCATGTTTCACTTCCACACATGGCTACACTGCATACAAATACTTTCAGAAACGACTTCCTGACACTTAAATCTATACTCGATGGTAACATATGTCTCTTCTTCAGAAATGCTTTCCTTGCCATAGCCAGTCTACATTTTATACCCTCTCTACTTCGACCATCATCAGTTATTTTGCTCCCCAAATGGCAAAACTCTTTTACTACTTTAAGTGTCTCATTTCCTAATCTAATTCCCTCAGCATCACCCGACTTAATTAGACTACATTCCATTATCCTCGTTTTGCTTTTGTTGATGTTCATCTTATATCCTCCTTTCAAGACACTACCCATTCCGTTCAACTGCTCTTCCAAGTCCTTTGCTGTCTCTGACAGAATTACAATGTCATCGGCGAACCTCAAAGTTTTTATTTCTTCTCCATGGATTTTAATACCTAGTCCGAATTTTTCTTTTGTTTCCTTTACTGCTTGCTCAATATACAGATTGAATAACATCTGGGAGAGGCTACAACCCTGTCTCACTCCCCTTCCAACCACTGCCTCCCTTTCATGCCCCTCAACTCTTATAGCTGCCATTTGGTTTCTATACACATTGTAAATAGCCTTTCGCTCCCTATATTTTACCCCTGCCACCTTCAGAATTTGAAAGTGAGTATTCCAGTCAACATTGTCAAAAGCTCTCTCTAACTCTACAAATGCCACAAATGTAGGTTTGCCTTTTCTTAATCTAGCTTCTAAGATAAGTCGTAGGGTCAGTATTGCCTCACGTGTTCTAACATTTCTACGGAATCCAAACTGATCTTCCCCAAGGTAGGCTTCTACTAGTTTTTCCATTCGTCTGTAAAGAATTCGTTGCAGCCGTGACTTATTAAACTGATAGTTCGGTAATTTTCACATCTGTCGACACCTGCTTTCTTTGGGATTGGAATTATTATATTCTTCTTGAAGTCTGAGGGAATTTCGCCTGTCTCATACATCTTGCTCACCAGATGGTAGAGTTTAGTCAGGACTGGCTCTCCCAAGGCCGTCAGTAGTTCTAATGGAATGTTGTCTACTCCCGCGGCCTTGTTTCGAATTAGGTCTTTCAGTGCTCTGTCAAACTCTTCACGCAGTATCAAATCCCCCATTTCATCTTCATCTGCATCCTCTTCCATTGCCGGCCGCGCTGGTCTAGCGGTTCTGGCGCTGCAGTCCGGAACCGCGGGACTGCTACGGTCGCAGGTTCGAATCCTGCCTCGGGCATGGATGTGTGTGATGTCCTTAGGTTAGTTAGGTTTAAGTAGTTCTAAGTTCTAGGGGACTTACGACCTCAGATGTTGAGTCCTATAGTGCTCAGAGCCATTTGAACAATTTGAACCACTCCTTCCATCTTTCTGCTTTCCCTTCTGTGCTTAGAACTGGGTTTCCATCTGAGCTCTTGATATTCGTACAGGTGGTTCTCTTTTCTCCAAATGTCTCTTTAATTTTCCTGTAGGCAGTATCTATCTCACCCCTAGTGAGATAAGCCTCTACATCCTTACATTTATCCTCTAGCCATCCCCGCTTAGCCTTTTTGCACTTCCTGTCGATCTCATTTTTGAGACGTTTGTATTCCTTTTTGCCTGCTTCATTTACTGCATTTTTATATTTTCTCCTCTCATCAATTAAATTCAATATTTCTTCTGTTACCCAATGATATCTACTAGCCCGCGTCTTTTTACCTACTTGTTCCTCGGCTGCCTTCACTACTTCATCCCTCAAAGCTACCCATTCTTCTTCTACTGTATTTCTTTCCCCCCTTCCTGCCTTTTGTTCCCTTACGCTCTCCCTGAAACTCTCTAGAACCTCTGGTTCTTTCAGTTTATCCAGGTCCCATATCCTTAAATTCCTACCTTTTTGCAGTTTCTTCAGTTTCAATCTACAGTTCATAACCATTAGATTGTGGTCAGAGTCTACATCTGCCCCTGGAAATGTCTTACAATTTAAAACCTGGTTCCTAAATCTCTGTCTTACCATTATATAATCTATCTGAAATCTGCCAGTATCTCCAGGCTTCTTCCATGTATACAAACTTCTTTTATGATTCTTGAACCAAGTGTTAGCAATGATTTAGTTGTACTCTGTGCAGAATACTACCAGGCGGCTTCCTCTTTCATTTCTTAGCCCCAATTCATATTCGACTACTATGTTTCCTTCCCTCCCTTTTCCTAGTACCGAATTCCAGTCACCCATGACTATTAAATTTTCGTCTCCCTTCACTATCTGAATAATTTCTTTTATTTCACCATACATTTCATCAATTTCTTCGTCATCTGCCGAGCTAGTTGGCATATAAACTTGTACTACTGTAGTAGGCGTGGGCTTCGTGTCTATCGTGGCCACAATAATCCATTCACTATGCTGTTTGTAGTAGCTTACCCGCATTCCTATTTTTTATTCATTATTAAACCTACTCCTGCATTACCCCTATTTGACTTTGTATTTATAACCCTGTATTCGCCTGACCAAAAGTCTTTTTCCTCCTGCCACCGAACTTCACTAATTTCCACTATATCTAACTTTAACCGATCCATTTCGCTTATTAAATTTTCTAACCTACCTGCCCAATTAAGGGATCTGACATTCCACGCTCCGATCCGTAGAACGCCAATTTTCTTTCTCCTGATAACGATGTCCTCTTGAGTAGTCCCTGCCCGGAGATCTGAATGGGGGACTGTTTTACCTCCGGAATATTTTACCCAAGAGGACGCCATCATCATTAACCATACAGTAAAGCTGCATGCCCTCGGCAAAAATTACGACTGTAGTTTCCCCTTGCTTTCAACCGTTCGCAGTACCAGCACAGCATGGCCGTTTTGGTTAGTGTTGCAAGGCCAGATCAGTCAATCATCCACACTGTTGCCCCTGCAACTACTGAAAAGGCTGCTGCCCCTCTTCAGGAACCACGCGTTTGTCTGGCCTCTCAACAGATACCCCTCCGTTGTGGATACACCTACGGTACGGCTATCTGTATCGCTGAGGCACGCAAGCCTCCCCACCAACGGCAAGGTCCATGGTTCATGGGGAGAATTTAAGTTATATTCCTGTAATTTATAGAAATTTAGGTTTACATTTATAGCTTTCTAAAGACTTGTCGATTGACAAAATCGGAAGAACCGTTTAGATTTTGGAAAAGTCGTCGCTGGGTGTTACTTGTATAATTTACCATCAGATACTAAATTTTAAACTAATAAAGATATTGAAAATCTGACTACACCATCAGAATCGTGCAAATAATGGTAAGGTATATGTTTCATTTTGAGGTATCATGATTCATCTGGCTACTATTAATTTCTATACTAACTGTGAAGTGTCTGCCATGATGGTTTCACAAAGTCCGCCATCTTTGGCACTCTCGGCCTACAAGTCTCTTTCATCGACACAGAGTCATCAAGGAATTCCCAACCACGAGGTCGGCCTGGAACCCGGCTAACGCTCGGCACCACGCGGCCGCCGACAAGCCGCAGCCCGCCGAGAGGCCACAGCGTGGCCAACTCCGAGCTTGGAATATTTTCAGGGCGCCACAGCTCGACCGTTACCTCACAGGTCACAAGATTTAGTAGCTCTGCTCACATGTTGCGTAATGTTCATCAATGAAGACACATTCGGATTTTGTGCAATTGTCATAACAATTCTGTAATGACAATAGCTAAGTAATTGCAAAGTCTGTTCACAGTGATTCTTCTTAATGTTGAAAAACCAATATAAGTCACATGAGGCCGCAAACACTGGGAAGAAGATAATAAATATTAGCACGTAACGTAACCAGAAGATGTACCGCGGAGCACGTGCAGCGCTTGAGTATGTAGATGTGGTACACCTCATCATGGCTCCAGACTTACATGTGTGACTTCGCGAGTCGCGATCAAGTTCGAGTCTCAATTCTGGCAGTCATCATTTTTTGCACTGCATTAGACAATTAAGTGTTTACAGTGAGGTAATCTTTATTATTTTATTTACCTGTGTTGGTGTCTCCACTCGTTTATTGCAAAGTACAGCTAAACAGAACCTAGAGTGTTACATCGCTAGTTAATTAGTATAAGTTCACGAATTGCGTCGCTACCAGTAAATGACCTAATGACCTGCCTTCTCTTTACTAAATCAAGACCAGAAAACAAAGAAAGATGAGACAGAAGGGCAGGAAATCAAAACAAGGACAGCCTTTCCTTGGTTATGGCACACACAATAATTTTGTAACTTCTACATTTACAATAGATCACATTTAGAAAAGGTGTTCAAACAAAGAGTAGCCTAGGGGAGGGAGGTGCAGCACTGCCCCGTACTGGCGAGGGTAGGATCGGCAAGCCTAACCGCTACACATGTGCCGAGGTACGCCATCTGTTGACATCGTATGTTCAACTTTCTTCATCGGCTTCTGGGGTGTTCCTCGACATTTGCGGCACAATGTGTCGTACATTAAATTACTTGTCTAAGCCTCATCTACGCCGCTTCGGCTGTTTTTAAAAGTTAATATGAATCACCTTGTATAGACGAACAGGGGCGTGGGACAGGAGCGTAGTAAATGACATTTTCTTAACGACTGGTTGGAACACGTTGAAAGAGAGTAGACTAGCTCTGTTAATCCACGAAGAACCCAGCTGAAGTTGCTCCAGTAACTGCTTGCTATTCGCTGATGTCATAGGATCATACCGGATAATCAACTGCAAAAGTCAATATTTTTGATGAATTGTTTGTCATATAACACACAGAAAGAAGATACCTACTTATTCGTAGCTTCCAAAGCGGAAGGTATTAAACTGCAGTAACTGACAGATTCCTGAGCTTGTTTCTTATTTTAACTATATTGGTAAAGAAGCACACTTAAAACGACAGTTGATCATTCCCTCACATACGAAGGTTGTCCAGAAAGAAAGTTCCGATCGGTCGTGAAATTGAAACCACGGTGAAAACCAGAAACGTTTTATTTGCAACACTTAGGTACCCCTTCCATCTTCCTCTCTTCATAGTCGCCGCTCCAACTGCTGTCGTAGTGTTGTATCAACTTTCCAGTATCCTCGTCACAGAAAGCAACCGCCTATGCTTTCGTCCAGTTATCTGCACTGGTCTGCCGCTCGTTTTCTGTGGAAAAACTTCGTCTTCATAGCCAACGGTTCTTGTGAGCAGACATGAGACTGAGGGGGAGCCAGTTATAGATTGTACTGTGGGTGATCAAACACTTCTCATCGGAAACGCTGCAGGAGCGTCTTCATTGCCCCTGCAGTGTGCAGCCCAGAATTGTCCTGAAGAAGGAAGTGCTCGACAGTTGTGACACAGGCGAAATCTCTAACCGGCCCCTCGTATTTGGCGGGAGACGCTATTCCCTACGTATTTTTTCGTGCTCACTGTTCACTCAAAACTGGAAAGAGCGACGCGACACGATCGACGGGCGTATTAGAGACACTGCTCAGCACATCTGTGGAAAGCTTTACCGGATTTTCCCGGTGGTTTCCATTTCGCGACCGATCGGAACTTACTTTCTGGACATCGCTCGTATATGACACAGTACATTTCCGTTTTAGTAATATAATTCGCAGAGGGAACAGAATTAAATTTTTCATGATAATGATAGTCTCTGCCTTAATGTACATAAGTCATAACTGGAGTTTTTATTTGTTGTTTCAATTCCTGAGAAAGACTTTAGAGTATAAATGTAGTCATTTGGCGGCGACTGCATGTTCACGAGTGGGAAGATCTTCATGAACAGGCAGAACTGGAAATACATTAATAGAATGGGGGACCTGAGATACCCCAAGCAAATCCTACACGAGCCTCCTGCGAGGAGACAACAGGATGCAAATTCTCAAGATTTCTCGTTTCTCGCCTAAAATATATTCCAAATTACAATGTCGTGTTGTACTTTGACTGATATGTAATTCCATAGATCAAAAGCATCGACTGAAAGTAGAGAAATCCCAAGCACTTGGCGATATTGGAAATGACGGTAGAAGAAAGAAAAAAATGATGTTAAGGTTCAACATACATTTCGTTAAAAATACGCTGGGTGTAACATAGTTCGGTGAATCTGAGGAAGGAATGTCACAAATGACACAAGCTGAAACCGTTAGAAAGAACACTAATTATTTTCCTCGTTAAAGCAACCAGCTGTCACACAAGGCACAAAGAAGTGTTCACAAAAAGCCTCTCGTTACCGCGTTAATACTACACGTGTTGTGCGTGGGGGAGAAAATAGCCTTAAGAGCTGTCGACAATTACGGATTGTCCCAGCTTTCATTTGACGTTCGAGATGCTAGTAACTACTAGATTAATAATTAGAATATTTTCACTTTATTCAGGTCAGGAACAATGTTCTTAGTTTTGTTATTTTGTTGTAGCTTTGTTATTTAGCAGTGTGTATCCCTCTTATACGGAAATTTCATCTAGTAATTGTGAAAAGGTATTCACGTGGGAATTTTCCGACTCCGTGTGCATGCGCTGTGAAGGAATTATTTATACGCATTTATTAAGAAGCGACTTAACGTTCAACATAATGTAAGAACCGAGTCTTGACCGAAAAAGTATTTAAATTATGCATTTGGCAAACATTCACATTTTAATAAAAGTTGGAGAGTTGGAGGACTGACGCTGGCAAATATACGAAGATAAATTAAAAGAAGAAGATCACACCAATAGAGACAAAAGAAAGCACATTAGCAAGCATATCATAAAAGCAACATTGTAAGCTGTGTGTTAATTCGATTTGTGTCAGCATTTAATACAGTTGTGAATTTCGCAGAGTCCTCTTCAATAGCTCAAAGGAAGACGATAGTTAGCAGCGTGTCAATTACGTTACTGCCTCACTAGCTTTAAGAATTTCTTCAATTTGCATACATATGACATTTGTATTTTCAAGAATTGTTTCTATGTGAACATATAACACACTTGTATGTACGTTATTTTGCTGCTTAGTGGATGTTCACTGTGTATCTACAGAAGGAAGTTTTGTCCTCAAAATGTGTGACCGGGTAAGCTTTCCGTATCAGTTTCAAAGGTCTAAGTAAATATAGGTATCTGCAGTCAGGATCTATAACTTGTGTCAACATGAAAAGAGGCCTTTAATTGAAAAAGAAGTCAGTATGATTTCTCCAGTGGAAAAAGATCCTGGATCGGTTACCTATTGTGTATCCGGTAGGTGACTGCCACGGGAAAGGGGACCATGAGAAAAAGAGTGGATAATCAACTAAAGAGAAACATTCTAGAAGAGGGAACGTGGAATGGGGGAAGTTTGAATGTAAAAAGTAAGCTGGAATCTCTAAAAACGTAAATGGAATTACTCCGATGTAACATGATCAGTGAAGCGGCGTAGGAAAGAATAATACGAGTACAATTTAAATGCTCGATGAGAGAGGAGACACTGAGATCTACAGTCAATTTCAGATAATAACAGAAAAACCACAATCCAAGGATCTGTTGAAAGCATACTCAGAGCCAGCTACAGCTTCAGGTCACAATATCTAACAGCTCAAACCCTTGATCTTGAATGAACTGAATAGCTTCCCAGCACTGGGGGCAGTTATTAACCTGCAGTAAAATCAAGCCTTTTGAGAAGTTATATTTACCCTTGGTTCTGATTTTGAATTTCAGATGTCACATTCATAGCATTGTTCTCCTTTTGATACTGCCATGAATCAGCAATGTACCTTTTACATACCAAAATATCACCAGTTTTCTTGCAGGAGTTTTGCTTTATAAATTGTTCACTTAAGGGGGAAGATGGATGCTCCCATACCATGCTCTGCAGCTTACTGTGCATTTTGTGGTGTTGGCCCCACATATCAATGGTATGCCGCGCGGAATGGCCGCACGGTTAGAGGCGCCATGTAACTGATTGCGCGGCCTCTCCCACCACCGGAGGTTCGAGTCCTCCCTCGGCCATGGGTGTGTGTGTTGTTCTTAGCATAAGTTCGTGTAAGTAGGGTGTAAGTCTAGGGAGCGATGACCTCAGCAGTTTGGTCTCTTTGGCATTCACGCACACATTATCAATTAATCTGTTTCCGCTTAAATATTAAATTGATACCAAACGAACACAAACATTACGACAACAGCGACTCAAGATTTCCACGGACGTCTGAAAATGCTGAAATGTGGTTAATCTTCTAGTTATGCCCAATACTACAATAATAAAAAGTTATACACGCGGTCAATACGAATCGGTCTATAGATTTCTGTCTGTTTTCGAAGTAAATGGCCTATTCGAACACTCTCCGTCGCAAGCAGATATTCGTCGATTTTTAAAAAAGATTTATACACTAGTAAATTATTTGCTTACTCCAGAGTACAGAAAGCGCATGAAGTCCCCTCATTTCTTATTTAATACTATTATTCACCGATCATGATCATAGCCTTCAAGATGGCCACCGAGTGAGATTACAGGTATTTTCTTCGTCCGCTTGAAGAACTTCTTTAAGAGGAAATAGTGTCAAATTTAAATTTTCTTTGTTTTGTGTACTTGACTTGGTGTCCGTTCTTGTCACCCAACTGAATATTAACGTCCCAGCAGAGCTTGTTCTTGAAAAACTTCGTGTTATCTGAAGTCTCGATAATCGCGACATAACCCAAAATTTTTGCGTGACACAATCACAAAAAATTCAATTCAAGTTTTCTTGATAGTGAAAAATTTTTATCAGTGTCTATTGTCGTAATAAAAGTGTAATTAAACGTTTCTAAATCTTATTTAACCAACACATTTCGTATTGTTTACTAGTTAGAGAGACGAGATCTAGGCCTACATTTTCCGATTTATTAACTTTTAAAAACCTGATGAAACACGATTGATAACGTAAATTCTCTAAAAGCAAAGTAATTACTAATTCATTCTTCTGTCATTTTATCTCTAAATCAGTGCAAAAACAACTACAACCGCCCATAAGAACTTTGTGTCGTCTTTTGTTTACACACAGCCAATCTCGTGTCGTTGGCAAATTTAAAACATCCCTTAAACTTAATTAATCTTTCGAAACTGACCATGAGTGAGAAATGTGGGAGCTGTTACCGGGTATTGAGTAGAGAGGTTTGATGTCAATCTTGTAGGAAATATTTCACTGGGGGCGGGGAGTCAGTGGGGAGAATGTTGGGAAAACTGAAGAGGCTCTCTCCTGGAACTGCAGAGTATGCAGTAGGAACATTTTGATTTGGGAACAGGATAGGAAAATCTGTGCCCTTCAGGTTGGAGGAAGCAGGAAGGAACTAATAAGGTTCAAGGGAGATAGGGGGTGGAGGGGGGTTGGCAAATGGCAGCTGGTAGGAGGATAGGAAGAAAGAGAACACGATCTGACAGTTTTATCATCAACACCAAAAATAGGTATCTACCACTGCCAGAGTTAAGTGGAGAAGAGCCTCAGATAGAAGAGGAGCAGGAAATGCGCAGCACATTTCAACCGAGGCCAAGAAGCGTAGAAATGTACAAAGTGTTTGGAAGAAGAAAGTGCTTCTTCTAGGTAGTAGCCTTGGGCGAGGTGTAGTCCCTCAGTTACAAGAAAGTTTAGGGAAGCGTACCAGGCCACCAGTATCTTCAAGCCAAATGCAGGGCTAAGTCACCTGTTAGAGGTCTTAGGGTCTTTATGTAAGAACTTTACAAAAGATAACCATGTAGTGATAGTGGGTGGAGTGGGAAACTGTTTGGACAGGAGTGGGGCATATGACATAGGTGGTGACCTGCACAAGATAGCTTCCCTGACTCATGGCACCAACGTACACTTTGTTGAGTTCTTCCGGCGTCATGATTGACCGCATCTTGATGGAGCTTTGAGGCGAATCTATGTAGGGTTAGGGATGGCTCTGAGGGCAGCCAACTTTGCTCATGTTTCTCTGGTGCCCGTCGGGATTATCAACAGATCGGGTTTCACATGCATGGCCTTCACCCAAACAGGACTGGGAAGGGAAAACTGCTACAGCTGATTCACGAAAGTATAGGGGGGTGGATTCGGGAACACTTGGTCAAATGCCTGTTGTCATGGGTAGGAAAAGTAAGTCTTTTTTAGGATAAATCCAGATAACAGGTTCCCCTGCCTAATGAGTAACTCCAGCAGTTTAAAAAATACTGAAACAGTCACTCACAAGACAGACTTTAACATTTCAAATATCACAAATACCAGATGTCACAAAGGAAAAAAAAACCATTGGAAAGAGTAACATGGAGCATTTCACAAACGTTACAATCCTCAATCAAAACATGCGATCAATAAGAAATAAAATACAACTATTAGAAGTTGAGCTCCAATCTTTGAACTGCACTGTAGTTTGTGTTACTGAATACTGGTGTAGAGACACAGAAATCGAAGATGTAATATTATCATTGTCTGAAAGTGCAAACCCTTGCTGCAGAACTGCTTCAAGGGATGGAGGATCATGTGTTTATATTAGAAAATGAACACAGTTCAAATCAAGACATGACCTCAGTACAGTAAGTGAAGACAAACACTTTGAAATATCAGCTGTTGAATAAACAGGGTTTGATATCACCAAGAAATTAATCGTTTAGTATGTGTTCTGAGCTGTCAGTGGTAGTATGGAGACAGAAGTTCTAGATAAAGTCTCAAATACTAAGATCAACATAATTCTGTGTGGGGACATAACATCAACACTAATATCGTAAATGAATCCAACAGCACCCTCGTAAAAATCCTTCAATGTTTTGGCATGTCCCTGCTGCTCAATCGTGCAACAAGGGTTACTACAATGTTTGCATCAGGAATTGACCATGTGGCAACCAATATGGACTAGGAAAAATGTGATGTAGCTGTATGAGATCTCGGACTATCAGACCATCTCTGTCAAATAACAGCAGTAAAATCAGACATCGATTCATTCCCTAAACTAGAAGCTTACAAACGACATCTATCAGAAACCAAAGTTAATGATTTTTCAAATGAACTAGCAAAACAAAGCTGGGATGAAGTGTTTAAGGAAATCAATGCGAATATGAAATTCTCTAAATGATCCACATTATTTAAATTGAACTTTGAAAAGGCATTTCCAAAAGTAAGAATGTCTGTATGAACATCTCACAAAAACAAATGGATAACAGCAGGTATTAAGAAGTCCTCCCAAACACTTAAATACCTCATTTCCTTGAAAAATAGTTGCAGTGATCTGGAATTTATAAATTTCTACCGTAGATACAAGAAGATCTATAGGAGGGTGCTGGTTGCTGCAAAAAAGTCATGTAATGCCAAAATAATATATAACGCAGAGAATAAAAGCAAAGCAGCCTGCGATGTTATAAAAAAAGAAACGGGGAGAGGCAAACAAATGTAGAACAGCTTACCACTAAGGGAGGGGGATAAGATAATAAATGATCCATAACACTTAGCAAACTATGTAAATGAACATTTTTAAAGTATTGCAGAGAAGTTACAGCAAAAATTCCCTAAAACAAATATAACACCTGTAAAAAATGTTGCACTTTATACAATGATGTTACTTCCAACCACAGATAATGGAGTCCATAAAAGCTCCAAAAACTAAAAAATAAGTTTCAATAGGCTTAGTTGAAGTACCAACGTGTGTACTGAAACAGTGCATAGAGATTGTACAAGGCCCATTAACAAATATAATAAATGAATTCTTCAAATCTGAGACATTTCCAGAGCAGTTAAAACAGGCCAATGTAAAATTTCTAGGAATGAATATTGTTCCTCAGTTGAAGTGACGTGAACACACAAAGGTACTTGCAAACAGAATGTCATCAGCATGTTATGCTCTTAGAATCCTGTCATCAGTGTGTAACATGCAGTGTCTTTTAGTTACATACTATTCATATGTGCAATCATTTCTTAGCTATGGCATTCTTTTTTGAGGAACAAATGCACAAAATATGATCACAGTTTGCAAACTCCAGAAAATAGCCATATGAATAGTAAACAAAAATAGTAGTCGAGCTCATTGTGCAAATCTGTTAAAAACACTGGGGTTTTTAACTGCTCTGTGTGAATACATTTACCAGTCAGTTGTACACATCAAAATAACATTGGTAATTACGGCACAAACAGCTCTGTCCACGACAATGGAACAAGAGCTCGACTCAACATAATTTACTAAGAAAAAATGAACATAAAAATTCAAACAGCAATTCCTACTAAGGAATAAAACTGTACAACAAAATACCTAAAGACATTAAAGAAATTTCAAAGATACACCTATTTAAAAAGGCAGATAAATAGTACCTGTAATTCACTACATTTTATACATTAAAGGATCACTTGGATTAAACAACGTAGGGCATCGGTAAAAAAAAGTTATACAAAAAATAATAATAATGATTAAAAAGCATCCAACATTCCATATAACACCTCCACATTATGTTTTTTTTTCCTTCCTTCTTCCTTTTCTAAAACAAACTTATCCCCAAGCTATGCGTAGCACAATATTAAAACATCTTCCTCTTTCTGAGCTCAACATCACACTCAGTACAGAGGGATAATGACTCAGTTTTTCAGGATAGCAAATGGGAAGTTGCGGTACAGAAAACGGCCCAGAGATCACCAGCGTGTGTATAGTGAGTGAAGTGTTATGAAAAAATGTGTGTATAGTGTGTGCGGTGACTGATAGTGAGATATGAGTGAACAGTGTGGCATTACATTATTTAATAAGTTATTTGTAAAAAAAAAAGTATTGTATACCAAGAGTAAATCTAATGCCTGTCTCTAGGTAGAAGTCTTTAAATGTATGTGTATACGAATTAGCTTATTTTAAATTGGTCTAAACTTGTAAACATTTTGACATGTCCTATATATCTGAAAAAAGAGATCTACGGATGAATAATACTATTACTAATACTACTACAACTACATAAGGACAATGGGCCCCTCATAAAAAATGTTCTGAAGTATCTGTGAAAACAGCTATTCAGTGAACCAAAACATCTAATTCACAAGAAAAATAATGATTTTAAGACATAACAATGTTGTACCACGGCTGGCAACTTATAGAGCAAAAATAAATTGTAATTACTGATTGACTCGAGCCAACTGACTTGCCACAGTGGTAATACCGGTTCCCGTCAGATCACCGCTGATAAGCGCTGTCGGGCTGGGCTAGTACTTGGATGGGTGACCATACGGTCTGCCGAGTTCTGTTGGCAAGTGGGGTGCACTCAGCCCTTGTGAGGCAAATGGAGGAGCTACGTGATTGAGAAGTAGTGGCTCTGGTCTCGGGAACTGACATACGGCCGGGAGAACGGTGTGCTGACTGCATGCCCCTCCCTATCCGCATCCAGTGACGCCTGTAGGCTGAGGATGACACGGCAGCCAGTCAGTACGCTATGGGTCTCTGTGGTCTTTTCAGGGGAGTTTAGTTAGTTAATAGTTAACGGACTCGGCATCGCAACTATTTAGAGTGCAAACATAAATTGTCTTGCTATTGGCCATCTTGGTTAAGTTATGAAAGTTTCATATAATTTGAGATGTACTACATTCTTCCATCTTCATGAACCGTAAGCTTTAGATTAATCTTGTCACTACACCATCACTGCTGCATTTAGCCACATTTTGTTGCGACATAGGTGGATCCTGATGATTTTAATAAGCTATTACAAGTACGATATACAAACATATTAAATGTCAATCACAATTTTAATTTGCTCTTTTTTATGTAATTTTAAAAGCATTTTACAACCAGTTATGAAGATAAGTGTGTTCATTCCCATAAGAGAAGCGACTTTGTACCGCATTTATGAGGTCAGCAATGCCAACAAGAACAATGTTCCTATTTGCTGTCTTCCTTAAATGTGGATTTAGCCACATTTTGTTGCGACATAGGTGGATCCTGATGATTTTAATAAGCTATTACAAGTACGAAATACAAACATATTAAATGTCAATCACAATTTTAATTTGCTCTTTTTTATGTAATTTTAAAAGCATTTTACAACCAGTTATGAAGATAAGTGTGTTCATTCCCTTAAGAGAAGCGACTTTGTACCGCGTTTATGAGGTCAGCAATGCCAACAAGAACAATGTTCCTATTTGCTGTCTTCCTTAAATGTGGAAGTTTCATACAATCTGTAATTTGATATGTTCATGATGTTACGCAGATATGTATATGTAACAATTAAATATAATGTAAACACCTCCCTCTCCATATGTTGGCCTCTACTGAAGTACTGAAGTAAGAGAAATAATATCACTGTATCTAGCTGGTACGTTTGGTCCACACTTCTTTACAATACAGGTTGATTTTAATGCTGTTAATAAACTGTTACATACATGACATATGTGAATTAACGCCCTCAATAGCACCAGTTCTAACCTAAATTTCTTATTATAATATGTCATTTTAAAATTATTTTAATAGCTAGTTATAATTATCTGACTTGTGTCTGTTAACACCCATAAAAGCGGTGGTTTTGCCATAGTTTAATTATATATTTCTTTAAATTACATTAGGCTCTGTGAGGCAGTTTCCACCAAAACGTACACTGATAAGGCTCCGATTTGTTCGACTAGAAATTATGTGTCTTACTATATAATTTACATTGACTGTACATAACCAGCTTACTCTACCTTATGTATGACGGCGGCGCTATACACAGCCCGATATATGTAACGTGTCGCCATTGGCTACATGAAATAAGTTACGACTTTGTAAGTTGAATCTGTGATTTCATTTCCTTGTGTGCTGGTGTAACACATTTTATTTGCACACCTGTGAAGATGCTCATGTTGGTCTTGTGAAACATGTCAAAGTCAAGGTATGTTACTCGCAACTTGTGGCTGCTCTTCAGTTTAATATAAATTTTAGTGCTTGTCATGCTAGTCAAATATTTAGTCTCTTTCCTTTTCAATCACACTGAAAAAAAAAAACTGTGTCAGGCAAGAGGCATCACAATGTTACTATGTAACACTGCCTCCAGCCCTCATCATGGCCTCGTTTTGGCGAGGAAGAGCGTCCACAAGTTTCTTCAGGTATACCACATCCAGCTGAATCTGCTAATTGACGATTACATCCCCCATTGTTAACGAACTGGGGGGAGGGTGAATGTTGATTGCTACTTTCATACACAAATCTAAACGTTGTTAGCGTGGTCTTAAATTCAAAGACTCGATTCATGCAGGTCTCCAAGCGAGGCTGTCTTGTGCTATCCTCTTCATCTCAGCACAATTGCTGCTCTCTACAACCGACTGAAACTGCCTACTGCATTCGAATCTTGGTCGCGTTCTACAACTTTATGCATCCCACTTAGTCCCATTAACAAACTGACGATTCATTGATGCCTCAGATTGTGTCCTGTCATCCACCCCATATTTCAGTCATGTGGTGTCATAAACTTCTTCATTCCCTAGTTCGATTCAGCACCTCCCCATTAGTTACACGATCTACCCATCTAATTTTCAACATTCTTCTGTAGCAACACATCTCAAAAGTTTCTGTTCTCTTCCTGTGTGAAATGTTCATCGCCACATATTACTTTCACACAAACGTACACTTTCTAAACATATCTTTACGAAAGGCTTCCTAACATTTACATTAAATTTGATGTAACTACTTTTTTCAGGAATTCTTTCTTTGCTATTATCAGTAGCATTTTATATCCTCTTTGCTTTGGCAACAGGAAATTATTTTGCTCTCCAAGTAGCAAAAGTGTCGCGTTTCCTAAATCCGTCAATATCACCTGATGTATTTGGTTTGCTTTTGTTGATGTTCATCTTATAATCGTTTTCGAGACTCCATCAATTCCTTCAGCAGCCCTTCAACGTCGTTTGTTGTCTCTGACAAAATTACTATGTCATCAGCAAACTACGAAGTTTTAATGTCTCCTCCCAGAATTTTAAGTGCGTTCTCAAATATCTCTCGGGTTTCCTTTTACAGGTTGCTATGTGTACAGATTGAATAATATTTGGAATCGACTGCAATCGTGCCTCATACCCTTATCAACTACTGATTTTTATGTCGTTACGTATTACAGTCTGGTTTCTGTACAAGATTCAGGTAATCTTCCACTTTCTTTATCACATCTTCATGTACATTCTGTAACATTCGTTACACATACGCATTATTTCAATTTTTATTTTCAAGTACATTTTCCTTTTAGAGCTCTTCTATATATTGTTTCCACTCTTCACCTTCACCTTCCTCGCCTAATACCATACCGGTTTGCTATCTGAGCTGCTGCTCTTTCACTCTAAAGGTCTTAAGTTCTGCTATATGTAGCATCTATCATTCTTCTAGTCATACGTGCTTGTACCGCCATAAATCTGTCCGTGTGGGACGGCGGATGAATTTTGATGTTTCCGTTCCTTAATTTTGTAAGTTCAAATGTTTGGCTCTCTTGTGTAATTTGTAGATACCACAGCCTTTCACAAGGGCCTGAAAACTGTATGTGTGGTTAGCCAGAAAACGATGTAAAATATACTGTCCGTAGTCTCCATTCCACAAGTCCTCTTCTCACTTCGCCTAGAGTGAAACTGAATGTTGTAACTCTCTAAAAACAATGCACAGGACTGAGGAACCACGATGATGAATAAAAATAAAAGCTTTCAGTCATTTAACGAAACAGTAAATTATGATCAATGGGCACACTTGGAAGAATAGGTATGAATATCATTAAAGCTCATCTATCATACTCAGCACTCTAAACAGTTCAGAGATGTTTTATAGTCTTTGTTCAGATTTACGAGAAGTTAACGCTCGGCTTAAAATTGGAGAATAACCTCTGACACTTAACGCGCCGTATTCTATATTACAGCTGGCAGTACACAAAACAGATGACGGAGAACGAAACACGGATTTTCCAGATAAATTCTTAACCCAAGTAAATTCACTTACACACAGTTTCCCCATTCGTATGTGATACATCATTCAACTGGAACAGAATAATGTCAGCCGTTATTAATGCCACCCGTAGCGTGAGCGGAGGCGAACAGATTCACGGCAGAGCGAAGCACATTCCCTTAAGACCGACAACGATCGAATAACCTCCCAGGTGCACACACATCGTTATTTGTAAACGCTTGGCGCGGACGGCGAAGGGAACGCTTGCTTCGAAACTGCTTTTAGGGTTGGCAGCAGCGTCCAGCCAGCACCTTTTAGGATTACAAAATTATTGATATTCGTGTTAGTTGAAGACTAACTACGAACACAATTTTTCTATTACCATCTCTGTACTTCATTTGTGTTCTAGAAAAAGATGGTAGATGGAGGCCTCTAAACTGTCTCTGTTTTTGTCTTCTGTGCCTTGAAGCTTTAAGATGTTATCTGAAACTTGGTACAGCTTCAGTATTGCACGTAATGAATGTAGTGCAGTCACCTTGGCTCTGTATTTTAATGAAAAAGATCAGTTAACTAATTCGTTTTACAGAATTTAGGTAGAAAATTTTTTTCCCTTAATAATTCAGAACGTATACGAGGCATCTTCATGGGATCTGCTACCATATGTTTTCATGATGAACTGGACAAATACAGAAGTCGAACTCTGTAAATTTACTACTATAGCTTATAATCTTTCGAGAAACTATTATAACTCAAAAAGTAAACTTCTACCAGATTTTTTAAATATGATAAACTGCATGTAACTGCAAAATTAGAAGTTTCTGTGTTTAATATTGCGCACTTCTTAGAATTTTACAAAAAGTGGATTTTTTAAGTAACTAATCAGTAAGTTGTGTTGAGATTCACAATACTTAACATATTCATAGCCTTACATAATCTGTCCAAGTTTTGAAATGATAGTTACAGATTTAAATTTTAAGTAAGTATATGGTGCAGTCTCTTTGTGTCTCACTGCTCTGTTGGACTGACCTTGACCAAGTGACTTGAGACTAAATCAATACTATACTCGCTGTGCTAGTGCGGACTTGTTTCCCATATCTTATAGCCACTCCAGCGTAACCATTTTGTATTTTCTGTCGGTATTATTCCTTGGACATTTGTATTCCCCTATGCTTGTAGTATTTTGCTGATTTTTGATATTTTCTCTCGTCGTAAATAAATTCATTAGCTCGAGCGTTATCCAAGGATTTCTGCTGCGTCTTGTCTTTTTGCCTATTTGATCGTTTGCAGCACTCAGAATTTCGTCTCTAACCTTTTCGCTTGTGTTAGTCAATCGTTAGTTAATACTCCCTTTGAAAACGATCTCTCTGGTTATCTCAACTACTTAATTTCCTACCTTGTTCCAGTTTCTTCAGTTTTAAAATGCAGATCGTAACCAATTAATTACAGTCAGAGACCACATCTACTCCTGCATCTATTTTGCAGTTTTTTATGTGGTTTATAAATCTGTGCCTTACTACTATATATTCTGTCTGAAGCTGTTTAATGTCTGCAGGTTTCTTCCAAGGATACACGATTGCTTCATGATTCTTAAAACCACTGTTAACAGTCCGAAAGAGACCCATATATTTTATATCATGATAAGACAGGATTTTAGCTGCCCATTTTACGAGCGATAGGATACTTATGAATCGGTGGTTTTCATCCTGGGAGTGTCCATAGAATTTTTAATAATAAAAACAATAATAATGATAATAATAATGCCCCAGAAGCTCTACTGGGAAAAGTAATATACGATTTAACGTGTAACCCGAAACACGTGTCCTTGTTGGCGAGTCTCCACATCACTGAGAGGTGAAGGTCAGGTTAACAGCAGACTAGAATGTTTCTTCTGTGGGCTGACCGGGATTGGATCGTGCGACCTCGCGGCTTCCTGATACGCGTTATACCAGCAGATGTAACAGATAGGGCAACACTTGGTCACAGGTTCATGCCACTCTGAATGAGTGGGCTGTAACCACAGTACGGTAAACAACACAAAAACATCACTACTGCCTGAAATCACCCTCATCACATATAGATGTCGATGTACTTGAGATCCTGTACCGTTCGAAAATGGAAGAACCACACTACAGGCCCGTCTAGTTGAAGTGCAGCCTTACGTTCCGTTGTAAGCACTGGCCTTTCGCGAGGAGCCCAACTCCAAATTTCCGCTGCATGCAGATCCCTTTGCAGCGTTCGCTTGGAAATTTGATGAGATAGACACGCATTCACTGACAACATCAATTCCTGTCGGGGTAGAAACCGACTATCACTGACAAAAAGTGACACACGTCGTCAGTCCCTGTCGGTTGGGATCATTACGGACATTGTTGTCACACCGTGTTTCCAATTCCTGGCGGTTGCTTTCACATGTCCACACAGATAGGAATATAATCAATCTAAATCCAGGGAATTTGGTTACCAACACTTTGGATCTCCCGGGAAACTGGATATACCGCGTTCCCAGTGTGGCACTATTTCGAATCCAGTGTGCCAAGTGTGGCACTGTTTCGACTTAGTCTTCTAGGTTGGCATCACTTCCTGTACATTGTTACGGAGCTATTGTGAGCCTGCGGAAATGAGCATTCTTGAGGCACCGCAAAGTCTTCCTTATGGAGTTGATACTGACTGATAGCCCACAGCTGCCTACGGTTTCTGTATGATTTTATATAACGAGTGTATGTTGTCAGTGAGTATTTGGCTTGTTACGTTTTGTGTGTTATGATTACCGTTGTGCTGGTCGACTGCAGCAGTACAGCTCTTATTAGTATCAGAAGGTACTATTATTTTCTGAGTACAATAATAAGCTGTTTGACGTATTTCTTATGTCTTGTATGTGCTACTGAACTGAGGTTCGAGTACCAAAGTGTATGTAACTGCACTTTCAGTGGGAAAATTATAGGCATCGTTGTAATTCTTTTTAATTGTATTTAATTTCTTATTTTTTAGTTGGGTTTAACTTCGTGCTTAGCACATTTTAATTCATTTGGAGTCAGTGTACCTCTAAACGTGCTAGTTCCGGCTTCTTGTCCTACGCTATATGATACTGAACACGGTGCTAAATTGAAACAAATATTGTCTTATCATTCCTTTTTTATTGCTATCTAAGTAATATTTAGCGCATGAATTTCAATTTAAATCAGTTTAATGAATTGAATTTGTTGTTAGAAACAAATGAAATTTATATACGTATAACGCTACTTACTTACGTAATCAAAAATCGATGAATGTTGTACTCTTAAACCGAACTCGGTCAGTCTATTCCACTCCTTTATTCTAAAGGCCCCACTTCACTTTCCAGCATGCATGCCAGGACAGCTTGCCCTTAAATATGGGCGACATTGTCCTGCTGAACCAAATTTGGAAAGGTCCCGAATTCAGAGAGCAGCGACGGTAAGAGTTCTTCGTTTAACAACTGCAGATAACGTGTTGCTGTTACTTCATCTCTCTCTCTCTCTCTCTCTCTCTCTTCAAATGTCAAGACGATCTCAGTGAGTTTGGACTATGTTAACGCAGACAGGTTTCATGTCACCCGTAGGGATTAAACATCAGTCATAGCTCTGAGATGAATAATGCTTCACTCAAATCAAAGGCATCATTTTCTCCTATAATTCTCTATCTATTTGGAAAGTCGTATGATCACTTTCCATTTGAAAATTATGAGATAAATCCAAGATGGCGGCTTCCAAAGTGTCCACTGAGTTGGTAACATAGATTCACAGGTTTTAATCTTGTGTTTATTTACGCATTATTGTTTTCTAAGCGTGGTTTCATCCCTATGGACCACTCTGCAGATCGTCTACGGTTACCCAAAGCTACCAGTGTGCTCTTTTAAATGTTAATTAACATTTTGGGCTTTGGTCGTGTTACCTTTCTATAGGCGATGAGGCCCCGATTTCAACCTATACTTACACGTTGAGAAAGTAAAGTGTCACTGAAGGTTCTTGCGGACATACAGTGTGTAATCCAAGATGGTATTGGTACAATGGTATGCAATCACCTATTTCCATTAGTGGCTCACGTAAAAAGTAGGCCGGCCGGAGTGGCCGAGTGCTTCTAGGCGCTACAGTCCGGAACCGCGCGACCGCTATGGTCACAGGTTCGAATCCTGCCTCGGGCATGGATGTGTGTGATGTCTTTAGGTTAGTTGGTTTAAGTAGTTCTAAGTTCTAGGGGACTGATGACCTCAGAAGTTAAGTCCCATAGTGCTCAAAGCCATTTGAACCATTTTTGTAAAAAGTAGTTAGGTAGATGAGGTCGGCTGAATGGCTCAAAATATGCTAAAGTCTAAAAAGAAGATATATTTTCACAAGAACAAATTTTCATTGTAAATACTTAAGAAGGGTGTCCTTTTGCCTACAACTTCTAACGTACACTAAAGTGGCAAAAGTCGTGGGACCACCTTTTGTCCGGCGTAGTGCACCTACTCGACGTGGCAGGGACGCAACAAGTCGTTGGAGGATATATTGAGAGATGCTGCCTCTACAGCCATCCATAATTGCGAAAGAGTTGCCACTGTGGAATTTTGTGCAGGAAATGACCTGTCAATGATGTCTCGTAAACGTTCGATGGCCGCGCGGGGTAGCCGAGCGGTCTCAGGCGCCTTGTCATTGTCCGCCCGGCATCCCCCGTTGGTGGTTCGAGTCCGCCCTCGGGCAATGGTGTGTGTGTTGTCTTAGTGTAAGTTAGTTTAAGTTAGATTAAGTATTGCGTAAGCTTAGGGGCTGATGAACTCAGCAGTTTGGTCCCACAACACCTTACGACAACTTTCCAATTTCCAAATATTCGATGAGTGGCCAAATCATTCGCTCGAAATATCCAGAATGCTCTTCAAACCAACAGTGAACAATTGAGCTAGGTGACATACACTGTCATCCATAGAAATCCCGTCGTTGTTTGGGAACATGTAGTCCACGAAAGGCTGCAAATGTTCTCCATGTAGCCGAGCATAGCCATTTACAGTCAGTGATCGGTTTAGTTGGAGCAGAAGACCCAATCCATCTCATGTAAACACATCACATATCATTACGGAGCCAAAAACAGCACGCAGAGTGCCTTGTTTACAACTTGGTTCGATGGTTTCATGGAGTCTGCACTACACTCGAATCGCGCCATCAGTTCTTACCAGCGAAAACTGGGACTTTTCTGACCAGGCGATGGTTTTCCAGTCGTTTAGGTTTCAACCGATCTGGTCACGAGCCCAGGAGAGGCGCTGCAGGCGATGTCGTGCTGTTAGCTAAGGCACTCGCGTCGGTCGACTGGCGTCACAGACCATTATGCCAAATTTCGCCGCACTGTCGAAACGGATGCGTTCGTCGTAGGTCCCACATTGATTTCTGTGGTTATTTCACGCATTGCTGCTTCTCTGTTAGCACAGACTACGCAAACACCGCTACTCACGATCGTGAAGACCGTCAACCACTGCTTTCTTCAAGGCTGAGGTGTTATGTCTGAAATCTGGTAATTTCAGCACAATTTTGACACTTTGTGTCTTGTAATTCTGAATTCCTTAAGTATTTCCGAATGTCCTTTGTATGTAACTCCAATCACCAACCCGTGTGCAAAGTCAGCTAACTCCCATCGTGAGGCCACAATCACGTCGGAAACCTTTTCACGTGAGTCACTTGAGTACAAATGACAGCTCCACCAATGCGCTGTCCTTTCACACCTTGTGTACGCGATACTATCAACATCTGTTTATGTGCATATCGCTATCCCATGACTTGTCACCTCAGTATATGACACTAATAAAATATAGTTGACAGTTTCACAAAATTAGTCTGAAGAGTGAGCTGCATGGCCCTATTCGCCTTCTTCAGGTCACACATCCGGCGAATAGGGTCAGTACGAAATGTATACAGCATGTTAAAAAGGCAACACATTTTCCACAAACAAAACTCTTAATCCCCACTGCTCTAACACATTTCTCATGGTACTATTTTCTGTCGTTGCCTTCACACTGAATCCAGTCACCAAGTTTCACCGATGTTGGACTGCCGTATTTAATCTTGCGCAGTTTACAAGAGGTGTCATTGTTTTCATTTGTATCTTAGAAGGATTTTTATGAACCTGACACAGATGATTAATGCCGTAGGTGTTGTCTGTTCGTAACCCGCTGTTCCTTCAAACAGTCGTCTGGGAACACATTTTTCTTTCCTTTTTCAATTTTCTTGTTGCCTTTATATTTTCTGGTGACGTAAGAACAAGTGTTTTCTGTTTCGTGGATGAAAATTTTGCTGTAGTTTTTTTTGTGGACGACAACAAATCACGGGATGAAGCAACAGACTTTTACGTGTCACTGTTAGGCCTGTCATGAACTGGACTAGCGTTAGCAGACGCAGGCTGACATTCAGTTTCCTTTGGTGTGTTTTCTTGGCTCGATGATGTACTAACCGGCAAAAACTCATATTCAGTTTCTGCGTGTTCATTCAACGGAAAAACACCTGTTGAACATAATCCATTTTCTGCAGTCGACTGTGTTGTCATCTATTCAGCCTCGAATATGTTTCCAAATGTGAATTTGCTGATCTTCCCTGCTCCTTTTTTGTTAACAATGAAGTTCATACATTCATTGCAGTTTTTGATCAGTGTGTACTACCGATTTTAACGTACGGGTGTGAAACTTGGACTTTAAATGAATTTTTGAAAAGTAAACTTAGAACTGCTCAGAGAGCTATTGAAAGGTCAATGTTAGGTCTCACTAAGAAAGATCGACAGAAAAGTGAAGACATTCGAGCAATAATAGGAGTAAAAGATATTATCGAACGGGTTAAGACTCAAAAATGAAAGTGGGCGGGACATATTGCACGAACGAATGATGGACAATAGCAGTTTTAGAGTGGAGTCCCAGAGAAAAACGAAGACTACCAGTGACACCATCTGATCGCTGGGATAAGTAACTCAGGAAGGTTGCGGGCTTCAACTGGCAGAAAACAGCAGAGGACACAGATGCATGGAAACATCTCTTAAAATGTATTTAATAACTTAAAGAGGCTACATCTTGTATAGATTGAATTAGCTGAACAATGAATAAAAATAAATAAACAAACATTCATTGTCGTTAAGCGGATTTAGTGGCATAAAAATTGAGAACTGCTTCTTCATTAATCCTCCCGGAAACTGTTTTTGTCATGAGGGACACATTTGGAAAACTTTTCGCTTTTAAATATGACTATAGAGGAGATAAAGTTTTCTGTGACACTAGCGAATGCTAAGACTGTCACAAGTTCTCCTCTTTCTACCGAAGTCTGTACATAAACAGCTTTGCTTCCTTTTCAGCAAAACTTCTCTTGCGGACTTGTTGTTCATTTGGCAAGCTAATCGACTTACATTATAAATTATCTGAGGTTCGTCCAGTAAATCAAGATCCTCCACAAATTTCCTCAACAAGGAAAAGAAGTGAGCCACATCCTCTTTATTAAAACACTGCACCTGGCTAGGGAAACAATTTCACCTTTCTCAAAGACGAATTTAGGTTTCGTTCATTACCTGGAACTTTGGTGGCGTGTGAGAAGGTATGCTTCATTTTGTCGGATTCTGCCACTCATAGGCAGCCATCCTTACGTTATTTAAATCCGCAAGGAAGCCGTAGGCACATAACTTCAAGATACTTGAAACGATTTCTTTCTCTTGCCCCCTACTGAATATTATTTGACCACCTTTTACCTTTTCTGGTGAATCTTTTCCATCTTGCAGTCGCCTTTGTAGG
Source organism: Schistocerca serialis cubense (assembly GCF_023864345.2). Taxonomy (NCBI): domain Eukaryota; kingdom Metazoa; phylum Arthropoda; class Insecta; order Orthoptera; family Acrididae; genus Schistocerca; species Schistocerca serialis. The sequence continues at coordinate 1,021,696,609 of NC_064638.1, read as the reverse complement.
CAGCAATGCGGCACACCAAACAAATCCGCTGCGTAGAGCTGACTTCTACCCTTCCGGTAACCAATAATTTCATTTTGTTTGTCATCCGCGGGCCACATGGAAACAATGTTTCTTTTATATTCTCTCATGTGTAATAAAAAACGAAAACAATACAATAATTCAAATAAATTGAAATATTATTACTGGCCCACATTGTAACGGCGCAATTCACAGGAAAGGCAGAATATTTCCCACGCAAGCAAATTTACGCGCCGGTAACATCATGACCTCTTCTCCAGTAAGTAGATTTACTGTGCAACTAATACTTAACAAATTACTAAACGAATTGTCAGAGATATATTAATTTGAATCCAAAGCTGTTTTAGAAATTAGAATATTTTCAGAACTCACGAAAAACAGCACAGTCTTCGACAAACATTTTCACAACAACGAACTCACCGGACACTGTTTTCCAATTTCTAACTTATAAACATAGTTCCAACAGTCACCGCTGTGTTGCAGCACTTCCTATGCCACCTAGTATGTGAGAATTTGGAGGAAATTTTGTGAAATAGACTCGATTGGTCTACTGACCCATTTCTGCCTATCTTACCCTACTATCTAGTCAGCTAAGAACTTTCATAGCGTCTCTAAGAGGTATACAGAAATGAAATCTATCGATGCTGTTGGCAGCATCTGAACTAGTCCCCACACATGTCGCACTAGATACGGTTTCAGCACTTGCCATACGATTCACTTACCATTTCATTATGAATTGAGTCTAGTGTTTTCGCCTTTCAGAGAAATGTATTGTAGATAGCTAATGAGACACCTAAATGGTTCAGGATTATCGTAATTATCTTTACCTTTGTGGGATAATATGTTGCAATAAATTTAAAGGACACTGCTAAGTCAGATTAATTACTGCAGGCTAGTATGGACAGTAGTTGCGGTCGTCGCGCTCGTGATGGTGGGCGTTCTCGTTTCCGAAACTGCGTATAAGGCTATACCACTACCAGTATTAACACTGACAATGCAAGAGCCTGGTTTTTAACGGAACATATCCAAATCGAGGCAAAAATACTAACATCTTACTTCATCTGTGATATGTAGTATTTCTCTTTAACTACAAGTGACGAAATTTATGTTTTCTGTGTTGCCGCAAAATGCAGAAATCTTTTATTTTGAAGCTGAACACAGCCTGCAATTTTCTGTTTATTTTCCTAATGAAACAAATTTGGTTCCATAAATTTTGAATCAAACGTAGATATTGACTTGACCGCGTATCCGTGCAATTCTGTTATATACGAAAGTATCGCCGTAACAAGTTAATAGCACCGTGATACCTGTCCCTTAGTGAAGTAGAGCTTCGTAAATATTTTCATTATGTAATTTGATATCCTAATGTATAATATCGCAACTGAAAATGGAAGTCAGAATAGTTTCACTTTGTAATGCTGTTTATGTCCTACACATTACCCTACATATTACCTCAAAATACTGGCGAAACTTCGCGGTGTGTTGTTTGCAGGCCACGAAAATTGTCTTTAAGTAACTGTACTAATGAAGGAGTCGAAGAAATTGTAGTTCATGTAACAAGATATCGAAGACATAAAATTTCTAATCTACTACATTAATCTTGAATTGTAATAAGTATGCGTTTACTTATTTAATAGACTCATTCTGTAGGCTATTCGTTTGTTACTCCGTTTTGATGGCAATTCATTCTCGTCGATGTCCTTATACAGCTAATTTCTTTCTGAATCGCGCATAAGGTTTTGGTATAACGTTGTCAAACCGCGCAATCATAAGCTAATTTACCTCTTCCTTTTGCATATCTGTAATATTCTGTCGCAGTCATCAGAAATAACGAGAAAGGTACTGATTAGAGCAACGTCGATTATGTTGCTTCATTATTAATGGAGAATTTTATGATTCTATTCCACTTCGTCTCCATAACAAGAACATAGAACAGTATGGTAAACCGTGCGTTAACTTAATTACAGCATATATGGGAACCGTTTAGGATATTCAGTGCCAAAGTAAAATGATATAACCTAAATAATGGTGACTTTCACACCATGCAGTATTTGGAAGCTTTACGGAATGATCAGAAGTATGAACATTTGCAACGTTAACATCCACTATAAAGCACAGTTTTTATACTGTTCAGTGAAAATATTCCAGCAACAGCATAAAAATCTAAGGTACCTTTCACCTTCACTCACGGCTGCATCCTAATGACCTCTTTGTTGTATTTCCTAAACAACCATGACATAGCAACTTTCAACTCTTTTGAATCCTTCTTAAACTATTATTTCATCTCACAGGAGCACTTGCACCCTACATTTCCTATTTTTGATGAATCTAGCTCGACCTCTATCTCCTTCAACAGGTTTTACCCTCTACAGCTCCCTCCAGTACCATGGAAGTTATTCCCTGATGTCTTAGCAGATGTCCTAACATTATATTCCACATTATTGTCAGTGTTTTCCGTATATTCCTTTCCTTGAAGATTATGCGAAAAATTCCTCATTCCTTACCTTATCAGTCGACCTAATGTTCAACAGTCTGCTGTAGCACCACATCTCAACGGCTATGTTTCTCTTGTGTTCCAGCCTTTCCACAGTCCATATTTCACTGCCATACAGTGTTCAGCTCCAAACGTACATTATCAGAAATTTCATTCTCAAATTAACGTCCGTGTCTGATACTAGTAGATTTCTCTTGGTCAGAAACACCCTTCTTGCAGTACTTGTCTGATTCTTATGTCCTCTTTTTCTGTCTGTCATGGGTCATTTTGTTACTTTGGTAGCAGAATTCCTCAACTTCATTTATTTCATGATCAACAACTCTGATGTTAAGTTTATCGCTAATCTCATTTTTGCTACTTCTCAATACTTTTGTCTCCCTTCAATTTACTCTCAGCCCACATTCTGTACTCATTAGACTGCTCATTCTATTCAACAGATCCCTAATATTTCTGCGATTTCATTGAAAATAGCGATGTCATCGGCGAATCTTATCTCTGATATTCTTTCAATTTGAATTCTAATTCCACTATTGAACACTATTGAACATGGATGCATGAGCTCTGAAGCTGATTGTGCGATTACTCTCGCACTTTCGGCTCTTGCGATCTTCGGAATCGTGAAGACGATATTCCGGAAGTCTACTGGTACATCGCTAGTCTCATGCACCAACATGAATAGTCGTTTTGTTGCCACATTCCCAATGATTATAGAAAGTCCAATTGAATGTTAGCGATCCCTTCAACCTTATTACACCTTACGTCTTCTAAAGCTCTTTAAAATTCTGCCTCTAATACTAGATTCTCTATCTCTTCTCTGTCGACTCCTGTTTCTTCTTCTATTACGTCGTTAGACAACTTGTGTCCCTCACAGAGGCCTTCAGTCTACACTTTCCACATATCCTTTCTCTCCTCCGCATTTAACAGATTAATTCCCATTGCGCTCTTAATGTTAGCGTTAATTTTTTAAACTTTTACCGGAAATGGTTTTGACTTTTCTATACGCTGATTCAGTCCTTTCGGCAACCGTTTCTTTCAGTATTCTGTACCTCAATCGGTAAAAACGGAACCCTTATTGGATCATTTTGTTGTCCGTTTATTTGGCTGTTCGACTGTTCAAAACCTTTTTCTCAGGAGCGAGTAGACGTATCAAGTTGAACTTTATGTTACATACTAATATCTGTAGCCCCTTAACGGTGTACGAATGTAAGCCTTTAAGTCAATGTCACCAAATGATACGGACAATATGTCACGTATTTTTATACTTGCAAAGTCACTCTCCAGAACCTACAGGGTAATTCTATTTACTCTAGAATCACGAAATTCGCCAAGAAGGAAAGTTTCACAGTGCAACCAAAAGAAAAAAATCCGGAAATTTGTAATTTGTAGTTTTGTCACAGGAAAAAACTGCTTTTGTCATTTGCTATCAGACTGTCTGTCTGTCCCTCCGTCTGCTAAGACCCTTTTTTCTCAGGAACGGTGGGTGTATCAAGTTGAACTTTATGTCCGCAGTAAGGTATGTGGTCCATTGGTGGTACAATAGACATTAGCTTCCAAGTCAATGCAGTCAAAAGATACGCCATTTAAGTCAGAATATTTTTGTATTCGTTAAGTCACTCATCAAACTCTAGAGGGAACTTCTCGCTGGTCTAGGATCATCAAATTACCCAAGACGAAAGATTTCACAATGCAAGTAAGGAAAAGAATCAACAATTGTTAATGTGGAGTTGTACCACACGAAAAAAAATTTATCTTTTCGTTTGCTATCTGACTTCGACCTTAAAATTAAAACATTCTCAAAAGTCTTGGAATTACTGTGACTGATATCTTGTCAGTATCAATACCGATAAGATAAAAACATCATCGAAATCCTCGATTCCCGGAATAGATTAACTGTCTATGTAGCATAATTAAGTTTATGCGGAACCCTCAGTCCGCGAGTCCTACTCGCTACTGGTAATTTTTTTTTTTCGACTTCTTCACATTTTTTCTACAGTCATTGCGCCTTAGCTTCCATGCACTTGTTCATTATTTCATTCCCGAATGACATGTATTGCTGTATTCCTGACTTTCATTTAACATTTTCGTACTTTCTTCTTTCGTCGTTCAATTTAAGTATTTCTTCTGTTACCTATGGGTCCTCGCAGTTACCTTCCCTGTACCTATGTTTTTCTTTACAGCTTATCTGATTGCCCTTTTCAGGGATGTTCATTCCTCTTCGACAGAACTATTTATTATTGCAGTATCCATAGCCTCAAAGAATTTTAAGCATATCTATTCCTTCATTGTATTTCGTCATTGATGAAAAGGGGAAAATATAAAAATGCAATAAATGAAACAGGAGAAAGGGAATACAAACGTTTAAAAAATGAGATTGACACTAAGTTCAAAATGGCTAAGCAGGAACTGCTGGAGGACAGATAAAAATAATTTAGAAAAAAATGGGTTAAATGGCTCTGAGCACTATGGGATTTGACAGCTCAGGTCATCAGTCCCCTAGAACCTAAGGACAGCACACACATCCATGCCCAAGGCAGGATTCGAACCTGCGACCGTAGCGGTCCGGCGGTTCCAGACTGAAGCACTTAGAACCGCTCGGCCACCTCGGCCAGTAACAATTTAGAAGCATATGCCACAGAAAAGAAGGGAAAGCTGGAGGGGTCTATATAAGGGAGACGTACTTGAGGGAAATATTATGGAAATGGAAGAAAATAAAGATGAAGATGAGGAGGGAGATATGATACTGCGTGTAGTATTTAACACAGCACTGAAAAACCTAAGGCGGAACAAGGCCCCTGGAGTAGACCACATTCGGTTAGAGCTACTGATAGCCTTGAGAGAACCAGCCGTGACAAAATTCTTCTAGCTGGTGAGCAAGATGTACGATACAGGCGAAATATCCTCAGATTTCAAGAAGAAAGCAGATGCTGACAGGTGTGAAAATTACCGAACAATTAGTTTAATAAGTCACAGCTGCAAAAACTAGTAAGAATTCTTTACAGACGAATGGAACAACTGGAAGAAGCCGACCCTGGTGAAGATCAGTTTGAATTCCGGAGCAATGTAGGAACACGAGAGGCAATATTGACCCTACGACTTCTCATAGAAGATAGGTTAAGGAAAGGCGACCCTACGTTTCTAGAATTTGTAGACTCAGAGAAAGGTTTTGATAATATTCACTACTGTACGCTCTTTCAAATTCTAAGGGCGGCAGCAGTAAAACAAATGGAGCGAAGGGCTATTTACGATTTATACAGAAACCAGATGGCAGTAATAAGGGTCGAAGGACATGAAAGAGAAGCGGTGGTTGAGAAAGAAGTGAGACACGGTTGCACCCTATCCACGACATTATTCAGTTTGTATATTGAGCAAGCAGTACAGGAAACAATTTGCAGTAGAGAGAAGTCTATGGTAAAAAAATGAAAGCTTTGAGGTTTGGCGATGATACTATAATTCTGTCAGAGACAGTAAAGGACTTGGAAGATCAGTTGAACGGAATGGACACTGTCTTCAAAGGAGAATATAGGATGATCATCAACAAAAGCAAAACGAGGATAATGGAATGTAGTCGAATTAAATAAGGTGATGCTGAAGGAATTAGATTAGGGAATGAGACACTTAAAATAGTAGATGAGGTTTGTTATTTCAACAGAAAAATACTGATGACAGACGAAGTAGAGAGGATATAAAATGTAGACTGGCAATGGCAAGGAAACCGTTTCTCAAAAAGAGAAATTTGTTAACATCTGTTATAGATATAAGTGTCAGGAAGTCTTTTCTGAAAGTATTTGCATTGAGTGTAGCTATGTATGGAAGTGAAACATGGACGATAAACAGTTTAGACAAGAAGAGAATAGAAGCTTTTGAAATGTGGTGCTACAGAAGGATGCTGAAGATTAGATGGGCGTCACCCTTTCGTAGGAACCAGTTGCACAACGATTGGGATTCACGGTATCCAGTTTTATGGTGCTATACGATAAGTTCGTTGATCCGAAAAAATCATATGGGGCCTGAAGATGGCAAAATGAATTTCCGAAACTGGTTGCTTTCGAAATAAAATAAAATAATCTAAAGTATACGGCTGTTAGTAAAGAGGCTGTTAGTAAAGATTATTTAATTGAGAAGTACGTACCAGCCGATGACCCCTGGCCATAATGCACCGACAGAGACTGAATTATAGGTAAAGGTCTGCAATCTGAACAACATGACCACATAATAGAAGTATAGAAGTGTAAACGCATAAAAACAAACATCTGTCATATACGATCAAAACAACGTAAGAAAGGAAGAACTTACAATACTAATACTATAATACTGACAAATGTTGTGTAGCTAACATCGTGGTTACTCGTCGAAGAATGAAAGTAATCAAGTGAGTAGGTCAAGGCAACTTAACTTGCGTCATACATGGATTGCGAAAAATTAGAAAGTTACAAAAAACGTAAAACATCTGTGCTACGTCATGAGAGTAGTAACCCCACGGTTGTAGTGCAGCCTAGAAAAATGACATTAGTAACCAAGTAAAAAGTATGTGTGAAGAAATGTCTCTGGCTGTTATGAAGACAAATAAAACAATATCGTACGCAGTTATTTAAAAAGGCTCTAAGCACTATGGGACTTAACATGTGAGGTCATCAGTCCCCTAGACTTAGAACTACTTAAACCTAAATAACCGAAGAACACCACAGACATTCACGCCCAAGGCAGGATTCGAACCTGCGACCGTAGCAGTCGCGTGGTTCCGGACTGAAGCTCCTAGAACCGCTCGGCCACAACGACCGGCGCTGTTACTCGCCTAGTGTACGAAATTCCCAGCGATAACCACAACAACAATCTACAACTATGTATCGCTCGTAAAGTGGTATCCTATATGTGCAGTACACATGAAACTGTTGCAGTCAGTACTGTGTCATAACCAGGTAACTGTGTTAATGTATTCTAATATACAGGCAAGCACACGTGTAAAGTGCAATCCCATCGCGATTATCAATGAACTAAATGATCAGAACTGTAAAGCTCAGAATATGTTGCACATTAGTCAGCCAGTGATAGATGTTCGACGATTTCCCTTATTTACTGGCAGCACTCGTGACGTCCGCAAATAGATACAAATGATTAGAGCTTTTTCCATCATCAATGCCATGGCAATCATCTTTTCCCGTCCCTGTACTGTGATCTAGAATGTATCACGTTATTCTTGTGTATGCTTTGTCAACACTGAGCGAACTAGGTATAAACTTTCAAGTGATCTCTGATTGCAGAATTGTACTAAAAATATAAGAATACTTAAATTAATAATTCATAATAATTATCAACAATCAACTGTAAATTAATAATAAATTTTAAATGTTCGAGCTTTCTGTAAGATCTTGTTTTCTACAATATACTGAGAGAAATTCATTCGAGACTACTTCTGCAGGACAGTCACATCGAAATGCATTTTCTAATCCGGATATACTCTGCAACTCAAGAGAGTTACGTAAATATATCACTGTGCACTTTTCAAATCTTCGGTGAAGCCGTAGGGTTTCTGTAACACCGTCAAAGACAATAGCCACAAAATCTCAACTACTATATGCTGTGGCAACGCAGCATGCCAATACGAGCTGAACGGAGAAATTAGATCTGATAACAATGGGGATGGGGGTGGGGGGAGGAAATGTTGGAGGGATATGTGCCAGATATTAGCCAAAGATTTAAATATATTCCGACGAATCTGCATTTGTAAAATTTTGAATCACAGATAATTAGTCCTCCATAAGCATCTGCTTGTGAAATCTCAACAAAAGGCTTTGTGAACAAAGGAAGTGAAACAAAGGGCGCTGGACAAAGAAGGCAGAGGATGAGTCACGCGGAATGAATGGCCCAAGAAGCTGGAGAGCCCAGGGGAAAGTTATGTGGATGCGAGTCAGTGCTGCTACACTCGACATGATCCGTTCGGTACCAGAAGCCGTAATGAATCTTCAATGAATCATTAGGCTAAGAGGAAAAGAAGTTTCATGAACCAAATTTTTAGGTAAATATTTACGTAAAATACTAATTTATTATTGAAGTGGATAACATTCAGGAATACAATAAAAGGGCAACGACAACTTACTACATATTTAATCAATAAATCACAAGTTCTCAGTTCTGCTTCGATAATGGCAATAGCCGAACCGCCATAATATATTAAGCGAGCTATGCGGTTTGATTCAGGAAATATTCGTAATGATCGCGAACTCATTCCGAAAATTAATATACTTTATTAACTGTTAATAAAAGCCGTTATAAAATAATGACATATAAAAAATAAAGTACCCGGAAGAGGGGGTGGGTGGGGGGGGGGGGGGGGGACGACACGAAATTCACGCGTTGACAGGGTGTGTAATGTTATTGCAGTGATTACAAAATATCGTCATTTGGTTCTGTTTTCCATCGTTGCTGATTTGCTTAAAAATTCATGGAGGTATGTTGCGTCTATGCAACTAATTGAAGATAGTTTTGTTATTGGCACATGGCGATGAATCCGTGATTACAAAATAGAGTCAAATTTACAGAGAACTTGGCAGTACGAGCCCACTTCCCAGTATGACGTTGCATCTTTTTCTAGGCTAAATGCGTGCACTAATTTGGTCGGGAAGAGCGTCACAAAGCCCTTGTATCTTCTTCTGAGGTAAACTGGCTCACAACTATTGTAACTAGTTGTTGACATCCTGGGTTTTGGCGCTAGAGTTGATGTCCGAGCTGGTACCACATTTGTCCCTGGGGGACAGATCTAGGGATCTTGTTAGCCACGGCAGTACCTCAACATCACGCAGACAGTCCATACAGGGACCTGTTCCTTCTGAACGAGTATTTTGCTGTTGAAAAATGGCGCCACGATGCTGTTGCAGGATGGTTGTGATATAGCATTGTGCCATAAGAGTTCTCTCATCCAGTACCAGCCGTGACAAGAAGTCATGCCTGAATGCTCTCCACAATATGAAGTCAAGATATGGCGTTTTATTTGTGTCGGCTAGATGGTGATAGTTGTCCCAGTCTGGTTGACATGGAAGAGCGTCTGTCGATCGACACGACTCCGATCTGTAACTGTTAAAAACAAACTCCTCGCTTGGTTGATTAGTTTCAGACACTATCTCCTAGCGTGTCGAAGGAGTAGCACCCTGGAAAGTGTATGCAGCCCTTGTGTAAAACTGAAGCACTGGTGTTTGAAGTTTGTCGGTTTCTTTACTTCGAACCCACAGTGACTGCACCACTCGGTACCGCAACAACTCCCTCGATCTGAAACAATTAACCAAATATGCTTCGCCTGTTCTTGACAGGCTGATAAGCTTATCCGAACTTGATAACTGTAATTCTTATGCCCAGTTTGCTAATGAGTGTTCAGAAGCAGATAATAGGATATCTTGAATCATAAAGTCCATCACTCAAGCCGATGCCACGTCATAGTTTTACGAGGATGTTGATTTATTAATTAATATTACGTCGTCAAGGCGTGGCATAGTGTTAATTCAACAACTAATACGACGTAATTCCAGAGATGAAATACTCTTCGGACAACATATAGAAAACTTCATATTTCGGTGTAAACTTGCAGTTCACTGTTAATAAAATCACTAAATCACATTTAACTTCTGCGTTCTCTCAAGAAATAGTTAAGTACACAATTACACGGCAAATTTCCATTAAATGACGTAGCTGACACGAAGCATTAAGTTTATACTGGAGTTTATTAAAATTCGTAATTATTTAAACCTGCACTGCAAACGCACCGATCTGTCATTCAGGGCCTTGAATCTATTTGCAGCAGTGATTCTGACATTGACTACAGCTTCCGACAACACGGCGTAGCTGTAAGTTCTTCGTGATCGCGTGTAGCTGTTTCCTACTCAAGGCTAATGATAAAGTTTGTGTCTGCGGTTGGTATACTGCTGTGTCCTTTGATGTTCGTGACAATCGCACATCAGGAAGGCTAAGTCCCAGCGTTAATCAGGTATCACATGATTTACTTTTCTTTCACATATAATAACTGGTCCGTTGCCTGGCTAAACCGTAAATGTTATATTACTTCAGTTCGAAATTGTGACTAGTACGTCAAGTCGATACTGGAAAACTTTTTAAAACTTCAGATAGGTTTGAAACAATTCAGTAGCGTTCAATAGGCTTACTACTATTGTGGCGTCTACAAGAGAGACTGAATTAACTTCTCCATTGCGGTGTTACATTGTAGTCGCAGCGAACTTACAGCTCGATGCGGCTACAGCTCTCTTCTTGGATAAATGTTATCTCCGATCAATTTATGGTCTGGGCTTTAACCTTCGTAAATAATACATTTTTAATTATTTATTTAAAGTTTCAGGCTTCGTATCATCTGATAGTCTTTCATTTAGTCCTTTCTTTATAATAAACGTAATTAGTTACTTAGTATTGCTGTTAGTCAAACTTGCAATAGTGTTAATTTTGTTGTCAGTAGCTCCCGTCAATGTCAGGATAACTAATTTTGGTATTTCTTTTGCTACCATAGTGATTTCATTAGGGGTTCCATATTTGGGGTGTTACAAAGAGTAATACCACTGTGCCTCTTTGAAGCACTGGGAGAAGTGAACATCTCCCCGGGTCGCCGCCGTACTCGCCGACGACAACCATATGTGGTAGCGCTGCACCATCGCTGAACACAATGTGACACCATTCACAGCAGTCTATGTTGTGGTGTTAACGGAAACGTACACAGGGGACGATTATTCCCCAGATCGGCTACTGCTGGTATCTGAATAACTGTACGGGATGACAGGAAGACCATTACTTGTACTCGGATGGAAGCCGCAGTTGTGAAGGGGTTACGATGTACTTGTTACACAATACGGCAATCCTTCGTTGTCGTGGTCAGACAGGTTCGACCAGAACCTTAAGAACGAGTAAGCTTGCCGTCGGGTTCCCATGCAGTCCAACATAGGGCCACTCTCACATCTGAACGCCCCGCAAATCTGTATACTGTACGATTCGACCAGCCAGACAAATAGAGACCTGCAACGAGGTTGTTTTCAAACTCTCTCAGGTGCCGATAACGCTGCCCCGCACGCGTATGCGGTAGCTCTGTGTCCTTCACAGTGATCGCTCAACATGTGATACCATTTTCGCTCCTTGCACCATACCAGAACTGGTAACAACATTAAACACACTGTCACAGAGAACTGCAGCTCTCGTCATTTACATAACCAACTATGGTGTGTATGCACATGAAATAACGTTGAAATCCAACCTTATCTTCTGCATGCTTCACTGTTTTTGTCAGGCAATGTATATTCAAAATGAAACCATAGTACTGTAACTAGATGACCACTTAATAACAATAGTCGGCCCCATCACATTGTAACACACTAAGACTGTTATTAGGAATAGAGGGCAAGTCCTGAGGAAGACGGAGACCAGCCCTTAGTTCGGAAAATAATACAACCCAATTAAAATATGGTGATTTATGCATTTCACATACTGATACGTCCTTTCGGCGAAGGAGAAAACTATTTATCAATGGGGGGTGCTCAGTTGTACTCTATGTGAAGGCTATATCTGCTAGTCGTGTATGAGAAGGAGGTAAGCCACGATCGCACTCTACATTTCCCTGACCTCAGCTTGTTGTCGTTGTGGTCTTCAGTCCTGAGACTGGTTTGATGCAGCTCTCCATGCTACTCTATCCTGTGCAAGCTTCTTCATCTCCCAGTACCTACTGCAACCTACATCCTTCTGAATCTGCTTAGTGTATTCATCTCATGGTCTCCCTCTACGATTCTTACCCTCCACGCTGCCCTCCCATGCTAAATTTGTGATCCCTTGATGCCTCAAAACATGTCCTACCAACCGATCCCTTCTTCTAGTCAAGTTGTGCCACAAACTTCTCTTCTCCCCAATCCTATTCAATACCTCCTCATTAGTTACGTGATCTACCCACCTTATCTTCAGCATTCTTCTGTAGCACCACATTTCGAAAGTTTCTATTCTCTTTTTGTCCAAACTAGTTATCGTCCATGTTTCACTTCCATACATGGCTACACTCCATACAAATACTTTCAGAAACGACTTCCTGACACTTAAATCTATACTCGACGTTAACAAATTTCTCTTCTTCAGAAACGATTTCCTTGCCATTGCCAGTCTACATTTTATATCCTCTCTACTTCGACCATCATCAGTTATTTTACTCCCCAAATAGCAAAACTCCTTTACTACTTTAAGTGTCTCATTTCCTAATCTAATTCCCTCAGCATCACCCGATTTAATTTGACTACATTCCATTATCCTCGTTTTGCTTTTGTTGATGTTCATCTTATATCCTCCTTTCAAGACACTGTCCATTCCGTTCAACTGCTCTTCCAAGTCCTTTCCTGTTTCTGACAGAATTACAATGTCATCGGCGAACCTCAAAGTTTTTACTTCTTCTCCATGAATTTTAATACCTACTCCGAATTTTTCTTTTGTTTCCTTTACTGCTTGCTCAATATACAGATTAAATAACATCGGGGAGAGGCTACAACCCTGTCTCACTCCTTTCCCAACCACTACTTCCCTTTCATGCCCCTCGACTCTTATCACTGCCATCTGCCTTCTGTACAAATTGTAAATAGCCTTTCGCTCCCTGTATTTTACCCCTGCCACCTTCAGAATTTGAAAGAGAGTATTCCAGTTAACATTGTCAAAAGCTTTCTCTAAGTCTGCAAATGCTAGAAACGTAGGTTTGCCTTTTCTTAATCTTTCTTCTAAGATAAGTCTTACTACGGAATCCAAACTGATCTTCTCCGAGGTCCGCTTCTACCGGTTTTTCCATTCGTCTGTAAAGAATTCGCGTTAGTATTTTGCAGCTGTGACTTATTAAACTGATAGTTCAGTAATTTTCACATCTGTCAACACCTGCTTTCTTTGGGATTGGAATTATTATTTTCTTCTTGAAGTCTGAGGGTATTTCGCCTGTCTCATACATCTTGCTCACCAGATGGTAGAGTTTTGTCATGACTGGCTCTCCCAAGGCCATCAGTAGATCTAATGAAATGTTGTCCACTCCCGGGGCCTTGTTTCGACTTAGGTCTTTCAGTGCTCTGTCAAACTCTTCACGCAGTGTCTTATCTCCCATTTCGTCTTCATCTACATCCTCTTCCATTTCCATAATATTTTCCTGAAGCACATCGCCCTTGTATAAACCCTATATATACTCCTTCCACCTTTCTGCCTTCCCTTCTTTGCTTAGAACTGGGTTGCCATCTGAGGTCTTGATATTCATACAAGTGGTTCTCTTCTCTCCAAAGGTCTCTTTAATTTTCCTGTAGGCAGTATCTATCTTACCCCTAGTGAGACAAGCCTCTACATCCTTACATTTGTCCTCTAGCCATCCCTGCTTAGCCATTTTGCACTTTCTGTCGATCTCATTTTTGAGACGTTTGTATTCCTTTTTGCCTGCTTCATTTACTGCATTTTTATATTTTCTCCTTTCATCAATTAAATTCAATATTTCTTCTGTTAGCCACGGATTTCTATTAGCCCTCGTCTTTTTACCTACTTGATCGTCTGCTGCCTTCACTACTTCATCCCTCAGAGCTACCCATTCTTCTTCTACTGTATTTCTTTCGCCCATTCCTGTCAATTGTTCCCTTATGCTCTCCCTGAAACTCTCTACAACCTCTGGTTCTTTCAGTTTATCCAGGTCCCATCTCCTTAAATTCCCACCTTTTTGCAGTTTCTTCAGTTACAATCTGCAGTTCATAACCAATAGATTGTGGTCAGAATCCACATCTGCCCCTGGAAATGTCTTACAATTTAAAATTTGGTTCCTAAATCTCTGTCTTACCATTATATAATCTATCTGAAACCTTCTAGTATCTCAAGGGTTCTTCCATGTATACCTTCTATCATGATTCTTGAGCCAATTATTAGCTATGATTAAGTTATCATCAGTGCTAAATTCTACAAGGCGGCTTCCTCTTTCATTTCTTCCCCCCAATCCATATTCAGCTACTACGTTTCCTTCTCTCCCTTTTACTACTGACGAATTCCAGTCACCCATGACTATTAAATTTTCGTCTCCCTTCACTACCTGAATAATTTCTTTTATCTCATCATACATTTCATCTATTTCTTCATCATCTGCAGAGCTAGTTGGCATATAAACTTGTACTACTGTAGTAGGCATGGGCTTTGTGTCTATCTTGGCCACAATAATGCGTTCACTATGCTGTTTGTAGTAGCTAACGCGCACTCCTATTTTCTTATTCATTATTAAACCTACTCCTCAGCTTATTATCACTCATATCCTACCACTGAGCCTTTAGACAGGATAAGCCTCCTAGCTGGGCACAAGAGCAGGTTACTTCCCTGGATTTCCATGTGCCCTTGTACCCAGGAGAGAGGAATATCCTTCTTATTCTCTCGAAAGGGACATCATGGACCATCCCGTCTCGTGAGTATGTCTGTTCTAGGGCAAGACAGGAACTTTGGGAATCGAAACAGATGAGGAACTCATTCCCACGATTTCTTATCTGTTGCTGTATGCCCAGGATGCCAAACCTGCATATTGCAGAGAAAATGACTCTGTGAGCAGACGATGAAAAACCATCTTCACTTCTTCCCCCGCAAATCCCCAATGCCGGGACTCATTAATGTAAATCAAATAAAGTCAGGGTTTAGGTTTGCCACCTCACAACATATAAGTAAAAAAAAATGTGATAGGGGTACAGTCCTTCCTGCAACCCATCAATTCTGTAAAAATCCGTTTTCCTTTTGTAATCAAGGGGATTTACTGCACAAGACCCCACTTTTGGACCTCAGTTCCAGCAATGTATAGGGATTCAAGGTTCTCTCTTCCACTCATACCAAATGGGGTTTTTGGCCGCGAATGGTTATGGGCACATACCAGTATGTTGATTTTGAAATGTTCTCAGGTATTCAGCCAGTTGGCGTCATTCAGATAGTGCAACATTTCGGCAAGGGTGCTTTCGACTGATTTGTCTCCTGCTGGGTACCGTATTATAAAGTTAGTTCGTAATTTTTATTACAGACTTTTAGAAGTTGTGAAGGAGATTTATTTCATAAGGTCTGTAAGATCATAAAATAAGTTTCAAGATCGAATCACTTACAAATTGCCCACTTCACCGTACTGACACAGACTGCGCTGTTGTCAGTTCCTGTTGTAATTATCGCACCACGTACCATTTTCTTCTGGCTATAACAACGACAGAGAACCACGGGTACGTTCGCAATTTAGAGGGTTCATTGTGGTTCACCACAGACGTGTCGCACTCTCGGCTTCGTTACTTACAAGACAATCTTACGATGAGTGCTCGAAACATCACCCATGCCATTGGTTTCTATACAGCACACAGAGTAGAGCTCATTGTCTACGCTGTGTGTATATCTTGAAGCGGGAGATTTGAAAGTGGTCGGATCTTCAAATTTATTTTATATCCAAACGATCCAAACGTACATTTCCAGACATGAACTCTTATCAAAACATTATCGACTAAATCTTCTTTACAGCCACTAGAAGCCTGTAATAGCAATTGTCAAACAACCTATACATTCCCGGTCTCCCGAGGTGCGACTCCAAGAAGTGGTGGGACGGAAGGGGAGGGGGGGGGGGGGAGTCATGCATGAGTGTCATGACCACCCCACCAATCCACGCCAACCAAGGAATATTTTCCTGAAAGCATTTTTATTTTTATATTTACCAATTTCAAAGTTCCTCAGACTATTTTCGGAAAATAAAATAGCACAAAAATAGTATAAAATGGATTCCTAGGAAGTTACATGTTATCTTTCAGATAGGACACTTGTCAGTTGCTTGCCTGAAAGCTAGCCCACATGTATGAGGTTGCAGAAAGACAGGGTGCACCGTCCATTCGCAGGCAGATCATATCAGCTGGCGACAGCAAAACGGACGATTTTACATATTGTAAATAACTATTCTTGAAAGTTATGCTAAAGCGATGTGCTGCACATTAATCTAAGAAGGTAATTATTACTGTATTCAAATTTTTATATATGACATTGTTAAATTGATGAAATGTATGATGAGAAAAAAGAAAATGTATGATGAGATAAAAGAAATTATTCAGGTAGTGAAGAGAGACGAAAATTTAATAGTCATGGGTACCTGGAAATCGACAGTAGGAAAAGGAAGAGAAGGAAACGTAGTAGGTGAAAACGGATTGGGGCTAAGAAATGAAAGAGGAAGCCACCTGGTAGAATTTAGCACTGATAATAACTTAATCATAGCTAATACTTGGCTCAAGAATCATGATAGAAGGTATACATGGAAGAACCCTTGAGATACTAGAAGGTTTCAGATAGATTATATAATGGTAAAACCGAGATTTAGGAACCAGGTTTTAAATTGTAAGACATTTCCAGGGGCAGATGTGGACCACAATCTATTAGTTATGAACTGTAGATTAAAACTGAAGAAACTGGAAAAAAGTGGGAATTTAAGGAGATGGGACCCGGATAAACTGAAAGAAAAAGAAGTTGTGCGCCGGCCGAAGTGGCCGTGCGGTTCTAGGCGCTGCAGTCTGGAACAGTGAGACCGCTACGGTCGCAGGCTCGAATCCTGCCTCGGGCATGGACGTGTGTGATGTCCTTAGGTTAGTTAGGTTTAACTAGTTCTAAGTTCTAGGGGACTAATGACCTCAGAAGTTGAGTCCCATAGTGCTCAGAGCCATTTGAACCATTAGAACCAGAGGTTGTGCAGAGTTTCAGAGAGAGCATAAGGGAGCAATTGACAGGAATGGGGGCAAGACATACAGTAGAAGAAGAATGGGTAGCTTTGAGGGATGAAATAGTGAAGACAGCAGAGGATCAAGTAGATAAAAAGAGGAGGGCTAGTAGAAATCCATGGGTAACAGAAGAGATACTGAAATTAATTGATGAAAGGAGAAAATACAAAAATGAAGTAAATGAAGCAGGCAAAAAGGAATACAAGCGTCTCACAAATGAGATCGACAGGACGTGCAAAATTGCTAAGCAGGGATGGCTAGAGGACAAATGTAAGGATGTAGAGGCTTATCTCTCGAGGGGTAAGTTAGATACTGCCTACAGGAAAATTAAAGAGGCCTTTGGAGAAAAGAGAAACACTTGCATGAATATCAAGAGCTCAGATGGAAACCCAGTTCTAAGCAAAGAAGGGATAGCAGAAAGATGGAAGGGGTATATACAGGGTCTACACAGGGGCGATGTTCTTGAGGACAATATTATGGAAATGGAAGAGGAGGTAGATGAAGATGAAGTGGGAGATATGATACTGCATGAAGAGTTTGACAGAGCATTGAAAGACCTAAGTCGAAACAAGGCCCCAGGAATTGACAACATTCCATTAGAACTACAGACAGCCTTGGGAGAGCCAGTCGTGACAAAACTCTACCATCTGGTGAGCAAGATGTATGAGACAGGCGAAATACCCTCAGACTTCAAGAAGAATATAACAATTGCAATCCCAAAGAAAGCAGGTGTTGACAGATGTGAAAATTACCGAACTATCAGTTTAATAAATCACAGCTGCAAAATACTAACGCGAATTCTTTAGAGACGAATGGAAAAACTTTGAAAAGCCCACCTCGGGGAAAATCAGTTTGGATTCCGTAGAAATGTTGGAACATGTGAAGCAATACTGACCCTACGACTTATCTTAGAAGAAAGATTAAGGAAAGGCAAACCTACGTTTCTAGCATTTGTAGAGTTAGAGAAAGCTTTTGACAAAGTTGACTGGAATACTTTCTTTCAAATTCTGAAGGTGGCAGGGGTAAAATACAGGGAGCGAAAGGTTATTTACAATTTTTACAGAAGGCAGATGGCAGTGACGAGAGTCGAGGGACATGAAAGGGAAGAAGTGGTTGGGAAGGGAGTGAGACAGGGTTGTAGCCTCTCCCTGATGCTATTCAATCTGTATATTGAGCAAGCAGTAAAGGAAACAAAAGAAAAATTAGGAGTAGGTATTAAAATTCACGGAGAAGAAGTAAAAACTTTGAGGTTCGCCGATGACATTGTAATTCTGTCAGAGACAGCAAAGGACTTGGAAGAGCAGTTGAACGGAATGGACAGTGTCTTGAAAGGAGGATATAAGATGAACATCAACAAAAGCAAAACGAGGATAATGGAATGTAGTCAAATTAAATCGGGTGATGCTGAGGGAATTAGATTAGGAAATGAGACACTTAAAGTAGTAAAGGAGCTTTGCTATTTGGGGAGTAAAATAACTGATGATGGTCGAAGTAGAGAGGATATAAAATGTAGACTGGCAATGGCAAGGAAATCGTTTCTGAAGAAGAGAAATTTGTTAACGTCGAGTATAGATTTAAGTGTCAGGAAGTCGTTTCTGAAAGTATTTGTATGGAGTGTAGCCATGTATGGAAGTGAAACATGGACGATAACTAGTTTGGACAAGAAGAGAATAGAAGCTTTCGAAATGTGGTGCTACAGAAGAATGCAAAAGATTAGATGGGTAGATCATATAACTAATGAGGAGGTATTGAACAGAATTGGGGAGAAAGGGAGTTTGTGGCACAACTTGGCTAGAAGAACGGATCGGTTCGTTTGACATGTTCTGAGGCATCAAGGGATCTCCAATTTAGTACTGGAGGGCAGCGTGGAGGGTTAAAATTGCAGAGGGAGACCAAGAGATCAATACACTAAGCAGATTCAGAAGGATGTAGGTTGCAGTAGGTACTGGGAGATGAAGAAGCTTACACAGGAAAGAGTAGCATGGAGAGCTACATCAAACCAGTCTCAGGACTGAAGACCACAACAACAACAACATTGTTAAATACCAGACAACAGTTGTACGTTAAAAAGTAGCAGTGGAAGTACATTATATTTGGGTGAAGAGGATGGGAGCGATGAGATGCAGGTATGAAAGTGTCACTTGCCCGAGAACCCATCCATGAACCCGTCCATATGGACAGATCCTGTGATGTTACGGTGCCGTCACTGAGTTGTAATGTAGGTGTGGCTGTTTTCAATCCCGGTTCCGTAATGAAAGTGTGTTTTAATGCTGCTGTCCGCCTCTAGAAACAAACACTAATGATAGAAAGGAAAACTAATAATGTGCTAAAATTATACTTCCGCAGTTGGCTAAACGGTGGAATAACTGAAAAATAATTAGTGATGAAGATGTTTCAATAACTGAAATAATGGCACAGGTTCTCATGGTAAGACCTTACAGAATGTTAATTTTGTGAAGGACTTAATTATTCCACAACTGGCAAATTCTTTTAACGTCCATTTATTTGTCACTAGCGAATCCGGCAATTGCTAAATACACTACTGGCCATTAAAATTGCTTCACCACGAAGATGACGTGCTACAGTCGCGAAATTTAACCGACAGGAAGAAAATGTTGTGATAATTAAATGATTAGCTTTTCAAATCATTCACACAAGGTTGGCGCCGGTGGCGACACCTACAATGTGCTGACATGAGGAAAGTTTCCAACCGATTTCGCATACACAAGCAGCAGTTGACCGGCGTTGCCTCGTGAAACGTTGTTGTTTTGCCTCGTATAAGAAAGAGAAATGGGTACTATCATATTTCCGACTTTGATAAAAGTCAGATTGTAGCCTATTGCGACTGCGCTTTATCGTATCGCGACTTTGCTGCTCGCATTGATCGACACCAAATGACTGTTAACAGAATATGGAAACGGTGGGGTCAGGAGGGTAATACGGAACGCCGTGCTGGATCCCAACGGCCTCGTATCACTAGCAGTCGAGATGACAGGCATCTTATCCGCATGGCTGTAACGGTTCGTGCAGCTACGTCTCGATCCCTGAGTCAACAGATGGGGACGTTTGCAACACAACAACCATTTGCACGAACAGTTCGACGACGTTTGCAGCAGCATGGACTATCAGCTCGGAGACCATGGCTGCGGTTACCCTTGACACTGTATCTCAGACAGGAGCGCTTGCGATGGTGTACTCAACGACGAACCTTGGTGCACGAATGACAAAACGTCATTTTTTCGGATGAATCCAGGTTCTGTTTTCAGCATCATGATGGTCACACCCGTGTTTGGTGACATCACGGTGAACGCACATTGGAAGCGTGTTTTCGCCATCGATATACTGGTGTATTACCCGGCATGATGGTACGGCGCGCAGTGTGTTACACGTCTCGGTCACCTCTTTTTCGCATTGACAGCACTTTGAACAGTGGACGTTACATTTCAGATGTGTTACGACCCGTGGCTCTACCCTTCATTCGATCCCTGCGAAACCCTACATTTAAGCAGGATAATGCATGACCGCATGTTGCAGGTCCTGTACGGACCTTTCTGGATACAGAAAATGTTGGACTGCTGCCCTGGTCAGCACATTCTCCAGATCTCTCACCAATTAAAACTTCTGATCAATGGTGGCCGAGCAACTGGCTTGTCACAATACGCCAGTCACTACTCTTGATGAAGTGTGGTATCGTGTTGAAGCTGCGTGGACAGCTGTACCTGTACACGCCATCCAAGCTCTGTTTGAGTCAATGTCCAGGCGTATCAAGGCCGTTATTACGGCCGGAGGTGGTTGTTCTGGGTACTGATTTCTCAGGATCTATGCACCCGAATTGCGTGAAAATGTAATCACATGTCAGTTCTAGTATAATATATTTGTCCAATGAATACCCCTTTATCATCTGCATTTCTTCTTGGTGTAGCAATTTTAATGGCCAGTAGTGTATGTATTGGAATTGGATATACGTCCTAATCTAGAGTATCCTAGGGAATTGTGTCAGGCCATAAATTCGGCTCTTCGTTACTTTGAAAGTCGTGATAAATAATATGAGGAATATGAATGAAAAGACTTCTTTGTTTTCGTTTTGGGATCTTATTGTCTACAATTTTTTCAATTTTTTTTAAGTATAATTACGAAACTTCAGAATATAAAGCATTTTTTTGTTTTTTGGGTACTGTGTAGAAAGAATATGGCTGATTTTCTGAACTAGTAGTTCATGGTTGGGCAACACACAACTTGTCGTGGGAAACAGTCTGTTTATTTAAACGCCTGTTGGCGTAGTATATAATTGTTGTTTAAGAAACTGTGTAACCTTCTATGCCCTAACAGTATATAGTTTTAGCTTTTAGATACTGTGCACTAAGAGTTATGTAAAAGACACATGCAGTTCACTACTGTGAAAACACTCTGTTCGAAATCAATATGTGCTTGGCGTACGCATTCGTCAGCACACCGGTCGACACTAGGAAATACTGTAGAGCAGGCGCTGAACTAGACGCGCCTATGACAAGAGTAGCCCAAAGCGCGCAGCCAGGGTACGCGCCGATAACGCTCCCTGCGCAGCGTGCATATAGGCCGCCGTCGCCGCCGACCGAGCTGTCTTTGTCACTAATATCTCTCACTCATACCTCAGTACGTTGCATCGGGACGCAGATCGCATTGCATTGCACCTCAATACGTCGCATTCTGCTCCAGTCTTCCACAGTTATATTCATCGCCTCGCACCTTAGCCAGCTGTGAGGGAAAGTTAGTCATTGTATATGGTTGTGATATGGACACGGACAAGATTCAAGACTTACTATACGTTACTACATTGCAGTTAACCACAAACTTCAGACCTCACTGAAGTTAAGTATTCAACTGGTTCCTGTAATAAAGTGTATTTTAATTACTTGTGCATTTTGTGTTGTAGTGAGAGAAAACCTGCCAACCATCTATCTTACCACCCTCTCCTCATCGAGCCAGTAACCGCAAAACGTTACAGGAGGGATCAACCACAACACAAGACCAACATATTCGAATGTCCGATCTTGAGACTTCTTATTGTTACTGCAAACTAAACCCTGATACATAAATTAAATCGGTAAATATGTTGGGTAAGTGGTGTAAGGGATACGAGAGAGACCTTCCAAGCTGCTTGATCTGTGAGGATATTAGCTGTAGTTACATTATTTCTCATAGTTTTAATCTTCAAACGCATAGTATTACTAAGTTCCGAGCGATACAGATTGAGTATTCATACGTAAATCATAAATCGATAAGCCCTAAATACACTTTTCCTAATAAAATGCAGTTTTTTGTTAGTAGTGACTGCGAGGGAGAAAATAAAACAACACGCTGTTATGTATACAATTTTTGTTTAAAATTTAATATAAGAGAAACAATATACAGTACATGGAAGAAACAATTTTCTAATGGATCAAATGCCCTGCTACTGCAGTTAAAAAGAGGTGCGAGAAAGAAAACGAGAGTATTTTTTTACAGCATTGCTCAGCACAGAACACGGAACGGCAGTAGGCGATTTTAATAGGAAACTTATACCTTGTTGTTTTAAAGTTATCAAATTATATATATTCTGAACAACACGTTGCGAGGCATCCACGATATGCTCAATAACTTTCATGTTTGGGGAATTTGGTGGCCAGCGGAAGTGTTTAATCTCAGAAGAGTGTTCCTGGAACCAATCTGTAGCAATTCTGAACATGTGGGGTGTCGCATTGTTCTGATGGAATTGCCCAAGTCCGTCGTAATACACAATGGACATGAATGGAAGCAGGTGTTCAGACACCATGCTTACGTACATGTCACCTGTCAGAGTCGTGTCTAGAGGTATCAGGGATCGCACATCAATCAAACTGCGCACGCCCCATACTATGACAGCGCCTCCACCAGCTTGAAGAGTCCCTTACAGAAATACAGGGTCCATGGATTCATGAGGTTGTCTTCACATGTCTCCATACCCGTACACGTCCATCCGCTCGATACAATTTCAAACGAGACTCGTCTGACTAAGCAACGTTTTTCCAGTTATCAAGAGTCCAATGTAGGTGTCTAGGGCTCAGGTGAGGCGTAAAGCTTTGTGTCGTGCAGTCATCAAGCTTACACGAGTAGGCTATTGGCTCCGAAAACCCATATCGATGATGTTTCGTGGAACGGATCGTACACTGACACTTTTTTATGGCCCCTCTATAAAATCTGCAGCAATTTGCGGAAGAATTGCACTTGTGTCACATTGAACGATTCGCATTTTCTTTGGTCACGTTGTTGCAGGATTTTTTCCGGCAGTAGCAATGTCGGAGAGTTGGGTTATTTTGAGGGAGGAGACCAGACAGCGAGGTCATCGGTCTCATCAGATTGGGGAAGGATGGGGAAGGAAGTCGGCGGTTCCCAATGAAAGAAACCATCCCGGCATTTGCCATGAGCGATTTAGAGAAATCACGGGAAACCTAAATCAGGATGGCAGGACGCGGGATTGAACCGTCGTCCTCCCGAATGCGAGTCCAGTGTGCTAAGTACTGCGCCACCTCGCTCAGTCATGTCGGAGATGTGATGTTTTACCGGAGTCCTGATATTCAGGCTACTCTCGCGAAATGGTCGTACGGGAAAATCTCCACATCATCGCTACCTCGGAGATGCTGTGTCCCGCCGCCCGTACGCCGACTGTGACACGACTTTCAAACTCACTTAAATCTTGATGACCTACGACTGTAGCAACAGTAATCGAAACCGATCTAACAACAGCGTCGAACACTTGTCTTACATAGGCGTTGCTGACCGCAGCCCGTATTCTGCCTGTTCACACACACACACACACACACACACACACACACACACACACACACAAAGGTACGGCCAAACTTTCAGGAAACATTCCTCACACACAAATAAAGAAAATATGTTATGCGGACATGTGTCCGGAAACGCTTAATTTCCATGTTAGAGCTCATTTTTGTTTCGTCAGTATGTACTGTACTTCCTCGATTCACCGTCATGATTTCATGCGGGACACTCTACCTGTGCTGCTAGAACATGTGCCTTTACAAGTGCGACACAACATGTGGTTAATGCACGATGGAGCTCCCGCACATTTCAGTCGAAGTGTTCGTACGCTTCTCAACAACAGATTCGGTGACCGATGGATTGGTAGAGGCGGACCAATTCCATGGCCTCCACGCTCTCCTGACCTCAACCCTCTTGACTTTCATTTATGGGGGCATTTGAAAGCTCTTGTCAACGCAACCCCGGTACCAAATGTAGAGACTCTTCGTGCTCGTATTGTGGACGGCTGTGATACAATACGCCATTCTCCAGGGCTGCATCAGCGCATCAGGTATTCCATGCGACGGAGGGTGGATGCATGTATCCTCGCTAACGGAGGACATTTTGAACATTTCCTGTAACAAGGTGTTTGAAGTCACGCTGGTACGTTCTGTTGCTGTGTGTTTCTATTCCATGATTAATGTGATTTGAAGAGAAGTAATAAAATGAGCTCTAACATGGAAAGTAAGCGTTTCCGGACACATGTCCACATAACATATTCTCTTTCTTTGTGTGTGAGGAATGTTTCCTGAAAGTTTGGCCGTACCTTTTTGTAACACCCTATATATATATATATATATATATATATATATATATATATATATATATAAAAAGTATTTGTATGGAGTGTAGCCATGTATGGAAGTGAAACATGGACGATAACTAGTTTGGACAAGAAGAGAATGGAAGCTTTCGAAATGTGGTGCTACAGAAGAATGCTGAAGATAAGGTGGGTAGACCACGTAACTAATGAGGAGGTATTGAATAGGATTGGGGAGAAAAGAAGTTTGTGGCACAACTTGACTAGAAGAAAGGATCGGTTGGTAGGACACGTTTTGAGGCATCAAGGGATCACAAATTTAGCATTGGAGGGCAGCGTGGATGGTAAAAATCGTAGAGGGAGACCAAGAGATGAATACACTAAGCAGATTCAGAAGGATGTAGGTTGCAGTAGGTACTGGGAGATGAAGAAGCTTGCACAGGATAGAGTAGCATGGAGAGCTGCATCAAACCAGTCTCAGGACTGAAGACCACAACAACAACAACATATATGTATGTGTGTTTGTGTGTGAACAGGCAGAATACGAGCTGCGGTCAGCAACGCCTACGTAAGACAAGTGTATACACACACACACACACACACATATATATATATATATATATATATATATATATATATATATATATTATGTGTGTGTGTGTGTGTGTGTGTGTGTGTGTGTGTGTGTGTGCGTGTGTGTGTGTGTGTGTGTGTGTGAACAGGCAGAATACGGGCTGCGGTCAGCAACGCCTATGTAAGACAAGTGTCCGACGCTGTTGTTAGATCGGTTACTGTTGCTTATTGTCCGTTGATAGTGACCGGGCCAAATATCTCACGAAATATGCATCAAACGAGAAAACTACAAAGAACGAAACTTGTCTAGCTTGAAGGGGAAACCGGATGGCGCTACGATTGTCCTGCTAGATGACGCTGCCATAGGTCAATCAACTGTGTTTTTTTAAATAGGAACCCCCATTTTTTACTACACATTCGTGTAGTACGTAAAGAAATATGAATGTTTTAGTTGGACCCTAATTTCGCTTTCTGATAGATGGCGCTGTAATAGTCACAAACGTATAAATACGTGGTATCACGTAATATTCCGCCAGTGCGGACGGTATTTGCTACGTGATACATTACACTTATTAAAATGGACCATTTACCAGCTGCGGAAAAGGTGGATATCGTGTTGATGTGCGGCTATTGTTCAAAATGCCCAACGGGCGCGCGCTATGTATGCTGCTCGGTATCCTGGACGACATCATCCAAGTGTCCGGACCGTTCGCCGGATAGTTAAGGTATTTGAGGAAACAGGAAGTGTTCAGCCACATGTGAAACGTCAACCATGACCTGCAACAAATGATGATGCCCAAATATGTGTTTTAGCTGCTGTCGCGGCTAATCCGCACATCAGTAGCAGACAAATTGCGCAAGAATCGGGAATCTCAAAAACATCGGTGTTGAGAATGCTACATCAACATCGAATGCACCCGTACCATATTTCTATGCATCAGGAATTGCACGGCGACAACTTCGAACGCCGTGTACAGTTCTGCCACTGGACACAAGACGATGACAGATTTTTTGCACGCGTTCTATTTAGCGACGAAGCGTCATTCACCAACAGCGGTAACGTAAACCGGCATAATATGCACTATTGGGCAACGGAAAATCCACGATGGCTGCGATAGGTGGAACATCAGCGACCTTGGTGGGTTAATGTATGGTGCGGCATTATGGGAGGAAGGATAATTGGCCCCCATTTTATCGATGGCAATCTAAATGGTGCAATGCATGCTGATTTCCTACGTAATGTTCTACCGATGTTACTACAAGATGTTTCACTGCATGACAGAATGGCGATGTACGTCCAACATGATGGATGTCCGGCAGACAGCTAGCGTGCGGTTGAAGCGGTATTGAATAGCATATTTCATTTCAGGTGGATTGGTCGTCGAAGCACCATACAATGGCCCGCGCGTTAACCGGATCTGACGTCCCCGGATTTCTTTCTGTGGGGAAAGTTGAAGGATATATGCCATCGTGATCCACCGACAACGCCTGACAACATGCGCCAGCGCATTGTCAATGCATGTGCGAACATTACGGAAGGCGAACTACTCGCTGTTGAGAGGAATGTCGTTACACGTATTGCCAAATGCATTGAGGTTGACGGACATCATTTTGAGCATTTATTGTATTAATGTGGTATTTACAGGTAATCACACTGTAATAGCATGCGTTCTCAGAAATGATAAGTTCACAAAGGTACATGTATCACATTGGAACAACCAAAATAAAATGTTCAAACATACCTATGTTCTGTATTTTAATTTAAAAAACCTACCTGTTAGCAACTGTTCGTCTAAAATTGTGAGCCATATGTTTGTGACTATTACAGCGCCATCTATCACAAAACGAAAAAAGTGGTCCAACTAGAACATTCATATTTATTTTTACGTACTACACGAATATGCAATAAAAATTGGGGTTCCTATTAAAAAAAACGCGGTTGATATACGTTTGACCTATGGCAGCGCCATCTAGCGTGCCAACCATAGCGCCATCTGGTTTCCCGCTTCAACTAGACAAGTTACGTTATTTGTAATTTTTTGATTTGACTCTTATTTCGTGAGATATTTGGCCCGGTCACGATCAATGGACCATCCTGTATATGTTGAAGAGCCAAAGAAACTGGTATAGGGATTTATATTTTTTTCAGAAAATAGCATAAAAGTTAGAAACAAATCTATAAGAAACTTTTGGAAATGAGTGAGTATAGAACATAAGGAAGATAGTTCGCTCGTTAAGCGATTAACAAACTGAAACGTTCTAAGACAAAAGAAAAAACGAGGTACCACAAAGGAATTATTCAACTGGGACAGAAATCGTTAGATTTGATGTACATCTGCAACCAAACAAACGATTACAGTTGCAGAAAAATTTGGTCGTTTATTCAAGAGAAAGATCTTCAAACATCCAGGAAGATAATAACGCGTTGGTCCTCCGCCCCTACGCAAGCAGTCATTCGTCTTGGCACTGAGTGACATAATTCTTGGATGTCCTCGTGAGAGATATGGTGCCAGATCTACCCAGTTGACACGTTAGATCGTCAAAATCGCCAGGTTGTTCTGGGGCCGCGTCCATAAAGCTCCTACTGTTCTCAATTGGGGAGACAGACATCCGACGACCTTGCTGGCCAAAGTAGGGTTTGGCAAGCACGAAGCAGAATCTCTCGCCGTGTGGGGGCGGCCATCATCTCACTGAAATGTAAGGCCAGGACGGCTTGCCTGGAAGGGCAACAGAAAGGCACATAGAATATCGTCGACGTACACCTGTGCTGTAGGGATGCCACCGATGACAACCAAAAGGCCCTCGCTATTAAAGAGAACGGCACCCCAGACCATCACTCCTGGCTGTCGGGCCGTACTGCGAACGACTGTCAGATGTGTATCTTACCGGTGTCCAAACTGTCTCCCACTCTTCTTCGGCCTGGAACCTCGTTGGCTGGTGTAGAATTGTCTTCAGTGGTGAGTCCCGCATCTGTATGGACCCCAATGGCCAGGGAAATCAATGTGGGAATATGTACCAGGTGATCAACAAGTCAGTATAAATTTGAAAACTAAATAAACTACGGAATAATGTAGATGGAGAGGTAAAAATTGACACACATGCTTGGAATGACATGGGGTTTTATTAGAACAAAAAAAAAAGTTCACAGCAGCTGGACAGCAAAACGTCAGTGACTGCGCATGACAATCGTGCATAAAAGGAGCTGTAACGAGAGAGAGAATCAGATGCACCAGCAGTTGCAGCGTGTGGACGTTACCTGAAAACGTGCTTTTAGTGAAGCTGTATTATCAGAATGGGGAATGTGCTACTTCAGCGTTACGATCCTATTGCCATAGGACGGGGATTCGAACGGGTAAAAGTCCGTTGACAAGTGCAGCTGTGGCGAGACTGATTTCGAAGTTCGAAGCCACGGGTTGTTTATACGATAGACCCCGTAGTGGCCGACCGAGCACAAGGCGTAATGCTGCTGAGACAGTTCAGGAAGAGACTGTAGCGGGTTCGTCAATGCACGGGGAAGTCAGAGCTCGTGCAGTCGCACGGCGCACCGGCATTCCATACACTACTGTTTGGTTGACACTTAGGCGTACCCTCCGATGCTATCCGTACGAAATCCATCGGCATCATGAACCGTTACCTGGCGATTTAGTGAAGCGGAGGGCATTTGCGGTGTGGGCGTTTCAAAAGTTGGTGGGAGATGACGATTGGTTGAGTAACTTGTTGTGGATCGACGAAGCTCATTTCACGCTCCGAGGGTTTGTCAACGCCCACAACTGCAGAATTTGGGCTACCGAAAATCCTAGAACTGTCGTGGAAACTCCACTGCAAGACGAGAAAGTCACGGTATGGGTTGGATTTACCACATCTACCGTTATGGGGCTGTTTTTCTTCGAGGAAATGTGTGATTCTGGTTTTGTAACTGCTACCGTGACGCGTTAGGGGTACGCCGATATGTTACAGAATCACATCATCCCCATCCTGGCTGATAAACAGCTGCTGGAACGTACGATGTTTATGCAGGATGGCGCTCCACCCCATGTTGCTAGACGTGTGAAAGATCTCTTGCGCTTAGCACACTGGACTCGCATCTCGGGAGGACGACGGTTCAATCCCGCGTCCGGCCATCCTGATTTAGGTTTTCCATGATTTCCCTAAATCGCTCCAGGCAAATGCCGGGATGGTTCCTTTGACAGGGCACGGCCGACTTCCTTCCCCAGCCTTCCCTAATCCGATGAGACCGATGACCTCGCAGTTTGGTCTCTTCCCCCAAACAACCCAACCCAACCCATCTCTTGCGTGCGTCGTTTGGTGGTGATCGTGTGCTCAGCCGCCACTTTCGTCATGCTTGGCCTCCCAGGTCCCCAGACCTCAGTCCGTGCGATTATTGGCTTTGGGGTTACCTGAAGTCGCAAGTGTATTGTGATCGACCGACCTCTCTAGAGATGCTGAAAGACAACATCTGGCGCCAATGCCTCACCATAACTCCGGACATGCTTTACAGTGCTGTTCACAACACTGTTCCTCGATTACAGATATTGTTGAGGAATGATGGTGGACATATTGAGCATTTCCTGTAAAGAACATCATATTTGCTTTGTCTTACTTTGTTATGCTAATTATTACTATTCTGATCAGATGAAGCGCCATCTGTCGGACATTTTTTGAACGTTTGTATGTTTTTGGTTCTAATAAAACCCCAAGTCATTCAAAGCATGTGTGTCAATTTGTACCTCTCTATCTACATTATTCCGCGATTTATTCAGTTTTCAAATTTATAATGACTTTTTGATGATCCAGTAGATACAGCTTTGACACAGACGAAAGTTTTATAATAATTTAATGTAAGTTACATAATATCCTCCTAATTTTCCAATACCTCTTCGGGTCTAAATTAAAGTTACTTTACATTATAACGTACAGAAAATTTAACATAAGATCTAAGTTCTATATACTGTCTTACGCTGTTTCCAACACATTTATGCAGCTTGATATAGAGCGTAGTGTTCTCACCTCCACATCAGATATCTTTTACGCTCTTCTCGCCCCACTCTCAATTTTTATGTTGTAGTTTATTTTGTACACAGAACGGCTTTTGGTAACATTAAGTCACTCCACTGTATTGCAGTTAAATTACTTAAATTACCTAAAGGGTCCGTCTTTAACTTATTTACATATCCCAAAGAACCCTCTGCCTGCAATTCATGGACTGTGGCTAAAGTATTGTAATTTAATATGTAATGCATGCCATCTGGCACACCCAATTCACTTTTTGTGTAACGGAAGCGATGTGAAATATAGACATGTTCAGCTTCATACACAACTAAGGTTTGTTAATATAAGGTGACACCTGTTGAAACAATTCACAAAGTGATGATAAATACACAGTAAAAAGAGTGACGCATCGATTTAAAAAAAATATTGGTGCATTATGAAGTTGTAAGGGTGAACCTGCCTCTCTGAAATCCATTAAAATCTTGTCCACTAATAGAATAAGAGTCTGTACAAGTTTGAATCTTTTCAGTCTATTGCACTTTCAACTCATATTTCGTAAAATAGATATTACTTCAGTTTCTAAGAAAACATGTTACTCTATCAAAATACACAACGCAGAGGATATCTGATGCACTGAATCTGGCACACGTAAACAACACAAACTAAAGCGTTTTCGTCTCACGTGAGGTGACCATTTCAGACATTAGCAGGCAGGGCTTACTTCGACATCCTCTCTTTTCAGTAAATTTAATTACGTTATCCATACAGGCTCACGACAGAGCGAGGTGGCGCAGTGGTTAGCACACTGGACTCGCATTCTGGAGGACGACGGTTGAAACCCGCGTCCGGCCATCCTGATTTAGGTTTTCCGTGATTTCCCTAAATCGCTTGAGGGAAATCGCGGGATGGTTCCTTTGACAGGGCACGGCCGGTTTCCTTCCTTCAAAAATCCGAGCTTGAGCTCCGTCTCTAATGATCTCGTTGTCGACGGGACGTTAAACACGTCTCTCCTCCTCTTTCTCCTCCTCATATAGGCTCACAACTCTATTAGCAGCTTCTTCACAAGAGGACAGTGATTGCTTTGGGGAGCTGGAGATAGTGCGGAACTCCTATCCTCCTGACAATCAGTCGATGACGTAGCTCATGGCAGTGGTGTATATGTGCCAGTAGGCTATTTTCGATCAGCGCAGTGAGATGAACCGACACGTAGACGTGACAGAATGATAAAAAGGAACTATGGCGTTCGGAGGTGCCCATGACAACAGCGTGGGCGATGTCCCTTGATTTGTTGGTATGTCTAAGGGTCCAAGCAGTCAAACGTGTCTAGAAACTTGAGTACCACCCGCAGTTATGTGGCATGACCCGAATACAGTGGTCATAAAAAGTTCCGAACCAAGAGATGTCAGAGATTAGTGTCAAACTTCTCAGTGATAACTGCTTCAGATCCTACTGCTGTCAGCGAATGCAGTCCCACCTCAACTTCCTTTCGAGCCAATATTGGGGAGGGGGATGGTATTCAGTGACCATTTGTACTCGAGTATCTCGCAAAAGGAGATTTCTCACAGCGGTCCACAAAGGTGAGCGTCTTAAATTGTCAAAATACACAGAAAGTGGACAACAGCTGACTGTAGGGGTGTTGTGTGATCCTAAGAGTTACGGTATTTCCCTCTTTTCAAATGGCGCAAGACTCTGAGTGCACCGACTGCGCAATCAAACTTTTAACTCGCAGTATATGGAGGCCGTTCTTTCATGTTTTGGTGTTGTTTTGGTTACAGTTATTTACTCTCACTTATTCACGTTGTCGTGCTCACGTGCCTGGATTTTTGTTTCAATAATCTCGGTGACCAGTTGTTGCCCTTTCTCTTACCTCTACATCTACATCCATACTCCGCAAGCCACCTGACGGTGTGGGGCGGAGTGTACTTTGAGTACCTCTATCGGTTCTCCCTTCTATTCCAGTCTCGTATTGTTCGTTGAAAGAAAGATTGTCGGTCTGCCTCTTGTGGGGGTCTAATCTTTCTGATTTTATCCTCTTGGTCTCTTCGCAAGATATAGGTAGGAGAGAGCAATATACTGCTTGACTCCTCGGTGAAGGTATTTTCTCTAAACTTCAACAGAAGCCCGTACCGAGCTACTGAGCGTCTCTCCTGCAGAGTCTTCCACTTGAGTTTATCCATCATCTCCGTAACGCTTTCGTGATTTCTAAATGATCCTCTAACAAAGCGGTCCGCCCCGTTGGACCTTCTCTATCTCTTCTATCAACCCTATCTGGTACAGATCCCATACTGATACATGAATATCCTGTGCAAAGTCCCATATTCCAAGATAACAGCAGTTGTTTTTATAGGGCTGCACACATAGTAATCTGATAGTAGAAAATGGCTCTGAGCACTATGGGACTTAACATCTGAGGTCATCAGTCCCCAGAGCTCAGAACTACTTAAACCTAATCAACCTAAGGACATCACACACATCCATACCCGAGGCAGGATTCGAACCTGCGACTTTAGCAGTCGCACAGTTCAACACTGAAGCGCCTACAACCGCTCGGCCACAGCGGCCGGCAGTCTGATATAGTAAATATATAAAAATATTCGAAACAGCGGGTGAAACGTAGTTATCAACATTCATGCAGTTTGGTATATCTGCAGAAGCCAATCATCAGTGAGTGGCTTCATCTAGATAGAGTGTACTTATGAACTATCTTCCTCGCCGAATTAAGGTGTGATATATCCTGCGAGTGATTCAGTTTCTGTGCGCTGTGCTTACTTGGAGATGTTGAAGGGGTGATAACCACGTAAGTTCCTTGCAAAGACGCAGCCGTATAAGATATTCTAAAATACTTGATATATAACTAAAGAGGTATTTGTTTGCTAGTGACAAACTATAAAAAAAAAATGAGCTAGCTTGCTTCAGGCCACGCATCCAGGCCAGAGAGGGTGCACCTTAATACTGATAAATGGGGAAATCCCGCCAAGTTATTTGTAAATTCTATTTGATGTCCCTTTTCGTCATCCAGCGTAAATACCTTTAAGCTGAAATTCTAATGTTACATATTAAAATATTTTTCAGACTAAACAATAAAATAATCCAATTAGAAATATTACAAAAAGTACTGAAAAGTGTTTGATAAAGAGAAACAAACAGCGTCTTGTATAAGGAGGAATTTTTCTCAGCAAGCACCGAAAGTAATACTCTCCGGTACTAATAACTGCTTCCTGCATACAGACCTCTTCCAGTAGGGCCAGGCTGCCGATTGTTGAACGATGACTATTGAACCTTCACTGAACAAGGCTAAGCAGTTCACTTGATTCAAGGACCCATACTAAGGACCAGTTGGTGATGCTCACAAATGTATCTCTGATCCAATGAGGGTGAACCTAATTTCGGCTGCTATCTGAATATGTGCAGTGCTTTGTTATCATGAAGGTATTACGGTGCCTTTCCCTGTGAGTTATTCACCTTGTGTCCAGTTTCAGTTAAATTGAGAAGTTTTCTTTCACACTGCTTTCCTCTGGCTCTCTTGCTGCACCATGGGCCACAGACTACATAGTCGTATGCGTAATTCCCCGATAGTGATAAAATGGCTGTTCTGCTCACAGTTACCTGAAGTAGACTTGAGACGTCATTCATCTGTCGACCCTCAATGAGGGTGTGTAGAATCGGGACATTTACAGTATTTAATGTTTGCTATGTCAGGATCTAACAGTTAAAGAAGCGAAAGTGTTCTGCCCACTGCGAGCTTATGTCCCGAAGACGACGTGGGCATGTGAAGGGGGAAGAAAAGTATATAAGGGTCATTCAGCAAAAATTCGGAATCTTTTAAAGAATCTGTTGTGAGAACGGAGTACAGCACTTATCTGTATTCCAACGTAATACTCCTCAAGTTTTGTGCTGGACACGCTTCTCAATTCCACGCGCAAAGAATTATTTAGGCCGTTTGAGTAAACCGTTATGCACCAGGTGCCTCGAATTTTGAGCACTAACAGCTTATTTAATTGGTCTAAAAATGTGATAAGCTGAAGGTGTGGGATCCGGGGAAGACGGGAGTGGAGGTGGATCAAGCAGACGAACTTCAAGTGTCCCTGCACACAACCTTGCACTTTTATTTAATTTCTGATGTGAAATGTTATGAAACTCACTTCACACACACTTTCTTGAACATCAGTACGTCATGAATTATGTCGCGAGTTGATCCGACACTAATGTTTATCGCTATTGCAATACTATTCACCGTTATACGCCTGTTTTCCCTTACTATCTCATCAGCACCCACAGTGTTGTTCTCCATGACCGCACAGGTAGCAGAGCCTCCTGGGTTTGGTGAATCTTTAACTCTTGTTACACCCCGTTTGCTCTTATCTGCCCACTCGTACACATGTGTTCGACTTAAATAACCTTCAGCATATTACGTTGCCATCCGAGTGCACGTTGCAGACACATTGGTGACGACATATGGAAATTTTGGGTCTCTCTGTGAGTCATGCTCGGATAGCCTAATGGTAAGACGACCGCTGGCGATAAGCGGAAATCCTGGTTGGAGCCCCCGGTTCGTCAAAAGCTTTCATTGTCGTCATCTCTTTATACATCTGATGGTCGTCCATATGCGAAAACATTTCATGAAAAGATGGAACTCCGATGACGTAAGCGATTTTGGCAATGTACAAATTGTTATGGCCCGCCGCCTGGCAACAAGCATCTGGGATGTGGCGAAGCTGGTCGATTGTTCGTGCACTACTGTCGTGAACATCTATGGTAAGGGGTTGGAGGACGGTGATACCACTGGTGTTAGGCGCCAAGGCCTCATCACAGAACGTTGACGTCGGAGGTTCACCTGCTCTTTAAAACGGTATAAGTGGCGCCCTGTAGAGAATCTGATGACAGAAAACAACGCGTGTTCAGGCAAAGGCGTTCAGCAGACGTTGGTGAACATGCGTCCTCACAGCAGACGACCCCTGCTTATTCCCTTATTGGCCCAACGATTTTGCCGATTACGTTTACAGTATACATGGCATCATTGAAATTTGAACAAGTACCAATGGACACGTGACTTAAGGTTGAATGAGTCTCGTTTTTTGTTACATCAGACCGATAGTCGTGTATGGATATGCCAACGTCCGGGCGAATGGTTGCTCGAAACATGCACTGCGCCATGGACGCAGGCCCGTGGGGATAGTATTATGATGTGAGGGACATTTACCTAGAGCTATGTGGGGCCGGTGGTAGTAATCGAAAGCATTGCGACAGCTGTGAATTACATGAACTTTATCAGCAACCCTTCGTGCTTGAGGTCTTCCTCGACGGCGACGATATCTTTCAGTGCGATAATTGTCGTGTCAAAACGCTTCAGTGGTTTTCGGACCACCAGAATGGACCCAAGTTTCTGTCTTGTCCACAATTTTCGCCTAATTTGAACCTGGTGGAACACATCTGGAACGACAGTGGACACCAGTTCCACGCACAGAACTTAACGGGAATTGCGTGAACTGTGCTTAGACATTTCTGGAAACCTACCAAGGATTTATTAAATCCATAAAGCGCAGAATCGCTGATGTATTTCGCTAAAGTTGAACCAAAACGCTGTTAAGCAATTGGTTATAATTTTTTAGCACATTAATGTGTGTGGTGTGGTTGTAATTATGAAACTGTTCAATTTGGTAATAGCTGATGAAACACTTTCTATACAACTAATCTTCAGTAACTAATATTTTTTATTAGAGCGTGCAACGGTTGACGAACTTTAAATGCCTATCAGTTTTATTCTTTTACTGTGTCTGGGTGTATATATTGCTTATTGCGTAATTGGCATTACTGGTGAGCAGGGAAAATTTCCACGTTAGACTCCCCGTTTCCCCACCTCTCAAATGAATCCATTTCTTGGTTTCGTTCTCATCGCAGCTTAGCCCATCTATTTTTTTTATTCAGGGCAACATGTTATACTTTTTACAGTGTCGTTTGGTGAGCTCACATGGGATAACATGGATGGCTCCGTCCAGTAAACGAAAGCAAGTAACAAGATCTATACCACAGAATATTAGGTCTTATGGAAATATTGCTCAACACAATCCAATCCGAATCTTCCCACGGTTTTCTTTCATACAGTTTCGCTCCCATCGGGAATTAGAGGTGTGAGAATGGTGACGGGATCAAGGTAGTGAATGAAATCAAGTGTTCAATAACATTTTCTTTCTGACTGAATATAAACGTACAGCAACATAGACAAGTGACGTTATCATTCCTTAATCCTTATAGCTTGGTGCTCCAGCCTGTTACGATTTTCTGATTTAAGTGCAGCTGTGGTGGAAAGATCAGCCACACTAGCTCACATACATTGCATCTAATTTAGATCCTCACTCTCGGATCTTCATTGTCGACCGCAATATCCAAGTGTGTACGGTATGAAGAGTGACGTATCCTATGCCAGCCACCTTTCTGGTGAGTCCAAAGTTTGATCCTCCATCAGCTAGCTGCTCCGCTACAATGTATACTGTCGCAGATCTCCGGCCTGCGTTGGCCTGCATTGCTGCTGACTATTATCTCTAGCCGGCACACGCCAGTCTCCAATCATGCCTAGCACTACACTTTAAACATCGACTATCCCGGTGAGTTGTGCGCTGGGACCACAAAGCGGCCTTGCTGCGAGGAGCTGCCTCTGTCATCAGTCGCCGAGGGCGCACTGCCTTCTGTCAAGTGTCTGCAGCCACAATGGCGCCAGCAGTCGCCGCCACCAGAATGCGCTATCTTCCTGGCGGACAACCTCTGCTACCTGTACACAGCTCAACCGTAGCCTAGACGTGACATAAGGCAACACTCTTCTCTCGAGCCCGATTCCATCCCTATAACTGCCAAGAATAACAGACGCTCTGAATCAGTAATGTTCTACTGATGGCCCTCCGTGTAATTCCGGTCATCACCAACGCCACAGCCCACGTTCAGGTGGAGAACGGCACTCCATCATGACTCTGAGCAGCCGATTCACCCGACACCTTAGGGGTCACGTCCAGACCCCTACATTACGAAGAAGCTCAGTGCCTGTTAGTGGCACAACTGACTCCTTGCTCATGGCGGCGGGGGATACTTCAAAATAATATTTGAAGTACCTGTAACACAGTCACAAGTGCTTCTAGAGTCTTCACGTAGTCGTTGACCAATGTAGATTCACTATTACATGCCAGAGAGTAGTCGGCATTCAAAATACCGGAATGGCACATAAAAAGAAGAAAAAACTAATTTCTCTTGGACATAGGGGATGGTTTCTTTACATGAACTCCATCTGAAAAAAGAGTAAAATTGTTTACCTCCTACTGAACAATATTATTTGGCTGTATGCATAGTGATTTGAAGTACTTCCTACCTAGGCTAGTTAACAAATCTGGTACTGGACTGGATCACTACACCCACACATTCCCACCCATCACCATGGTATATGCTGACGCTGTGGCTATCGAAATACTCCCGCAATGCTCTTATCGATATAAGTGGTTCATTGTGACTTTTGCTAACTCGCACCGTAAAAAATGGCTTGAGGCGAAGGAATGTTCGCCGAATGAAAATATTACGTGTGCTGGAAAAAGTTGAATTGAAACTAAATTTATTTAGTCTAGGAATTAAGAATCTATGAATTTCGCGGGATCAGTTTCACTGATTCAATGAACATTAGCTTAGAAAATAGTATTGTATGGTTTGTAAGCGTGCCTTATATGTGGAAAAGCAAGTTCCTTGGGAGACAGTCATTGAACATGACAGGGCAGAGAATGCAATTTCTATTACAGCATATACGCGCGTATGTTATAGAGAACTCATGTGGTTGTCCAATGCGCCGCCGGGACACATCTTGACTGGACATGGGCAGAATTTGAGTATAATAAATACGATGCTGAATACTAGTGAATATTACAGAGATATACATGTCGATGATAGGAAAGATGGGGAAATGCACTGAAAGGAATAGTATTAATTGGGAAATTCACAAGATAGACTACGAATAAGAACTTGTTAACTAGGTTGCATTCAGGCCAGAGAGGCTCGGCCGGCCGGTGTGGCCGTGCGGTTCTAGGCGCTTCAGTCTGGAACCGCTGGACCGCTACGGTCGCAGGTTCGAATCCTTCCTCGGGCATGGATGTGTGTGATGTCTTTAGGTTAGTTAGGTTTAAGTAGTTCTAAGTTCTAGGGGACTGATGCCCACAGAAGTTAAGTCCCATAGTGCTCAGAGCCATTTGAACCATTTTGAAGATAGGCTCGGATTTTCACGGTTAACAATCGCAAGTACATGACAAGGAAAAGTAATAGTTATGTAGGAGTTCCATCTAAACTGTGCTTACCTGTGTACTCTGTAAGTCATTTTGCAATGTGTGGCTGAGGGTACGTTTGTTACCACTACCATTGTCCCTCTTCTCTGTTCAATTCGCGGATGCTGTGTGGGAAGAATGACTGTCAATAAACAGAGCTCTAATATCTCTGATCTTTTCGTCGTGATCATTTCGCAAGATGTATGTGTAACGAACTAATATGTTGCCGAACTCCGTGATACACAACGTCACTGCTGCTGGAGTTTGCTGAGTACCCGCACAACGTTCTCTCTCAGATTAAACGATCCAGTGACGAAACGCACCGCTTTCCGTTGGACCTTGACAAGGCTCTCAGGCTGATAAACAAAAGAACCGGTCGAAACATTTTTTGTAAAGCGCCTCTTTCTTGAATAAACTACATTGAGATTCTTCCAATGAATCTTATTTTGGCTCTACTTTTCCAACAGTTTGTTTTATGTGATCATTCCACTTTAAGTCCTTCTGTGTGGTTACTCCCACGTATTTTGTGGTACTTACTGTTTATAGTGGTTTTTCTCCAATAGTGACATAGAACAGTAACGGACCCCCTGCAAATATACTCGAAATATGTTACATTTATTTACGTTTAGTGTCAACTGCGAGTTCCAATACCAACGATCGACCCTCTGCAAGTCTTCTGCATTTCACTAACGTTTTATGGTGTTGAGAACTAGTTATAGATAGCAACTTCTCTGCAAGAAGCATCATATGGTTCATATCCCTGTACTTAAACCATTTGCATAGTGCAATTTATGTTGGTGCAACAATCCTACTTCAGATTATACCCTGATTCAAAAAGAAAGAACAGATTTCAGTTGTTTATTACAGGCAAGCTGTGAACGACAGAAACACAATGTGCATGTCATTTGACAGAGGAAGGTTCATAGTTTTATGTTTGTACAAACACTGTGCCATACTCTCAACAAGAGCCTCATGCGTTGCTCGAGAAACATCGAAGCGGTAGTCAATTTCACTCCACACACGAATCAACAGGTCCCTGTTTAATAATAGAGAGCTTTAACAATTCTGTTTCGCAGATTTGGAATAGCAGCTGCCTGATGTGATATTATGTACCTCCACAGAAAAAATCGCAAGGTGTGACGTCGGGTGACACGGGAGGCGAATTTTCTTGTGGTGTAGTCGCCATGTTGCCACAAAGAAACAATAACGCGGCTGTGCCGACACTTCGAACGTTCCTCTAGTCACCAATATGCTCAATGTAGTTCTATAGTTCTATCTTTTATATTCTGCTGTAACAAACAAGTAAAATATTCCTTTCTTTTGTATCGAAAGACTGGAACAGGTTCGTGGTTGGTAGTAGACACACGGTTATAGCTCTTAGCCTTCCGTTGTTTACGTGCATGCGAGTTCTTCACCCCCCACTGAATAATTTCCGATTACCCTAAAGCAAATATGCGACATTTAATATTTTCCGAAATATAGTGAGATGCGTGTGAAAGCTTACAGCCTGCAGAAAATAAAATTGTCCACCCTCGGATACAATGAAGCCTGCTTTGCAAGAAGGTATTTTTAGAAATTTGCAAATAAACAAGACGCTCTAAGTGCCTCAGTTTTCTTAATGAAATTCCTTTTGGCATTTCTCATCCTCATGGGTTAATGGCAAGCCTTTTGTCATACTGTTCGTTTGCCACTGGCTCTCTCCTCAACATCAGTTTTGCTGAGTGCTTCAGTTGTGTTTTCGTTGTGACAGTGCGCTGCGACGCCAGTATTCCCGTATTCTTTTCAGTTGGACTATGCAAAGCGCAGGTGCCCGTTGTCGCCGGCGTGATCCTGTTGACAATGCGATACCTGCGAAGGCGGAAATTGTAAAGAGCACATCCCGCCGCCCCCCGGCGCTTGGTAATTGAGTCTGGAAGGCGGCGCGCCCAGAGCCCGATTAAGGCGGCGGCTGGCGTCTGGCGGCTCCAGGCGCACTGAAAGGGCTCGTCGCAAACTCGCTGCCCAAGTTATAACGAGTCCCGGCTCTTTGCTGTTGTTCGCCCACTCAAAACACGTCCACACAGTCTCTGCGCAAAATATTGTTCCCAATTGGGTCCCCGACGTCATCAAACGACGTAAAAAGGGAATTCGGAGTCCACTGGTACCCGCTGACATTTCCCGGCGAGCCAAGTTGGTGTATCTGTCGAGAAAAGAATGTAAAAAAAAATGGCTCTGAGCACTATGGGACTCAACTGCTGAGGTCATTAGTCCCCTAGAACTTAGAACTAGTTAAACCTAACTAACCTAAGGACATCACAAACATCCATGCCCGAGGCAGGATTCGAACCTGCCACCGTAGCGGTCTTGCGGTTCCAGACTGCAGCGCCTTTAACCGCACGGCCATAAAGAATGTAAGGCGGCTACATTTTAGGATCACATATTCAATATACTGTGAATTCTTTTCAATTTTTATTCATATTAGGCGACTGTTTACGATGCAAAATTGCATAATTAATCATTTCTTTGGCTGACACTGGCTACCGACACGTATTAACAATTTCTGTAGTGCTCCTTGTCTGGAAATTAACTACAGCTGAGCGATGAGAAATAGGGCGACATTGGCAACTAGTCGCTATCCACTAAAGAGGGGCTGGATAGAGAGTTGTCTTGTTCTGCAGTGACGGATATTTACTGCTCTGAGAGAGAGAGAGAGAGAGCAGAGTGAGGGGGCGGCGATTTAAAATTGTGGAGCCCGCAGAACTCCGTAGCAGAGACATTGTGTATGGGAGATAATACTATGCTGGGATGAGAAAACATTTCATAATAGCGTATGAGGGACGGAAAAAGGAGAAAAGTCATCCCTTTAGTGAGAAGGAATGCAAGACGGGGACTAACGACGATCACGAGCTGACCTCCGAGAAATCTTCCCATCAAAAAGTAGAAATGCGTATTTCATTGCCGGAGTGTTAAGGGTGTAGGAAGGGAAGTGGAAATATCCTGGAAACTTTCTCAAAGGACTAAGAGGTCCAGGGGTTTTGCTGGCTGATTCACGTCCCGTGTAGGGAGAGATCAAACTTTCTTAACGGCCATTGGAATTAGTCGCCTGAGCGCAAACGTAGTGTCTAGGGGGGAGTGGGCATATGGCGTGGAGACACACTTCATTGCAGGGGTTGATGGATGAGACTTCTCTCTGGGGATCGACCCTACAGACTTCACTGGTGAGACCCACAGCGAAGAATCTGGTGGTTAGATCTTGAGAAGTGTTTATTTCAGCCGGCTGGTGTGGCCGAGCGGCTCTAGGCGCTTCAGTCTGGAACTGGGTAACCACTACGGTCGCAGGTTCGAATCCTGCCTAGGGCATGGATGTGTGTGCTGTCCTTAGGTTAGTTAGGTTTAAATAGTTCTGAGCAGTAGGTGACTGATGACCTCAGATGTTAAGTCCCGTAGTGCTCAGAGCCATTTGAACCGTTTGTTGATTTCAGAGCGCACGAAATCTTTTCTCTGTGAACGAAGTTGTTATTTTGTTTACTCGAGTGACGATTCTTTACCTCTCTATAGAGTCTGACGCACATGGAAGTGCTTCTTTATGGAATCGAATTTCTGTTCCTGGCTAGTGGACGAATAGAAATCGTGACTCCTGTACTAACGTAATTTCAGCTCTTGTAGCGTAATGCATCCACACTTCGATGTATGGAAATCCCTAGATTTGGGTTGTGAATGGCAGGGTTGTTTTAATCATTTGTATCTCTGAGAATTCCGTTGCAGAGACAATATTAGGCGACCACACATACACACACCATGGGGGCTTAAACAAGATATTTGGTAATTTCCCTGTCTTTAGATGACACGAGACAAGCAACTAAAATTATTCAGGAAGCTACAGTGATGACCTAGGATTTTTTTTCTTCCGTTCGATTCTAACTAAGAATCCACTCAAAATAAAGGCATTTTTCTGTAGCTTCCATTCTGAATATTGTAGCTCACAATGCAATGATCAGCCAGAACATTATGATCACTGGCCTACTATCGATATAACTTCGTCCTGGCGATAGCAGCGTCACCTGGCGAGGAATGACTGCTAGTCAGACAGACGCACAGAGTATGTAGTATCAGTGAGCGTGCTGTCCGTGTGCCGAATGGGGAGGGCACGCGATCTTTCTGAGTCTGATAAAGATTGTGATTTCCCAGAGGCTCAGAAGAGCATTTACAAAACTGCACGAATTTCTGGGTGTCTGGGGAGTGGCATGGTGAGTGTCTTCAACACGTGGCGAAACCACACTCAGATGTCGTGTGATTGGGCAGTCACCTCTCATTACAGATGTCGGACCTCATAGGCTGGAGAGACTGGTAAAACAGGACAGGTGGCGAACGTGGTGGAACTAACATCATACGTTAATGCTGGGAAGAGTACAAGTGTGTCTGAACACACGGTGGACCAAACACTCCCGTCGACGAAACATGCATGTGCCAATATTAGCAGCACGACATCGGCAGCTACGATGAAATAGGCATGTGACCATTGGCACTGCATGTTGGTGCAGTGACATAGCGTTGCATGGTCTGGCGAATCGTCATACCTTCTTCATCATGCTGATGGGAGGACGCGAATCTATCGTCTTTCAGGGGAACAACTCCTTGACACCTGCACTGCAGGTAGGGGACAAGCTAAAGGCGGTTTCTTTATGCTCTCGATAACTCTCACTTGGGAATCCATGGGTCCAGTGCAGTTCGTGGAAGGCACCATGACAGCCAAGGAATATCATACACTGGTTACAGACCACGAACATCCCTTCAAAATGATCACATTTCCCGAAGGCAGCAGCATTTTTCAACAAGATAATGCTTCATGTCGCAAGGTCAGGACTTTGATGGAGTCATTTGAGTGAAGGTGAGTGCATTTGATGTGCTGGTCCTCCAACTCGCCAGATCTGAACCCGTTAGAACACGTCTGGGGTGTGACTGAATGGGCTGTCAGATCTCATCGGCCCCCTCCACGGAATTTACGGAAGTTAGGTGACTTGTGTATGCAGATGTGGTGCCAACTCCCTTCAGCGACCTAATAAGGCATCATTGCTTTCATGCCATGACACGTCGCCGCTTTTTTCATTCTAGACGTAAACATACCTGCTGACAGGTAGGTGGTCATGTTCTGGCTGAACAGTGTAATGTACACTTTTAGACAAGGAAATTTATAATTTGGGACATCAAAAATATCGCAAACAGTGAACCGCACGGGCTA
The DNA here is from genome assembly GCF_023864345.2 of Schistocerca serialis cubense. Lineage (NCBI taxonomy): Eukaryota > Metazoa > Arthropoda > Insecta > Orthoptera > Acrididae > Schistocerca > Schistocerca serialis. The sequence goes on along the minus strand of NC_064638.1, from coordinate 1,021,652,718 downwards.
AAATTGGACGAATCATAGCACATCAAAAAGAGATTATCCACATACTCCTATACCTAACTGCTGTCGGAGAAACAGAGGGAAACTCCAGTGAAAAAAGAAAGAAGAGGACCTCTCTTTTTTAACTGTACGTTCGTGTTATACGAGAAAAAATTAATAATCGTTCATTGTAAAATTTTACATATTCCTTGAAAAACTGGTTTGGGCCTCCTGTGGGCTAGGATACTTCTGTTTTTGATATGGTGTTGTCTGCCACATCTGGTGTTCTTGGTGGAGTTTAAAACTTTATTTTACGAAAACGCATTCCTTTAAAGACCTGCAAGAAGCGTCCAAAATGTATTTAATCCAGGATATGATCAAAGAGACGACTTCAACACACCTGTTAGTTCCTCTTGTAAACAAAGTGTAGAAAAGGTAGTCAACATCCGTATTTCTGTACTTTAATACGTTAAATCATATTTTCAGGAGTGGTTGGCATTTCCTGGTACATTTACTCTTCCCCATCGTTTCATATCTCTCCTTCTCTCTCTCTCTCTCTCTCTCTCTCTCTCTCTCTCTCCCTCTCTCTCTCTATCTATCTCTCTTTCTCCCCTTTCTACTTCTCTCTTTTACCTTCTCTTTCCCTGTCTGTCTCTCTCTTTACATCTGTCTAGAAAAAAGTCATCTGTTTGCCTGACTTACTGTACCAACTCTTCCAATATAGAACCATTTCAGCTGCTGTGTGGGACCTACCTTTTTGATTATTATGCTGTGCAATCGTTGTTAGAGACTGAGCGGATCTCTCTCCCAACTATTCGTTTTCGTGAACTTCGCTGTCTATCTGTGTTTGAATTCCCGCCCTTGTCGTGGTTACGTCGTGGTTCTTCTTCCTTCTGCGTGTGGCAGCAGTGATGTATATCGATATTTGAGCCATGTACCATCTTTGGTTTCGTGCATATAGTTTCCGACAAGGGGGTCTGGAGTGAGTCGGTCGGTTGTTGCGGACGATGCAAACGAGAGAAGTTCTCCGCGCGGTGCAGTCGGCTGCGGCCGCTGGCAGTCCCTGCACAGTGTCGAAGTGTGTGTGGAACTGTCCGATCGCTACGAGCTTCGTAGTTCGCCGACTCAGGACATCAAGGTTGAGTAGTGGTTTCAACTACCCAAGCCACGTCTATTCATGTTGTGTGGTTCGCTTCGGTGGTTTGCTGTTGGGGAGATTTTCCAGTGAGCAACACTGGTTCTCCTGCTGAGATTTAGCCACCATGCGGTGCAATTAACTATTTTGGCTGACTACGATTTGAGTGCACCAGCGGAATTTTCTGTCTTGTGGCCGTTAGTGTTCTGGTTAGCTGCCCTGGGGACTGACGTAAATTCAGGCAGCATTCCTTTGAGCGAGTTAACTATTACCGTGTTTCAAATTCAAGTGTACCAGCGGAATTTTCTGCCTAGTGGCCGTTAGTGTTCCGTTTACCTGCCCTGGCCACTGACGCAATTTCAACCAGCATCCTTTCCCCACTTGTCGTCGCTGTCCAACATGGTGTGTAATTTTGACAGCTAATACGTACTCCATTATGGATTATGACGTTTGTAACATTGCCAGTTGTGGTTCTCATGTACTGATTGACGGGAAGCAAGTTGTTTTGTCAGTCGGTCCGTGGCTGCCCCCTGGTTGGGTTCCGATGAATCAAGTATAGTTGGGCTCACCACCTGTCACACCTAAGTGAACGAGGGCAGACCGACCTCCCTCGAGGTTTTCTGAGCGTCGCAGCTGTTTAATTATCTGTTGTCAGCTATTTTAAATTTTAGGCTTATGGTTATTGTTTGTGTTGCACCTTGCGTATGCTGCCGTTTGGATTATTTTATTGCTGTCTCAATTGAATTCTTGATTTGAGATTTCTTGTTGGCCTTCTGCCTTTAAAGGTCTATGCTAATATATTCTAAAATTTTGGAAATTAATTGTGGCCCTCAGCCATTTGTATTGCACTTTGATTTTGTTGTTTTTTTAATTATTTTATTGCTATCTTGATTGGATTTTTATCTTGTTAAGATTTCTTGTTGGAGGCCTTCAGCCGTGAAAGAGTAGCTAACTTACAATAAATGACAATTAGAAGCAGGAACTGACCTCAACCCTTGGCCCTTTCGACAATCCTATTACCTGTTCTGCCCAGCGGACTTAACGGGCGTCTCGTAGATTTTTGAATGCAGTAATATTGATGGAGACTGTTAATACATGCCCCAGAAAGTTTATCTTTGCACATCCTGTACCACAAAAAGAAAATAAATATCTTTCTCACGCAACATTCTCCAACAGCCATTAACTGATGAAGGACGCTGATGTTCAAGCAACCAAAGCAGGTTTACAAGAGTCTAGTAACTGAAGTTGCGGCTATTGACCTTGAGAACATTATTTCTTTGCCACTGGTATTTTCTGGGTTACCATCTAGATACTGACAGATAATATGTTCTACTAACGACAATCTATCAATAGTTGTTACAGTACAAAATGGTTCAAATGGTTCAAATGGCTCTGAGCACTATGGGACTTAACATCTGAGGTTATCAGTCCCCTAGAACTTAGAACTACTTAAACGTAACTAATCTAAGGACATCACACACATCCATGCCCGAGGCAGGTTTCGAACCTGCGACCGTAGCGGTCGCGCGGTTCCATACTGAAGCGCCTAGAACCTCTCAGCCACCACGGCCGGCACAGTACAAAATCATAATGACTATATTGGCCAGTCATAACTAACATTCGTAGTCATTTAAACTATAGCATGCAGCCATAGTTGATTTGATTTCATCAGGGAAGCAAAAACAACATCGGTCAAGCCCGCTGCTGCCCGCGCCGAAACAGGGTTTATTGTGCGGTATCTTTCCCTGTGCCTCTACTAAAGCCAATCAATGCCCTTGAACAGTGCAAAGAGATCCTTTACCAATGCTTTGCTAGACGCAATTTCTATAGGTCTGGTTGATCCGAATATTCTGTGGCTTTTAATCTCCAATGCCTCGCATTAGAAGATGAAATGGGATGTGGTTTCCTCGCCCACACCACACATCCTATATTTGTGGTCCTCTTCTGTTATCCTCAGTGTATTTAGATGTTTTCTGAAACTCCCATGGCCTGTCAATAGTCCAACCATGTTTCATTTCCCTCCTGTTCTCTTAGAACATGGCATCGGCATCATTACTTTGCATGTTTTTGCTTTAGGACCTTAGCCCAATATTCCACTTTGTGGCATTCTGTCACGACCTTTGATATTGTTACAGAGGCTTCCAGTGCTTTCAGGGCTGCTTGGCTGTCTCAATAAATGGAAACGCTACGACCTCTGTAGCTCCTCCGCAAATTCTCCTCCACGCGCACCCTGATAGCAGATATTTCTGTTTGAAACGCAGTGGCCAACTTCCGTAGAGAGATTGCCCTCTCCAGCCTTGGCTCCACCCCGTATAACCCGTCCCCAATACCTCGGTCTGTTTTCAAACTGTCAGTGAACCAGACTATGTCCCCAGTGTGGTGTCGAAATTTGTTCTCCAAGGGCCCTCAACTTCCAATTACTACTTACTACACTGAAAGGCTTCTTGAAGCAGCTGGGAGCTATTCTACAGTCAGCCGGCATTTATCCAACAATACCTAAGTGTACCTCACTTAGTATTTTAGTTTGAGATCCTGGATACCCCAGTGAGTTCGTTTTTGCTAGTCTTTAACCTGTATGCTCCAGCTGCTGCCTCCATCTTTAATCACAGGTCTAATGGGAGCATGTCCATCATGGTTTCCATCCCAGCAGTATGTGTGCTGCTAATTCCGCCTATAATGGCTAAGCAGGCCAATCTCTGCACCTTAGCAAGCTCCTTAACAGCTACCTGCTGTTGTACCTTTTTCATCATACTGTAGCCTCATAAGTGATCATAGGTCTTACTACCACGGTGTGTATCCTGTACATACTCTTGGGACTTTAGCCCCAGTTTTTACCACAAGCTCTCCTGGTACTCACTAGAGTACTTTTCGACTTGGAACAGGTGCTCATTACCTAAAGGTCCACGATAGTTTCTCATTCGGGTTTACATCTAGATATTTCACTATCCCCTTCACTGGTAGAGTTTCAGTGAGAAGCTTGAGATTCCAATATGTATGTTGGGTCTGCTTCCTCGTATATGGTACAGTCTTCTTAGGACTGATCCTTAGATCCTGTTTGCTGAACCAATTTTGCACAATTTTCAATGCTTCTTGTGCCATAGCTCTGACTATAATTGAAAATTTGCCAAGTATTACTATGACAAGATTGTCTGCGTATCCCTGGTAAAAGTACTGTCTAGGGTTTTATTCTACTATGAATTCACTCACCAAATGGTTCCACAGTAGAGTGGACAGGATCCCTTCTCATGGACAGCCTCTGGCGGTGTTGATTACCATTTTTTTTTGCATCATGGCGGCTTCTACCTTTCTACCACTACGCATGGCTCTAATCCACCTGCAATGGGTGGTCTCCAAGCCATGCATCTCTGCTGGCTTAACCATGGATTCGAAGGTCATGTTGCTAAAAGTCCCTTCGCTGTCCAACGAGATGCAAAGAGCTATTTCCTGAAAGTGTAGTGCTTTCTCGACCTTCCCAATAAGTTGGTGGTGTGCAGTTTCATACGATTTTTCTGGTTCGTATGCATGTTGGTTTATGTGCGTTGATCAGATTTTCTATTGTTTTAAGAAGAAAGGAGGACAGACTGATTGGTCTCATATCCTTTGCATTGGTATGATCAATTCTCCCCTGCTCTCGAATTAAGACAACCTTAACTGCCCTCCAGACATTAAGAATCATCTTTGTTGCTAGGCTAATCCTAAATAACCTGCATAGGAATCTTACTAAGTTCACTCTTGCTTGTTGCAGGAGCGCTGGAAAAATTCCATCTGGTCCAGGTGACTTGAACGGTTGGAATGTTTCCTCCGCCCATTGGATTTTACTATGGTCAACACATTCTCTGGCAGATTCCCAGTTCTCCCTTCTAATACCTGAAAACCAATAACTCACAGGGATTTCGTGCTGGTCTATGTCGTCTGTCAGAGAATATGGAAAATGAGTCTTGAGGAGTAGTACCAGCGTTTCATATAGTCTACTGTCCTTGTATGCTCCCCATCCTCCTGGATTAATTGGTATCCTAGTGTGGATTTTGTGAAGTCTGGCCTGAACAGCCCAACCGTCTATCTCCTCACAGAATACCTTCCACAACGCCTGATTTGCTTGCTTAATTGCAGCCCTCCATGCTTCTCACTCCTCTGCTTTTCTCTTCATTCTTTGGCACCCTCCTTGCACTCTAATGACGTCATCCGACATCTCGGATCTTGTTCTGCCCTTCCCTCTCTTCCCAGAATAAAATTTTGGATTGAAGAATCCATATTACGTCCCGTACTTTCTCTCCTTCACTGTAAGTAACATCCTCCGATCTATGTTTTTCTAGGCGCTACAGTCTGGAACCGAGCGACCACTACGGTCGTAGGTTCGAATCCTGCCTCGGGCATGGATGTGTGTGATGTCCTTAGTTAGGTTTAAGTAGTTCTAAGCTCTAGGGGACTGATGACCTCAGAAATTAAGTCGTATAGTGCTCAAGCCATTTTTTTATGTTTTTCTCAGTACCTCCTCATTCCTGAATTTCAGTCCTGCTCATCTTAAGCATTCTCCTTCATATCCAGATTTCACAAACTAAGTTCTCCTCTATTCTTGCTTTCTCAGTGTGCACATTTCTGCTCCATAAAAGGCCACCCATTTCACTAGCTGTTTTCTTAATTCTCTGCTCAAATCACTTGTTTCTTTTCTGCTTTTGAAGTAGCTCTTTCGCCAGCACCATTACTGTTTTATAGCTTTAGGCCCCAGTTTAGACATCACTCTTCTTTTCTTTATGCTTATAGTCATATCTTTCGCTTCCTTTTTATTTATTTTCGTAACGAATGCTACAAAGCTTTCGATCAGATCATTATCATCTGAATCCGTCTCTCTTCATTTTCTGCAAGAAACACCATGACATCTGAAGTCTTAAATAGGATCGACGAGGAACATTAGCAGAGTCTGACCGCTCTCCCGACCTTGTCATCTTTCGAAGTCTCGTTTTCTGCCTTCTGATTCAAGTAAAAATCATCAATTAGTCTTCTCTCCTTCCATTGTACTCCCTTTCTCTTCGAGATATCCATTAGGGTATTTCACAGCACTCGGTGAATGGCCTTCCGTGTTCTCTGAAGGCCACAAATACGTCTTTGCCCTTTTCTATACATCAATGAGCGACTCCAGATATCTCTTTCCAGAAGAAAAGGAGATTTTAGAATAGGGAGGCGTCGTTCACAGGGTAAGCATGGCCATGCTTTGTTAAAAAACATCTACCTAGACGGTACCACAGTCCATCATTTATGGAGAGACCTAATCTTTCTGGGTCAACCATTTCCAATTTCTGAAAAAGGCTATTCAGCTTCCCAGACAATAGTGCCCATAAAGTGTATGTTTTGCTGCTCGACAAAAGAATCTAGTGACTTCCTGGCATCAGGGTGATCGCAGTCTTGCCTCCACTAAAGTGGTGCACCAGCCCCTCTGTCTGTATCATCCCAGATTCTAACGCGAGAATGCAAGGAGTTTCCCACCATAGGCTCAGTTTACAGCGGTCTCTTTTAAATGGCTTCCTCCACCCACTTTACGCCAACTGGCTGCCTTCGTGATGGACTCCCAACTGGCCCAGGTAAAATGGTTTGTGAACTGATGCCCTCCTATCTTACCCTAAGCAGAAGGAGGAGGGTGCTGGGCCAGAAGTCCCTCTGTAGGTACAATCCACTGAGAACTGATTCCCAGAATCATTAGGATAGCTGGGTCGTTGCACTCAGTATTTGTGGCCTGCATTTCATGTCTCCCTGTTCTTCATCGTCCTACTATGGTCCCTCAGGTGCAAGTTCTCTAAAGGTCATGACCTAAAATATGAACGTTAATCTTACAGACAATGTTTTTAATATAAGGAAGTGGCGGACCACCTCCCAGTACCACTCTCTTATACAAAAATTTCTGCATGGGGACCGCCACACTTCAATAAAGATGCTAGTGTTGCATGGAGCAGAAGACGTTATGACACTTGAACTGGGTCTTTGAGAAGGAAATGCCACACTATGACATCTTTGCCAACCATTCACGGAGGTATCATAAACACACTCACAGCAGCACGTGTGCAAAAGTTTTGTGATTTGCTGGGTGTCAGAATTGTTCCTGTAGATCCTCAGGTATGTGACATACACTCCCGACAGTAAATACAATGACTGAATGGTTAAAGCTCATGCAAACATTTTACTAACCCCTTCACATGGAAGCTGGTGTAGAGATGATTGGTTTCCCTAACCATGATACAGTATCACTGAACATTGAGCATTCTATTCCTCAGAGATTTTCTTACCCGTGCTCAAGCATTCACAGTGACTCTATCTTCGACAGAGGCAATCACATGACAAATTCTATCCAAGGACCCAGCAAATCTAGGCAAGTAAAGTGTGCATTCTCTTGTCAGTCATCGATTTTAGGTTAGAGTGACCTTGTACTCCAGTAAACATTTGAAAATGATGTTGTCCCTCATGGCAAACATAGTAGGAATGAAAAGTGAAAATTACATTCAAACGAATAAAATAAATGCAGCAAGGCACAAAAAATATGGACTAAAAAAATCATATTTTAAGTCTCCTTCTGCTCCTATCACAAGGGTCTTTAGGGAGTGCAAAAATTAACTTTAACGTTAGGCATACAAATAAACACAACAATTCCGTCATGAGGTTGTAACATGTTGGACGTGGCAGATGTATGCGGTGAGTTGGTGCTAAGAGAAGAGTTAAACCTTTACTTAACAAATTCAGTGGTGGCAGCAGTGTCTGCAACAGGGCATGTCTGCAGCCTATGGCAGCAATAGGTAGGCATCTGGACTATTGGCAGATAAGTGAAGGGGCAGCAGTTGATAAACAGCCGTTCATGTTTAAGACAGTCCTTCAGCAGCCGTTGTCAGAGCTGTGGCAAGTGTCTGGAGACATCAATTGCTTCGTCTACGCTCTCTAATCCCTCGTTTCTTGTTGACAGCGGCGTTACATTCAGGTCCGGTCCCTCGAGACTCTTGCAACAGTGGCGACCCCAGGTGGTCACGTGACGCCAGGGGCGAGCCTCCATTACTTGCTGGCTCCAGGTAAGGCATCCCAGCTGATGCTTTCAGCCACTGGCATGAGCGAAAGGGACGAGCGGGACTCCGTGCACTTCTGTCGTCTTTGACCTGCCATAGTGTGGCTGCTGCCCTCTCCCCTCTGTGGGAGGGGGGAGGGGGACGGGGGGCGACGCCTGTAGCTGACAGTTGCTGATATGGCTACTCAGCGATGTAACGTCAGCTGATCTCTCAGCCGGGCTGGTCATCCTGCTGTGACGTCACGCCGGCATCCGCACCCGAGATCTTGCTACGGGAGATTGAGCCTCCCCTACTAGCTGGCTGCTTGCCCAGCACCCAGACACGTCTGCTTCTCGCTCACAATTTGGAACACCGTAGACCTTTGCACAATCCTTAGCGAGCACTTTAGTGCCGTTCTTTTACAATGAATCTTTACAAAAACATATACATAGAGAATCATATAAAAATATGAATTGTTTGTAGTTGAAGCTATACCATATGATTAATGCAAAATAGTGCCTTACTGCTTTCTTTCATTTAAATAATGTTACTACAAAAGTTCTTTCGAGAAAAATTGCAGTCATCGACAGTTAATCGCTTATCTAAAAGACATACACTAATCATTTTCAAGTGGTGAAGTTGTATTGCTGTAGTGTATGCCCGTATTTTGTTTGCTTCCTAACACTACTCATGCACCCCAATGGGCTAGGCCGGTACAGCCTCCACATTCATAATTCAAGCAATCTCACGCCAGACAACACCTAATTATATCCTACCCATTACCAAATCTAGCTACCTCTAACCCCATCTACTTTACGCTAATCAGGACATTGATACTTCTGTTGATGCCAACTTATTGGATGGTGACGTTGATGTGGATACCTGGAGTAGAATCTGTGTAGAATACCGCTCGCTGCCATCTGCCCTTATCGTGCTGTCAGGATAGATTAGACTTCGGCACTAATTCACCTTTCCTTCTGAAACTGACCAATAACTCTCAAAAATCGACATATACATCACCAAATAACAGCTGCTGCAAAGACGGATAATACCCGTTTTTCTATAATTTGTTGTGCAGAAGGATTCGTGAGTAACTTCCGTTTTCCTGAAGTTCCGTTCCTCAGTTTCTTCTTATCATCTAATAACGTCCTACCTTAACTCGCATTCCAGTTCTCACGCCACATAACACAAAACTTCACCGCGCCTCTGGTGCTGGTGATACAGAATCGACATACCACAAGGCAAACATCATCGCATTACTCGAAATAATCCATAACCGATAACCACCGACGTAAAAGTGCCAACAGCGAAAAACATCGCACCATGGAGATTATTCGAAAGTATAACCACACTCGAAAACCACCAACGAGAACGCAGCGCTCCACTGGTGGTAACCCTAATCGAACCACAGGGAGAAAAAAAAAAAGAAAAAAACTTACTCGACCATCAGAACCCCTCTGAACAGCCCATGTCCATGTCGCAACATACCCCCATCGGTATCGGTGGCATGATGAAAATCACGCAAAGATACACTATCGGATCGCAGATAAACTTCTGTGACACCACTATCGCCTTCTCGCTCCGAATGGTGGAACAGACCGTGCATACGCCCCACTGGTAATGCACAAAAAATCAACGGAAGAGACCAAAGCCTTGCTATATTCCAAGACGAAATGTGAGAAGAGTTGAGTGTCCAAGACTTGTGCAGTTATTTCTGTAACGAAACTGGAATTCTCACGTCGCTCCAACACATACCTTTCCTATGGCGTGATAAACTACTGATACAACAATGTTCAAGTGTTGAACCGACCAGTTTTATGATAAACTTGAAAGGTTTCAGAAATAATCTCCTTCCCATCCACGAAATAAATTTCCATCTGTGAAACATCAAAGGATACCAGCAATTCTCGAAATT